>NC_083718.1:70664988-71279688 GCF_028564815.1 Eubalaena glacialis | reverse complement strand
TGTGCAATGAAGTAATGGGAGGCTCAAGAATTATTCCATGCCATGGAACCCATAATTGGCAGGCTTTCCAGAGGCCACATGGATGCATATGGATCTCCAAGACAATGCAGTCTCAGTGTGAACCTCCCATTGGGAGGCCCAGTTACTCCCATAACTTTGACTCTTAACGAATAGGAATGTCAAAATTTCTAACAACTAAAAGGACAAAGGATTGCAGGGCCATGGTCTGCTGTATGCTTGTTGTGTCAGGGACACACTCAAATATTTAGAGGGTTATTACCTCTCTTGGCAGGCTATGAGGCTGTGGAGGCTGTGAAGGCTGTGAAGGGGAGGCCCTTTTCTCAACCACATGGATGTTGGTAGTTGAAACATCTCAAAGGAAAGGCTACATTGCCCAGGTAGATGTTCCATTGCTCACCACCATGGTCAGCTCACTAATTGTCCACGGGGTCTTGACAGGGCCCAGGCTGAACTGAGCTAGAGGACCACAGATGTCTCCCTGAATGGTCAGAGGTCAAGGACTGTCCTGCCTGAGACTTGATTGTCTATTGATACCCACTCCGATGGGACAAAGGATGCCTGCAGTCCCAGGAGGGCCCCACCAGCCCTCAAGAAGGCAGGGGGCTGGCACGTTGCTACAGCCAGTCCTGCATTAATCCACACATGTCCACTGAGTGCCCTCCTCTCTGGGCACTCTGCTGGAACTGGGGCTGCCCAGGCAGAGTAGGGCCAGCACCACCTTTCCCAGATGGGAGGGCAGGAAGCAACCATGCATGACTCCTGACACCCTCCACAACCCATGACTGACATCGAGTTCAATTTGAAACACTCAGAGACAGTACAGACATTTCATTCTTCTCTCACAGCCCAGGACTGGGGGGTAGAAATACAGTGGTCCAGCTCAACTCCCTGAATCATGTGTGACCCTGGGCAAATGCTATCCATCCTGGGGACCTCAGAGAGGAGAAAGGAAGGGCAACGGGGGCCAGTTATGCTTAAACCTAACCCTAACCCTAGAGAACCCTAACCTCTAACCCTAACACCCTAACCCCAGAACCCTAGATCCTCTACCCTGACTCTCAAACCCTGACCCATAACCCTGACCTCTGACCTGACTCAAACCCCAGACCTAAACCCTAGCCCAGTGGATACCGAGGGATGACGGTACTCTGGAATAAACCAAGGGATTCATGACCTTGCATTTAGCAATAGTTTCTTAGATCTAACACTAAAACACAAGCAATGAAAGAAAAAAAACAGATAATCTGGAGTTCCTCAAAATTACAAACTTTTGTACATCAAAAGAGGTTATCCAGAAAGTAAAAAGACAGCCCACAGAATGGAAGAAAATATAGGCACATTATATATCTGATAAGAGTCTTTATCCAGAATATATCAAGAATTTTTACCACTCAATAAAAGAGCAACCCAATTTTTGAAATGCACAAAGGACTTGCATAGACTGTTCTCCAGACAAGGCATACAAATGGTCAACAAGCGCATGAAAAGATGTCAAACATCAGTAGTCATGATGGAAATGCAAATTAAGACCACAGTGTGAAACCCCTTCACACACACTAGAATGGTTATGTTAAAAATAAATAAAAATAACAAATGTTGGCAACAATGTAGGGAAATTGGAACCCTTAAACTTTACTTATGGAAATGGAGAATGGTGCAATGTATGTGTACAAAACTTTGGCATTTTCTCAAAAATATAAAAATATAATTATCATATGTTCCAGCAACTCTACTCCTAGATATACACCCAAAGAACTGATAACAGGTGTTCAAATAAAAACTTATACATCAATATTCATAGCAGCAATGTTCACAATAGCCCAAGGTAGAAACAATTAAAATGTCCACCAACGGGTGAATGGATAAGCAAAATAAGGTAGATCCATAAGCTGCATTATTCTGTCATATAAAGGAATAAAGTAAAATTGTGCTGCTGCTGTGGAAAACAGTATGGCGGCTCCTCAAAAACTTAAACATGGAATTAACGTATGATCCCTCAATTTCGCTCCAGGGTATACACCTAAAATATTAGAAAGCAAGGACTGGAACAGATATCTGTACCCCATATTCATAGCAATATTATTCACAATAACCAAAAGGTGGAAGCAACACAAGTGTCCTTCAACAGATGGATGCATAAATACAGTGTAGTATATACACAATGGAATATGATTCAACCTTTAAAACTAAGGCAATTCTCACACAGGTTGCAATGTGGATGAACCTTGAAGTCATTATGCTAAGTGAAACAAGCCAGACACAAAAGGACAAACATTTTATGATTCCACTAGTATGAGGTATCCAGATAAGTCAAATTCAAAGACAAAAAGTAGAATAAGTTTGCCAGGGGTTGAGGGGAATAAGTGTTTAACGGTTACAGTTTCACTAGGGGAAAAGGAAAGAGTTCTGGAGATGGATGGTGAGGATGTTTTTACAACAATGTGAATGTATTTAATGCTATAGAAGTGTATACTTAAAACGACTTAAATGATAAATGTTATGTGTTTTCAATCACAATGAAAAAAAATGATACATGTTACAACATGGATAAACACTGAAAACATCCTAAGTGAAAGAAGCCATACAGGAAAAGCCACCCAGATCATACTCATCTTGTACACTTAAAATCCATGAAGGTTTTTAAAATGAGGGAAAGCCCCAGTGATGGTTCCAGAAAAAGAAAACTGGATTAGAATGGAAAAAGACATTTCCACAAAGTTGGGGCAGCTGGTGAAAGCTGAAGTTGTCCTGTGGATAGGATTATAATGTGGAAACCATAATTATCCCTCATTTTGGGGTTATGTCCTGGTTCCCTGGGAGACTGGCCCTGTTTTGGCCAAAACATACTGCAGTATTTCGTGTGAATGTAGACAACTTTGTACTGCTATTTAAAGTTTAAACATTTGAAATTTACTAGAAAATACTTTTCAATACAACCATGTCAGTAACATGCCAGAAAATCAGCGATGATATCAAACATTGCTAGAGAGGCCAAGACTTACCCAGACCAAATTCAACCAAAGTGGTGATGCTAATCACTTTGTCCACATGGTATTAAGAGGCACCGTGGGAAGATAATATTAGGATTCACTAGGTCTTGGGCGCTGTGGATGACCTGGGTGTAGTGGAAAACAATGGGATTTCTGAATTCTAGGTTTTCACATAAAACCACCAAAAAAAAATAGTCAGAACTAAAAAAATGAATTCAGTAAAACTGCAGGATCATTTGCGATTCTATACACTAATAATGAACTATCAGAAAGAGGAATTAAGAAAACAATTCCATTTATAATTTCATCCCCCAAGAAACTCGGAATAAATTTAACCAAGGACTTGAAAGACCTGCACACTGAAAACTAAGACATTGATGAAAGAAACTGAACAGACACAAATCAATGGAAAGGTATCCCGTGCGCATGGCTGAAAATATTGTGAAAATGTCCATGCTACCCAAAGCAATGTACACATACACGCAACCACTACCAAAATGTCAATGACATTTCATAGAAACAAAACAAACAATCTTAACATTTGTGTGGAGCCACAAAGGACCCAGAAGAGCCAAAGCGACCCTGAAGAAGGAGAACGGTCTGGAGGCATCTCGCTCCCTGATTTCACACTACATTACGAAGCTACAGTCCCAAAAAAGTGTGGAATTGGCACAAAAACAGGCACACAGACCAGAGGAACACAGCAGAGAGTCCAGGAATAAACCTACAGGTATGTGGTCAGTTAATTCACAAGAAAGGAACCAAGAACATACACCAGGGAAAGGACAGTCCCCTCAATAAATGGTGCTGGGAAAACCAGACTCCACACGCCAAAGAACAACACTGCACTCTGTCTACACCACACACAAAAGTGGTCAAAATCCCAGTTTTCCACATCAAGCCCTTCCTCTCCTGGCTCCTCTGAAGACAGACACCCTCAGCGGTCAGCCACACACAGGAACCTTCTCCCTACTTTCCCTCACCTTTTCCCCCAGCGGCATCACCTCCCGGCAGGTCCTGAGGAGACCAGGCTCCTGTCAGAGAGAAATGGACCCCACGATGTCCCAAAGCTGAAGCCCCAGTGGGTCCTGAGGAGACTCGGCTTCCGTTAGTGTGGACTCGACCCCGGGTTGTCCCGAAGCCCGGCCGTCACCATGGACTCAGCCTCACGTGTTCCAGAAGCCAAAGCCCCAGGGGGTCCTGAGGAGACAGGGCTCCCATCGGCTGCGCGGGGAGCCAAGTCCGCAGGCAGAATGCGCGTTCCCGCCAAGGGTCAGGGAGGCGGGCTCACGTTCCCTGCCAGCCAATGGAAACGTGCAGACCAAGCCACCTCCCAGTTCAGTGGAGGTCCCGCCGTTTAACGGCATTTGGGCTGCATCCGCTAAACTGTGAAAATTCAAACTGAAATACAGTCAAGTATCCCATGACTTCTCCAAAATAGTTAAGGACCAATTAACTGGAAACTGTATGAAATGAAATGACTGTAGACACAAACTTTAAAACTTATGCCAAACTCACTCAAATTTATTAACAAACATTTAAAATGTGAAACTATAAAAATTACAGAAATAAACATAGAAAATCTATATGAACTTGGGTTTGGTCTGGAGATCATGAGCTTTGAGTTTTAACACACAACACAAATGTCAATGCACAAAAGAAAAAAGTAATCTTATGGACTTTATGAAATTAAAAATTTCTACTCTCAAAGACCTTATTCAGAAAATCAAGAGACAAGCCACAAACTGGGAGAAAAATATTTGCAAAACTTGTATCTGATAAAGGTTTTGGACTCAAAATAGACAAAGACCTCTAAAACAACCCCATAAAAATTGGGTTAGGATCTGAACAGACACCCAGCCAAAAAAGATCTACAGATAGTAAAAGTCATACAAAAACATGGTCAACATCATACACCATTAGGGAATTACAAATTAAAATCATGAGCTACCACAGCACACCTATTAGGACTGAGGCAGGAGATAGATGGGCTCCAGGATAGACATTTACAACTGGCCTCCTGTTCACACTTCCTGGGGTGAGAAGAAGATGGGCTCCAGGCCGGACATTCATTACCAGCCCCCTGTTTACATTTCCTGAAGTAAGAGACAAACGGGCTCCAGGACTACATGTTTATGACTGGACTCCTGTCTATATTTTGAGATCTGCACCTCGATACAAAAACCAGCAACAGAAACAGGGTAAGTAACTGGACATTGGACATTGGACATTTTTATGGCAAGGACAGAGTGGGACTAAACCCTGTTAAAAGATCAAGAGGTCATACATTTCCCATCCTTGGGGCAAGGGAGACATTGCGCATGTGCAGAAAGCCTCCTTGGGGGTCAGGAAGGAAGGGGCACCACCCCAAAATAGGTGATGCTAAGGCCGTCCCATAGGTCTCTGGGCTGTAATCCATCTTGGAAAAAAGTTGCACACGCATGTTGGGGAGGGTCCTAGGGCAGGGCAGGTGCGGAAAAAGAAACCAGATAATTGGCCAGAGGTAAACAGAGACCCGGAAGAACTGCCCTATATAAGTGACTTAACTGCCTCTTTACTGCGCTCCTTCTCATGGGGGGATGCCCACACCCTTTCTCTCCGGGTGTGCATCTCTGCCTTACTTCTGTCTTAACTAAACAAACTGTTTCTCTGTGTGCTCTCCCACTTGTTGTGCTATGTCTCTAATAATAAACTTTGTACCTGTTTTTACAGTTTTGCCTCTGTAAGAAATGCATTTTTCACTGGGGGCAAGAGCCAGGGGGTGTGGTGGCTAGCATTCCTAGTTTTCATCCAGGCTACCCAGGTTCAATTCCTGGGCAGGGAATTAAGATCTCACTTCACACCACCACTCACTGCTACCTCTCCAAAATCAGGACTGGCAAACTCAAAATAATGACAATACCAATTGCTAGAGGGTGAGGAACAACAGGAACTCTCTCTGCTTACTGGTGGGATGCATGTACAGCCACTTTGTAAGACAGTTTGTCACTTCTTTCCAAAGCTAAACAAGTTTCACTTTGGGATCCAACAATCGTGCTTTCAGTATTTCGGCAACTGCGTTGAAAATCTATGTCCAAATGCAAACAAAGATGCAATTATGCACAGCAGCTGTACTCATAAATGGCTAAAAACCTGAGGAAATCAGAATGTCCTTCAATAGATGAATGCATAAGCAAACTGGGGTACATCCATGTCAAGGTAAGTAGAATATGCCACCCCAAAGTATGCCTCTTTGGCATAAGGATTATTTCAGTTTGCTTAAAAAAAAAAAAAAGGAATCTCAGAAAACTGAGTAGAGATTTCCCTTTTGTGAAGGACATTTACAATAGAGAAGTTTCCATTTATAAGGATATGTCCCTCTTTGCACCAGAAAGAAGGATAATGAAATCTCAAGTAACTGTTATCAGTGAAGAAGTCCTGACTTAAATGTGCAAACAATCATACGTTTGTTTACTGTGCTTTGCATGATAACCTGCCATAACTGGCTTCCCCCTTTCCCCAACACCTTTCTTCTGTTTTTAGCTGAAGATGGTATTTAAGGTGATGGCTTTGGTCATTTCAGGGAGTGAGTCAGTTTTCCTTGGTATCTCCCCTGTATACAGGGGGTATACATGTTATTAAACTTCTGTTTTTCTCCGGGTAATCTTTCTTTTATTATTGGGGGGTGGGGGGTGGTCTCAACCAAGAACCTAGAAAAGTAGAGGGAAAATTGTTTTTCCTCCCATACATGTGCAATGGAATACTACTCAGCAGTAGAAAGGAATGCACCAGCAACCTATGGAAAGACGTGGATAAATCTTCAGTACATACTGCTAAATGAAAGAACCCAGTCTGAGGAGGCTGCACCCAGTATGACCCCATTTATGACATTCTAGGAAAGGCAAAGCTACATAGATGATAAGCAGATCCTGGGGCGGGGGGTTTGAAGTATTCCATGTGATACTCTAGGATGGATACCTGTCACTATGCATTTGTCTAAGCCCATAGATTTGTATAGCCCAAGGGGTCAATCATAATCTATTCAAATTTAGTTATTTAGAATGTAGGAGTGTCGCAGGATGGAATACATAATGTGCCAGAATGTAACTGCATTAGAAATGTATTGGACTTCCCTGGTAGCACAGTGGTTAAGCATCCGCCTGCCAATGCAGGGAACATGGTTCGATCCCTGGTCCGGGAAGATCCCACATGCCGCGGAGCAACTAAGCCCCTGCGCCACAGCTACTGAAGCCCGCTCACCTAGAGCCCGTGCTCCGCAACAGGAGAAGCCACCGCAATGAGAAGCCCATGCACCGCAACGAAGAGTAGCCCCCGCTCACCACAACTAGAGAAAGCCTGTGTGCAGCAACAAAGACCCAACGCAGCCAAAATAAATAAATAAAATAAATTTATAAAAAAAAAAAAAAAAAAAAAAAAAAAAAAAGAAATGTATGGAAGGGGCTTCTCTGGTGGCTCAGTGGTTAAGAATCCACCTGCCAATGCAGGGGACACGGTTCGAGCCCTGGTCCAGGAAGATCCCACATGCTCCAGAGCAACAAAGCCCGTGCGCCATAACTACTGGGCCTGCGTACCACAACTACTGAAGCCCACGAGCCTAGAGCCCGTGCTCTGCAACACGAGAAGCCACCACAATGAGAAGCCCACGCACCACAATGAAGAGTAGCCCCCGCTCGCCACAACTAGAGAAAGCCCGTGCACAGCAACGAAGACCCAATGCAACCCCTGCCCCCAAAAGAAAGAAAAGTATGGAACAAACTCACAGTAGGGGGAGGGGATAGGGCAAAAGGTGCTGACCTAAGTAACCTTTAAAAATGAACAGAATCTGTAGACTAAATGTAAAGTTGACCATACATAAAGAATGGGCTTTATTTTATGAAGTTTTTTCCAGGGTGTAGTAGCTAACAATTCTGAAACCTCTGCACATGTAACCTGGAAAGGAGCAATGCATAGATAAATGGCAGATGGTGGGAGCCAGGCTCCTTGGTGTGGGAGTGGGAAGTTACAAGTAAGCAAGGGGAGAGCCTCTGCCCTCTTAATCCTGGATCTGGGCTTCCTGGGAGGATGCTGACTGGCCGGGGGAAACGCACAGATCTTCACGCTGGGAAGACCCTGCAGACATAAGAACTTCACACCCCATCTTTCCACCCATACCTGCTGGAAACACTTAGTCCTTCATAATCAGTCAACTGTAGCTTTTAAGACATCCTCACCCCTAGGCAGATAACGGAGCATAAGGGTCTTGCTTACCCCTAAGCTGTCCCAGAATCCAGGCCCTGGGGGTGGAGCCAGATTGGGGGTTCCTGGGCCTCTGACCAGCAGGTGAGAGGAAGGAGGAAGACCAGTCCTGAGGACAGAGGTTCTCTGAAGTCTGTGAGCCCTGGTGCCCTGATGGGATTCATTCCCTGTGGGGACATGAGCGGGGCCTGCAGTGGTTCTGTGTTCCACCTGGACCCTTTGATGAAGCCATGGCAGCACTGGGCCAGAAGTCTCCTGGCAGTGACTCAAACTCTGACACAGTGGTTTTACAAAGGAACAAGAGAATGAAGCTGAGTCCTTGACGACCACTGCTTTCTGGCTCTGAGGTGTTTCCATCAGGACCGCCGTCACCTGCACGTAGTCTGCTGTGATCTACCTGCCCCCATTGGCCTTTCCTCTCCCTCCCTGCGATGATTCCAGTGACATTTCCAGTCTGGACCCCTCTCCCAGGCCAGACGCCTCTGTCCAGCCACTGCATCCCCATCTCACCTTGGGGGTTAACAGGCCCCTCAGAGGACTGTGATCCTGCAGCTCCCCACAGCCAGGAGCAGTCCCACCTTCCCAGGTTGCCAAGCCCAGGCACCAGGTGTAACCGAACAGGACCCTATGGAGCCTTCCCAGGACAGACCCCTCCCCCATATCCTCTGCTGTAACTCCTCTCTGAAGTACCTGGATAACAGTATCTGATGTACGCTTCCTGAGTTGTTTTACAGATGTTAAAACTACCACCAAGTGGAAGAAATTAACTACTTGATGATCATGAACAGGTAGCCCAGAGCTTCTGGTGCCTAAGAATTTACAATGTTAACTGCCCTGTTACCTCACCATCAGCCAGAGGGTTGTGCACCAGCTGATCACATACCCTGTGACCTCCCTCCTTAAAGTGGCCTTTAAAATGCTTTCCTGAAATCCCTCAGGGAGTTCTGGGTTTTAGAGCACAAGCCTCCTGTCCTCCATGTATCGGCACTTTTACAATTAAAGCTCTACTTTCCGTCACCACAACAGGTGTCAGTAGATTGGCTTTACTGCACTTGGGCAAGCGGACCCAAGTTTGGTTCGGTAACACTGGGGCCTCCCAGCCTCTCACTCTCCTTGTGCCCCAGTGACTGTCAGCTCCTCCTCCAGAGTCTGTGGCCAGTCCCCACACTAATTTACCTCTACACCCACAGCCCTGGCCCAAGCCCAATCCCTCCATTAGGCCCTGACAAAGCTCGCTTCCCCCAAAGTGCATCTCACATCCCACCCGAAAGAGTGGTCTTTCTGAAGCATAAATGAGACTTTGACTCTCTCCCACCTGTACACCCCCGCAAAGTTTCCCCACTTTTGCTGGGGTGTCTGGTGGGAGAGGCATCCATCATGGCCCTGAGAGTCCCTGGCATCCCCACTAGGCTGCTGGCTCCTGGGTCCCCTGACAATGAGCATCTCAGCAGGCCAGGCGACATGGCACAAAACCCCAGAACTGCTCACCTCAGGACGGGGCTAGCAATGCACTGCCACTGCCTGATCAAAGAGAGCAGAGAAGGGTTCCCCAGCCGGGACACAAACTCTGACCAGACTCTCCCTGAGCCATCGCATGATCCCCGTGGGACTCGAGGGAAGCAGGGACTGAGGCACATATTGGTTCCTAAGCAGGATGGTGTGGGCTCAGCCATGTCCCCCACAAATTCACATGTTGAATCCCTAACCCCCAGGACCCCAGGATGTGGCTGTATTTGGGGATGGGGATTTTAAAGAGGCGATCAAGGTAAAAATGAGGTCACTAGGGTGGATCCTAATCCAATAGAACTGATGTCCTACAAGAAGAGATTAGGACACAGATAGGCACGGGGGAGACCATGTGAGGACATGGGGAGAAGATGGCTGTCTACATGCCAAGGAGAGAAGCCTGAGAAGAAACACCTTGATCTCAGACAGCATCCAGGACTGGGAGATGTCTGTTGTTTAAGCTGTCCTGTCTGTGGTATTAGTTACAGCAACCCCGGATAGACTCACACACAGGATAACTCAGGGCTCAGACTGGACAGAGCTCACTCTCCATTCCCCTGTACATGAGTTACAGGAGCCTCAGGAACTGAGAAGGGGGTCCCGGAGGGGAGGCACAAGATAGAAGATGTTAGGCATTAACACGAGAGCATTCATGTTAAACGTGCCTGAACTACATTCACACGAGATGGTTTTGCCCTGTATGTACATTGGCACCTTTAGTCTGGACTGTGGATCTTTGGCTTCACCATCTCCACTGACAGCATTAGCTTCACCTGCTGTGGACTGTCTCCTATAGGATTTCCAGAACCACAAAGCATCAAAGCTTCACAGGACCCAGAGTCTGTGCACTAGCATCCGGGTGACCCTCACAGGACAGCCGCTCAGCTGCCCATCAGAACCCATTTCCCTTTTTCCTGTTTATGTCTACCCTGCACCCCCCAGCCTTCCCACCCCTTGCAGCTGGGACACAGTATCTTGTGTTACCAAGGGGAAGGGGGGGAGGTGGTGAGGGGCTTGACCAGCCTGCATCCTAGGATGGAGGGAATGATGCCCCCGTGGTCACCCCACCCTGCTGGTTAGAGTCCTCACCTGGAAGCAGGGAGGAGAAACAAGGGGAACAGAGCCTGGGCCCTGACACCCACCTTCCCTGGACTTTCACACGAAGGGGGACAGAGACATCTTCAGCTTTGGCCCATTTTTGGGAGGCACTTTGTTCCAACAACAAACCTTTGCTCTAAAAGCCAAGGTGCTTTGCAAACCCCTCCCCAGCTGTCACATAAAGTCAGGCTTAATCTCATCACACTTTTCGAAAACCCCAGCTCATGCTGAGACCACCGCTTAGGTGATGGTGCTTCAGAGCAGCCCCTTTAAAAGATCCCTGGAGTTCAGCTCTCCCAGCCCTGCCTTCAGTTTAAGAGAGAAGTTTCTTTGACAACCTTGAAAAACCTGCTCAGTTTCCTTGACAACCAAGCTTTGCAACCTCTCAAACTCTTCTCCTTCAAACATTCCTATTCTAGGCTTGCTGCACCTAAAGTGACAGTGCTGTCATCACGTACCAGAAAGCGATTCCTCCAAGCCCGTAGTTATTGGTTACATGATGCTATTGATGAGGAAATCCCAGAAGAGCCAGCTTTGCAACATAACCACTTCTGGACTTGGCACTGTGCCCCTTTCCACGGACAGAGTGGAGTGGCTGCTTCTACGGGCCCCATGGTGGAAGAGCTCACTTTCTGATGAAGCCAGGCCTTGATCCTTTCCAGGTGATTCTAGAGTCCTCATCATCACCAGACCCCCACCCACATGGCTGTAGTCTGTGCCAATCTGTTTGACATCTTGGTAATCTCCTAAAATGAGGGTTATTTTATACACAGATAATGGGTTGAATGGTGACCCCAAAAGATGTGTCTCCCCAGAACATGTGAACAGGACCATATCTGGGAAAAGGGTCTTCATATATGTAGTTAAGGATCTCAAG
This sequence comes from Eubalaena glacialis, assembly GCF_028564815.1. Classification (NCBI taxonomy): domain Eukaryota; kingdom Metazoa; phylum Chordata; class Mammalia; order Artiodactyla; family Balaenidae; genus Eubalaena; species Eubalaena glacialis. The sequence continues at coordinate 71,267,961 of NC_083718.1, read as the reverse complement.
GTAAGGTCATGTTGGGTTAGGGTGGCCCCCCATCCAATGACAGCGTCCTTGTAAGAGACAAAAGAGGAGAGATCCAGACACAGGAGAAGCCACGTGAAGACAGATGCAGAGATGGGAGGGATACAGCCAAAAGCCTGGGGATGCATGGAGCCCCCAGAATCTGGACAAGGCAGCAAGAACCCTATCCTGGAGCCTCTGGAGGGACTTCAGTCCTACAACACCTTGATCTCAGATGTCTGATCTCCAGGACTGGGGGAGGATGAATTCCTGTTGTTTTAAACCACTCAGCTTGTGGTCATTTGTTAGAGAAGCCACAGAACAGTCACACAGACCCTGCTCTGTAGGATCCTGAAAATGCGGGTCTCACTAAAGGCAGACAGAGGCTGGATTATGGAACCCTTAAAGTCAGCATTGGGCCCCCAGAAATCCTAAAGCAGTGGCTGGACACCAGAGTGTTGAGGGGTCAAGACGGAAGCCCTAAGGGTGCTGTCTTCACGCGGCCTCCCCAGGTTCTTACACCTGTACATGTGGGGGGTAAGTATTTCAATCCTGATTCAGGACCTTTAACATTACCATCCACACTGCTAATTAAGGACTCACCAGTGGAGATTGGTTCAAGATGGCGGAGTAGAAGGACGTGCGCTCACTCCCTCTTGTGAGAGCACCAGAATCACAACTAACTGCTGAACAATCATTGAAAGGACGACAGTGGAACTCACCAAAAAAATACCCCACATCCAAAGACAAAGGAGAAGCCACAATGAGATAGTAGGAGGGGCTCAATCACAATCAAATCAAATCCCATAAGTGCTGGGTGGGTGACTCACAAACTGAACACTTACACCACCGAAGTCCACCCACTGGAGTGAAGGTTCTGAGCCCTACATCAGGCTTCGCAACCTGGGGTTCCGGCAACAGAAGGAGGAATTCCTAGAGAATCAGACTTAGAAGGCTAGCGGGATTTGATTGCAGGACTTTGACAGGACTGGGGGAAACAGAGACTCCACTCTTGGAGGGCACACACAAAGTAGTGTGCACATCGGGACCCAGGGGAAGGAGCAGTGACCCCATAGGAGACTGAACCAGACCTACCTGCTAGTGTTAGAGGGTCTCCTGGAGAGGCGGGGGGTGGCTGTGGTTCACCGTGGGGACAAGGACACTGGCAGCAGAAGTTCTGGGAAGTACCCCTTGGAGTGGGCCCTCCCAGTGTCTGCCATTAGCCCCACCAAAGAGCCAGGTAGGCTCCAGTGCTGGGTCACCTCAGGCCAAACAACCAACAGGGAGGGAACCCAGCCCCACGCATCAGCAGACAAGCAGAATAAGTTTTATTGAGCTCTGCCCACCAGAGCAACACCCAGCTCTACCCACCACCAGTCCCTCCCATCAGGAAGCTTGCACAAGCCCCTTAGATAGCCTCATCCACCAGAGGGCAGACAGCAGAAGAAAGAAGAACTACAATTCTGCAGCCTGTGGAAGAAAAACCACATTCACAGAAAGATAGACAAAATGAGAAGGCAGAGGACTTTGTACCAGATGAAGGAACAAGATAAAAGCCCAGAAAAACAACTAAATGAGGTAGAGATAGGCAACCTTCCAGAAAAAGAATTCAGAATAATGATAGTGAAGATGATCCAGGACTTTGGAAAAAGAATGGAGGCAAAGATCGAGAAGATGCAAGAAATGTTTAACAAAGACCTAGAAGAATTAAAGAACAAACACCTAGAAGAATTAAAGAACAAACAAACAGAGATGAACAATACAATAACTGAAATGAAAAAAACACTAGAAGGAATCAATAGCAGAATAACTGAGGCAGAAGAACGGATAAGTGACCTGGAAGACAGAATGGTGGAATTCACTGCTGCAGAACAGAATAAAGAGAAAAGAATGAAAAGAAATGAAGACAGCGTAAGAGACCTCTGGGGCAACATTATATGCAACAACATTCGCATTATAGGGGTCCCAGAAGGATAAGAGAGAGAGAAAGGACCCGAAAAAATACTTAAAGTGATTATAGTTGGAAACTTACCTAACATGGGAAAGGAAACAGCCACCCAAGTCCAGGAAGCACAGAGAGTCCCAGGCAGGATAAACCCAAGGAGAAACATGCCGAGACACATAGTAATCAAATTGACAAAAATTAAAGACAAAGAAAAATTATTGAAAGCAACAAGGGGAAAATGACAAATAACATACAAGGGAACTCCCATAAGGTTAACAGCTGATTTCTCAGCAGAAACTCTACAAGCCAGAAGGGACTGGCACGATATATTTAAAGTCATGAAAGGGAAGAACCTACAACCAAGAGTACTCTACCCAGCAAGGATCTCAGTCAGATTCGATGGAGAAATCAAAATTTTACAGACAAGCAAAAGCTAAGAAAATTCAGCACCACCAAACCAGCTCTACAACAAATGCTAAAGGAACTTCTCTAAGTGGGAAACACAAGAGAAGAAAAAGACCTACAAAAATAAACCCATAACAATTAAGAAAATGGTAATAGGAACATACATATCAATAATTACCTTAAACGTGAATGGATTAAATGCTCCAACCAAAAGACACAGGCTCACTGAATGGACACAAAAACAAGACCCATATATATGCTGTCTACAAGAGACCCAATTCAGACATATGGACACATACAGACTGAAAGTGAGGGGATGGAAAGAGATATTCCATGCAAATGGAAATCAAAAGAAAGCTGGAGTAGCAACACTTATATCCAAAAAAACAGACTTTAAAATAAAGAATGTTACAAGAGACAAGGAAGGACACTACATAATGATCAAGGGATCAATCCAAGAAGATATAACAATTACAAATATATATGCACCCAACATAGGAGCACCTCAATACATAAGGCAACTGCTAACAGCTATAAAAGAGGAAATTGAGAGTAACACAATAATAGCAGGGGACTTTAACAACTCACTTACACCAATGGAGATCATCGAGACAGAAAATTAAAAACAAAACACAAGCTTTAAGTGACACAATAGACCAGATAGATTTAATTGATATTTATAGGACATTCCATCCCAAAACAGCAGATTACACTTTCTTCTCAAGTGCACACGGAACATTCTCCAGGATAGATCACATCTTGGGTCACAAATCAAGCCTCAGTAAATATTAAAAAATTGAAATCAAATCAAGCATCTGTTCCGACCACAACACTATGAGATTAGAAATCAATTATAGGGAAAAACACGTAAAAAACACAAACACATGGAGGCTAAACAATACGTTACTAAATAACCAAGAGATCACTGAAGAAATCAAAGAGGAAATCAAAAAATACCTAGAGACAAATGACAACAAAAACATGATGATCCAAAACCTACGGGATGCAGCAAAGGCAGTTCTAAGAAGGAAATTTATAGCAATACAAGCCTACATCAAGAAACAAGAAAAATCTCAGATAAACAATCTAACCTTACACCTAAAGGAACTAGAGAAAGAAGAACAAAACCCAAAGTTAGTAGAAGGAAAGAAATCATACAGATCAGAGCAGAAATAAATGAAACAGAAACAAAGAAAACAATAGCAAATGTCAATAAAACTAAAAGCTGGTTCTTTGAGAAGATAAACTAAACTCATAAACCTTCAGCCAGACTCATCAAGAAGAAGAGGGAGAGGACTCAAATCAATAAAATTAGACATGAAAAAGGAGAAGTTACAACAGACACCACAGAAATACAAAGCATCTGAAGAGATTACTATAAGCAACTCTATGCCAATAAAATGGACAACCTGGAAGAAATGGACAAATTCGTAGAAAGCTATAACCTTCCAAGACTGAACCAGGAAGAAATAGAAAATATGAACAGACCAATCACAAGTAAAGAAATTGAAACTGTGATTAAAAATCTTCCAACAAACAAAAGTCCAGGACCAGATGGCTTCACAGGTGAATTCTACCAAACATTTAGAGAAGAGCTAACACCCATCTTTCTCAAACTCTTCCAAAAAACTGCAGGGGAAGGAACACCCCCAAACTCATTCCATGAGGCCACCATCAACCTGATACCAAAACCAGACAAAGATACTATAAAAAAAGAAAATTACAGACCAATATCACTGATGAATAGAGATATAAAAATCCTCAACAAAATACTAGCAAACGGAATCCAACAACACATTAAAAGGATCATACACCATGATCAAGTGGGGTTTATCCCAGGGATGCAAGAATTCTTCAATATACACAACTCAAACAATGTGATACACCATATTAACAAATTGTAGACTAAAAACCATATGATCCTCTCAATAGATGCAGGAACAGCTTTTAACAAAATTCAACACCCATTTATGATAAAGAAAGTGGGCATAGAGGAAACCTACCTCAACATAATAAACGCCATATATGACAAACCCACAGCAAACATCATTCTCAATGGTGAAAAACTGAAAGCATTTCCTCTAAGATCAGGAATAAGACAAGGATGTCCACTCTTGCCACTATTATTCAGCATAGTTTCGGAAGTCCTAGCCACAGCAATCAGAGAAGAAAAAGAAGTAAAAGGAATACAGATTAGAAAAGAAGAAGTAAAACTGTCACTGTTTGCAGATGACATGATACTATACATAGAGAATCCTAAAGATGCCACCAGAAAACTACTAGAGCTAATCAATGAATTTGGTAAAGTAGCAGGATACAAAATTAATGCAAAGAAAGCTCTTGCATTCCTATACCCTAACAATGAAAGATCGGAAAGAGAAATTAAAGAAACAATCCCATTCACCATTGCAACAAAAAGAATAAAGTACCTAGGAATAAACCTACCTAAGGTGGTAAAGGACCTGTACTCAGAAAACTATAAGATACTGATGAAAGAAATCAAAGATAATATAAACAGATAGAGAGATATACCATGTTCTTGGATTAGAGGAACCAATATTGTTCCTTTAATGATTATACTACCCAAAGCAATCTACAGATTCACTGCAATCCCTCTCAAATTACCAGTGGCATTTTTTACAAAACTAGAACAAAAAAGCTTAACATTTGTATGGAGACACAAAAGACCCAGAATAGCCAAAGCAGTCTTGAGGGAAAGAAACGGAGCTGGAGGAATCAGACTCCCTGAATTAAGACTATACTACAAAGCTACAGTAATAAAGACAATATGGTACTGGCAAATAAACAGAAATATAGATCAATGGAACAGGATAGAAAGCCCAGAGATAAACCCATGCACCTAGGTCAACTAATCTATGACAAAGGAGGCAAGGATATACAATGGAGAAAAGACAGTCTCTTCAATAAGTGGTGTTGAGAAAACTGGACAGCTACATTTAAAAGAATGAAATTAGAACACTCTGTAACACCATACATAAAAAAAACTCAAAAGGGATTAGAGACCTAAATGTAAGACCGGACACTATAAAACTCTTAGAGGAAAACATAGGAAGAATATTCTTTGACATAAATCACAGCAAGGTCTTTTTTGATCCACCTCCTAGAGTAATGGAATAAAAACCAAAAATAAACAAATGGGACCTAATGAAACTTAAAAGCTTTTGCAAAGCAAAGGAAACTACAAACAAGACGAAAAGACAACCCTCAGAATGGGAGAAAATATTTGCAAATGAATCAATGGACAAAGATTAATCTTCAAAATATATAAACAGCTCATGCAGTTCAATATTAAGAAAACAAACAACCCAATCCAAAAATGGGCAGAAGACCTAAATAGACATTTCTTCAAAAAAGACATACAGATGGTGAAGAAGCACATGAAAAGCTGCTCAACATCACTATTAGAGAAATGCAAATCAAAACTACAATGAGGTATCACCTCACACCAGTTAGAATGGGTATCATCAGAAAATCTATAAACAATGAATGCTGTATGGTGTGGAGAAAAGGGAACACTCTTGCACTGTTGGTGGGAATGTAAATTGATACATTCAATTTGTATGAACGTATCAAGTCACTATGGAGAACAGTATGGAGGTTCCTTAAAAAACTAAAAATAGAATTACCATATGACCCAGCAATACCACTACTGGGAATATACCCAGAGAAAACCATAATTCAAAAAGACACACGCACCCCAATGTTCACTGCAGCACTATTTACAATAGCTATGTCATGGAAGCAACCTAAATGCCCATCGACAGATGAATGGATAAAGAAGATGTGGTACATATATACAATGGAATATTACTCAGCCATAAAAAGGAATGAAATTGGGTCATTTGTAGAGATGTGGATGGATTTAGAGACTGTCATACAGAGTGAACTAAGTCAGAAAGAGAAAAAAAAATTGTATATTAACGCATATATGTGGAACCTAGAAAAATGGTACAGATGAACCAGTTTGCAGGGCAGAAACAGAGACACAGATGTAGAGAACAAATGTATGGACACCAAGGGGGGAAAATGGCGGGGGGCAGGTGGGATGAACTGGGAGATTGGGATTGACATATATACACTAATATGTATAAAATAGATAACACATAAGAACCTGCTGTATAAAAAAATAAATTAAATTAAATTAAAAAATTTAAAAAATAATTAAAATTGAAAAAAAATTTTTAAAAATTTCTTCCCTTCCTATAGACCTATTTATATGAATGAATTATTTCCATGCTTATATCTATAAATACAAAAAAGAGGAATAAAACCTACCTTGAACCAAAAAAAGAAATAAAAAACAGAACCTACCAGTTATACAGACGAAAACCTATCAGGACACTTGCTCCAGTGGTAAACAATTCTGAAGTTGGTCAGAGGTGGGGAATCGTCTCACACGCAGGCAGCAGCCGCCCCCAAGGAGCGTCCTCATTGCAAAGCTGGTGGACTGTGAGGATGCGTCTCTGGGTAAACGTGAGCTGACCCCCAGGCCAGCTGCTCCTGAATTTTTTCCACCCTTCCCAGCTAAAACACCTGAATATGTACAAAGACTTTAAAGCCTAGAGGAAAGGGCTTGGAGTCACACCAGCGACAGCACACAGGCTCGAGATGGTGCCTGAAGGGCAGCCAGGATGGTCCTGGCCCCGGGCGCTCTTCTGGAAGCATTCCATTTCCCTACCTGAGTTACCCCTCCTGTTCTGGCCCCCACTACTTTTTTCCTTCCTCACCTCTGCCCGGGGAGAAATTCCAACGGCAGGTATTGGTGACACATCTTCCTCTTTAGCAGGTGGCAGCTTGGCAACTCCTGCAGAAAGTCCAGCAGAGCCCCACTGACACCGGGCCACCCACAAAGCCATGGCCCCTCACTCCCTCCCACCAGCCCAGCCCCGAGACTGCTGATGGGGCAGAGAATATGGCGTCAGGCACAGCTGCAGGGGATCTTGCTGCCTAGAGGGGGTGTTTATATTGACCTCAACCCAGGCACGTTAATTCAGTGGCCTCATTGAAGAAAGAGCAGACTACTCGTCAGAGGATCTTGGCTGGCACAAACCATCATCCTAAGGTGGCAGAACAAATGTGGGGCTGGGGTAAAACCGGCCACCCTAGCGTCTCTGGGCATCTCTTTCCTGGTCCCTTAAAGGTCATTAGAATCTATTAACCTTCAAATGCTGGTGCTCAGGCAGACGAGCAGTGAGGGAGGAGCCCTGGGGACGATCAAACTCACCTGGAGGCTGCTGGGGAGAAATTCTGCCCCTCCCACCGGGTATGAGCACACCCAAATCAGCACGAAGCAGTTACAGAAAGGGGTCTGCATACTCAGCCCCCCACGAATGAGGAACGTGACAAAAGGCAGAGGAGGGGTTTGCCACCGGCAAAGCCCATTAAAAATTCCTGGGAGATAAAAATAGAATCTGGGCAATAAAATAAAGTCTAACCTTTTTTTCCTTTGTGCTTTGTCTAATTTCACTTGATCCTAGGGTTCCGCATGCAGAGGCCTCACAGCCGGCACTTCAGACCCGATTTCCTAGTGCAAAATGCCTGGGCCTACACCTCAGCTCACGGGGCCCCATGCAGACTCCACGACATAGAGCCTGAGCTCCAGCCAACCCGGCCCTCGAGAGCTCCGCCCCCTCCCACCCGCTGACACTGACGGGATCCCTATACAGCAGCCCGGCCCACAGCCCGCGGGGGAGCGCACGCTCTCAGCTCTCCATTCTCTGATCAAAATATAAAGTTTTCCTTTGCTTCTGAACAAAACTCAGTCTCGTTCTGTTGGCTCCAATGACACTGGACCGGAGGACGCTTGTTGGGACCCATTCTGGAGGATCAGTGACAGAATTTGAGAACATTGTAACTTCAATGAACAGATGTGTGAACCAAACTGTAATTAACGTAGAGCAGTGTATAAGGCTCGTTTAAAAGAAGAAGTTTCTAACACTTCCATTTGATATTTCCATCACTTTATTATAAGCAAGTTCAGTGAACGGTTTTTGTCTTATTTGTCAGGTCAAGTTTAGAGAAACTAGTGATTTTTTTCCAAGGATGTACATCTAATAATCTGGGCTGAAGCTTCAATCTTCTTTTGAATAATTTTCCATTGAAAATGATACCCCTCTTTCAGCTCCCCCATTTCTGAGGAATATAAAATCTTATAACTTATTGTTACCAAATGGGAAAGGCGGGGGGAGGGACAAATTAAGAGTTTGGGATTAACATATACACACTGCTATGTATAAAATAAGTAATAAACAAGGACCTATTGTATAGCACAGGGAACTACACACAATATTTTGTAATAACCTATAAGAGGAAAGAATCTGAAAAAGAATAGATATCTATATGTACATCATCTATAAACGCCAGATAAAACAGAACCTAAGGGAGGCTGATGATGACTGCTTCTGACACTCAAGACTTCAATCATCTAAAGCTTGGACACTGCTTACTGCCCAAGGTCCTTCGTGAACATGCATGTACCCGTAGCTTAAAACTTCCCCAGTTTTAGGGTTCGGGGAGACACTGCTTTGGAAAGATCCCTGGTGTTCTCCTTACTTGGAGGGGACCCTTCTTACACCTAAAACTTGCCTGTGACACCCAGAGGATGGTACACCGTCTGATCGGGAAGAGTTTGGAAAAGGCACCTCATCTCCTCATCTCCTGGTGATTGGGTTCCTCCTGCAGCCTCTTTCTTAAAAATCTCCCCACTTGGGGAAGTCAGCACCTTCGACATCCTGTTTCGCACAGTTTGGAAGTTGTCTGGAAGATGAAGCGGAACGGGGGGAACCAATGAGAGACAAGCCCTAGGTGTTGGACAGGCACATGCCATGCTAATTTCCAATCAGGAAGAGGAACTGACCAAAGGCTCACCTTACCCTTGGAACCAGAATAGGGCTTGAAGCAATCCTACTGTTTTGTGGCCAGTTCCCAAAAATACAAGTTGAAAAATGGAGCTCATGGGCACTGCAATTCACAAACTTGCAGGGTTGTAAATGATACTTATCATCGAAAAATGTCTTGAGGTAAGTCATCAAAAAGGACTTGTAATCAAGGCACAATTGCAGGAAAGGGATTTCAAGAGGTAGAATGGACTCGTCATTAAAGCACATGAAAAGTGGCTGAACTTCGCCAATGATGCAGTTGGCCAAAAAGGGCGTATGCGTTTGTCCTGAATCAGGACAAACGCATACGCCCTTTTTGGCCAACCAAACAAGCGGGCAATGCAAATCAACACTACAAAGAGGTATCACTTTGCATCATTCAGAAGGGTCATCCTCACAAAGTGTAAAAACCAGAAATGCAGGACAGGGGGTGGAGAAAAGGGAGCTCTGTTGTGCTGATGGCGGGAATGTAAATTGCCAAGGTTATTCTGGAGAAGTGTATTGTGTTTCCTTAAAAATCTAAAAAACAGAGCTACAGAGCATACAGCACTTCCACTCATGGGCATATTTCTTGGGAAAACAAAAATCGACAGGACACATGCACCCCAACCTTTAGTGCTGCTCTGTTTACAAGAACCTCGACTGGCATACAACGTAAATGACCTTGGAAGGAAAAAATGGATTAAGAAGATGTGGTACTTAGGTAAAATGGAATATTACTCAGCCATGACATGAATGAAAGAAGGCCAGTTGCAGCAACTCGGGTGGACTTAGGTACGATCATTCTAAGTGACATAAGTCAGACAGTAAAAGAGACTTATCATAAGATATCACTTATAGGTGAAATCTAAAAATGGCTACACATGAACTAAATGACAAAACAGAAACAGAGTCACACATTTAGAAAACACACTATGGCTGCTAAAGGGGAAAGGTGGGGTGGTGTGAGGCATAAACCAGGAGGTTGAAATTAGCATAGATACCGTTCCATAGACCAAATAGGTAATCGACAAGACCTACTCTATAGCTCAAAGCACTTTAGTCAGCACACTCTAGTCACCGGAAGAGAATATAGAAGACTGGTAAGAATCTGAAAAGGAATTTATTGATGTCTCTCTGTAAGTGAATCAAGTGGATGTACAGAATGAAGAAACACAGCATTGAAAATCAGCTATACCCCATTATAAAAATAAATTAGAAAAGAGAAACAAAGACAGTGAGAGGGAGAGAAATTCTTACAAAATTCATTCAGGGGCTGTGATGCAACCTGGATTGACCACGTCTAGACCCACAGAAGAAACCTCCAGAACAAAGGTTCAAGGATAGTGTCTCCAGCGTGTTAGAAAGCTTGCAAGAAAGGCAGTGTGGCCGGAGCACAGTGAGCAAAGGAGAGAACAGTGAATGGAGAAGTGATTTCTTCACTTGTTTCCTTCTAGAGTTTAACAATAAGTTATTTGATCAGACTTTTCTTTTTAAAAAATCACTTCCTTGAATAACAATAGCCAAATAAATATAGGAATTGTTTTGATATTTCTTATTCTTCATAATAATGCTAATGGTGAATTGCATTTATATTATTAAATATATTATTCCATGATAAATGGACCTCATTGGGAGTTATAAAAGGTCTATGGACAGGACCCAATTTATATATTCTGCCTTAAGTGAGAGAGTCACTTCAGTTTTAAGGACACACACAGACTGAAAGTGAAGGGATGGAAAAAGGCATTCCATGCAAACGGAAACCAAAAGAAAGCTGAGGTAATATATAATACAAGATAGACTTTAAGACAAAGATTGTAATAAGAGACAAAGAAGGTCATTATATAATTATAAAGCAGTCAATCCAACAAGAGAATGTAACATTTGTAAATATTTATGCACCCCAAAAAGGAGTACCTAAATATATATATTAATGACACAAAAGGGAAAAAAAGACAGCAATAACAGTAATAGTAAGGGACTTCAACACCCCACTTTCGTCAATGGATAGATATAGAATATCAAACAGAAAATCAACAAGGAAACATTAGACTTAAATAATATGTTGGACCAGATGGACTTAACATACATTTACACAACATTCCATTCAAAAGCAATAGAATACACGTACTTCTCATTTACACATGGAACATTCTCCAGTATAGATCATGTATTAGACCATAAAACACATCGTAAATTTAAGACAATTGAAATCATATCAAGTATCTTTTCCAACAACAGTGGTGTGAAACTAGAAATCAATTACAAGAAGAAAACTGGAAAATTCACAAATATGTGGAGATTAAATATCATGCTACTGAACAACCAGTGGGTTGAAAAGAAATTTTAAAAACTCTTGAGACAAATGAAAATGGAAATACAATATACCAAAACTTATTGGATACAGTAGTAGCAGTTTTAAGAGGGAAATTCATAAGGATAAACCCCTACATGAAGAAAAAAGAAAATATCAAACAACCTAACTTTGTATCTCAAGGAACTAGAAAAAGGAGAAACTAAGACAAAAGTTAGTAGAAGGAAGAAAGTAATGAAAGTCAGAGTAGAAATAAATGAAATCGAGACTAAAAAGACAACAGAAAAGATCAGTGAAACTGAGAGCTGGTTCTTTGATAAGATAAACAAAATAGATCATTAGCCAGACTCATTAAGAAAAGAAGAGAGAGGACTCAAATAAGTAAAATCAGAAATGAAAGAGGAGATGTTACAATTGATACCTCAGAAATACAAAGGATCATAAGAGACTACTATGAAAATTATATGCTAACAAATTGGACTATCTACAAGAAATGGATAAATTCCTAGAAACATAGAACGTACCAAGACTGAATCATGAATTAACAGAAAATCTGAACAGACCAATTATTAGTAAGGAGATTGAATCAATAATCAAACCTGGGCTTCCCTGGTGGTGCAGTGGTTGAGAATCTGCCTGCCAATGCAGGGGACACGGGTTCGAGCCCTGGTCTGGGAAGATCCCACATGCCGCGGAGCAACTAAGCCCGTGAGCCACAACTACTGAGCCTGCGCTTCTGGAGCCTGTGCCCCGCAACAAGAGAGGCCGCGACAGTGAAAGGCCCATGCACCGCGATGAAGAGTGGCCCCTGCTTGCCACAACTGGAGAAAGCCCTCGCACAGAAATGAAGACCCAACACAGCCAAAAATAATAAATAAATAAATTAAAACAAAAAAACCCCAAAAAACATGTAGGGGAAAAAACCAAGTCAGCCACAACATTAAAAAATAATAATAATAATCAAACCTACCAACAAACAGAAGTCCTCACCCAGGTGGCTTCACTGGTGAATTCTACCAAACACTTAAAGAAAAATTAATACCAATCTTTTTCAAACTCTTCCAAAAAAGAGAACAGGAGGCAACACTTCCAAACTCATTCTATGATACCACCATTACCCTGATACCAAAACCAGACAAGGACACTACAAGGAAAGAAATTTACAGGCCAATATCCCTGATGAAGTTGGATGCAAAAATTCTGAACAAAATATTAGCAAACTAATTCAACAATACATTAAAAAGACCATACACCATGATCAAGTGGGATTTATTCCAGGGATTCAAGGATGGTTCACTATCTGCAAATTAATGTTATAAACCACATTAACAAAATGAAGGATAAGAATCATATGATCATTTTAATAGATGCAGAAAAAGTATTTGACAAAATTCAACATTTATTTATGAAAAAACTCTCAAAAAGGTGGGTATAGAGGGAACATACGATAACGTAGTGAAGGCCATATGTGACAAGCCTGCAGCTAATATCATATTCAACAGCGAAAAACATAAAGTTTTTTCTCTAAGATCAGGAATAAGACAAGGATGCCCACTCTTGTCACATTTATTCAGTATAAGCTTGGAAGGAAGGAAAGAAGAAGTAAAACTGGTTCTATTTGCAGATGACATGACATTATATATAGAAAACCTTAAAGATTCCACCAAAAAAAGTTAGAACTAATCAATGAATTCAGTAAGTTGCAGGATACCAAATCAATACATAAAAATCAGTTGCATTTTTATACGCTAATAACAAGTTATTAAGAAGAGAAATTAAGAACACAATCCATTGACAATTACATCAAAATGAATAAAATAGCTAGGAATAAACTTAACCAATGAGGTGAAAGATCTGTACACTGAAACCTATAAAACACTGATGAAAGAAACAGAAGACACAAACAAATGGAAAAATATTCCAGGTTCATGGATTGGAAGAATTGATATTAAAATGTCCATACTATCCAAATCAATCTACAGATTCAAGGCAATTCCTATCAAAATACCAATGGCATTTTTCACAGAACTAGAATAAATAATCCTAAAATTTATATAAAACCACAAAAGACCTGGAATAGCCAAAGCAATCTTAAGAAAGAAGAACAAAGCTGGAGGCAACATGCTTCTTGTTTTCAAACCGTATTACAAAGCTACAGTAATTGAAACAGTATGGTACTGGCACAAAAATGGAAACATAGGTCAATGGAACAGAATCAAAAGCCCAAAAGTAACCTCTCCTATGTATGGTCAATTATTTTACAGCAAATGAGACAAGAATATACAATGGAGAATGGATAATCTCTTCAATAAATTGTGTTGGTAAAACTAGACAGCCACATGCAAGAGAATAAAGCCCTATCTTACACCATACACAAAAATTAACCCAAAATAGATTAAAGACTTGAACAGAAGACCTGAAACCTTAAAACTCCTAGAAGAAAACATAGGAGGTAAGCTCCTTGACATCAGTTGTGGCAGTGACTTTTTGGATTTGACACTAAACAGAAAGGCAAAAAAGCAAAAATAAACAAGTAGGACTATATCAAACTAAAAGACTTCTGCACAGCAAAGGAAACCATCAACAAAATGAAAAGGCAACCTATGGAATGGGAGAAAATATTTGCAAATTATGTATCCGATAAGGGGTAAATATCTAAAAAGTATTTAAACTCATACAACTCAGCAGAAAAAAGAAGCAAGAAACAATCTAGTTTAAAAATGGGTAGAATATCTGAATAGAGATTTTTCCAAAGAAGACATACAGAAAGCCAACAGGCACATGAAAAGATGCTCAGCATCACTAATCATCAGGGAAATGCAAATCAAAACCATAATTAGGTATCGCTTCATGCATGTTAGAATGGCTATTATCAAAAAGACAAGAAATAACAAGTGTTGGCAAGGATGTAGAGAAAAGGGAAACCTTGTACACTGTTGGTGGGAATGTAAATTGGTGCAGCCACTGTGGAAAACAGTATGAAGGCTCCTCAAAACATAAAAATTAGAACTGCCATATGGTCTAGCAATTCCATTTCTGGGTACTTATCTAACAGAAACAGAATCACTGTCTCCAAAAGATACCTGCATCCCCATATAGATTGCAGCATTATTTCCAAAAGCCAAGACATGGAAACAAACTAAGTGTCCATGGATGAATGAATGGATAAAGAAAATATAGTGTATATACACAACGAGATATTATTCAGCCATAAAAATGAAGGAAATCCTGCCATCTGTGGCAACATGGATGGATATGGAGGGTAAGTGAAATAAGACAGTCAGAGAAAGACAAATACTTATAATGTCACTTATATGTGGAATCTTAAAAAATAAGTTAAAATTAAAGAAAAACAAACTCATGGATACAGAGAACAGATTTGTGATTACCAGAAGCAGGTGTGTGTGTGGGGTAGGGGGGTGTGTGGGAAAATGGGAGAAATGAGTCAAGGTGGTGCAAAGGTACAAACTTCCAGTTGTAAGATAAATAAGTCCTGGGAATGTAATGTACAGCATGGTGACTACAGTTAACAATACAGTGTTGTATATTTAAAAGTTGCTAAGAGAGTAGATCTTAAAAGTTCTCGTCACAAGGAAAAAATTGTTATTATGTGCTGTAATGGATGTTAACTAAACTCATGGTAATCATTTCGCAATATAAACATGTATCAGATAATTATACTGTATGACTAAAACTGATACAATGTTATATGTCATTTATATCTCAATAAAAAAAAATTCTGCATAGAGCCCAAATGGCCAGGTCTTTATACTGCCACTTTGCTCAGTCAGTAGAAGTGGGCTGCCCTGGGAAGGGCCTAACCTCCACATAGGTGGTTCTCTGCAGCTGAGACAGAAGGAGCTGATAGCTAGAGGCTGTCTGCAGACCACATCTGAAAGGTACACTCAAATATCTACCACAGTAACTTATATAAATGTTTCAGTATGGGGCACTTAGGATTAAGGCTGCTACCAGTAATACAAAAAAAAAAATGAAAAAATTAATTTTGAAAAATCCAGTTTTAGAATAAACATGAAATAGATAAACTACCAAGTTCTAAAAGTAAAGTTCAAGGCAATGAAAAACATTCAGAGACCTCATCCTACTACTCCCATTTTAGTATCTCCATTAATGTTGGCTAGTTCCAGAATTAGATGAAGTTTTTCTGGTGATTAGTGTCATCTCTTGGTATAGCACACAAGAGTTTTAAAACATTAGGTTTTCTTTATCATTTTAAAAAAATATCACTTGTCAAATTGGTATAAATTATAGGTGCATTGGCAACACATAATAATTAATTAAACCTCTTAAAGTTTGTTAAAATAGTTACAAAGGTAATGGGATATTTTTCTCTAAGCAATTTTAATCCAGTTAGAAGGTTTTGGGAGTGTCAAGGAATCTAAGACAGAAGGTTATACCACCACCTTGTGGTAAAATGACTGTAGAGCAAACAATTAAATTGTTCTGAAAAAATGCAAAAATGAAAATACCGATACCTAATACGGATACCTAATATCTAGGAGAAGAGAGATCTAAATACACAGAGCACTATAAATACTTTAGATTTAAAGGAAAATGTTCTGCTAGCTGTTGTCACTGGATTTCAGTACTTTGTTCATTTTTAAACTTCAGCAGTGTAAAGCTGGTGAGGCAAAATATTACAAGCTTTTAAAAAAGTTGGGATCAGTTATGTTATAAAAGATTTTACTAACTCAATATTGCCATATCATATTTGAATTGTTAATAGTTTATATGCATCCCTAAAATACAAATTAGAATTTTCAGTACTTTTAAACTGATAAAGCATTTTATATCTGTTTTTACTACATTGTGTAGTATGAATTTCACTGGGATATTTCTGTAACAGAGCACAAACTACTTTCTTTACATATCACTTTTTTTTTTTTACAATAAAATACAAAAGCATTCACCTCTTTATAATACATCACTTGCCCGAATCCTCAAAATCAAGGTGAAAATAGTATTGAAGAGCCTGAATGAAACATTATTGTAATTTTATAATCTTGATTTTAAAATCTTGAGGTAAAGGATGCAGTGCTGGAAATAGGTGATTTTAAGCATCTTTTAAGCAGAGCAGTGAAACTCAAAGACAACTATCAATCGATAGTTTTTAAACTTGTTTAACAGTAAGAATCATAAGGGACATTTGTTCAAAGTACAGTTTACTAGGTCCCAATTCCAGACCCTCGGAATTACAATCTTCAGGTTAGGACTCTGCAAAAATTATTTATGGAAAAATGTACCCCCTGGAGATTACTGTCCTGCTAACTCAGGAAACATAGCTCTAATTCAACTGTAAAACCTAACATAAGACACAGTATTAAAAGACCAGATAAATAAGAATCCCTGTTAATATAAGTGATGGTCTTCTTATCTGCAAAGAGGGTAGCAGTGATTGTATTTAAGTAATGATAAGACAGCGAGCACTGACTCACTGTACGTAAAACACCTCGCACAGTGCCTGGCACAAAATAACGCCTTAGATAATGTTAGCTGTGATAACTGCATATCATCATCATTATCAGAGTGATTTCAATTCTTATAATTTATATATCATTTAAGAAAAATTCATTTGCAATAGAAATCTAATTTCTACAGTTATTAAAGCTGTAGAGAAATTAAACTATGAAACAAAAATAAGCGGTTCTCATGAGTTTTATTTGTTTTTATAAATCTTGAAATTACACTTTTTGCAAGTTTTTTTTTTTAACTTCAAAGAGTTATACCACCACCTTGTGGCAAAATGACTGTAGAGCAAACAACCATTTACCAGCTTGTTCCTTAGTCATCACGGAGAAAACAATTATTTATTCAAGTGAGGAAACAAAATGTAATTGTACAAATATTGGTCGATAAATGTAAATGTGTGAATGAATAAGTGAACAAATTAGCAAACTAATCCCTAAACAGAAAAGTAAAACTGAGAAATGCAACTCTCACTTGAAAATTGCATATCTTTCAGAGGCAGGAATCTGCCAACTTACTGTCTTGCCAGATGTTCAAGTTGCCCTGGGCCTGCGAAGCCAAGTGAAGAGTCGCAGTTCAAGCTTTGAAAAGGCAGCGTTGTCAGGGCATTGGGTATCAGGTCCTGGTTAGAGGCAACTCCCACGACATCTCAGACAGCTCACTGTAGGTAGGACAGTGGGCAGGTGTGTCAGCCAAGTGATACTTGCCGTAACACGTTTGCAGATAGATACGTTATACACAGAATGGCCATCCCTGAAATCCTAAGTGTGTTGTTCAAATCCTCTTAGAAAAATATTTCGGATGAATTTTACATGGAATCCCATCTTCCTACCTCCCCTTCCCATCTTGACCATTTTCAAAATGATGGCATAACTGATTTAGAATGTCAGCACAGCTTTCATGAAAATTTTAGGTTATTTCAATTTTGTTGTTTGAAATGAATGTTCAAAAATCAAACATTTATCTAATCTACCTCAAATGTGAAACGTGTCGATATTTATTTCTCTTCTGACAATTTGTATCAGCTCAAATGTACATTTTACTGCTTATCCACTTTTTGTGACCATAATTTTAAAAAGCCATTTGGTGTAAAATAAGCAATTGATTGTAAGCTCCTCAGCATTTTCCTATTTTTTTCTTTAATGAAACGTCTCTGAACTCACCTTGACATTTCCTACTTAATTCTTACCCACTGGTATCCAATTATCACTCTATTAACATATACACCCAATAATAGCTTCCTTAATTTACTTCACCATGCTAATAATTAGCAGATTACCCATGAATGTAGGGATGAGGAAGGGAACATTTACTAATATATATTTCTGAATTTAGAGACCCATGATAGTCCATAGACTAACATAATCAGAAAAAAGTTTCCCGTTTAAAAAAAATGCATCTTAAAAAGTAAAATGCAGGAAGATGAAACCTAATAAGAACATGAAAAAGCAACTACTGTATAGCACAGGGAACTATACTCAACATCTTGTAATAACCTATAATGGAAAAGAAGCTGAAAAAGAATATATATATATTATATAATATATATAAAACTTAATCTTAATATATGTATATATAAAAATGAATCACTCTCCTGTATACCTGAAACTAGCACAACATTGTTAATTAACTATACTTCAGTAAAAAATCCAATCCAATCAAAGTATATTACAAACACTAAAAAAAAGAAAGACAAGGCTTCAACAAAGCTTACTTATTACTCAATAATAATTAAAAACTTTGCAAATATAATGCACCAAGCCATCCACATATAGTGATCAAGTTGTACCTTATAAATGTGGTCTTCAATGAGCATCTCAGATAAGGAGAAGAAAAAAAATACTATGGGAACAATTCACTGCCTAAGTAGCAAATGTGAGGAGACTTCAGAGATGAGAGAGGTGACTTCTGAGAGTAGTACTACTCCCCTGCTACTAACTCTTTTCTCCTTGCTAATCACTACTCAACACAGTGTGACCCTTCTCACCGTCTAGAAACTTCCTCTTTTTTGACTACCTTGACAGCCACTTAACTGGTTACTGAAGTAGGGAAGAAAAAGAGCTGTTTCCTCTACCCTTCTAAGTTCTTGACAGAGACCCCTCTAACAAAAGACAGATTGACAAGAGAAAAGCATACAAATTCGTTTATTGTAAGTTTCACGTGACACTGGAAACTTCATTAGAAAATGAAGACCTGAAGAAGTGGTTAAACCTGAGAGTGTTTCTGTTTGGTTGGAAGAAGAGTAGAAAGTCATGGAAAATATGATAGGACAAAAAGGGGTATGAGTTTAATGCGGTAAATTAGGGGAAATAGCAAAGCCTTTTCAGTCTAATTCCTCTTGACGTCTTGGAGATGAGGATGAACATTTTCTCTGGGTATAGAAAAGGCACCCCTCACATAAGGGTCTTATGATCTCCTGCAGGGGAAGGTCAGAGAGTCCTTTCTACATATGCTCTTTCTCAAATTCCTTCAGCTGAAAATATTCAGTATGCCACGGTGTCATATTTTGGGTTAGTGTGTCCTGAACCCCGATCAACAGATTCACACAATTAGTTTCATAACAAAATGGAATTTAATTGGTAGCTCTAATTTCCAGAAATAACTTGTTCTGTAGAATTCTTCAAAGACACTGAGAATGTAATTTGAAATGAGATCTAAAGGATGATTATTAGGTGGGTAAAGGGAAAAGCCTAGGCAAATGTTGTGGGGCAACATGGAAACAAGGGTGATTTGAGAAACTGCAAAGTCAGCATGGCTGCAGCAGAGAGAAAGAGCGGAGAGTAATGAGAGAAGAGGCGAGGCAGGGGCCCAGTCACACCAGCCTTTGTAGGATCGATCCTAAAAGCAATGGAAGCTCTATTTTTAGTAGTTTTTTTTTGTTGTTGTTGTTTTAATTAGTCATCAATTTTATACACATCAGTGTATACATGTCAATCCCAATCGCCCAATTCATCACACCACCACCACCACCGCCCTGCAGGTTTTGTTTTTAAGAACCTCCATATTGTTCTCCATAGTGGCTGTACCAACTTACATGCCCACCAACAGTGTACAAGGGTTCCCTTTTCTCCACACCCTCTCCAGCATTAATTGTTTTTAGAGCTACCATAAGTTCTAGCAATCCTACTCCCAGGCATATATCCAGAGAAGACCATAATTTGAAAAAGATACATGCACCCGAATGTTCATTGCAGCACTATTTACCATAGCCAGGAAATGGAAGCAACCTACATGTCCGTCAACAGATGAATGGATAAAAAAGACATGATGTGTGTGTGTGTGTGTGTGTGTGTGTGTATACATATATATATAATGGAATATTACTCAGGCATAAAAAAGAATGACAAAAAATAGTAACATTTGCAACATGATGGACCTAGAGATTGTCATACTGAGTGAAGTAAGTCAGAGAAAGACAAATATTATATGATATTGCTTATATGTGGAATCTAAACTCATGGTACAAAACAGAAAGAGAGTCACAGATGTAGAAAACAATCTTATGGTTACCAGGGAGGATGGGAGGGAGGGATAAATTGGGAGATTGGGATTGACATATACACACAACTATATATAAAATAGATAGCTAATAAGGACCTACTGTATAGCACAGGAAACTCTACTCAGTACTCTGTAATGACCTATATGGGAAAAGGATCTAAAAAAGAGCATATATATATATATATATATGATTCACTTTGTTGTACAGCAGAGACTGACACAACATTGTAAATCAAGTATACTCTAATAAAAATTTTTTTTAAAAAAAAGCAATGGAAAAACATTGAATCTTAAAGCCAGGGAGGAAATGATGATATTTCCCTTCCAGGTAAAAGTTTTCCTTCAGACAATTCCTTCTTGCCTAGTGACCATGACGTGCAGCCCATCTCCAGTTGTCCTTCCTCCAGAGTTCATTGCTCAGGTGTGGGCATGTGACTAATGGGCAGCAGATCCAAAGGTGGCAGGTAACCAGTGAACTCGGTGGACAGGCTCATTAAGATTAGCTAGACCAAACCGATCCACTTTCCCAGGAATTTGAACTAATACATAAAAGTAATATTCCAGTTATCAGAAGCTGTCATGTGGTTGAGGATCTATCCCAAGAAGCCATGAATTAGTTGGTGATATTCATAAAGTTATTCTAGATTTTGACTTGGAAATAAAATTAGGTAATTTTATAATTTTAAAGTCATCTGTAGGGGGCCTCTTAAATTTACCAGCACACGTGCTACATTTTTATTCACTATCTGAAGTCACAGATTGTTGTCTGATTCTAAAATGGCAAAAATGTTCAATATGAGTTTATTTACTTCTACTTAATGAGGTTTGTATTTTTTTTCTTCCCCCCACACACTGACAAACTTCCTACTCTATTAAATAAAAGTGAATTTCATGAACACAGTGAAGGATTTGTGTGTGTCTGTGCACACGCATCTCAGTGTCACTTTTGAACCGATCTCAATTATTTTGGAAACTCACTCTTTGGTCCTCTGAACACCCCATTTCTAATGTGTGGAGGGAGGGTGTTTCCCACCACCAAGAAGTTTTCTGGACGCCAACTGGATGTCCTACAGTTCAACTCAATTCTAACACTATATACTTGGAAACAGCATCAGATTCCACAGGTTATGGGCTCAGTCCTACCAGACCACATGGCCCTCCACTGCCACCCATCTCCTTACAAACACACACACACACACACACACACACACACTTCAGACGTGAATCGCAAGTCCAGGTTATCACCTGTGCTTCTGACTGATTGACTATAGATCAGCAATTCCAGCGACCCTCCTTGGCTTGGGGTTAATATGCTTGAGTGGCTCACAGAGCTCAGAGAAACATTTACTTAACTGATTGCTGGTTTATTATAAAAGAATATGACTCAGAAGTAGCCAGATAAAAGAGATGCCTAGGGTAAGGTATGAGAAAGGGCATGGAGCTTCCTTGCCCTCTTTGGGTGTGACTCCCCAAATCTCCACGTGTTCACCAACTCGGAAGCTCTTGGAACCCCTCCTTTTGAGTTTTTATGGAGGCTTCCTGAAAGGCATGACTGATTACAACACTGCTGGATGAACTCAGTCTCCAGCCCTGTCCCCTCCCCTGAGGCTGGAAGTTCAGGGGTGGGGAGGAAAGTGAAAGTTCCAACATTCTAATCAAATCTTTGACTCAGCTAGCAACCAGCCCCCATCCTTAGGTTCTTTCCAAAAGTCACCTCATTCACGTAAAAACACACCTTTGTTGTCCTTATCACTTAGGAAATTCCAAGACTTTTAGGAGATCTGTGGCAGGAGCAGGGTTTGAAGACTGAATGTATACTTTTTATTGTAAATTGCAACATAACACTCACCAAAATAGCTTTCAACATTATAGACTGTGAACTCTATGAGGAAGGACAACTTGATTTAGCCAATTAAGTTTTTGGTGCTGTAGTTTACAGAAAAAAATATAACCCTGAATTGTGGTGCTAATGCCACCTAGTTCAATTTTCTCTATCAGCTGACCTCAACTTCATAATCCCATACCTTATACACAGTTCTGTTAACTCCAAGAGTTTACTTTTGTAACAGGCCCTCACAAACAGTAAAGTATTAAGGACATCACTGAAAAGAAAAATTCCGTTGAGATAACTTTTAAGTGCATGACACCTCTGCCTCCTAGTCATCCTAGTTCCTTCACATAAATTGTGTTCAAGTGAGAGAATGTAATTTTATTTATTATTTTTTAAAATATTTATTTATTTATTGGGCTGTGGCAGGTCTTAGTCGTGGCATGAGGGATCTTTTAGTTGCGGCATGTGAACTCTTAGTTTTGGCATGTGGTATCTAATTCCCTGACTAGGGATCGAACCTGGGCCCCCTGTATTGAGAGCACAGAGTCTTAGCCACCGGACCACCAGGGAAGTCCCAAGAGAATGTAATTTTAATAATAAATCACAAAATTGGATGTGTGTTAGCAAGCTGGGGAAAAAACAAATTCCCGAAGTAGCAACCAGGAGGATTCCCTCCAAGCAGGACAGAGGAAGACTTTGCTTGGGAATTTGAGCAGCCCCAGAGGAAAGCTCTAAATACGCCAACATCAGGATTTCCACAAGGAAATGTCCCCGCCAGATCACTCTACATAAAGACCACAGTTTAAGAAATTCATCTGCTCTCAGAGTTTCCATTTGGGTTTCTAATGTACCACTCTTAACTATGAGCAAACAGGCAAGCAACAAAACAGGTAGAAAAAAAAGAAAAAGAAAATATGAATTAAGTGGAGAGAAGAAAAACATTATTAAAATAACATAAGTATCCTCAGAGCCATAAGATATTGCATTCATAAACTAAAATGGATGCTTTGAAAAAGTAACATTCAAAGAACTAATAGAGATATTTTGAAAATTGAAACTATTAGAGCAGAAAAGAAAAATTCACAAGATTTAGAATATGAAGTCAACAATTCTCGCATAAACTAGGGTAAAGAAGCAAATAAATAGGAAACAGTGAGGGGGAAAAAGAAAGGAAACAGTCCAAGAGATCTGATAGAAATTTCCAAAAAGAGAAAAAAGTCCATAGAAAGGATAAAGTCATGAATAAAATAATTTTCAAAAGATTAGCAGATCTGGAGAATATAAGTTTGCACTCAAAAGGGATTTACACACAGAGTGCCTAACATAATGGAAGGAAACAGAGCCCATCAAAGTATATACCTGCAAAATAGAGGAATATTGACAAGGGGAGAGAGAGAGAGACAACCAGGTTTCAAAGAAAAGATAAGAATTTGAATGATTTCAGTCACATTTGGGCCTAGAAGACAGTGGAGAAATACCTTCAAAATTTTGTGAGATGCCAGTTTCCAATCTAGTGTTCTATACTTTGCCAAACTATTAAGTAGAAAGATGATAGAATAAGGGAATATTTACATATGTAAATTCTCAAAAAATGTTTCACATGCATCTCTTTATTAGGAATATGCTGGAAGATACACTCCACCCAAACAGGAAGTAAACAAACACTCCCTTCTTCCCCAACAGGAGATGGAACCCAGGAAATAGGAGATCCTACAAAAGAGACAGGTGAAGGGAATTAAAATGATAGTGAAGTGTGTCCAGGACCAAAGGTGGGCACAGAGAGGAACGAGTCCAGATTGTAGCAGCTTAGAAGTTTCCAGGAAAGATATTTTTTAGTAAGAAGAGAAAATTCGGAGAAGACCTAATGTGTTTGGATATAATAAGAAGTTTATTATACAACAGAAGGAGGCTTTGGAGTTGAATTAGTGAAGAGTACATATAAAGTTGATAGAATATGAAAGAGAGAAAATATTAGCTCAAAGTTAAACAAAATGTACAAGAAAAAGTGATCATAGTATACTGGATTCAGTCCTAAAAAACAAAACCAAAATTTCACTCTTACCAAGTTGAAAGGATGTGTGTGTGTGTATGTGTGTGTGTGTAGTGGGGGTTGAGAAGGGATTGTGAAAAGATATAAATCCTCATCTTCCAAAAATAGGAAGTCAAAAGGTAATTTCAATGAGAAAATACAGGAAGTAGAAACATGTATAAACATGTTACATGGAGATACAGAGGTAAACACCAAAAGATCAAGCTGAAAAATTCAAAGCGGTTGCCACTTGGAAGCAGGAAGTGGGATGGTAGAAGCTTAATAGAGTCATTAGAAACTTCAAGCTTTGGGCCAGCTTTTCCATAAATAACAACCTCAAATAAAGGGAGGAAAGGAAAAGGAAGTGAAAAAATAATAAAATCTGGAAGAATATAACGAAAAACGATTCTATGCCTTTCTCTATGGCTTGAATATGTAGCAACGAAGGTACATCATATTTATAATAAAAGACTTATTTTAAAAATTAAGTATATACATAAATAAACAAGTAATGCACAAACACACTGGCCTAGACAGCCTATGGTATAGTGAACATATCATTATTAGCAGCAGCTTTTGGAAACAAAACCTTATTGTTCCTTTAGTTTTATCATTATGAGATTAACATTTTAAAAGGCAAAGAAGCATAAAGACATAGAAATTTTCTCCCACCGCTGTAAATACTATTCTTCTCTCATTGCCTTTCATGTGACAGTAACATGTTCTCCAATGATCACAGTGATTTGTGTACTTGAATAGTACTTTTACTTAATTGCCTGATTCTGCTCATGATACTTCTTTTAAAAATTACACTAGTTTTCTGATATGGGGGGAATTTTCACATTCTCTAAATTTCACTTTTTTAGGTGTATTCAGTATCAGAAAGTTATAGTCTTCCTATCTTAATACAGACATAGACTTTGGAACATGACGAGACAGGTTTAAATACTAGCTCTGCCATTCAATAGCTGTGTAACTCTGCTCAGATTATATTGTATTTCTGAGTTTCAATTTCCTCATTTTAAAAATGGCAATTATAATGCCTACATTGTAGGTGTGTTATAAAGATTATAAATAATTTGTGTAACACAGCAGGTGATCAATAAATGATTACTTTTGTTATTAATTTAGGTTAGCTAGGAAAGGGAAAAAATGCATCTTATATCCAAATTTTCTAAAACATGATGTCTCAAATTGATAGAGATCATGCTTTTTTTTGACATAAAATACAATGGAATAGTATTGGGGTGTTCTTCATGAACTGCAAACAGCCTGTTTTCTGTTTCCCACAGGAACTGCTTTGGGGATGCTTTTAGGACAGCCTGAGTGGCATATTGGTGGTACTAATGGTATAAAGTATTGATTTGGGTTTATATTAAATGCAATCTTATTTAAACAGGGGAACCCCCTCCCCCCCACCCCCTCCACATACACTCTCTGCATAAAGACAGAAGTCTCCACAAAATATTGAGAGGTAGAAGTAGGGAAGGGTGCATTTGTATGGGCTGTTGACATCTTTTATCTATATAACTATGTATAAGTGAATAGAAAACTAAAACACTTTAAATCTAGATTTTGCTATTAAGGACAAATGATGAAAGCAGAAAGCTGAAGACCCAAAGCTGTCAGAAAAATCTGAATAAGCCTCATTAGTCATTTAAAAAATAAATCATAAATAGATCACAATAGAAAGGCTGTCGACTCTGAGGGACTGCTGAGCATACACTTTGTGCATCTTTGTGCATATTTAAAGTGATGAAAGGGAAAAAACCTACAACCAAGATTACTCTACCCAGCAAGGATCTCATTCAGATTTGACGGAGAAATTAAAACCTTTACAGACAAGCAAAAGCTGAGAGAGTTCAGCACCACCAAACCAGCTTTACAACAAACGCTAAAGGAACTTCTCTAGGCAAGAAACACAAGAGAAGGAAAACACCTACAATAACAAACCCAAAACATTTAAGAAAATGGGAATAGGAACATACATATCGATAATTACCTTAAATGAAATGGATTAAATGCTCCAACCAAAAGACATAGACTGGCTGACTGGACACAAAAACAAGACCCGTATATATGTTGTCTACAAGAGACCCACTTCAGACCTAGGGACACATACAGACTGAAAGTGTGTTGATGGAAAAACATTCCATGCAAATGGAAATCAAAAGAAAGTTGGAGTAGCAATTCTCATATCAGACAAAATAGACTTTAAAATAAAGACTATTACAAGAAACAAAGAAGAACACTACATAATGATGAAGGGAACAATCCACAAAGAAGATATAACAATTGTAAATATTTATGCACCCAACATAGGAGCACCTCAATACATAAGGCAAATGCGAACAGCCACAAAAGGGGAAATTGACAGTAACACAATCATAGTGGGGGACTTTAACACCCCCTTTCACCAATGGACAATTCATCCAAAAGGAAAATAAATAAGGAAACACAAGCTTTAAATGATACATTAAACAAGATGGACTTAATTGATATTTATACGACATTCCATCCAAAAACAACAGAATACACTTTCTTCTCAAGTGCGCATGGAACATCCTCCAGGATAGATCTTATCTTGGGTCACAAATCAAGCCTTGGTAAATTTAAGAAAATTGAAATCGTATCATGTATCTTTTCCGACCACAACACTATCAGACTAGATATGAATTACAGGAAAAAATCTGTAAAAAAAATACAAACACATGGACGCTAAACAATACACTACTTAATAACCAAGAGATCACTGAAGAAATGAAAGAGGAAATAAAAAAATACCTAGAAACAACTGACAATGAAAACACAATGACCCAAAATCTAAGGGATGCAGCAAAAGCAGTTCTAAGAGGGAAGTTTATAGCAATACAATCCTACCTCAAGAAAAAAGAAAAATCTCAAATAAACGACCTAAACTTACACCTAAAGCAATTAAAGAAAGAATAATAAAAAAAAACCCAAAGTTAGCAGAAGGAAAGAAATCATAAAGATAAAATCAGAAATAAATGAAAAAAAAAATGAAGGAGGGCTTCCTTAGTGGCGCAGTGGTTGAGAATCTGCCTGCCAATGCAGGGGACACAGGTTCAAGCCCTGGTCTGGGAAGATCCCACATGCCGCGGAGCAGCTAGGCCCGTGAGCCACAACTACTGAGCCTGCGCGTCTGGAGCCTGTGCTCCGCAACAAGAGAGGCCACGATAGTGAAGAGGCCCACGCACCGCGATGAAGAGTGGCCCCCACTTGCCTCATCTAGAGAAAGCTCTCGCAGAGAAACGAAGACCCAACACAACCAAAAATAAATATAAAAATTTTTTTAAAAGTTAAAAAAAAGAAATTAATAAAACAATGCATAAAGGCTGGATAGGGTGTGGAGAAAAGGAAACCCTCCTGCACTGTTGGTGGGAATGTAAACGGATACAGCCATTATGGAGAACAGTATGGAGGTTCCTTAAAAGCTAAAAATAGAACTACCATATGACCCAGCAATTCCACTACTGGGCATATACCCCGAGAAAACTATAATTCAAAAAGATACATGTACCACAATGTTCACTGTAACACTATTTACAATAGCCAGGACATAGACGCAACCTAAATGTCCATCGACAGATGAATATATAAAGAAGACGTGGCACATATACACAATGGAGTATTACTCAGCCATAAAAACGAACAAAATTGAGTTATTTGTAGTGAGGTGGTTGGACCTAGAGTCTGTCATACAGAGTGAAGTAAGTCAAAAAGAGAAAAACAAATACCGTACGCTAACACATATATATGGAATCTAGAAAAATGGTACTGACGAACCTAGTTACAGGGCAGGAATAAAGACACAGATGTAGAGAACGGACTTAAGGACACAGGGGGGAATGGGAGACAGGGACGTAGTGAGAGAGTAGCAATGACATATATACACTACCAAATGTAAAATAGCTAGTGGTAAGCTGCCGCATAGTACAGGGAGATCAACTCGGTGCTTTATGTCCCCCAGAGGGGGGGGATAGGGAGTGTGGGAGGGAGGCTCAAGAGGGGGGGATATGGGGAATATATGTATACATATAGCTGATCCACTTTGTTGTAAAGCAGAAACTAATACAATGTTATAAAGCAATTATACTCCAATAAACATGTATTTTAAAAACCCACAGCATTGTAAATCAACTACACTTGAAGATATTTCTTTAGTGCAAAAAAATTTGGGAATGTAAATTTTATTGTGTGTGTACCACAGGTTCAATATATATGAATTATGTCAAATTGATTACATTGTTTTTCAAAATAAAGAATTTTTGATACTTTACATCAGCTTCATAATATAAATGCAGAAAAACTATATTAATTTTTTCTAAAGTTCAGAAATAGCCATTTTGCTCATTCGGTATACTATAAACCACTAACTTTATTGAAAAGGGATTCGTGACCGACCTCTTCCTTCCAAAGAAATATTTCTCCACTCACACAAGTTTAATAGAATGTTCCGCCATGAACTGACTTCCCACCTTAGAGACACGAGATTTGCATCCTGAAATCTCTTTCTTGCAAAAATGTCCAATTACCATCCTAGCATTACAGAAAAGAAATGCTTTTTTTCCAGATCTCAAATTCCATACAACTTTAGTCAAGATATCATGTATTTTTTTCACACACACACACTGTATTTTATTTTTACAAGAGATAAATCAACTGACACCAAGCATTGTAAATGGATGACCACAACAAAAGCAACAATGATTGCAATTACCAAACACGAAACACACTCATACTATGTCATAATATTGACATTCAGTCCAGTAATCCTCCACTGTAACAGCTCCTTTACTTTGCAGTGAAAGACATCATGTATTTTCAAATTATCAGCACTCACCTGAGGTCTTAATTTTGTGTTCTTTTTCATTTATTCTGGTTCTAAGTGGTCATTTCTAAATGAAAGTGTTTAAGTATGTTAATGTCATCTTATAACATCATATTTCCAATGACTACCGTGTCTCCAAAGATGAAATATGAGGAACTCACAATTAGGCTCTACAAAGTTTTACTCTCTGAATCTGTATGACCCTTCTGCTGAACTCCACACTGTTCATTATTCTCTGAGAATATTCTTGTTCTTGTATGGCCATCTCACATGCTCTTTCATTTCATGAAGTTTTTTCCTATAATTTTATTACTAGTTTATTTCTGAGAAAATGCATTATTTCAGAGTAATATTTATAGACACAAAAACTTCTCTATAATTCCCTCAGAGTTTCAAGAACTCCTTCTTCTTCTTCTTTTTTTAATACCTAGATTCTGAAGCTCTCCACAAAGCATTACTAAAATTGCATTTACATAAGTATCTACATATTAATCACACATTAATGCATTTACAATTGTATTATGATTTATTGTTAATATTGGAGTATAAACGTAGCTGTCTTATTTACCACCCTCTTGGAAATCACTTTAATATTTGCACTTAGGACTTGAAAGAGAATGGATAAATAAAAACCTTAAGAATATGCAGATACAATTTATATATTTCTCATAAAATTAGGTGATTATCTAACCTTTATCCAGAAAAAAGAAGAGCCCAGATACTCTGCAGGCATGATACTCGAGAATGTATGGTCTTCTAGCAGGAAAACATGCAGTAATCCATGTGGCAGAGTTTACCTGTGACCAGCTGGGGTAAGTGACCTATATATTCCTTACATGCAACATATCAGGAGTGGAAAAAGGGAATTTGTCAGTTGTGGCAATAAGTATAATGAAGTTTTGTAGCAGGTCATGCTCATATATTCAACACAGGTACAATCAAAATTTTGCTCAATTCTGATAAATCTAAGTCTGTATCTGTTACCATGTCTTTAACGAGGAAATGTCAGAACTGACTTACAAAAAAAAAAAAAGTGTTTTGTTTGTTTGTTTGTTTTAATTACAGTCACGGTGAGTAAGACATAGCTCAGAACAGCTAATGTGACTTAGTGATTCTCTCATCAGGAAATACAGTTTCTACTTCCCTGTTTATTCTCCACATCCTGTAGTAAGTAAAGTTTCAATGAAAGATAAATCTACAGGGCGAAAAGAAAAGAAAACTTACATGTGTGGACGAGATCATTTTCACAGGTTTTACCACGTATGTCAGTGTTTCTGGGGATGGACACAAGCCAGAGCTCCCTACTCTGACATTTTCACTGATGTCATTCCCCTTGATCCTTAATTTGAAAGTGGATAAAAATGTTTTCTATGTTTTCTTCTTTAAGAAATTAAATAAAGAATGCTTTCTAGACATGATTCTCTAATGATTTTCAGTCAGTGGTCATCAACGGAGGAAAAGCACAGAATCTCATCCCCACAGAAGTGTGACATTCAGTCAGGTAAGAAAATTCTCCCCGAAATCAGAGCTTCATCTTTAACATGCAATCAAAGGCTTTCACAGGTTCTTCATCACTCTGCACTCAGCCCTACCATATGGGATTGGCTCTGAGAATCTCACATCAGATGACTGACAAACATGTCATAGTACACTGATCTGGTACCAGATCCTACCTCTCTTAATGATCTCCTGCAGGGACATTGGAATATTCTAGGATATTTCCTGGAGCCCTCTACTCTATACAGGTACACTTCCAAGTAGAAACAGAAGCTTTGATTTTCACTGGGACCCCTGCTCTGTCCAACCAACCTCTCTAGAAATATGATGTTCTAATCTCTCCTGATTAGAACATTTCAAGGTCTCTCCCTGTGCTAATTTAGTAAAGGTAAAAGAGAAACAAGAAAGAGCAAACTATGCAGGGAGCAATATATAAGATTCCTTTACTTAATGTATTTACCTGATATACCCAAATATTGAGAAATATAGATTCATTTCATAATGGTCAAGAAAAGAGGAGGAGGAACCTCCATGCCAACAGTATATATAAAATGGAATCAATATTGCATAAGCTCCAGCTTAAGCTTAGCTACAAGGTACTAACTCTTCTCATAAAGAAGCAATAGTTCTCCATCATTTGAAGCACACTGAGGACTCAGACAGCTGGACACTGAGGGTGTAGTCTCCTCACTCGAATTCTGTACCTGCATCACAGAGCCATGAAATATTCCCAAAGAATTATTAAGGATGAGGTGGGGAGCCAAAATAAAAAAGATGAATCCATAGTCTGCCCTACCATCTGTTCTGCTGGATATTACCACCATCTTGGCCCAATATGACATTCCCACTTCTCTCTGGGCCTCCCTACTTTCCACCTCCATCCTCTCATTATATCTTACCTACACTTGGAAACGACTCTAGTTTTTCCACTTATCTTTATCAACAAGTAATCCAAATAGCAACTGTGTATATAACTCCTTAGAAACCTCAGGTCTGACTCACTAATACATGACCTTCGAAGTCCAAAGTTTTCCTAATTCCCTTTATTATTTTTTTCTAATTTCCATGTACTTACACTCTCAGGACCTTCACTGTTCTCAAGTTCGTCTTCCCTGCAAAATCTGTCAACCTAGACATAGACTTAAGTACCACCCTCTAATTATCTCCTAGGGAATCCAGTTTTTAAAAAAGCCTCAGCAAGCCTTATGGACTTTATTGAAGACTCTTTAAGATAACCCATGGGAGATAGCAGTACACCCATAGATATCTATTTAATACACCCTCAGAGTAATTTTTTTTTTTTATAAAGTCTCTTCTGGCCAATGAAGACTCTCAGCTCTTCTTCTTCAACATATGCAGTGTCTCACCCTTCTGATTACTCTCTGCTCTATCCCAGGTCCACTCCCTTTCCTGATATTACATTCTTTCCCAATTGTGTATGTTGGTAAAATCAAATAACATAAAATATAACATGTTAATTATTATAAAGAGCACCGTTCAGTGATATTAAATACATTCATATTATTGGGCGATCAACATCACCATTTATCTTTCTAATTATTTTCTACGTTTTAAAACTGTAACTCTGTATCCTTTAAACATAACTTTCCTTTTTGTTCCATAACCACCTGAAAAGCATCATTACCCTCCCAATTTCTATGGTTTTGACTACACTAAGTACCCCATATAATTGAAATAAGTAGTTGTATTGTTATGACTCACTAAAAGTCACAAAAAATGGCATTTTTGGTAGCTAAATTTCCTCAAGATTCATCCATGTTGTAGCATATTCCTAGATCTTTTCCTTCTTAAGGCTGAATAATATTGTATTATATGGGTATACCACACTTTGCTTATCCAGGAACTAGTGGATGAACACTTAGGTTGCTTTCATATTTTAGCTACTGTGATTATTACTGCTCTAAACACTGGAGTACAAATATTTCTTTAAGACCCTGATTTCAACTCCTTTGGGTATACCTCATAGTAAAATTCCTGGATCATGTAATAATTCTATTTTTCAATATCTGAAAAATTGCCATACTCTTTTGCAAAGCAGCTGTATCATTCTACATTCCCACTGACATAGCACAATGGTTCCAACTCCCTCACATCCTCACCAATACTTGTTTTCTGCTTGTGTAAGTGTGTGTGTGCAAATATATAAACATGCATTTAGTCATATGGAACATCTATTCAAGTGCTTAGTCATTTGTACGTCTTTTTGAAGAACCATCTATTCAAGTCTTTTATCCATTTTTGAATCAGGATGTTTGCTTTTTGTTGAGGTGTAGGAATTCTCTGTATATTCTGAATAGAAATCTCTTGTCAGATACATGGCTTTCAGATATTTTCTCCCATCTTGTGAGTTGCCATTTTATTCTGTTTACATTTCTTTGATACACATTTTTTTTAAATTATGTACTGCAAATTTTTAATTTTTTTGTTAGCTGTACCTTTGTTGTTCCTTTGTTTCATATTGAGGAAAACACTGCCAAATCCAATGTCATGAAGCTCTTGTCCTGTGTCTTCTTCTAAGACTTTTTATTTTATTAGGTCTTATATTTAGTTTCTTGATACGTTTTCATTAATTTTTGCATATGATGTTAGGTAAGGGTCCATCTTCCTACTTTTGCATGTTGACAACATGACTTCTCAGCACCATTTGTGGAAAATACTATCCTTTCTACTTTGAAAAGTCTTGGCAACTTGTCAAAAATCATTTGGCCATATATCAGGGTTTATTTCTGGGTGTTCTATTCTATTCTATTGCTCTTGAATAAGGGAGAAAATAGTATAACCTATCCAGGTTGATGAAGAACATAAAGAAAGACCAGGACTGAGAATTAGGAGGGCAATATAAAACAGCAGGGAGTAAAAGACAGTGTGAGAGAAGATCTTGTATTTGCGAGTTCATGGAAATAGGATCATGCTAAAACCACTAAACGCCTGACTTTGAACAATACAGTAAATGTGCTAGCAAGAAACATAACACTTACCCATCTCTGGGAAATATAGTATGGGCATAAAGATAAACTACACACAAATATATTAAACAGGGAAGGGTTTTCATGGTGTGAAAATATTGTGGGATTTGAAATACAATTTACTTCTGTTCTACCATTGTCTCTAAAATTTATCAAAGTGTATATACAAGCAATTCCAATTCTGGTAATGTGCTTGACAGGTTTATATATGAACTTCAGCAGACCAGTAAATGTACATTCATAGTAGGACTGTTCCCTAAACCAAAAAACAAAACTCAAAAACTGGAAAGACTAGAGTTCACTTTGTCAACACACATACAGATGCAATGATGGTTAACGGTCCGAAAACAGAAAGTGAGCATGGGTACAAGAGGTTAATCCCTAGGCTGGGGTGGGGTGAAGAGTTTGAGGGTAACACAGGTAGAAAAGGCTTTTGTCCTATCCTTGATTTTTGAGGTATGGAAATTCACAGGTCACTACCTTCATTTCAAAATGAATGAATGCACTATTCAATTTCTTTAAACAGGCGAAGTAAACATGAATGATAATAAATTTCAAACTGTCACTAATCAAATAAGATACTAAGAAAAATTAAATAATATGATTTAAGAATGAAGTGTACAGATTGTCCAAGATGGTAGCATTCAAAGACCCAGAGCTTGATGCCTCTCATGGGCACACCAAAGTCACAAGAGTTTACAGAACAGCAATTGATGAAAAAGTCCGGGACCTACCGTAAAAGATGTTTTACAGCTAAAGACATAAGAAAGGCATCTCGACAAGACAGGAAGGACGGGCAAAATCTC
The DNA here is from genome assembly GCF_028564815.1 of Eubalaena glacialis. Classification (NCBI taxonomy): domain Eukaryota; kingdom Metazoa; phylum Chordata; class Mammalia; order Artiodactyla; family Balaenidae; genus Eubalaena; species Eubalaena glacialis. Next base: position 71,233,429 of record NC_083718.1, on the reverse strand, counting down.
AATAGAGTCAAGACCCATACCACCAGGTGGGTGGCCCACAAATGGGAGAATAATTACAATTTCAGAGGTGCTCCCAGGTAGCAAGGGGCATGAACCCAACATCAGGCTCCCAAGCCCAAGGATCCTGTTCTGGAAAGAAGAGTTCCTAGAAAGTTGGGCTTTGAAGACCAGTAGTGCTTATTTTCCAGAGAGCCAGAGGGTTGTGGAAAATAGAGATTCCACTCTTAAAAGATGCTCACAGAATCCCACATGATCCGAGAATCAGAACAGAAGCAGTCATTTGAAAGGATCCCGAGTCACACCTACCTCCTGATCTTGGAGAGTCTCCCAGAGAGGCAAGAGGCAACTACAGCACAGCCTCAGGGACAGAGACACTGGCAGCAGCCATTCGGGGGAGCTCCTTCTACCTCGTGGACACTGGTACCAGCAAGCATAATTTCAGAATCCTCCCTCTATCTTTTTAGCCTCAGGACCTAGCCCTACCCATTTCCACCGGACTAGAGACACAAGTACTAGGATGCTGCAGGCCAAGCAACTAACTGAGCAGGGGCATAGCCCCACCCACCAGCAAACAGGCTGCCTTCAGACCCTCTCAATGCACAGCTGCCCCTGGACATGGGCCCAGCCACCAAAAGCCCCAGGACCAGCCTCCACACCTCAGAGGACAGGCACCAGCCCCAGAGTCCCTGGCCCCTCTGACAAGTGAGCCTACTCTGGCCTTGGAGTCAGCCTCACCATCAGCAGGTGATAACTGCACAGGGACTGGATGGAGCTTGGACCTACCCAACAGCAAACCTGCTCTAGCACTGGGATCAGCCTCATACACCAACAGGCACACACCACCTCCAGGAATACCACAGCCCAGCAGCCTGTGTGAACAGAACACTCACTTGCAGGCCAGAAGCAGCCATGGACTCAGCTGGGTCCTGACCCTGCCTATCAGAATGCCAACACAAGATTAGGGATACCCCAGACCCTGCAGATAGCTGTGTCAGGAACAGTGATCCAACACCAACTCTGCGACTCCTGGGCCCTGCAGCCAGAACTCAGGACCTGTCTCTTCCTTCCAGTAGCCAGCATAGCCCCAGGACCAGTGACTGGGCACTTGCCCTGATATCACCTGGACTGCAGTTCTACCCATAAGTGAACCAGCACTAGATTTGGTGTCCCCCAGAGTTGTGCAGCCAGCTGCCTTATGATTTAGTCTCACCAAGCACACAGACAGCCTCCATACAAGGCAGAGCCTGGCAAACAAGCAGTCTGGGGGCAGCCAAGCCTACCAGACCACCCACAGTAGTCAGCTCACCACAACAGAAGATCCCAAGCAACCCACATAGGGGGTACACCTAGAACATATAGTTCTAGTGACCAGGGGACACTGGGCTGCTGGGACACATAGGACCTCTCCTACAAAAGGCAATTTCTCCAAGGTCAGGAAATGTAACGAACCTACTACATACATAGCAATAAAAACAGCAAGTTAAGAAAAATGAGGTGACACAGAAACACGATCCAAATGAAGGAACAAGATAAGAACTCAGAAGAAGATCTAAGTGAAGTGGAGATAGCCAATCTACTCAAGAAAGAGTTCAAGGTAATGACTGTAAAGATGATCAAAGAACTCAGGAGAAGAATGGACAACCAGAGCAAGAAGTTAGAATTTTTTAAAAAAGAGTTAGACCATTAAAGAACAACAAAACAGAGATGAGGAATGCAATAACTGAAATGAAAAATTCACTAAAAGGAAACTCCTGTAGACTAAATGATACAGAGGAATGAATCAGAAAACTGAAGGACAGAGTACTGGCAATCACTGAAGATGAACGGTAAAACAATAGATTGAAATGACATGAGGAAAGTTGAACAGACTTGTGAAACAACATCAAGTGTACTAGTATTTGCATTATACTGGTCCCAGAAGCAAAAAGGGAAGAGAAAGCAGTGTAGAACATACCTGAAGACATACGAGCTGAAAACTTCCATAACCTGGGAAAGAAAACAGACATCCAAGTCCAGTAAACACAGTAAGGCCAAAATAGGATCAACCCAAAGAGGACCACACCAAGACTCACTGTAATTAAAATGGCAAAAAAATAAAGATAAAAAGACACTATTAAAAGGAGCAAAGGAAAAGCAACAAGTTACAAACATGGGAACTTGCATAAAGTTACCAGCTGACTTTTCAGGATAACCTCTGCATGCCAGAAGGGAGTGGCATGGTATATTTAAAGTCATGAAAGGGAAAAGCCGATAACCAAAAATACTCTACCCAGCAAGGCTCTCCTTCAGATTTGATGGAGAGATATAAAGTTTTACAGAGAAGCCAAACTAAAAGAGCTCAGCACCGCCAAACCAGCTTTATGAGAAATCTTAAAGGGGCTTTTCTAAGTGAAAAAGAAAAGGCCACGACTGAAACATAAAAATTAAGAAAGGAAACTTACTAAAGGAAAAAGCTCATTGGTTAAGGCAAATATTCAACAAAGGTACTAAATCAACCATGTACACAGCTAATAGGAAGGATGAAAGAAAACAGTAATAAAATCATCTATATTCACAATAAGAAGTTAAGGGACACACAAACAAGTAGACGTAAAATATAAGGTCAAATTCCATAACTGTGGGGGAGCAGAGTAACAATTCAGGGTTGGTAGTGTCCATGTGAAATTAAGAGCTCAGCAACTTAAATTATCACACACACACACACAAATACACAAAACTGAAAGAAATCCAAACATAATATTAAAGATAGTCCTCACATCACAGATGAAGGGAATAAAAGGGGAAGAAGGGAACACTGAAGAAATTAAAGAGGGATTCCAAAAATACCCAAGACAAATGAAAATGAACACACAATGATCCAAAATCTATGGGACACAGTCAACGCAGTTCACGGGGGAAGTTATAGTGACACAAGCTTATTCTTAGGCAACAAGAAAAATATCAAATAAACAACCTAACATTACACCTGAAGGAATTAGAAAAAGAAGAAAAAACAAAACCCAAAGCTGTCAGAAAGAAAAATTAAGAAAACTATACCATACGCTATCACATCAAAAAGAATAAGATACCTAGGAATAAACACACCTAAGCAGGTAAAAGACATGTGCTCAGAAATCTATCAGCCATTGGTGAAAGAAATTGAAGGCAACACAAAAAGATGGAAAAACATAGCATGTGCATAGACTGGAAGAATTAATACTCTTAAAATAACCATACTACCAAAGACTATCTACAGATTTAATGCAATCCCTATCAGAATACCAAAGCATTTGTACAGAACTTGAAAAAGTAATTTTAAAATTTGTATGGAAACACAAAGACCCCAAATAGCCAAAGAATCTTGAGAAAGAACACAGCTGGAGGCATCACGCACCTTGACTTCAGACTATACTGCAAAGTGACAGTAATCAGAGAGAATCGTACCAGAGCAAAAACAGACACAAAGATCACTGGAAGAGAACAGAGATCCCAGAAATAAGCCCACACACTTATATTTAATTGACTTATGACAAAGCAGGCAATATGGAGAAAAAACTGTCTCTTCAGTAAGTGGTACTAGGAAAACTAGTCAGCTCCATGGAAAAGAATAAAATTAGATTATTTTAGCACACCATATATAAAATAAACGCAAAACTGAATAAACACCTAAATGTAGGACCAGAAACCATAAAACCCCTAGAGGAAAATATACAACATTCTTCAACATAAATGACAGCAACAGTTTTAGGTTCAGTCTACTAAGGCGAATGAAACAAAAGCAAAAATAAACAAATGGGACTTCACTAAACTTAAAAGATTTTGCACAGCAAAGGAAACCAAAGACAAAATGAAAAGACAACCTGCCGAAGGAGAGACAATATTTGCACATGATAAGAGGTTAACACAAAAAAGATGACTAAGCAAGGGTTCATATCTAAACTACAGAAACAGCACATACAACTCAATATCAAAAAAACACCCAAAATCTTTTTTTAAAAAAAATGAGAAGACCTAAATAGACATTTTTCCAAGGAAAAAATACAAATAGACAGCCAGAACTCACAAAGATGCTAAATATAGCTAATCGGCAGTAAAATGCAAATCAAAACTATGAGATATATCACCTCAGTCTTGTCAGAATGGCTGTCATCAAAAAGATCACAAATAACAAAGGTTAGTGAGGATGTGGAGAAAGGGAAACTCTTGTACACTCTTGATGTGAATGTGAATTAGTGCAGCTACTGTGGAAAGCAGAATGGAGGTTCCACAAAAAACTAAAAACAGAACTACCATAATATCCAGCAGTTTCACTGTTGGGTATATCAGAAGAAAACAAAAACACGATTTCAAAAAACTAACTGCACCCCAATGTTCATAACAGTGTTATTTGCCATAGCCAAGATACAGAGTCAAACTAAGTGTTCATCAATAGCTTAGTGGATAAACACGATTTTTTTATGATGACTTCAGCAAAAAATGAAATTTTGCCATTTGCAAGAACATGGATGGACTTGGAGGGTATTATGCTTAGTAAAATAAGCCGCAGAGAAAACAAGCATGGTATGTTATGAGAAAAAAAGCATGGTATGTTATGAGAAAACAAGCATGGTATGTTATCACTTACACGTGGCATCTAAAAAATTGAATACAACAAAAACAGCAACAACAAAAGCACAGACTCACAGATTAAAGAACAGACTAGTGGTTACCAGCAGGGAGAGATAGGGTGGAGGAGCAAAATAGTGGTAGGAGATTTTGAGGTACAATCCACTATGTATAAAATCAATAATCTACAGTGATTTACTGTAGAGCACGTGGAATATAGCCACTCTTTTATAATAACTGTAAATGGAGAAGAACCTAAACATTTATGAATCACTATGTTGTACCTCTGAAATAAATATAATAATGTAAATTAACTATAGATCAATAAAATATAAAGTAAGAAACAATAAAAGGGAGACAGATTATTAGATAGAAATCAATTAAATAAACACAAGTTTTGGAAATCAAGGAATTGAAAAACAACACGTAAGACACAACATTGGCATTTAAAGTGTACAAATCTATTCATTTAAAAGAAATCATTTAAGTGGTAAAAAATGGTAGCCATTCTCACAATTTTGTATATCTAGGATAAATTATTATCTACAAAAATATGTTACAAATATTCACTCAAAAAGAAAGAGAAAATTTGGATAAACCTATTTTAGTATACAAATTTAATATCAAAGTCTCTATGTAAAATTGATTTGAATAAGTTCTGTTAGCCACTTCTAGTTTCTTTGTGATGTAAAATCTTTCAAAGCATAAAAATCAGCCTTTCTACATTATTCCATTAGACATTCATAGAAGTTAAAAGAAATGAGAAGACAGAACAATCAACCAGGAAGGTGAATTTACTGAGAAACAGTCATTCGTTCTCCCTCCTCCTTTTCTTTTCCTCCTTTTCCAGGTCTCTTTCGGTTCCAATCAAGAGAAGTCTTGAGAGTTCTGAGAATATTTCTTTGAGGGCTTCAAATCACCATACCTACATCCTCTGCCACAACTACACACACGGGAACAAAAATAAACCTCTGTTATCTACTCATGTAGGAGGGATTCATGCAAAATAAACTCCTACATGGAGACCAACAGGTGAGTTTTCTACTTGTTCTTTATACTGTCCTTCCATTATAGTAAATCCCACACATTATGAGGAAGAAGCGGTTATGTGAGCTTTTCCTTGAAGTCAAAAAACTTGCATTCATTTCAAGTACCTGGTGATCATAGGGTACAGCCAGGGAAGGTGCCATCCCCCTTGGGGGAAGGGGCGGTGAATGGGCTCCTGCACCCATGCACCTCCTGAGGTACAGATTCTGGAGAAACAAAGGGCGGTCACACCGCAGTCAGTCTGTCAGGCTGTCGGACCACTGGGCAACCCGACCAGCCTGGAAGTGTCCCATCAGTCGCTGAAAGCAAAACTCTGTCCCCCCTGTGAAGCCAGGCAATTTGGGTCACAGAGTCAGAGGAGACCGGTAATCAACTCCTCCTCTCTGCTCACCTCCTTGGGGTTACAGCAACCCCATCTCCAAACCCAAATCTGACCCTGGAGTGCCAAACTGGGAGTGGCAGGTGGGCTCTGCCGGTGCTTCAGCACCCTCTGGAGGTTGTCTGCTCTAAAGCCAACTCTCAGCCCTTCCTCCTCCTCCTTCCTTAATCCTGGGGGCTGCCTTGGCCTCCTGCAGCTGCTGGCCTGAATTCATTCTTCTTTTTTCTCCAATTACAATGAAGTGTCTTACAGAGGTTTGGAATCTCTTGAAGAAGGAAGATCTTTTAGCCAATACACCTTAACCGTGAGAAGTTGGTTTCAAGAATGAACCTGAAATACTGTATTTTTCTCCTGATGATTCCAAGGAGAGACAGCTCAAGTTTTCTAAATCATAAGAAAAACCAAGGTAAATATGATATTCTGAGCCAGAGATGAAAATGCAGTTTTTAGCACCCCCTTCTCATGTCATATGACCGGGATTTAAATCAATCAACTGCCACTGGTTTTTAAATCACATGACCCAACTTTAAATCAATCAGTTGCTTCCCTGTAACTCACGTGACTTGGCTTTGAATAGTAAGAAATGCAGAGGTATAAAAAGGATGTTCTGAACAATAAATGGAAAAACAACATTTTAGAAAGTTTTTTTCTTTTCGAATGGACCATTCATTGCCTACAGAATAAAGGATTCTCTTGTGGATTTCTTGAACTGTAAACACATACATTGTCTCCATTGGCTTGATTGACTTAGATTTTGGGGTTTTTTTGTTGTTGTTGTTAACATCTTTATTGGAGTATAATTGCTTTACCTTTTTGTGTTAGCTTCTGCTGTATAACAAAGTGAATCAAATATTCGTATACATATATTCCCATATCCTCTCCCTCTTGTGTCTCCCTCCCACCTTCCCTATCCCACCCCTCTAGATGGTCACAAAGCACTGAGCTGATCTCCCTGTGCTATATGCAGCTGCTTCCCAATAGCTATCTATTTCACCTTTGGTAGTGTATATATGTCCATGCCACTCTCTCACTTCATCCCGGATTACCCTTCCCCCTCCCTGTGTCCTCAAGTCCGTTCTCTACATCTGCGTCTTTATTCCTCTGCAGCGACTCCTGCTAGGGATGGATACTTCCTTTTATGCTCAGGGAAATCCCCTAGTTTGAATATGATTTGAGTTTCATCCTGTGAAACCATCAGAACTTCCCACCAGAGGTAAATGAGGAGATTCTGGCCTTTATTAGTATGCACGATGAACACGGGTGTCCTGGCTGTACTTGCCAACCCTCCTATTTTACCCACCTATTTTTATCCACCTTCCTCCCTGTGAGTACCTTTGACCAACCCTGAGCTCAGACTCCTGACCTATTCCAGTGACTTTGTCAGTCTTTCTTTAAAAATAGACAGGTAATAAAATGAATTTAACCTAGAAGCAGCAGCTCAGTAAGGGAAATAAAATCATCAGAAGCTATCTAATCACAGCCACAGCCATCCAGGGCTCTGTCTTATCTGCTGGGTCATAAGAATGGTACCTTCCTAAACTTGAAGGGCATCCAATCAAATAAGTAAAGGTGTTGCTCACCTCTGGCTCTTGGAGGGATTGCTAGGCAGTCTACCCAGTGTATACTAACTGCAAAACACTGTCATGGTTGTGAAACAACTATGTTCCAGGAAAGCTTTTTGGGGTGCATGGGGAAGGTTTCTTTTTGACATCAAGCAAAAAATAAATCACCAAGCTCTTTGAGCACAGGGGTTCTTAAGAGGGCAGTAGAAGGAAGGAATGGGCAGAAAAGACGATCTCCAATGAAGTGAAGGCCGTTTTCCCAAAAGAGTAGGATTTAGTCTCAGTTTAAGGAGAACACTTTTAAATAGCTGCGACAGCTCCAAACTGCAGTTTAGGGAACGAGTGCTTCAAAAGAACAGTGCTTTAAAAGTCCTGGCAAGGCAGCAAGAAGATGAAGAGTTGGTTTTGCATAGTTTTGAACACAGGAGTAAAGAAGCAGAGGCATCTCTGACTAAAAGGCCCTGAGATCCTATGGCATCAATGGGTCAGTTGCAGGGGCAGGGGGTGTGGGGGGCGATATCTCTCTCTCAACGTCTCCCAGGGCAGCCACCCCTCCCTACCCAACACCCCCACTCCCTTCACCCTTCCTCCCTCCACTGTTGGGTCCCCAGGGACAGCACTTCTTAAGCTGGAGCGCTCAGGCACCATCTCTGCAGTCTGGATTCTTCCTGGAACCTGGCAAGTTCTGGGACAGGAAGGCAGGTCTGCAAGGCCGCTGCGGTGCAGTCGGACCTGGAGGCCTGGAGAGGAACTGGAGCCCTGAAGCCCACCCACGTCCTTGAAGCCGAGGGAGGAACACATCCTCCTAACAGTACTTCTCAGGGGTCAGCGTGCTCCCCACCTGACGGTGATCCATACTCACTTGAGGCAGCAAACACTGCCTCTAACTGGCCCCTTCGATTCCGCCTTAAGGGTCCTCGCACATGTGTGATAGCGCAGGCCCCGGATCTCTTTAGTCAGCTGAGGCCAGTGCTGCCGGGATCCCTCCAGTCCCATCCCCCAGCCCCTCCCTCTGGGACTGTATCTAATAGAAGAAAGAGCACAGAGGAATTGGCTGAATCAAGGGACCTGGAAGCCTGGGTATGAGTTTGAAGACTGAGAACCTAAGGCGCAATTACCTATTATTGGAAACTCTTGTGGGGTGTGTGGGGGGAGGTTAGGAGGCTGAGAGGCTGAGTCGACCTGGTGAATCCAGCCCCAGGACACCACACAGCCCCGCCCCCCCTTCCCTGCCATCAGACAAGAGGTGCCGCAACTCCAGCTGGGACTCTGCACTTCCCCCTCCCTGATTCTCCAGAAGAGCAGGTGGCCCCCCTCTGAGGGCAGGGGCAAGACAACGGACCAAGTCCCCCTGCACTACTGCGCTACTGGAAGCTCTTCCTGAACAGCAGTGCTGGCTTGGAGTGAACCCGTGCACCGCCAAAGCTGGTCTCATCCTGCAGCTGAGGGATGCAGGCTTTAAGTCAGCTGCCTTGGCTTTAAATCAATCAGTCCCCCCTTTAAGTCAGGTGACCCGACTTTAAATCACTGTGTGCCCCTCAAGGCTGCAACTTCAAAAGTTGGGAACTTCACTTTGATCCCAGCACCTCACACAGCTGAATGCACACTGTAGTCACCCCCAACCCTGGCTTAGAGGCAGGATATAAGTTAAGGGGATGGGCGTGCACACATGGTGATGAGGGTGTACTTCATGTACCAGAAGGGTCCGGGTACTCTGGGTACAGTAAGCAGTGCACGATACAGCAGCTCCCTGGCAAAGCTGGTGATGCACAGAGGGAGCAGGCACACCCAGGCATGCAGAGGCTCCAGGGCGGGAACTGGGGCACAGCCAGCCAGGAGGGTGTGAAAGCGGAGGATCTGAGCCTTCTGGAGAAAGGCAGAGACAGAATATGGATGAGAAGCAAAGACCAGATGAAACATGGATTTGAAAAACACACCCTGCTCTTGAAATTGGGGTGGGGGGCACCCCAGATTTGAGTCTTCTTACTCCCCAGTAGCTAGTGCTTTGGCATTTGCCCAATTACTTATAAAATGTGACTGATAATATCTAACCCATAGAATACAGCGTTTGGAGTGGTTTGCGTGTTTATGTTTCTATAGGGGAATAAACTTTTCTACAAGAAAAAATGTCTATTTTCTGAAATAAATTAAAACCCCTTTTTAAAAAGTACTCTATCGGACTTCCCTGGTGGCGCAGTGGTTAAGAATCTGCCTGCCAAGGCAGAGGACATGGGCTCGAGTCCTGGTCAGGGAAGATCCCAAATGCCGCGGAGCAGCTAAGCGCATGCACCACAACTACTGAGACTGGAGGCCACAACTACTGAAGCCCGCGCGCCTAAAGCCGGTGCTCCACAACAAGCGCAACAAGAGAATCCACCGCAATGAGAAGCCCGCACACCGCAACAAAGAGTAACCCCCGCTCACTGCAACTAGAGAAAGCCCACACGCAGCAACGAAGACCAAACGCAGCCAAAAATAATTAAATTAATTATTTAAAAAAAAAAAAAACTACTATATCCTTCTATACATCTTCTCGGGGAAGAACAGAGGGAAGGAGTGGGAGAGTGAGAAAGACCAATACTTAGTGCACATCCCTGATGCAGGTGCTCTGCTGGCTCAGATAGTTTTATCCCCACTTTACAAAGGAGGAAGTAAGCTCAGAGAGGTTTAGTAAATTTCCCAAAGCCAAACAGCTATCGAGTGGCAGAACCAGGATCTGAACCAAGTCTGTTACCTTCAAAGCCTAAGCCCTCATCACAACAAAACTCAATTAATATTTACATTTATCGAATTACATTGCAACCTGGGGAGTTCTTGGCACAGTCCTGAATAAGAGTGAGAAAGAAAGACATAGCATTGTTCATCCAGTCAACCAAAATTTTTGAAGCAGCTGCTAGATGCCTGGCCCTGTTTGGAGTTCAGCAGTGATCAAGACAGGAAGAGTCCTGCTTTCATGAACCATGTAGTGGGGAGGAGAGACAGGTGCAACTTGGGTGAGGGATTTCACCTTGCTGAGCTTCTGTTTTCTCATCTGGAAAATGGGATGGGTGTTTCTCATTTTCTGGGATTGTCCAGCCCTCATATTCTCTGATTCCATAAGAAGCATTTGTTTTCCTGTTTCTTTAAAATTCAATCAGGCCATGAGCTGTGATGAATGTCGTTAGCTCCTCCCCAAATCACTCTATTTCCACCCATTTCCTGTGATCAGGTCTTTCCCCCAACATGACTCACAATCAATCAAGTCACAGAAGCTAAGGGGCACCCAGCAGAAGAATTCCAACCCTGGCTTCTCAGGAGCTCTGCGGTCTACCTGGCCAGGTAAACTTCACTCACCTGGCACAAGGTGGCCATCCCTGGTTTCACATCAACATGATCTCAGGCACAAACCTCCTTGTTTTTCCATTTTGTCTTTAAGTTACTTGCTGAAACAACTGCACAAATATGAAAAAGATATAAAATCAGGCATCCTCTGCCCTCAGTGCCTACTAATAAATGATTTTCTGCCACTTTAATGATAAAGATACAACATTTCAGCATTCTGCTGCCCTTATTATTTTTTATTTTGTTGATATTTCTACTGAATACACCTTTCAATATTTTAACAATGGAACATGTATTTAGGTTGTTCCACACACAGCCTTTGGTGGTAAGGGTTTTGTTGTTATATTTCTATTATGTTTCCTTTAAAAATCATTATCCTGTTTAAATGGATTATGTCAATTTTATAGGCATTTATCATGATAAATATCATATCATGATATGATATTGATGAAATTAATACATAGAGGGCAGTAGTACAAATTGATTGGAATTGAGAGCCTCCATTAGCACAGATAAATATAAATATTATATATATATATATATATATAAGCCAAATTACATGCTGAGTGAGAGTCTCCTACTCTTTTTCACTCTCTGCCCCTCAAGCCTGTGAGAAATGGAATATTTCTTGCCATATCAGGAAAAAAAACGATGTCACAGTCATCAGCACTTGCAGACCTCCAATGTGAGCCGGTGGGCCCTGAGGAACTCAGGATATGCAAATACAGAATGCTGGCCCCAGAGAGCTGAGGTGCATATCAAAGGAATGATTTCAGTGAGCCCAGACTCTTGCATATTCCCATACAAAGAAAAGCCCTACATTCCTCACCTTGGGAGAGCTGGTTTTCCTTAGTTAACAATCATCTTTTGATGTTCCCCATTACCTGCGCCATTGCCCGCCCCTGTCCCCTCACCCCCGGTACTTTAGTTCAGGGAGGAAGGAGCGCAGAGAGACTCAGCTGAACAAGGGGCCTGCGAGCCTGGGGATGCGTTTTCAGCCGCTTTCCCTGCAGTCAGGAGGAGGGGCGCTGACGCTCCAACCGGACCCTGCGCCTCCCTTTCCCTGTTTCCCCTCAGGACGCTCAGGCCGACCCATTCCCCACGCCCACCAGGCCCCGCGAGCCAGGCCGAGGGCAAGGGCGAGAGGAGGGACCGAAGTTCCCCGGGACCAGAACGCTGGGGGCCGCTCTCTCTGCACAGCAGCAGCGGGTGGCAGCGAACCCCTGCCCCTCAGAAGCTGGTCTTGCACTGACGCCCAGGCACCGGACCAGGAGGAGGGTTGGCGCCCACTTACCCGGCCCGCGGTCCCCAGGACTGTCATGGCTTCGGCCACCGGGACCCCTCCAGAGCCGGCAGCCTCAGTGAGGCTGCCCTCCCCTCGGGCTCCATGGCAGTTCCGTGACGGCGGAGGGAAGAGACCCCGAGCCGGGAGTTCCAGCTCTGCGGAAACGCGAGCTCCGTTCTGGACGAGGAGGTGGGACCGCTCTGCCCTGAGGCCTTCTGGGAGGGAGGGCGGTGCCGGGGGAGGGAGCTGCCTGGAGCCGCCAGGAGCCCTTCTGGGGGTTCTGGAGGGGCGGCCCGGCCTGGGGGCCCCGCCCACTGTGGCCGCAGCCCAGGCCTTTTCCCTGGAATCCTACACAAAAAAGAAAGATACACAGTCTATAGTAAATATTCACAAATGATTGTTGCTGCTGTGCTTACTATTCTGTTAAAGGTGTAAAATCCATAAAACACTTTAAGTTCAAAGTTAAATATGAATTTTTACCTTTCTAATTATCTCTCTGCTATTCCCAACTGTGGTTAATGAATCAGAGACTGTGGCATCACTAGTTAAAAATGACCTTGAGAAAAAAATAGAACTCAGGCTCACAAGACCTACTGAATCATGATCTGCACTTTTACAATCTCCCCAGTGTACTTGTGTACCCATGAATAGTTGAAAGGTACATTTCTACCTCGACATGTCTTTTCTGACTGAGAAATACACACATTTTATCCACTTTGATATAAATAAAACACTCAAAAATGCATATGCCTGTGTTGAAACCATCATTTTATCATTTCTTTTCCAGATAAGTATAGTCTCTACACTGGTTTTGTGGATCACATGCCATACTCTTTTCTTGTAGTTAGAAATAAGGTAGAGAAAGTTACTTTGTAAATATATATATATATATATATATATATATATATATATATATATATATATATTAGTGGATAATTGAAGACAGTCTTCTAAATTAAAACCAGTTCTCTTAACTTGCTGTTTTCTTCTTGGGTCACATTATGAACTCTTCCCGTGACCACATGGCATGTGTACTTTTGATTTCAGGGACTGCTGACATTCCAAGATGTGGCCATAGATTTCTCTCAAGAGGAGTGAGAATGCCTGGACCAAGATGAATGGGAATTGTACAGGGATGTGATGTTAGAGAAGTATAGGAACCTGCTCTCCTTGGGTGAGGATACCTTCCTTCCAGAATTCCTTATCCAACCACAGGGTTTAGAGTCCTTCATTTGTAGAATGTCTCCTGGAATCTTCTGCTTCCTACAATAGGGTTTCAGATTGCAACGTTTCAGGAAAGATAGGGAGTTTGTGGGTATAATTCATCTTATTCTTTTAGAATTGCAGCCTCCCTTTTAATATACTTTGTAACTGCTTGGGATGTGTCTATATGAACTGTGTACTATATGTTTCTGTTACAGTCCTTACAATATTTTTTTGTCTTATCTTCTGTAACAATTTTCCATGGATTCTTTGGGCTTAAGGTATATTAAAAGGGAGACTGCGATTCTGGGACTTCCCTGGTGATGCAGTGGTTAAGAATTCACCTGCCAATGCAGGGGACAGGGGTTCGATCCCTGGTCTGGGAAGATCCCACGTGCCACGGAGCAACTAAGCCAGTGGGCCACAACTACTGAGCCTGTGCACCACAACTACTGAAGCCGGTGCGCCTTGAGCCCGTGCGCCATTTATTTTTTGGAGAATATAACCGCCTCTGAGTGATTAAAATTTAGACCAGCTAGTCAAAATGCTTTATCACCTTTTCTTCTAAAACACTGATCAACGGAACAAGTTTTACTAGGGATAACAGTGTGATTGTATTCTGGAGTTCATATGGGCAATGTGGTTTATGACCTTGATGCTGGATCACGACATTTCAATGGCATAACTGCTATGAATTGTCTGTTTGTTCAACGATTAAAGTCTCACGTGATCTGAGTTCAGACTGGAGTCATCCTGGTTGGTTTCTGTCTATTGCAGATTTCTTCCAGTATGAAAGGACAAGAGCAACACGGCTTACTTTACAAAATATCTTCAAACTAAATGATGATGTAATCTACATTCAATTAATTTATACATACCCTACTGTAGAACAGGGTTTGTTACGGTGGCAGAGTCTGGTAATTATGTAAAACTGAAACCTTTATCTGCACCGGTTCAAGTCCTCTTCCTAAGAATATGTTTATAATCAACATTCTTTCACAAATTACCCAATTTAATTCACCATAGCATTCCTCATATTAACTAAATGGAGAATCCTAGGCTATATACAAATCCAGAAAGGGCCAAAAATCATCAGCCCCCATGGATTATTACAACCCATTGCTGAGGCATTCAAATTACTTATTAAAGAACCACTATGTCCATCAACATCATCAATTTATGTATTATTGCCCCAATGTTAGCCTTAACCCTGGCTCTCACAACATGAATTCCTCTTCCCATATCTTATCCACTAATTAATATAAATGTAGGCATATTATTTATATTAGCCATATCACACCTAGCCATTTATTCCATCCTCCGATCTGGATGAGCTTCACGTTCAAAATACTCACTCACTGGAGCTCTAGGGACAGTAGCACAGACAATCTCATATGAAGTAATGTGACAGTTATTCTATTCTCAGTCTTACTGATAAATGGATCATTTACACTTTCAACAGTAATTATTACACAAGAACACCTATGACTAATTTTCTCCTGACCCCTACCCAGAATTTGATTATCTCCGCAGTAGCAGAAATCCAGTGAAGCCCCACTTGATTTAACAGAAGTAGAATCAAAACCTGTATATGTCTTCAACGGAGAAAATGTAGCAGGCCCATTCACCCCGTCCTTCCTAGAGAATATGTCAATTTCCCTATAATAAACATTTCCACAACAATCTATTTTTAGGAGCATTTGACAATCCCTAGGTGCCAGAATTATAGATTCTTTCATCTTGTGAATATAGTTTTTTTTTTAAATAATTTTTATAGTTTTACTACCTTTAAACAAAATGTACTCCATTGCTGTGGAATATTCCTTCATAGGAGCGTGCATGGTTCATTTCTGCATCCGCTTGTGATGGCCTTCAAGTTCTTTCAGGTTTGGCTCCTGTGGCTGCAGAGTCCATGTCCGTGTGTCCTGGTGCATGGCTGGTGGGTTTGTGTTCAAGTGGGAGGAGCACTGTGGGTCTGTGTGCAGGGACTTCGCTATCTGAGGCCCGATTGTTTCAGAAGTGGTTGCATCCCCCCCGCTGCGTACCAGGCTTTCCATTGCTCCACATCCTGCTGATATTTGATACTATGTCTTTCATGTCTGCCATTCTGGTAGGTGTTTGCACAGTATTTTTCTTATGGCTTTAATCCCTCGGTTGTTAGTGAAGTTGTGCATCTTGTGGTATTCATGGACTATTTCCTGTTGTTTTTAAAAAAGTTTTAAAAATTGTGGTCAAATACACATAACACAAAATTTACTATCTTAACCATTTTTAAGTGCACATTTCAGGGTCAAGAAGTAATTCGCACTGTTGTGCAAACCTGACCGCCATCGTCCTCCAGAACTTTTTCATCTTGCAAAATTGAAACAGTCCCCATTAAACACTCACTCCCCGTTGTCCCTCCCTCAGCCTCTGGCACTCAACATCCTACTTTATGTCTCTATGTTTCCGACTGCTCTAGGGGTCTTGTATGAGTGGATCAAGCACTGTTTGTTTTTTTGTGTCTAGCTTACATCACCGAGCATAATGCCCTCAAGGTTCATCCCTGCTGCAGCCCGTGTCAGAATTGCCTTCCGTTTTAGGCTGAATAACATTCCCTTGTATTGATGGACCGTGTTTTTCTTCTCCATTCGTCCATTAGTGGACACATGTAATATCTACATTCATTTCTCCTGTCTTAATATTTGTGGAATAATGTCAGAAAGTCCTATGAATCAAAAGTCATTTGCCATTAACTTTTTTCTTAAACTTTTTATTGTGAAAAACATCAAAGCTAAGAAAAGGGAAAAATACATGTCAGCTTCACTTGTGTTCAGGAATTAATACTTTACGGATTCACTTTATTCCCTGTGTGTGTGCTATGCTTGTGCATGTGCCTGTTTGCATACATATGCTGTGAATGTGCATAGGTATGTGCACTTGCACACGTTAGTGTGTCCATGGGCATATGCGTGCATGTGTGTTCATATGCTAGTGTGTGAATATATTTGTGCTGTGCACGTGCATATGTTTGTGTGTGTGCTGTGCCTGCCTGTGCGCACACCTGTGTGTTTGCTGGAACCACTTGCAAGTTGGTTGCAGACTGAATTGTGCCCCAGATATATCCGCTCGCAGCTGCTCCAACAATCCTGCATAGCCATGTAAAGGTCACAGATCTCAGGGATTTAAATGGATGGAGCAGGATGTCCTGACACAGAGTCTGTCCTCCAATGACTGTCACTGTCTCAGTAACATCCTTCACACCTTCTTTAAACCCCATTCAGGGTCCAGTTTAGACCTCCATTACATTCAGTCACCTGCGCCAGGTCCCCTAAAGCAACAATGTCACAGTTGGGGAACCCGGCCAAGGATGGGGGTGCCCCTCCTGTTGGCCTGGCCTCCAGGCCCTGCACTTGGCTCCTGTGTTCCCATCTCTCAGCCAGGCCCCGACTTGGATGGGGCCGCCACCTCTTTTCTCACAGGGTCCCATCGCCCAGTCAAGGGGGTTCATTCTCCCCAAACACAGTATCAGGAGTCGGGGGGGGTGACAGTCCCCACTGGGTCTCCTTCATGTGAGATCCTGTGCTGTTGAAAGATCAGGCACCCTGCCCTCGGGGGTGGGGGGTTGGGGGGTGACATGCGGCCCACGATGGGCAGGCGGGTCCCCGGGTGGGGCGAGCCAGTGTGCAAGGAGTTCTGCGGTAGGTTCTTCTCTCCAACGGCTTCTGTGTCCCTACCTCTCCCCGTGCCTCCCCTCGAAGACAGCACGGTGCCTGTGACGGGAGCCATGGGAGCCGTCAGCCACAGCCCCCTCTACACACACACACACACACGCACACGCACACACACACGCTGCAGGGAAGCAGGACCTGAGTGTAGGGCTCTCAGCGGCCCTGAGCGCCCCGCCCGGAATCGGCCAGCCAAATGGACAGACCGGATCTCCCGGCCCGGACCATGCAGGACTCTCCTGCCTGGGCTTCCAGTGTGGTCGCCTCCTTCTGGAAGCCTGGGAGGCTGGAATCAGGCCACTTCTTGTCTGTCTTGGCAGCAGACTGGGCTGCACTCTAAGAAGTTCGTGGCTCACCCGTGGATCCTGACCATCAGGTGGCCAGAGAAATTGGGAACATGTCTGTTTTGCCTGTTGAAATGTTTAATGACAAAGATTTTGTTCAGTTTCCTGATGTGGGTGTCCAAAGATGAGAGACCCATGTGTGTGATCTGTACCTCCTATGAGATCAGCCCTAAGCTAGTTTAAACATGATCAAGTTCTGTCTACACGGTAGATTTAGACCTCTGCATGTCCTGTCTACTGATTATGTTTAGAGCTGACCATGTGTTGTCTATAATAAGAAGATTTAGACCTGACCATGTTCTGTGTACGCTAGGACTATGGGGACCTGGGTAGAGACCCGGCCTGGCCTCAGTACTGGGAAGCTCCGTGCCTGCATCTGAATGTCAGTGCTTAGATGTCTGGGGTCTGGAGCTGAGGTGGGTTTGTCTACGTAACAGCCTCTCTTCTGAGTGTGGTGACCTGGTCCTCCCAAGGGTCAGTGCCATGGTCGGGGCCTTAGTCTTAATCCCTGCAAGGTTCACCTTCGCTGGGGCTCGTGCAGAATCCTCAGGGAGGCTACCTGGCAATAATTCCAATTTACCAGCACGTGCATGGTGCATAGGGAGGCAGGTTTAGCTGGTGAATTGATTGCAGGGCACGCAGATTGGGCAAAAGCCCGATGGGTAACAGCTGAGGCTGCTGCTGAGCACTCCTTCCAGTGTACCGTCCCTACTCAGCAGAGTCCAGAGCTGCCCCTCGGCTTTCAGCCCTGCTGTCCTGTGAGTTTTCTCAACATGTAAGTGAGACGAGAAAGGACTGAGCCTGCCAGCGCCAAGGTCATGTGTTCAACTCTAGCCTGAAAGCTTTAAAAACAGTTAAAATCACACAGAACCGAAGTGAGAAGAGGAGGACTCCTGTGGGACAAGTATGGGGAAAGGAGACCCACCTGACCCTTTTTCCCATCCCAGGAGGTCCCAGGGACCCAGCTTGTTTCCACATTGGGGGAGCACCCTGCAGAGCCATGGTGTCCTGACCAAGGGGACGTGTGACCCCAGGTGCAGGGTCTGGGGAGGTGAGGTCACCCTGGGACTGTGGCCATGTGACCCAGGTGGAGGGGTCTGGGGAGGAGGGGTCACCTGGTGAGAGAGAACGTGTGACTTTAGGTGCAGGGTCTGGGGAGGTGGGTCACCCTGTTGAGTGTGGATGTGTGACCCCAGGTATAGGGTGCGGGGACTGTGTGGGTCTCACCACACCTGCATGGGTCAGGATCACATGTACGGGGAGACCACATATGCGCTCTTTGCCTGCAGTGTGTCCTGTCCCCTTTGAGATTTCCAACCTCTGCATTAAGGGTGTTGCCCTGATTAACCTGTGGTTCCTTTTCTTCTCTTAATCTTGTCACAATCATATGAGGTCAGACATGTTTGAGTGGGTTGCTGCTCTGTGCTCTGGTGAGTGACAACACTTGGTGGTATCATATTAATATCATAGCATATCATATGTCTAATCTATGGGGGTCACCACTGCCTGGGTCCCCCTGGACAGAGGTCAGGTGAGCACAGACTAGCCCCCCCTAAGAATGGTCTCCCACGTGCTCTGTGAGGGTACCGTGATGGCCCCTAAGGTAGGGGACTGTGTCTGGGCCTCTGACATTTGTGATGAAGGGGAGTCGAAATGGAATCTCAATTAACAAGACATTATTTTAAGAATTTATTTTAAGTGAAATAAAACACACATCACATACCCTTTACCATCATCACCATTTTAAGTGCACGTTTCTGAGGCATCAGATATCTTCACTTTCTCGTGGAGCCATCACCACCATCCCTAGAACTTTTCATCTTGCAAAACCAAAATTCCACAACCATGAAAGTCTCACTCCCCATTCCCTCCCACTGCCCCTGGCACCGATATCCACTTCAGTCACTGAGTTGTCGACTCCAGGGCACCCACTGGAGTGGAATCCTGCAGTGTTTGCTGATGGGTCATTTTGGAAGAGCTGACTTTCAGTCTGAAGCTCTGTCTGTTTGCATCTGAAGATTCTGCATTTAAGGAGAGGGTGTATGAGGAAGGGGGTGTATGAGGGACAAAGGTGTCCGGGGTGCAGATGAGCCAGGACCTGACCAGCTGCCTTTTGGGTCCTCTGGTCCCATCTCTTGGTCTGTGCCTCATCTGCATCATCACTGTCACCGCTGGCACCCCTGGGGTGTTGTTGTCTGAGTGAGACTCCCCTGGTGCACCTGCTCTCCTCCCCTCCTCCTGCTGGTTGGGGAGGGAACTACTTGCTGTGTGGGCTCTATTCCTGAGGCATGAAGGACCCTGTAGCATGGACCTGCAGAGTGTGGGGTGTGGTCCCAAGAGCATGGGGCCCACATAGGACACAACATCGGGGCGTGACAAGTGCTAGGGCTGCCTCATCACTGACAGGGAATGTTGCCCAGATCCTGCTCGGGAGGGTGTGGTGGGTGGCCTGGGACCCTAGAGGCCCCATTCCTATCCTGGAGCTTGGAGAGTGCATCCCCATGGGCTCCAGATTCACCCCATATCTCAGCCATATCCCTCTGTCCTGTCTTTGAACTCAGGAAAACGAGCTCTCTTGTCCACAACATAGGCCTGGTCCTGTTGGTATTAGGATTCTTTAAGTTAGGCGTCCTGGGATAGCAGCTCTTTTTAGGCCTGAGAAGGAACAACTCAGGAGTGTACAACAATTACAGATGAAACTAATATTCAATGACTATCTCTAACTACTCGGTTGTTGACTTCTATTAGTCATTATTCTCCTGGTTTTAGCTCTGATGTGGGGATTACAGAGGAGTCAACATTTAAATCTTCATAATCTGTGTATTTGTAGCTTCAGTATCATTACTGACCCATAGTTTTTTATGGTTTGGGAAGAATTATTGATTTCATGTATCATGTAAAGGATTCACAATGATGATAGGGCAATTAAGATTACAATAGTGGCTAGTAAATTGTTCACATTTTCTCTACCTGTGCATCTATTGTATACATGTGAGTTAGTTTAGATGTCAATATTAGTGAAATGATATAGAGGACTAGAGACCTTATTTTAAAAATCACTATTCATGTGTGTTGATGAAAATGTAAAAGTTCTTCCATAATCGGTGATGTTGTTTCTTGAGAGCCTAGATGAAATTGATATGCCTTAGTGATATACAGGATTTTAGCCTATGATTTAACTTTGACAAAGCTACATCACTTTTTACTTTTATCTCATTTATTGAGAAAGACATAATTGTTATGGTGTTGGCTTGAAACTAGTTGAAAAGGACTTGAGTCCTTCCTTATTTTACATTTACATAGGTAGGATCTTGAAACATAGGATATGGTGAAGGACATTCGTGTAACCATTCTAGGTTAGGAGTAGCAGTTTCCACTGCTAAGACTTCTTGTTTAGACGCAAATGCTTTTCAAAGTATGAAGATTATTAGCATTACTGCTGCTACTGAGATGAATGAGCCTAAAGACAAAATATTTCATGTGGTGTGTGCCTCAGGGTACTCAGACTAATGTAGTGACATCCCTGAGAGGCCAAGAAAGTGCTGCAGGAAGGCATATTTACTACTACAAATATACTTGTGAAGTGAATTTTTGCTCATGCTGAGTTAACTGTATAACCTGAGAATAGTGGGAATCAGTGTAGGAAGCCTCCTACAATAGTGAAGACTGCTCCCATGGACATTAGGTCATGGAAGTGTGCTACTACATAGTATGTATCCTGGAGGACAATGTCTGGGGATGAGTTGACTAAGATGATTCCCGTCAAACCACCTACTGTAAAAAGAAAAACTAAAGCCTAAAACTCATAATATAGTGGGAGGTCATATAATATTACCTCCGTGAACAGTTGCTAACCAGGGACTTCCCTGGTGACGCAGTGGTTAAGAATTCGCCTGCCAATGCAGGGGACACGGGTTCGAGCCCTCGTCTGGGAAGATTCCACATGCCGCGGAGCAAAAAGCCCGTGCGCCCACAAGCCACAACTACTGAAGCCCACGCGCCTAGAGGCTGTGCTCTGCAGCAAGAGAAGCCACTGCAATGAAAAGGCCGCACACCACACGAAGAGTAGCTGCCGCTCACCGCAACCAGAGAAAGCCCACGTGCAGCAAACAAGACCCAACGCAGCCAAAAAATAAAGAAAAGAAAAAGAAAAATTAAATAAAGAGTTGCTAATCAGCTAGATACTTTTAGTCCTGTAGGGATAGAAGTAATTACGGTAGCTGATGCAAAGTATGCTCCTGAGTCGACAGCTATCCCTATGGTAAACATATGATGGGCCCACAAGAGAAATCCTAAAAAGCCAGTGAACATGACTCATACTATTCCCAAATAGCTGAAAGGCACTTTTTGTCCTAAATAGTATGTAATGATATGTGAGTTTATAACAAACCCTGGTAGGCCATGAATACAGACTTCAGGGTGACCAAAGAGTCAAAATAGGTGTTGGTATAGGATTCGGTCTCCTCCTGCAGGGTCAAAGAAAGTAGTGTTTAGATTTCTATCTCTTAACAGTATGGCAATTCTGGCTGCTCGGACTGAGATTGGTAATTATAGTAATATGGCTATAGTTGGGGAAGATTAAACAAATAATGGTGTTTGGTATTGGGATATGACTGCTGGTTTTGTATTAAAGACTATAGTAATAAAAGTAACAATACGAAGAATTGAAGAGATACCTGCTAAATGTAAGGAGAAAACAGTTAGGTCGACAGAGGCTCCTGCATGGGCCAGATTGCAGGCTAGAGCTGAATACACGGCTCCACTGGTACCAGAACCAGCTTCTACTACTGGTGATATGAGTAGGAGTAAGAATGATGGGGGAAGTAGTCAAAAGTTTATATGATTTATTTGGGGAAATGTTACTTCAGGTGTCCGAGTTATTAGTGGCCCAAGTCAGTTTTCAAAGCCTGCAATCATAATGGGTACAACTATAAAGAAAATTATTACAAGTGCAGGGACTGTTATGACTACCTTACAGGTTTGGGCATCTCCAAGTAGCGCTCCAGGTCAGCATAGCTCAGCCTGGATTAATATACTTAAGGTGCTGCCTGCTACTCCAGCTCAAGCACCAAATAGTAAATATAAAATGCCGATATCTTTGTGATTTGTTGAAAATAATCAGCAGTGTATGAACAGAGGTAAAATGACTGAGTTAGCATTCGACTGTAAATCTAAAGACAGAGATTGAGCCCTCTTTCTGGCAAACCCTGTGGTGAATCAACAAATTGAACTGTAACTTCAGAGAAGCAGCTTCAATTCTGCCGGTGATTTTCCTGCCTTTTTTTTCTCTTTTTCTTTCTCAAATGAAGAAGTAGACTGAAGCCAGTTGACTAGAGGATTTGCCTGTTAACTAAAGTTTCCTGGAGTTAAAACTCATCAATCTCGTAAAGATTTGGCTTAAATACAATGTTTGCTTTACATTCAATTGATGTAGAATAAAGTCTTGCAATCCTTATTTTTAGGAATTAAGTAAATTTTACTTGTTTAGGGTTTTGAAAGCTCTTGGTCTGAACTAACCTAAATTCCTAGTCCAGCACCAATAGAATGGGTGTTGTGTGTAGTAATCATGTGGGTATTAGGATTGGTAATGATAGGAAGGTTATTTCTTTGTATGTTCAAATTGTTTTGTCTTTGTGTTGTTTAATGAAGGGAATATAGTTATTGATGTGGAGTATGTTAGCTGCAAGTAGAAATATATGCTGAGGACTGCTATGATGGCTATTAGTGTTGGGAGAATGATGTTGTCATTTTTGTTATCTCTTGGATAATTATTCATTTGGTTAAAAACCTTGATAGTGATGGGCGATGTCCTAATGATACTATAATGGTGAGGAAAAGGATTGGGATGGGAGGTATTTTATCACATGTGTGTGATAATGATACTCTTGTAGTACATGATCTGGGCATAAATAAGAAGAAGACAGTGTTGTTATGATATAAATTAGTATGTTTAGGATTGTTATAATCTGAATATACATGATAATAGCTGTTATTCATCCTATATGGGCAATTGATGAGGAGGGAGTAATTTTTTCCAGGTGAGTATGGCGAAGTCTGCCTCAGCCTCCAGCTATGATTTATAATATCACTATGATTAATAGTATATTTAGGTTGATGGATGGTGACATGTGGTATAAAACTGATAGGGGTGCAATTTTGTGATGTTGATAGCATCAGGTCTGCTGTTCATGGGATGCCTTGTGTGACTTCAGGCACTCAGAAGTGAAATGGGGAAAGTCCTATTTTTGTGACAAGGGGCGATTGTCATGAGGGTGGATGCTGCTGGATTAAAGATTTTTGTTATTCATTGTGTTCTTTGACCAGAGTATATTAGATTAGTGATAATAGCCATTATAAGTAGTATTGATGTGGTGGATTGTTTTAGGAAATATTTGTTGGATGCTTCTGTAGCTTATGGGTTCATGTTTTTTATTAAAATGGGGATACCATTAACCAGTGTGAGCTTGTTATACAATTATATTTCCTGAGATAATGGTCAGTAGAATGATAGTAAAAACAATGAGAGTTTATTAGCACAGGAAGGATATACAAAAACATTTTGAGGGTATGTGCCTGAAGCTTACTTAGAGAGCCTTACTATATAGCATGTGGTGTAATGTGGTAGCATGGAGAATATAAAATTCTTTGGAAGAATTCAATTCCAGGAATAAGAGCATTGAAACCTCTATCATTTACTCTATCAAAGTAACTGTTTTGTCAGACATATTTCTTAAGTTTGCTGTGGGTTGCCTGGTATGATGACAGGTAGAGAAAGCTCTCATATACATAGGGCTAATGTTAGTAGTAAAAAAACTTTTTATAAGAGATGTATATGTTGATCATATCAAAATTGTGGGTAGGATGCTCAAATCCATAGAAAGGAGATATTTAGATGTGTTTTAATAATGACTTGGGCGTATATAATTCTGGCACCTAGGGATTGTTGAATGCTCCTAAAAATAGATTGTTGTGGAAATGTTTATTATAGGGAAATTGACATATTCTCTAGGAAGGACGGGGTGAATGGGCCTGCTACATTTTCTACATTGAAGACATATACAGGTTTTGATTCTACTTCTGTTAAATCAAGTGGGGCTTCATTGGATTTCTGCTACTGCGGAGATAATCAAATTCTGGGTAGGGGTCAGGAGAAAATTAGTCATAGGTGTTCTTGTGTAATAATTACTGTTGAAAGTGTAAATGATCCATTTATCAGTAAGACTGAGAATAGAATAACTGTCACATTACTTCATATGAGATTGTCTGTGCTACTGTCCCTAGAGCTCCAGTGAGTGAGTATTTTGAACGTGAAGCTCATCCAGATCGGAGGATGGAATAAATGGCTAGGTGTGATATGGCTAATATAAATAATGTGCCTACATTTATATTAATTAGTGAATAAGATATGGGAAGAGGAATTCATGTTGTGAGAGCCAGGGTTAAGGCTAGCATTGGGGCAATAATATATAAATTGATGATGTTGATGGACATAGTGGTTCTTTAATAAGTAATTTGAATGCCTCAGCAATGGGTTGTAATAATCCATGGGGGCTGATGATTTTTGGCCCTTTCTGGATTTGTATATAGCCTAGGATTCTCCATTTAGTTAATATGAGGAATGCTATGGTGAATTAAATTGGGTAATTTGTGAAAGAATGTTGATTATAAACATATTCTTAGGAAGAGGACTTGAACCGGTGCAGAAAAAGGTTTCAGTTTTACATAATTACCGGACTCTGCCACCGTAACAAACCCTGTTCTACAGTAGGGTATGTATAAATTAATTGAATGTAGATTACATCATCATTTAGTTTGAAGATATTTTGTAAAGTAAGCCGTGTTGCTCTTGTCCTTTCATACTGGAAGAAATCTGCAATAGACAGAAACCAACCAGGATGACTCCAGTCTGAACTCAGATCACGTGAGACTTTAATCGTTGAACAAACAGACAATTCATAGCAGTTATACCATTGAAATGTCGTGATCCAGCATCAAGGTCATAAACCATATTGCCCATATGAACTCCAGAATACAATCACACTGTTATCCCTAGTAAAACTTGTTCCGTTGATCAGTGTTTTAGAAGAAAAGGTGATAAAGCATTTTGACTAGCTGGTCTAAATTTTAATCACTCAGAGGCGGATTTATTCTCCAAAAAATAAATGGCGCATGGGCTCAAGGCGCACCGGCTTCAGTAGTTGTGGTGCGCAGGCTCAGTAGTTGTGGCCCACTGGCTTAGTTGCTCCGTGGCACGTGGGATCTTCCCGGACCAGGGATCGAACCCCTGTCCCCTGCATTGGCAGGTGAATTCTTAACCACTGCATCACCAGGGAAGTCCCAGAATCGCAGTCTCCCTTTTAATATACCTTAAGCCCAAAGAATCCATGGAAAATTGTTACAGAAAATAAGACAAAAAAATATTGTAAGGACTATAACAGAAGCATATAGTACACAGTTCATATAGACACATCCCAAGCAGTTACAAAGTATATTAAAAGGGAGGCTGCAATTTTAAAAGAATAAGATAAATTATACCCACAAACTCCCAATCTTTCCTGAAACGTTGCAATCTGAAACCCTATTGTAGGAAGCAGAAGATTCCAGGAGACATTCTACAAATGAAGGACTCTAAACCCTGTGGTTGGATAAGGAATTCTGGAAGGAAGGTATCCTCACCCAAGGAGAGCAGGTTCCTATACTTCTCTAACATCACATCCCTGTACAATTCCCATTGATCTTGGTCCAGGCATTCTCACTCCTCTTGAGAGAAATCTATGGCCACATCCTGGAATGTCAGCAGTCCCTGAAATTAAAAGTACACATGCCATGTGGCCACAGGAAGAGTTCATAATGTGACCCAAGAAGAAAACAGCAAGTTAAGAGAACTGGTTTTAATTTAGAAGACTGTCTTCAATTATCCACTAATATATATATATATATATATATATTTTTTTTATTTTTTATTTTTTTACAAAGTAACTTTCTCTACCTTATTTCTAACTACAAGAAAAGAGTATTGCATGTGATCCACAAAACCAGTATAGAGACTATACTCGTCTGGAAAAGAAATGATAAAATGATGGTTTCAACACAGGCATATGCATTTTTGAGTGTTTTATTTATATCAAAGTGGATAAAATGTGTGTATTTCTCAGTCAGAAAAGACATGTCGAGGTAGATATGTACCTTTCAACTATTCATGGGTACACAAGTACACTGGGGAGATTGTAAAAGTGCAGATTGTGATTCAGTAGGTCCGGTGGGCCTGAGTTCTATTTTTTTAACAACCTCATTTTTAACTAGTGATGCCACAGTCTCTGATTCATTAACCACAATTGTGAATAGAAGACACATAATTAGAAAGGTAAAAATTCATATTTAATTTTGAACTTAAAGTGTTTTATGGATTTTACACCTTTAATAGAATAGTAAACACAGCAGCAACAATCATTTGTGAATATTTACTATAGACCGTGTATCTTTCTAACTTTTGTGTGTAGGATTCCAGGAAAAAGGCCTGGGCTGCGGCCACAGTGGGCGTGGACCCCGGGCCCGGCCGCCCCTCCAGGAACCCCGTTGAGGCCTTGTGCTCCTGGCGGCTCCCTCCCCCAGCGCCCCCCTCTCTCCCGGAAGGCCTAGGGGCAGAGTCGTCCCACCCCCTGCGCCCAGAACGGAGCTCGCGTTTCCGCAGAGCTGGAACTCCCGGCTCGGGGTCTCTTCCCTCCGCCGTCATGGAACTGCCGTGGAGCCCGAGGGGAGGGCGGCCTCACTGAGGCTGCCGGCTCTGGAGGGGCCCCGGCGGCCGAAGCCGCGACAGTCGTTGGGACGGCGGGCCGGGTAAGTGGGCACCGACCCTCCTCCTGGTCCGGTGCCTGGGCATCAGTGCAAGACCAGCTTCTGAGGGGCAGGGGTTCGCTGCCACCCGCCGCTGCTGTGTAGAAAGAGTGGCCCCCAGTGTCTGGTCCCGGGGAACTTCGGTCCCTCCTCTCGCCCCTGCCCTCGGCCTGGCTCGCGGGGCCTGGTGGGCTTGGGGAATGGGTCAGCCTGAGCGTCCTGAGGGGAAACGGGGAAAGGGAGGTGCAGGGCCCGGTTGGAGCGTCAGCGCCCCTTCTCCTGACTGCGGGGAAAGCGGCTGAAAACGCATCCCCAGGCTCGCAGGCCCCTTGTTCAGCCGAGTCTCTCTGCGCTCCTTCCTCCCTGAGCTAAAGTACCGGGGGGAGAGGACAGGGGAGGGGAATGGCGCAGGTAATGGGGAACATCAAAAGGTGATTGTTAACTAAGGAAAACCAGCTCTCCCAAGGTGAGGAATGGAATGCTTTTCTTTGTATGGGAAGATGCAAGAGTCTGGGCTCACTGAAATCCTTCCTTTGATATGCACCTCAGCTCTCTGGGGCCTGCATTCTGTATTTGCATATCCTGAGTTCCTCAGGGCCTGCTGGCTCACATTGGAGGGCTGCAAGTGCTGATGTCTGACATCCTTTGTTTACTGATATGGCAAGAAATATTCCATTTCTCACAGGTTTGAGGGGCAGACAGTGAAAAAGAGTAGAAGAATCTCACTCGGCATGTACTTTGGTTTACATATAGATAATATTTATACTTAACTGTGCTAATAGAGGTTCTCAAGTCCAATCAACTTGTACTACTGCCCTCTATGTATCAATTTCATAAATATCATAAGATAAATGCTTATAGAATTCACTTAATCCATTTAAATAGGATAATGATTTTTAAAGGAAACATAATAGAAATATAACAACAAAACCTTTACCACTAAAGGCTGGGTCTGGAACAACCTAAATAAATGTTCCATTGTTAAAATATTGAAAAATGTATTCAATAGAAATATCAACAAAAATGACAAGTAATAAGGGCAGCAGAAGGTTCAAATGTTCTATCTTTATCATTAAAGTGGCAGAAAATCATTTATTAGTAGGCACTGGGGGCAGAAGATGCCTGATTTTATATCTTTGTCATACTTGTGCAGTTGTTTCAGCAAGTAACTTAAAGACAAAATGGAAAAACAAGGAGGTTTGTGCCTGAGATCATGTTGATGTGAAACCAGGGATGGCCACCTTGTGCCAGGTGAGTTAAGTTTACCTGGCAGGTAGACCACAGAGCTCCTGGGAAGCAAGGGTTGGAATTTTTCTGCTGGGTGCCCCTTAGGTTCTGTGACTTGATTGATTGTGAGT
Organism: Eubalaena glacialis; assembly: GCF_028564815.1. NCBI lineage: Eukaryota > Metazoa > Chordata > Mammalia > Artiodactyla > Balaenidae > Eubalaena > Eubalaena glacialis. Next base: position 71,204,805 of record NC_083718.1, on the reverse strand, counting down.
CATGTTTCCGGAAAGACCTGATCACAGGAAAAGGGTGAGAATAGAGTGATTTGGGGGAGCAGCTAACAACATTCATCACAGCTCACGGCCTGAATGAATTTTAAAGAAACAGGAAAACAAATGCTTCTTATGGAATCAGAGAATGTGAGGGCTGGACAATCCCAGAAAATGAGGAACACCCATCCCATTTTCCAGATGAGAAAACAGAGGCCCAGCAAGGTGAAATCCCTCACCCAAGTTGCACCTGTCTCTCCTCCCCACTACATGGTTCATGAAAGCAGGACTCTTCCTGTCTTGATCACTGCTGAACTCCAAACAGGGCCAGGCATCTAGCAGCTGCTTCAAAAATTTTGGTTGACTGGATGAACAATGCTATGTCTTTCTTTCTCACTCTTATTCAGGACTGTGCCAAGAACTCCCCAGGTTGCAATGTAATTTGATAAATGTAAATATTAATTGAGTTTTGTTGTGATGAGGGCTTAGGCTTTGAAGTTAACAGACTTGGTTCAGATCTTGGTTCTGCCACTCAATAGCTGTTTGGCTTTGGGAAAATTACTAAACCTCTCTGAGAATATTTCCTCCTTTGTAAAGTGGTGATAAATCTATCTGAGCCAGCAGAGCACCTCCATGAGAGATGTGCACTAAATATTGGTCTTTCTCACTCTCCTACACCATCTCTCTGTTCTTCCCAGAGAAGTTGTACAGAAGAATATAGTACTTTTTAAAAATAGTTAACTAATTAATTTGTTTTTGGCTGCGTTGGGTCTTCGTTGTTATGCGCAGGCTTTCTCTAGTTGTGGCAAGCGGGGGCTACTCTTTGTTGTGGTGCGCCGGCTTCTCATTGCGGTGGCTTCTCTTGCTGCGCTTGTTGTGGAGCACCGGCTCTAGGCGCGCGGGCTTCAGTAGTTGTGGCCTGCAGGCTCAGTAGTTGTGGCGCATGGGCTTAGCTGCTCTGCGGCATGTGGGATCGTCCCTGACCAGGACTCGAACCCATGTCCCCTGCCTTGGCAGGCAGATTCTTAACCAATGCGCCACCAGGGAAGTCCGATATAGTACTTTTTAAAGAGGGGTTTTAATTTATTTCAGATTGTGTACATTTTTCTTGTAGAAAAGATTATTCCACTATAGAAACATAAACACGCAAAACCACTCCAAATGCAGTATTCTATGGGTTAGATATTATCAGTCACATTTTATAAGTAATTGGGCAAATGCCAAAGCACTAACTACTGGGGAGTAAAAAGACTCAAATCTGGGGTGCCCCCCACCCCAATTTCAAGAGCAGGGTGTGTTTTTCAAATCCATGTTTCATCTGGTCTTTGTTTCTCATCCATCCTCTGTGTCGGCCTTTCTCAAGAAGGCTCAGATCTTCCGCTTTCACACCCTCCCAGATGGCTGTGCCCCAGCTCCCGCCCTGGAGCCTCTGCATGCCTGGGTGTGCCTGCTCCCCCTGTGCATCACCAGCTTTGCCAGGGAGCTGCTGTATCGTGCACTGCTTGCTGTACCCAGAGTACCTGGACCCTTCTGGTTCATGAAGTACACCCTCATAACCATGTGTGCACGCCCATCCCCTTAACTTATATCCTGCCTCTAAGCCAGGGTTGGGGGTGACTACAGTGTGCATTCAGCTGTGTGAGGTGCTGGGATCAAAGTGAAGTTCCCAACTTTTGAAGTTGCAGCCTTGAGGGGCACACAGTGATTTAAAATCAGGTCACCTGACTTAAAGGGGGGACTGATTGATTTAAAGCCAAGGCAGCTGACTTAAAGCCTGCATCCCTCAGCTGCAGGACGAGACCAGCTTTGGCGGTGCACGGGTTCACTCCAAGCCAGCACTGCTGTTCAGGAAGAGCTTCCAGTAGCGCCTTAGTGCAGGGGGATTTGGTCCATGGTTTGCCCCTGCCCACAGAGGGGGGCCACCTGCTCTTCTGGAGAATCCGGGGTGGGGGGGAAAGTGCAAAGTCCCGGCTGGCGTTGTGGCACCCTTGTCTGATGGCAGGGAAAGGGGGGCGGGGCTGTGTGGTGTCCTGGGGCTGGACTCACCAGGTCGACTCAGCCTCTCAGCCTCCTAACCACCCGCCACACACCCCACAAGAGTTTCCAATAATATGTAATTGCGCCTTAGGTTCTCGGTCTTCAAACTCATACCCAAGCTTCCAGGTCCCTTGATTCAGCCAATTCCTCTGTGCTCTTTCTTCTATTAGATACAGTCCCAGAGGGAGGGGCTGGGGGATGGGACTGGAGAGATCCCGGCAGCACTGGCCTCAGCTGACTAAAGAGATCCGGGGCCTGCGCTATCACACATGTGCGTGGACCCTTAAGGCGGAATCGAGGGGGCCAGTTAGAGGCAGTGTTTGCTGCCTCAAGTGAGTATGGATCACCGTCGGGTGGGGAGCACGCTGACCCCTGAGAAGTACTGTTAGGAGGATGTGTTCCTCCCTCGGCTTCAAGGACGTGGGTGGGCTTCAGGGCTCCAGTTCCTCTCCAGGCCTCCAGGTCCAACTGCACCGCAGCGGCCTTGCAGACCTGCCTTCCTGTCCCAGAACTTGCCAGGTTCCAGGAAGAATCCAGACTGCAGAGATGGTGCCTGAGCGCTCCAGCTTAAGAAGTGCTGTGCCCGGGGACCCAACAGTGGAGGGAGGAAGGGTGAAGGGAGTGGGGGTGTTGGGTAGGGAGGGGTGGCTGCCCTGGGAGACGTTGAGAGAGAGATATCGCCCCCCACACCCCCTGCCCCTGCAACTGACCCATTGATGCCATAGGATCTCAGGGCCTTTTAGTCAGAGATGCCTCTGCTTCTTTACTCCTGTGTTCAAAACTATGCAAAACCAACTCTTCATCCTCTTGCTGCCTTGCCAGGAGTTTTAAAGCACTGTTCTTTTGAAGCACTCATTCCCTAAACTGCAGTTTGGAGCTGTCGCAGCTATTTAAAAGTGTTCTCCTTAAACTGAGACTAAATCCTACTCTTTTGGGAAAACGGCCTTCACTTCATTGGAGATCGTCTTTTCTGCCCATTCCTTCCTTCTACTGCCCTCTTAAGAACCCCTGTGCTCAAAGAGCTTGGTGATTTATTTTTTGCTTGATGTCAAAAAGAAACCTTCCCCATGCACCCCAAAAAGCTTTCCTGGAACATAGTTGTTTCACAACCATGACAGTGTTTTGCAGTTAGTATACACTGGGTAGACTGCCTAGCAATCCCTCCAAGAGCCAGAGGTGAGCAACACCTTTACTTATTTGATTGGATGCCCTTCAAGTTTAGGAAGGTACCATTCTTATGACCCAGCAGATAAGACAGAGCCCTGGATGGCTGTGGCTGTGATTAGATAGCTTCTGATGATTTTATTTCCCTTACTGAGCTGCTGCTTCTAGGTTAAATTCATTTTATTACCTGTCTATTTTTAAAGAAAGACTGACAAAGTCACTGGAATAGGTCAGGAGTCTGAGCTCAGGGTTGGTCAAAGGTACTCACAGGGAGGAAGGTGGATAAAAATAGGTGGGTAAAATAGGAGGGTTGGCAAGTACAGCCAGGACACCCGTGTTCATCGTGCATACTAATAAAGGCCAGAATCTCCTCATTTATCTCTGGTGGGAAGTTCTGATGGTTTCACAGGATCAAGTTCAAATCATATTCAAGCTAGGGGATTTCCCTGAGCATAAAAGGAAGTATCCATCCCTAGCAGGAGTCGCTGCAGAGGAATAAAGACGCAGATGTAGAGAACGGACTTGAGGACACAGGGAGGGGGAAGGGTAATCCGGGATGAAGTGAGAGAGTGGCATGGACATATATACACTACCAAAGGTGAAATAGATAGCTATTGGGAAGCAGCTGCATATAGCACAGGGAGATCAGCTCAGTGCTTTGTGACCATCTAGAGGGGTGGGATAGGGAAGGTGGGAGGGAGACACAAGAGGGAGAGGATATGGGAATATATGTATACGAATATTTGATTCACTTTGTTATACAGCAGAAGCTAACACAAAAAGGTAAAGCAATTATACTCCAATAAAGATGTTAACAACAACAACAAAAAAACCCCAAAATCTAAGTCAATCAAGCCAATGGAGACAATGTATGTGTTTACAGTTCAAGAAATCCACAAGAGAATCCTTTATTCTGTAGGCAATGAATGGTCCATTCGAAAAGAAAAAAACTTTCTAAAATGTTGTTTTTCCATTTATTGTTCAGAACATCCTTTTTATACCTCTGCATTTCTTACTATTCAAAGCCAAGTCACGTGAGTTACAGGGAAGCAACTGATTGATTTAAAGTTGGGTCATGTGATTTAAAAACCAGTGGCAGTTGATTGATTTAAATCCCGGTCATATGACATGAGAAGGGGGTGCTAAAAACTGCATTTTCATCTCTGGCTCAGAATATCATATTTACCTTGGTTTTTCTTATGATTTAGAAAACTTGAGCTGTCTCTCCTTGGAATCATCAGGAGAAAAATACAGTATTTCAGGTTCATTCTTGAAACCAACTTCTCACGGTTAAGGTGTATTGGCTAAAAGATCTTCCTTCTTCAAGAGATTCCAAACCTCTGTAAGACACTTCATTGTAATTGGAGAAAAAAGAAGAATGAATTCAGGCCAGCAGCTGCAGGAGGCCAAGGCAGCCCCCAGGATTAAGGAAGGAGGAGGAGGAAGGGCTGAGAGTTGGCTTTAGAGCAGACAACCTCCAGAGGGTGCTGAAGCACCGGCAGAGCCCACCTGCCACTCCCAGTTTGGCACTCCAGGGTCAGATTTGGGTTTGGAGATGGGGTTGCTGTAACCCCAAGGAGGTGAGCAGAGAGGAGGAGTTGATTACCGGTCTCCTCTGACTCTGTGACCCAAATTGCCTGGCTTCACAGGGGGGACAGAGTTTTGCTTTCAGCGACTGATGGGACACTTCCAGGCTGGTCGGGTTGCCCAGTGGTCCGACAGCCTGACAGACTGACTGCGGTGTGACCGCCCTTTGTTTCTCCAGAATCTGTACCTCAGGAGGTGCATGGGTGCAGGAGCCCATTCACCGCCCCTTCCCCCAAGGGGGATGGCACCTTCCCTGGCTGTACCCTATGATCACCAGGTACTTGAAATGAATGCAAGTTTTTTGACTTCAAGGAAAAGCTCACATAACCGCTTCTTCCTCATAATGTGTGGGATTTACTATAATGGAAGGACAGTATAAAGAACAAGTAGAAAACTCACCTGTTGGTCTCCATGTAGGAGTTTATTTTGCATGAATCCCTCCTACATGAGTAGATAACAGAGGTTTATTTTTGTTCCCGTGTGTGTAGTTGTGGCAGAGGATGTAGGTATGGTGATTTGAAGCCCTCAAAGAAATATTCTCAGAACTCTCAAGACTTCTCTTGATTGGAACCGAAAGAGACCTGGAAAAGGAGGAAAAGAAAAGGAGGAGGGAGAACGAATGACTGTTTCTCAGTAAATTCACCTTCCTGGTTGATTGTTCTGTCTTCTCATTTCTTTTAACTTCTATGAATGTCTAATGGAATAATGTAGAAAGGCTGATTTTTATGCTTTGAAAGATTTTACATCACAAAGAAACTAGAAGTGGCTAACAGAACTTATTCAAATCAATTTTACATAGAGACTTTGATATTAAATTTGTATACTAAAATAGGTTTATCCAAATTTTCTCTTTCTTTTTGAGTGAATATTTGTAACATATTTTTGTAGATAATAATTTATCCTAGATATACAAAATTGTGAGAATGGGTACCATTTTTTTACCACTTAAATGATTTCTTTTAAATGAATAGATTTGTACACTTTAAATGCCAATGTTGTGTCTTACGTGTTGTTTTTCAATTCCTTGATTTCCAAAACTTGTGTTTATTTAATTGATTTCTATCTAATAATCTGTCTCCCTTTTATTGTTTCTTACTTTATATTTTATTGATCTATAGTTAATTTACATTATTATATTTATTTCAGAGGTACAACATAGTGATTCATAAATGTTTAGGTTCTTCTCCATTTACAGTTATTATAAAAGAGTGGCTATATTCCACATGCTCTACAGTAAATCACTGTAGATTATTGATTTTATACATAGTGGATTGTACCTCAAAATCTCCTACCACTATTTTGCTCCTCCACCCTATCTCTCCCTGCTGGTTACCACTAGTCTGTTCTTTAATCTGTGAGTCTGTGCTTTTGTTGTTGTTGTTTTTGTTGTATTCAATTTTTTAGATGCCACGTGTAAGTGATAACATACCATGCTTGTTTTCTCATAACATACCATGCTTTTTTTCTCATAACATACCATGCTTGTTTTCTCTGCGGCTTATTTTACTAAGCATAATACCCTCCAAGTCCATCCATGTTCTTGCAAATGGCAAAATTTCATTTTTTGCTGAAGTCATCATAAAAAAATCGTGTTTATCCACTAAGCTATTGATGAACACTTAGTTTGACTCTGTATCTTGGCTATGGCAAATAACACTGTTATGAACATTGGGGTGCAGTTATTTTTTTTGAAATAGTGTTTATGTTTTCTTCTGATATACCCAACAGTGAAATTGCTGGATATTATGGTAGTTCTATTTTTAGTTTTTTGTGGAACCTCCATTCTGCCTTCCACAGTAGCTGCACTACTTCACATTCACATCAAGAGTGTACAAGAGTTTCCCTTTCTCCACATCCTCACTAACATTTGTTATTTTTGATCTTTTTGATGACAGCCATTCTGACAAGACTGAGGTGATATATCTCATAGTTTTGATTTGCATTTTACTGCCGATTAGCTATGTTTAACATCTTTGTGAGTTCTGGCTGTCTATCTGTATTTTTTCCTTGCAAAAATGTCTATTTAGGTCTTCTCATTTTTTTAAAAAAGATTTTGGGTGTTTTTTTGATATTGAGTTGTATGTGCTGTTTCTGTAGTTTAGATATGAACCCTTGCTTGGTCATCTTTTTTGTGTTAACCTCTTATCATGTGCAAATATTTTCTCTCCTTCAGCAGGTTGTCTTTTCATTTTGTCTTTGGTTTCCTTTGCTGTGCAAAATCTTTTAAGTTTAGTGAAGTCCCATTTGTTTATTTTTGCTTTTGTTTCATTTGCCTTAGTAGACTGAACCTAAAACTGTTGCTGTCATTTGTGTTGAAGAATGTTGTATATTTTCCTCTAGGGGTTTTATGGTTTCTGGTCCTACATTTAGGTGTTTATTCAGTTTTGCATTTATTTTATATATGGTGTGCTAAAATAATCTAATTTTATTCTTTTCCATGGAGCTGTCCAGTTTTCCCAGTACCACTTATTGAAGAGACAGTTTTTTCTCCATATTGTCTGCTTTGTCATAAATCAATTAAATATAAGTGTGTGGGCTTATTTCTGGGATCTCTATTCTATTCCAGTGATCTTTGTGTCTGTTTTTGCTCTGGTACCTTTCTCTTTGATTACTGTCACTTTGCAGTATAGTCTGAAGCCAAGGTGCGTGATGCCTCCAGCTGTGTTCTTTCTCAAGATTGTTTGGCTATTTGGGATCTTTGTGTTTTATACAAATTTTAAAATTACTTTTTCAAGTTCTGTGCAAATGCTTTGGTATTCTGATAGGGATTGCATTAAATCTGTAGATAGTCTTTGGTAGTATGGTTATTTTAAGAGTATTAATTCTTCAAGTCCATGCACATGCTATATTTTTCCATCATTTTGTGTTGTCTTCAACTTCTTTCACCAATGGCTGATAGATTTCTGAGCACATGCCTTTTACCTGCTTAGGTGTGTTTATTCCTAGGTATCTTATTCTTTTTGATGTGATAGCGTATGGTATAGTTTTCTTAATTTTTCTTTCTGACAGCTTTGGGTTTTGTTTTTTCTTCTTTTTCTAATTCCTTCAGGTGTAATGTTAGGTTGTTTATTTGATATTTTTCTTGTTGCCTAAGAATAAGCTTGTGTCACTATAACTTCCCCCGTGAACTGCGTTGACTGTGTCCCATAGATTTTGGATCATTGTGTGTTCATTTTCATTTGTCTTGGGTATTTTTGGAATCCCTCTTTAATTTCTTCAGTGTTCCTTTCTTCCCCTTTTATTCCCTTCATCTGTGATGTGAGGACTATCTTTAATATTATGTTTGGATTTCTTTCAGTTTTGTGTATTTGTGTGTGTGTGTGTGATAATTTAAGTTGCTGAGCTCTTAATTTCACATGGACACTACCAATCCTGAATTGTTACTCTGCTCCCCCACAGTTATGGAATTTGACCTTATATTTTACGTCTACTTGTTTGTGTGTCCCTTAACTTCTTATTGTGAATATAGATGATTTTATTACTGTTTTCGCTCATCCTTATATTAGCTGTGTACATGGTTGATTTAGTACCTTTGTTGAATATTTGCCTTAACCAATGAGCTTTTTCCTTTAGTAAGTTTCCTTTCCTAATTTTTATGTTTCAGTCGTGGCCTTTTCTTTTTTACTTAGAAAAGCCCCTTTAAGATTTCTCATAAAGCTGGTTTGGCGATGCTGAGCTCTTTTAGTTTTGCTTCTCTGTAAAACTTTAGACATCACCATCAAATCTGAAGGAGATCCTCGCTAGGTAGAGTATTTTTGGTTATAGGCTTTTCCCTTTCATGACTTTAAATATACCATGCCACTCCCTTCTGGCATGCAGAGGTTATCCTGAAAAGTCAGCAGATAACTTTATGCAATTTCCCATGTTTGTAACTTGTTGCTTTTCCTTTGCTCCTTTTAATAGTTTCTTTTATCTTTATTTTTTTTCCATTTTAATTACAATGAGTCTTGGTGTGGTCCTCTTTGGGTTGATCCTGTTTTGGCCTTACTGTGTTTACTGGACTTGGATGTCTGTTTTCTTTCCCAGGTTAGGGAAGTTTTCAGCTCATATGTCTTCAGGTTTGTTCTACACTGCTTTCTCTTTCCTTTTTGCTTCTGGGACCAGTATAATGCAAATATTAGTACACTTGATGTTGTTTCACAAGTCTGTTCAACTTTCCTCATGTCATTTTAATCTATTATTTTACCGTTCATCTTCAGTGATTGCCAGTACTCTGTCCTTCAGTTTTCTGATTCATTCCTCTGTATCATTTAGTCTACAGTAGTTTCCTTTAATGTATTTTTCATTTCAGTTATTGCATTCCTCATCTCTGTTTTGTTGTTCTTTAATGGTCTAACTCTTTTTAAAAAAATTCTAACTTCTTGCTCTGGTCGTCCATTCTTCTCCTAAGTTCTTTGATCATCTTTACAGTCATTACCTTGAACCCTTTGTTGAGGAGATTGGCTATCTCCACTTCACTTAGCACTTCTTCTGAATTCTTATCTTGTTCCTTCATTTGGATCGTGTTTCTGTGTCACCTCATTTTTCTTAACTTGCTGTTTTTATTGCTATGTATGTAGTAGGTTCGTTACATTTCCTGACCTTGGAGAAGTGGCCTTTTGTAGGAGAGGTCCTATGTGTCCCAGCAGCCCACTGTCCCCTGGTGACTAGAATTATATGTTCTAGGTGTACCCCCTATGTGGGTTGCTTGGGATCTTCTGTTGTGGTGAGCTGACTACTGTGGGTGGTCCGGTAGGCTTGGCTGTCCCCAGACTGATTGCTTGCCAGGCTCTGCCTTGTATGGAGGCTGTCTGTGCTGCTTGGTGAGACTAAATCATAAGGCAGCTGGCTGCACAACTCTGGGGGACACCAAATCTAGTGCTGGTTCACTTATGGGTAGAACTGCAGTCCAGGTGATATCAGGGCTAGTGCCCAGTCACTGGTCCTGGGGCTATGCTGGCTACTGGAAGGAAGAGACAGGTCCTGAATTCTGGCTGCAGGGCCCAGGAGTCGCAGAGTTGGTGTTGGATCACTGTTCCTGACACAGCTATCTGCAGGGTCTGGGGTATCCCTAATCTTGTGTTGGCATTCTGATGGGCAGGGTCAGGACCCAGCTGAGTCCATGGCTGCTTCTGGCCTGCAAGTGAGTGTTCTGTTCACACAGGCTGCTGGGCTGTGGTATTCCTGGAGCTGGTGTGTGCCTGTTGGTGTATGAGGCTGATCCCAATGCTAGAGCAGGTTTGCTGTTGGGTAGGTCCAAGCTCCATCCAGTCCCTGTGCAGTTATCACCTGCCGATGGTGAGGCTGACTCCAAGGCCAGAGTAGGCTCACTTGTCAGAGGGGCCAGGGACTCTGGGGCTGGTGCCTGTCCTCTGAGGTGTGGAGGCTGGTCCTGGGGCTTTTGGTGGCTGGGCCCATGTCCAGGGGCAGCTTTACATTGAGAGGGTCTGAAGGCAGCCTGTTTGCTGGTGGGTGGGGCTATGCCCCTGCTCAGTTAGTTGCTTGGCCTGCAGCATCCTAGTACTTGTGTCTCTAGTCCGGTGGAAATGGGTAGGGCTAGGTCCTGAGGCTAAAAAGATAGAGGGAGGATTCTGAAATTATGCTTGCTGGTACCAGTGTCCACGAGGTAGAAGGAGCTCCCCCGAATGGCTGCTGCCAGTGTCTCTGTCCCTGAGGCTGTGCTGTAGTTGCCTCTTGCCTCTCTGGGAGACTCTCCAAGATCAGGAGGTAGGTGTGACTCGGGATCCTTTCAAATGACTGCTTCTGTTCTGATTCTCGGATCATGTGGGATTTTGTGAGCATCTTTTAAGAGTGGAATCTCTATTTCCCACAACCCTCTGGCTCTCTGGAAAATAAGCACTACTGGTCTTCAAAGCCCAACTTTCTAGGAACTCTTCTTTCCAGAACAGGATCCCTGGGCTTGGGAGCCTGATGTTGGGTTCATACCCCTTGCTACCTGGGAGCACCTCTGAAATTGTAATTATTCTCCCATTTGTGGGCCACCCACCTGGTGGTATGGGTCTTGACTCTATTGAGATTTTGCCCGTACTTCCTGTCTTGTCGAGGTGCCTTCCTTATACCTTTAGCTGTAAAACATCTTTTATGGTAGGTTCCGGCCTCTTTCATCAATTGCTGTTCTGTAAACAGTTGTGACTTTGGTGTGCCCATGAGAGGCATCAGGCTCCGGGTCTTTGAATGCTACCATCTTGGACAATCTGTCCACTTCATTCTTAAATCATATTATTTAAGTTTTCTTAGTATCTTATTTGATTAGCGACAGTTTGAAATTTATTATCACTCATGTTTACTTCGCCTGTTTAAAAAAATTGAATAGTGCATTCATTCATTTTGAAATGAAGGTAGTGACCTGTGAATTTCCATACCTCAAATATCAAGGATAGGACAAAAGCCTTTTCTACCTGTGTTATCCTCAAACTCTGCACCCCACCCCAGCCTGGCAATTAACCTCTTGCACCCATGCTCACCTTCTGTTTTCGGACCGTTAACCATCATTGCATCTGTATGTGTGTTGACAAAGTGAACTCTAGTCTTTCCAGTTTTTGAGTTTTGTTTTTTGGTTTAGGGAACAGTCCTACTATGAATGTACATTTACTGGTCTGCTGAAGTTCATATGTAAACCTGTCAAGCACATTACCAGAATTGGAATTGCTTGTATATACACTTTGATAAATTTTAGAGACAATGGTAGAACAGATGTAAATTGTATTTCAAATCCCACAATATTTTCACACCATGAAAACCCTTCCCTGTTTAATATATTTGTGTGTAGTTTATCTTTATGCCCATACTATATTTCCCAGAGATGGGTAAATGTTATGTTTCTTGTTGGCACATTTACCGTATTGTTCAAAGTCAGGCGTTTAGTGGTTTTAGCATGATCCTATTTCCATGAACTCGCAAATACAAGATCTTCTCTCACACTGTCTTTTACTCCCTGCTGTTTTTTATTGCCCTCTTAATTCTCAGTCCTGGTCTTTCTTTATGTTCTTCATCAACCTGGATAGGTTATACTATTTTCTCCCTTATTCAAGACCAATAGAATAGAATAGAACACCCAGAAATAAACTCTGATATATGGCCAAATGATTTTTGACAAGTTGCCAAGACTTTTCAAAGTAGAAAGGATAGTATTTTCCACAAATGGTGCTGAGAAGTCATGTTGTCAACATGCAAAAGTAGGAAGATGGACCCTTACCTAATATCATATGCAAAAATTAATGAAAACGTATCAAGAAACTAAATATAAGACCTAATAAAATAAAAAGTCTTAGAAGAAGACACAAGACAAGGGCTTCATGACATTGGATTTGGCAGTGTTTTCCTCCATATGAAACGAAGGAACAACAAAGGTACAGCTAACAAAAAAAATTAACAATTTGCAGTACATAATTTAAAAAAAAATGTGTATCAAAGAAATGTAAACAGAATAAAATGGCAACCCACAAGATGGGAGAAAATATTTGAAAGCCATGTATCTGACAAGAGATTTCTATTCAGAATATACAGAGAACTCCTATACCTCAACAAAAAGCAAACACCCTGATTCAAAAATGGATAAAAGACTTGAATAGATGGTTCTTCAAAAAGATGTACAAATGACTAAGCACTTGAATAGATGCTCCATATCACTAAATGCATGTTTATATATTTGTGTGCATGCATACACACACAAGCACACACACGCATACACAAGCAGAAAACAAGTATTGGTGAGGATGTGAGGGAGTTGGAACCATTGTGCTATGTCAGTGGGAATGTAGAATGATACAGCTGCTTTGCAAAAGAGTATGGCAATTTTTCAGATATTGAAAAATAGAATTACTACATGATCCAGGAATTTTACTATGAGGTATACCCAAAGGAATTGAAATCAGGGTCTTTGAGAAATATTTGTACTCCAGTGTTTAGAGCAGTAATAATCAGAGTAGCTAAAATATAAAGCAACCTAAGTGTTCATCCACTAGTTCCTGGATAAGCAAAGTGTGGTATACCCATATAATACAATATTATTCAGCCTTAAGAAGGAAAAGATCTAGGAATATGCTACAACATGGATGAATTTTGAGGAAATTTAGCTACCAAAAATGCCATTTTTGTGACTTTTAGTGAGTCATAACAATACAACTACTTATTTCAATTATATGGGGTACTTAGTGTAGTCAAAACCATAGAAATTGGGAGGGTAATGATGATTTTCAGGTGGTTATGGAACAAAAAGGAAAGTTATGTTTAAAAGATACAGAGTTACAGTTTTAAAACATAGAAAATAATTAGAAAGATAAATGGTGATGTTGATTGCCCAATAATATGAGTGTATTTAATATCACTGAACGGTGCACTTTATAATAATTAACATGTTATATTTTATGTTATTTGATTTTACCAACATACACAATTGGGAAAGAATGTAATATCAGGAAAGGGAGTGGACCTGGGATAGAGCAGAGAGTAATCAGAAGGGTGAGACACTGCATATGTTGAAGAAGAAGAGCTGAGAGTCTTCATTGGCCAGAAGAGTCTTTATAAAAAATAAATACTCTGAGGGTGTATTAAATAGATATCTATGGGTGCACTGCTATCTCCCATGGGTTATCTTAAAGAGTCTTTAATAAAGTCCATAAGGCTTGCTGTGGCTTTTTTAAAAACTGGATTCCCTAGGAGATAATTAGAGGGTGGTACTTAAGTCTATGTCTAGGTTGACAGATTTTGCAGGGAAGACGAACCTGAGAACAGTGGAGGTCTTAAGAGTGTAAGTACATGGAAATTAGAAAAAAAATAATAAAGGGAATTAGGAAAACTTTGGGCTTCGAAGGTCATGTATTATTACTGAGTCAGACCTGAGGTTTCTAAGGAGTTATATACACAGTTGCTATTTGGATTACTTGTTGATAAAGATAAGTGGAACAACTAGAATCGTTCCCAAGTGTAGGTAAGATATAATGAGAGGATAGAGGTGGAAAGTAGGGAGGCCCAGAGAGAAGTGGGAAGGTCATATTGGGCCAAGATGGTGGTAATATCCAGCAGAACAGATGGTAGGGCAGACTATGGGTTCATCTTTTTTATTTCGGCTCCCCCCCTCATCCTTAATCATTCTTTGGGAATATTTCATGGGTCTGTGATGCAGGTACAGAATTCGACTGAGGAGACTACACCCTCAGTGTCCAGCTGTCTGAGTCCTCAGTGTGCTTCAAATGATGGAGAACTATTGCTTCTTTATGAGAAGAGTTAGTACCTCGTAGCTAAGCTTAAGCTGGAGCTTATGCAATATTGATTCCATTTTATATATACTGTTGGCATGGAGCTTCCTCCTCCTCTTTTCTTGACCATTATGAAATGAATCTATATTTCTCAATATTTGGGTATATCAGATAAATACATTAAGTAAAGGAATCTTATATATTGCTCCCTGCATAGTTTGCTCTTTCTTGTTTCTCTTTTATCTTTACTAAATTAGCACAGGGAGAGACCTTGAAATGTTCTAATCAGGAGAGATTAGAACATCATATTTCTAGAGAGGTTGGTTGGACAGAGCAGGGGTCCCAGTGAGAATCAAAGCTTCTGTTTCTACTTGGAAGTGTACCTGTGTAGAATAGAGGGCTCCAGGAAATATCCTAGAATATTCCAATGTCCTTGCGGGAGATCATTAGGAGAGGCAGGATCTGGTACCAGATCAGTGTACTATGACATGTTTGTCAGTCATCTGATGTGAGATTCTCAGAGCGAATCCCATATGGTAGGGCTGAGTGCAGAGTGATGAAGAACCTGTGAAAGCCTTTGATTGCATGTTAAAGATGAAGCTCTGATTTCAGGGAAAATTTTCTTACCTGACTGAATGTCACCCTTCTGTGGGGATGAGATTCTGTGCTTTTCCTCTGTTGATGACCACTGACTGAAAATCATTAGAGGATCATGTCTAGAAAGCATTCCTTATTTAATTTCTTAAAGAAGAAAACATAGAAAACATTTTTATCCACTTTCAAATTGAGGATCAAGGGGAATGACATCAGTGAAAATGTCAGAGTAGGGAGCTCTGGCTTGTGTCCATCCCCAGAAACACTGACATACGTGGTAAAACCTGTCAAAATGATCTTATCCACACATGTAAGTTTTCTTATCTTTTCACCCTGTAGATTTATCTTTCATTGAAACTTTACTTACTACAGATTGTGGAGAATAAACAAGGAAGTAGGAACTGTATTTCCTGATGAGAGAATCACTAAGTCACATTAGCTGTTCTGAGCTATGTCTTACTCACCGTGACTCTAATTAAAACAAACAAACAAACAAACAAAATACTTTTTTTTTTGTAAGTCAGTTCTGACATTTCCTCGTTAAAGACAAGGTAACAGATACAGACTTAGATCTACCAGAATTGAGCACACTTTTGATTGTACCTGTGTTGAATATATGAGCATGACCTGCTACAAATCTTCATTATACTTATTGCCACAACTGACAAATTCCCTTTTTCCACTCCTGATATGTTGCATGTAAAGAATGCATAGGTCACTAATCCCAGCTGGTCACAGGTAAACTCTGCCACATGGATTACTGCATGTTTTCCTGCTGGAAGACCACACATTCTCGAGTATCATGCCTGCAGAGTATCTGGGCTCTTCTTTTTTTCTGGATAAAGGTTAGATAATCACCTAATTTTATGAGAAATATATAAATTGTATTTGCATATTCTTCTGGTTTTTATTTATCCATTCTCTTTCAAGTCCTAAGTGCAAATATTAAAGTGATTTCCAAGAGGGTGGTAAATAAGACATCTACGTTTATGCTCCAAAATTAGCAATAAATCATAATACAATTATAAATGCATTAATGTGTGATTAATATGTAGATACTTATGTAAATACAAGTTTAGTAATGCTTTGTGGAGAGCTTCAGAATCTAGGTATTAAAAAAAAAGAAGAAGGAGTTCTTGAAACTCTGAGGGAATCATAGAGAAGTCTTTGTGTCTATAAATATCACTCTGAAATAATGCATTTTCTCAGAAGTAAACTAGGCATAAAATTGTAGGAAAAAACTTCATGAAATGAAAGAGCATGTGAGATGGCCATACAAGAAAAAGAATATTCTCAGAGAATAATGAACAGTGTGGAGTTCAGCAGAAGGGTCATACAGATTCAGAGAGTAAAACTTTGTAGAGCCTAATTGTGAGTTCCTCATATTTCATCTTTGGAGACACGGTAGTCATTGGAAATATGATGTTATAAGATGACGTTAACATACTTAAACACTTTCATTTAGAAATGACCACTTAGAACCAGAATAAATGAAAGAGAAGACAAAATTATGTTTTTGTTGATTTTTAAAGACCTCAGGTGAGTGCTGATAATTTAAAAATACATGATGTCTTTCACTGCAAAGTAAAGGAGCTGTTACAGTGGAGGATTACTGAACTGAATGTCAATATTATGACATAGTATGAGTGTGTTTCGTGTTTGGTAATTGCAATCATTGTTGCTTTTGTTGTGGTCATCCATTTACAATGCTTGGTGTCAGTTGATTTATCTCTTGTAAAAATAAAATACAGTGTGTGTGTGTGAAAAAAACATACATGATGTCTTGACTAAAGTTGTATGGAATTTGAGATCTGGAAAAAAAGCATTTCTTTTCTGTAATGCTAGGATGGTAATTGGACATTTTTGCAAGAAAGAGATTTCAGGATGCAAATCTCCTGTCTCTAAGGTGGGAAGTCAGTTCATGGCGGAACATTCTATTAAACTTGTGTGAGTGGAGAAATATTTCTTTGGAAGGAAGAGGTCACGAATCCCTTTTTAATAGTTATTGGTTTATAGTATACCGAATGAGCAAAATGGCTATTTCTGAACTTTAGAAACAAATAATATAGTTTTTCTGCATTTATAATATGAAGCTGATGTAAAATATCAAAAATTCTTTATTTTGAAAAGCAATATAATCAATTTGACATAATTCATATATATTGAACCTGTGGTACACACACACAATAAAACTTACATTCAGAAAATTTTTTGCACTTAAGAAATATTTTCAAGTGTAGTTGATTTACAATGTTGTGGGTTTTTAAAATACATGCTTATTGGAGTATAATTGCTTTATAATACTGTATTAGTTTCTGCTTTATAACAAAGTGAATCAGCTATATGTATACATATATTCCCCATATCCCCCCCTCTTGAGCCTCCCTCCCACACTCCCTATCCCACCCCTCTGTGGGACATAAAGCACCGAGCTGATCTCCCTGTGCTATGAGGCAGCTTATCACTAGCTATTTTACATTTGGTAGTGTATATATGTCAGTGCTACTCTCTCACTACGTCCCTGTCTCCCCTTCCCCCCTGTGTCCTTAAGTCCGTTCTCTATGTCTGTGTCTTTATTCCTGCCGTGTCACTAGGTTCGTCAGTACCATTTTTCTAGATTCCATATATATGTGTTAGCATACGGTGTTTCTTTTTATCTTTCTGACTTACTTCACTCTGTATGACAGACTCTAGGTCCAACCACCTCACTACAAATAACTTAATTTTGTTCCTTTTTATGGCTGAGTAATACTCCATTGTATAGATGTGCCACATCTTCTTTATATATTCATCTGTCGATGGACATTTAGGTTGCTTCTATGTCCTGGTATTGTAAATAGTGCTACAGTGAACATTGTGGTACATGTATCTTTTTGAATTATAGTTTTCTCCAGGTATATGCCCAGTAGTGGGATTGCTGGGTCATATGGTAGTTGTATTTTTAACTTTTAAGGAATCTCCATACTGTTCTCCATAGTGGCTGTATCAGTTTACATTCTCACCAACAGTTCAGGAGGGTTCCCTTTTCTCCACACCCTCTGCAGCATTTATACATTGTTGTATTAATTTCTGCTGTGCAGCAAAGTGATTCAGTTTTATGTATATATAGATATATAGATATATATCTCTATCTATCTATCTCTCTCTATATATCTCTCTCTCTATATATGTATATCTATATATCTATATATATTCTTTTCCATTATGGTTTATCACAGGATATTGAATATAGTTTCCTGTGCTATACAGTAGGTCTTTGTGGATTGTCCATCCTATGTAGAATAGTTTGCTTCTGCTATTCCAAAACTCCCAATCTTTCCTTCACTCTCTCCTTGGCAACCACAACTCTGTTTTCTATATCTGTGTTTTTGTTTCTGTTTCGCTGACATGTTCATTTGTGTCCTGTTTTCGATTCCACATATAAGTGATATTATATGGTATTTGTCTTTCTCTCTCTGACTTACTTCACTTAGTGTCATTATCTCTAGGTCCATCCATGTTGCTGCAAATGGCATTATTTCATTCTTTTTTATGTCTGAGTAATATCTACTGTATACGTATATCACACCTTCTTTATACATTCATTTTTCAATGAACATTTAAGTTGTTTCCATGTCTTGTCTATTATAAATAGTGCTGCTATGAACATAGGGTTTCATGTATCTTTTTGAATTATAGTTTTGTCTAGATATATGTCCGCAAGTGGAATTGCTAGATCATATGGCAACTCTCTTTATAGTTTTTTTGAGGAATGTCCATACTGTTTTCCATAGTGGCTGCACCAACTTACATGGCCACCGACAGTGTAGAAGGGTTCCCTCTTCTCCATACCCCCTCCAGCATTTGTTAATTGTAGATTTTTTTTAATGATGGCCATTCTGATCAGTGTGAAGTGATACCTCATTGTAATTTGGATTTGCGTTTCTCTAATAATTAGTGATGATGAGCATCTTTTCATGTGCCTATTGGCTATCTGTATGTCTTCTTTGGAGAAATGTTTATTTAGATCTTCTACCCATTTTTCCATTGAGTTATTTGTTATTTTGTTATTGAGTTGTATGAGCTGTTTGTATAGTTTGGAAATTAAACCCTTGTCAGTCTCATCATTTGCTAATATTTTCTCCCAGTCCATAGGTTGTATTTTCATTTTGATTATGGTTTCCTTTGCTGTGCAGAAGCTTATAAGTTTGATTAGTTCCTGTTTCTTTTTTGCTTTTACAGTAAGTCCCCTACATATGAACAAGTTCTGTTCCAAGAGTGCGTTTGTAAGTCCAATTTGTTTGTAAGTCCAACAAAGTTCGCCTAGGTACCCAACTTACACAGTCGGCTATATGGTATGGTACCGTATTAGGTTTATAATACTTTTCACGCAAACAATACATAAAAAACAAGCACAAAAACAAAGAAAACATTTTTAATCTTACAGTACAGTAACTTGAAAAGTACAGTAATACAGTACAACAGCTGGGATACTCGAGCTGGCATCGAGGGAATAGGCGAGAAGAGTTACTGATTGGAGGAGGGAGAGGAGGTGGGAGACGGTAGAGGTGAAGGATTATCAGCAGTAGGAGACAGAGGGCAAGCTGCAATTTCACTCATACCTGACGTTGATGGCAAAGGTTCTGGTTCCTTGCTGGATTTAATTCTATCTACCCTCTTGAAAGAATGATCCATTGATGTCTGGGTAGTAGCTCTTTTTTTCTCATCATTGATGACAAGGTAGCACTGGATTGCATTCTGAATGGCTGCTGCCACCTTTGGGTCCCATTCTACGTTCGGGTCCTGTGCCTCAAAAACTAACAGTGCTTCCTCAAATAACGAAGATTCCCTTGCCATTTTCTGTGTCGTGAATCTCTTCAGTTCTTCAGTTACTTCTTCTTCTTCCTGTCCCTCTTCATCCTTTCTCTGGGCCTCCAATTCCATCAGTAAGCTCCTCATGTTGCACAGCAAGGAGTTCAATGAAATCGTCCTCTTGCAGATCTAGCTCCAGCTTCTCACTGAGGGTCACTACGTTGCTGAAGACCTCTTCGGACTTCTGATCTACCTTCTCAAATCAACAAAAATCATGAACAAACTGTGGGCAAAGGTTCTTCCAAACCCCATTCATGGTGACCGCCATACCCTCACACCATGCAAAGTCAATGTTTTTTATGGTCTTGTAGATGTTATAGTCCTTCCAAAGTTGTCCCTAGGTTGTTCCTGATTTGTTACTTACCTTTACTGCCTGACAAAAAGTGTGACATAAATAATATTTCTTGAAAGTCGTTATAACTCCCTGGTCCATAGGTTGGATGAGCAACATAGTATTTGGTGACAGATGCAGTACTTTGACGTTGGGATGAAAGTCATCCATGAATGGGGGTTGGCCCAGAGCATAGTCGAGCAGCAACAGAATGTTTTGCTGGAACGTCCTTCTCCAAGCAATATTTCTCTACATCTGGGATAAAGTGGTGGCAAAACCAGTCCTGGAACGTGGCCTGTGTAATCCAGGATTTGGGGTTATGCTTCCACACAACAGGAAGAGAGCCCTTGGCTAGGTTTTTAAGGGTTCTTGGGTTCTCTGAATGATAAACTAAGAGAGGTTTCAGCTGCAATTCACCAGAAGCTTTGCCACCAAACAACAGTTAGCCTATCCTTTGCTGCTTTACAGCCCGGCATCAACTTTTCCTCCTTACTGATGTAACTTCGGTCTGGCATCCTCTTCCAGTATAGTTGTGTCTCATCCACATTAAAAACCTGGTTGGGTAAATACACACCATCATCAATAATTTCTCAAAGTGTTTCTGGAAGTTCCTGGACAGCTACCCTATCTGCACTTGCTGCCTCTCCACTTACTTTTACATTGTGAAGGTTGGCTCTAGCCTTGAACCGATGAAACCAGCCACGGCTGGCATTAAAAGATGTGCCCTCTGATTCTTTGCCGTGTTTCTTCTTCAAGTCTTCATAAAGGCTTTTAGCTTTCTCTTGAATCAGCGTTAAGTTGAGCAGGACTCAGCGCTGATGTTGATCCTGCATCCGCACACTGAGAAGTTTCTCCATCTCCTCCATCACTTTTCCATGCTTCTTCGATATTTTGTCAACATCGTCGGCACAGCAGACTTCACATGTTCCATGATCTTGTCCCTGTTCTTTAGATTCCTGCCAATGATTGAATGATTCATGTTATAAGAATGAGCGATGTCTAACATCTTTTTGCCTCGCTCCACTCTCTCAATTACTTTCACTTTTGTTTCCATCATTATCGCTTGGTGCTTCTTAACAGTACCAGCTACATCACCTCTGCTTTTACGCTTGCTTCCAGACATCTTGGGCTTGAAATAAAGATACTGTACTACTGTACTCTATACAGTACTGTAAAGTACACAAAAGCACAACCACATATAGAGGAAGCACGCACGTGACAATGTATGCCAGACACGTGAACTAACTTACATGATTTGACATGCAAATGGACGTTTGCATCTTTGAAAGTTTGCAACTTGAAGGTTCGTATGTAGGTGACTTACTGTATTTGTACTGCCTAAGGAGAACTACCTAGGAAAACTTTGGTATGACTTATGTCAGAGAATGTTTTGCTTATGTTCTCTTCTAGGAGTTATAAGGTGTCCTATCTTATATTTAAGCATATAAGCTGTTTTGAGTTTATTTTTGTGTATGGTGTGAGGGTATGTTCTGACTTCACTGATTTGCATACAGCTCTCCAACTTTCAAAACACCACTTGCTGAAGAGACTATCTTTTCCCCATTGTATATTCTTGCCTCCTTTGTCAAAGGTTAATTGACCATAGGTGTGTGGGTTTATTTCTTAGCTCTCTATTCCATTCCATTGATCCATGTGTCTCTTTCTGTGCCAATACCATGCGGCTTTGATTACTGTAACTTTGTAGTATTGTCTGAAGTTTAGGAGGGTTATGCCTCCTGCTTTGTTCTTTTCCCTGGGGATTGTGTTGACAGTTCTGACTTTTTATGGTTCCAGATACATTTTAGGATCATTTGTTCTAGTTCTGGGGAAAATGTCATGGGTAATTTGATAGGGATGACATTAAATCTGTAGATTGCTTTGGTTAGTATAGCCATTTTAACAGTATTAATTCTTCCCATCCAAGAGCGTGGGATGTCTTTCCATTTCTTTGAATCATCTTCAGTTTCCTTTACTAGTGTTTTGTAGTTCTCAGCATATAAGTCTTTCACCTCCTTGGTGAGGTGTATTCCTAAGAATTTTATTTTTTTGATGCCATTTAAAAAAGGATTGCTTGTTTACATTTCCTTTCTGATATTTCATTGTTAGTATAAAGAAATGCAACCAGGGACTTCCCTCGTGGCTCCATGGTTGAGAATCTGCCTGCCAATACAGGGGACATGGGTTTGAGCCCTGATGCAGGAAGATCTCACATGCCATGGAGCAACTAAACCTGTGTGCCACAACTACTTAGCCTGCACTCTAGAGCCAGAGAGCCACAACTACTGAGCCCGTGTGCCACAACTACTTAAGCCTGCGTGCCTAGAGCCCATGCTCCACAACAAGAGAAGCCACTGCAATAAGAAGCCTGTGCACCACAAGAAAGACTAGTCCCCACTGGCCACAACTAGAGAAAGCCCGTGCACAGCAATGAAGACCCAATGCAGCCAAAATAAATTTAAAAAAAAAGAAAGAAAAACCAAGAAATGCAACCAATTTATGTATGTTAATCTTGTATCCTGCTACTTTGCTGAATTTGTTTATCAGTTCTAGTAGTGTTTGTGTGGAATTTTTAGGGTTTCCTTTATATATATTATCATGTCATCACATATAATGACAACTTTACCTCTTCCCTTCCAATTTGGTTAGATTTTATTTCTTTTTCTCGTCTGATTGTTGTGGCTAGGACTTCCAATACTATGTTGAAGAGAAGAGGTGAGAGTGGGCATCCTTGTCTTGTTCCAGATTTTAGTGGGAAGGCTTTCAGCTTATGAACATTGAGTATTATATTGGCTGTGGGTTTGTCATAAATAGCTTTTATTATGTTGAGATATGTTTCCTCTATACCCACTTTGGTAAGTGTTTTTATCATGAATGGATGTTGAAGTTTTTCAAATGTTTTTTCGCCATCTATTGAGATGATCGTTTGTTTTGTGTTTTTCCTTTGTTGACGGGGTGTATCATGTTGATTGATTTGCATATGTTGAAACAACTTTGTGACACTGGGATGAATCAAATTTGGTCATGGTGTATGATCCTCTTATGTGTTGTCGGATTCGGTTTTTTAATATTCAGTTGAGAATTTTTGCATCTATATTTATCAAAGATATTGGCCTGCAGTTTTTTTTTTGGTAGTGTCTTTCTCTGTGTTTTTTTTTTTAAGTCTTTATTGAATTTGTTCCAATATTGCTTCTGTTTTATGTTTTGGTTTCTTGTTTGTGAGGCATGTGGGATCTTAGCTCCAAAACCAGGGATCGAACCTGCACCCCCTGCACTGGAAGGTGAAATCTTAACTGCTGGACCACCAGAAAAGTCCCCATCTGTTTTTTTTTTTTTAAGTAAATTTCTTTCTTTCTTTATTTTTGGATGCATTGGGCGTTCGTTGCTGTGCTCGGGTTCTCTCTAGTTGCGGTGAGAGGGGACTACTCTTCGTTGTGGTGTGCAGGCTGTTCATTGTGGTGGCTTCTTTTGTTCCAGATCATGGGCTCTAGGTGCGCGGGCTTCAGCAGTTGTGGCTATCAGGCTCAGTAGTTGTGGCTCGTGGGCTGTAGAGTGCAGGCTCAGTAGTTGTGGCACACAGGCTTAGTTCCTCCGTGGCATGTGGGATCTTTCCAGACCAGGTCTCGAACCTATGTCCCCTGTATTGGCAGACTGATTCTTAACCACTCTGCCCCCATCTGTTTTTGATATCAGCATGATAATGGCTTCATACAATGTCTTTGGAAGTATTCTTTACTCTTCAATCTTTTCGAAGAGTTTGAGAAGAATCAGTGTAAGTTCTGCTTTGTATATTTGGTAGAATTTGCCTGTGAAACCATCTGATCCTGGACTTCTGTTGGTAGGGAGATTTTTAAAATTACAGATTCTATTTTTTTAAAATTTTATTTATTTATTTATTTATTTTTGGCTGTGTTGGGTCTTCGTTTCTGTGCGAGGGCTTTCTCTAGCTGCAGCGAGTGGGGGCCACTCTTCATCGCGGTGCATGGACCTCTCACTATTGTGACCTCTGTTGTTGCGGAGCACGGGCTCCAGACGCGCAGGCTCAGTAGTTGTGGCTCACGGACCCAGTTGTTCCGCGGCATGTGGGATCTTCCCAGACCAGGGCTCGAACCCATGTCCCCTGCATTGGCAGGCAGATTCTCAACCACTGCGCCACCAGGGAAACCCTCTATTTTGCTTTTAGTGATCAGTATGTTCAAGTTATCTATTTCTTCTTGATTCAGTTTTGTTCAGCTGTAAAAAAACAAAATATATTTTTAGGTTATGTTAGCACCTAAATACTTACCATGTATTAGACCACAAAAGAGTGAAGAAAAAAATATTAAAATATTTTTTCAAATACAAAAAGTATTGAAATGTTTTTAAGAAATTGGTATAATAATACTAATTACAATAATGACAAATTGTTCTGAACTTAAAGACTACTTATATCTAAGATGCATATTATATGCTTATTGTTTTATTATTTTTAAATACGTGGAATGTTTTCTCCTTTCTAATGTAATTCTTTTATTTTACCTGTATATTGTGAAGAAAATTTAGTTGCACATAATATAAAAAATTACACTTTAATAGGAGATATTAATCCATTTACATTTACTATAGTACTGAAAATACTTATGTTTAGAGTTCCACGTCATTGAGTGCTCTTTTTTATTTATTTATTTTTAAAAAAGATTTAATTTCGGGGGGCATAAATTATTTATTTATTTATTTATTTATTTTTAACATCTTTATTGGACTATAATTGCTTTACAATGGTGTGTTAGTCTCTGCTTTATAGCAAAGTGAATCAGTTATACATATCCATATATCCCCATATCTCCTCCCTGTTGCGTCTCCCTCCCACCCTCCCTATCCCACCCGTCTAAGTGGTCACAAAGCACTGAGCTGATCTCCCTGTGCTATGCAGCTGTTTCCTACTAGCTAGCTATTTTACATTTGGTAGTATATATAAGTCCATGCCACTCTCTCACTTCGTCCCAGCTTACCCTTCCCCCTCTCCATGTCCTCAAGTCCATTCTCTATGTCTGCGTCTTTATTCCTGTCCTGTCCCTAGGTTCTTCCCAACCATTTTTTCTTCTTTTTTTTTTACATTCCACATATATGTGTTAACATACAGTGTTTGTTTTTCTCTTTCTGACTTACTTCACTCTGTGTGACAGACTCTAGGTCCATCCATCTCACTACAAATAACTCAATTTCATTTCTTTTTATGGCTGAGTAATATTCCATTTTATATTGAAGATGTGCAACATCTTTTTTACCCATTCTTCAGTTGATGGACACTTAGGTTGCTTCCATGTCCTGGCTATTGCAAATAGAGCTGCAATGAACATTGTGGAACAAGACTCTTTTTGAATTATGGTTTTCTCCAGGTATATGCCCAGTAGTGGGATTGCTGTGTCATATGGTAGTTCTATTTTTAGTTTTTTAAGGAACCTCCATACTGTTCTTGATAGTGGCTGTATCAATTTACACTCCCACCAACGGTGCAAGAGGGTTCCCTTTTTTCCACACTTCTGCAGCATTTATTGTTTGTAGATTTTTTTGATGATGGCCATTCTTACCTGTGTGTGGTGATACCTCATTGTAATTTCGATTTGCATTTCTCTAATGATCAGTGATGTTGAGCATTCTTTCATGTGTTTGTTGGCAATCTGTATATCTTCTTTGGAGAAATGTCTATTTAGGTCTTCTGCGCATTTATGGATTGGGTTGTTTGTTTTTTTGATATTGAGCTGCATGGGCTGCTTGTAAAGTTTGGAGAGTAATCCTTTGTCAGTTGCTTCATTGGCAAATATTTTCTCCCATTCTGCCTTTTCGTCTTGTTTACATTTTCCTTTGTTGTGCAAAAGCTTTTAAGTCTCCTTAGGTCTCATTTGTTTATGTTTTTTTTTAAATTTCCATTTCTCTAGGAGGTGGGTCAAAAAGGATCTTGCTGTGATTGATGTCATAGAGTGTTCTGCCTATGTTTTCCTCTAAGGGTTTTATAGTGTCTGGCCTTACATTTAGGTCTTTAATCCATTTTGAGTTTATTTTTGTGTATGGTGTTAGGGAGTCTTCTAATTTCATTCTTTTACCTGTAGCTGTCCAGTTTTCCCAGCACCACTTATTGAAGAGGCTGTGATTTCTCCATTGTATATTCTTGCCTCCTTTATCAAAAATAAGGTGACCATATGTGTATGGGTTTATGTCTGGGCTTTCTCTCCTGTTCCATTGATCTATATTTCTGTTTTTGTGCCAGTACCATACTGTCTTGGCTACTGTAGCTTTGTAGTATTGTCTGAAGTCAGGGAGCCTGATTCCTCCAGCTCTGTTTTTCTTCTCAAGATTGCTTTGGTTGTTCGGGGTCTTTTGTGTTTCCATAAAAATTGTGAATTTTTTTTGTTCTAGTTCTCTGAAAAATTCCATTGGTAGTTTGATAGGGATTGCATTGAATCTGTAGATTGCTTTGGGCAGTAGAGTCATTTTCACAATGTTGATTCTTCCAATCCAAGAACATGGTATATCTCTGTATCTGTTTGTGTCATCTTTGATTTCTTTCATCAGTGTCTTATAGTTTGTTGAGTAAACGTCTTTTGTCTCCTTCGGTAGGTTTATTCCTAGGTATTTTATTCTTTTTGTTGCAGTGGTAAATGGGAGTGTTTCCTGAATTTCTCTTTCAGATTTTTCATCTTTAATGTATAGGAATGAAAGAGATATCTGTACATTAATTTTGTATCCTGCAACCTTACCAGATTCATTGATTAACTCTAGTAGGTTTCTGGTAGCATCTTTAGGATTCTCTATATATAGTATCATGTCATCTGCAAACAGTGAGAGCTTAACTTCTTTTCCAATTTGGATTCCTTTCATTTCTTTTTCTTCTCTGATTGCTGTAGCTAAAAATTCCAAAAGTGTGTGGAATAATAGTGGTGAGAGTGGGCAATCTTGTCTTGTTCCTGATCTTGGTGGAAATGGTTTCACTTTTTCACCATTGAGAATGATGCTGGCTGTGGGTTTGTCATATATGGCCTTTATTATGTTGAGGAAAGTTCCCTCTATGCCTACTTTCTGGAGGGTTTTTATCATAAATGGGTGTTTAATATTGTCGGAAGCATTTTCTGCATCTATTGAGATGACCATATGGTTTTTATCCTTCAGCTTTTTAATATGGTGTATCACATTGATTTGCATGTATTGAAGAATCCTTGCGTCCCTGGGGTAAACCCCACTTGATCATGGTGTATGATCCTTTTAAGGCGCTGTTGGATTCTGTTTGCTAGTATTGTGCCGTGGATTTTTGCAGCTATGTTCATCAGTGATATTGGCCTGTAGTTTTCTTTCTTTGTGACATCTTTGTCTGGTTTTGGAGTCAGGGAGATGGTGGTCTCATAGAATAAGTTTGGGAGAGTTCCTCCCTCTGCTATATTTTGGAAGAATTTGAGAAGGATAGGTGTTAACTCTTCTCTAAATGTTTGATAGAATTTGCCTGTGAAGCCATCTGGTCCTGGGCTTTTGTTTGTTGGAAGATTTTTAATCACAGTCTCAATTTCAGTGCTTGGGATTGGTTTGCTTATAGTTTCTATTTCTTCCTGGTTCAGTCTTGGAAGGTTGTGCTTTTCTAAGAATTTGTCCATTTCTTCCAGGTTGTCCATTTTATTGGCATATAGTTGCTTGCAGTAATCTCTCATGATCCTTTGTATTTCTGCAGTGTCAGTTGTTACTTCTCCTTTTTCATTTGTAATTCTATTGATTTGAGTCTTCTCCCTTTTTTCCTTGATGAGTCTGGCTAATGGTTTATCAATTTTGTTTATCTTCTCAAAGAACCAGCTTTTAGTTTTTTTGATCTTTGCTGTTGTTTCCTTCATTTCTTTTTCATTTATTTCTGATCTGATCTTTATGATTTCTTTCCTCTGCTGACTTTGGGGTTTTTTTTTTCTTTCTTTCTCTAATTGCTTTAGGTGTAAGGTTAACTTGTTTATTTGAGATGTTTCTTGTTTCTTGAGGTAGGATTGTATTGCTATAAACTTCCCTCTTAGAACTGCTTTTGCTGCATCCCATAGGTTTTGGGTCTTCATGTTTTCATTGTCATTTGTTTCTAGGTATTTTTTTATTTCCTCTTTGATTTCTTCAGTGATGTCTTGGCTATTAAGTAGTGTATTGTTTAACGTCCATGTGTTTGTATTTTTTTACAGATTTTTTCCTGTAATTGATATCTAGTCTGATAGCGTTGTGGTCAGAAAAGATACTTGATACGATTTCAATTTCTTAAATTTACCAAGGCTTGATTTGTGACCCACGATATGATCT
The DNA here is from genome assembly GCF_028564815.1 of Eubalaena glacialis. Classification (NCBI taxonomy): domain Eukaryota; kingdom Metazoa; phylum Chordata; class Mammalia; order Artiodactyla; family Balaenidae; genus Eubalaena; species Eubalaena glacialis. The sequence goes on along the minus strand of NC_083718.1, from coordinate 71,176,758 downwards.
ATCCTGGAGAATATTCCACGAGCACTTGAGAAAAAGTGTATTCTGTTGCTTTTGGATGGAATGTCCTATAAATATCAATTAAGTCCATCTTGTTTAATGTATCATTTAAAGCTTGTGTTTCCTTATTTATTTTCATTTTGGATGATCTGTTCATTGGTGAAAGAGGGGTGCTAAAGTCCCCTACTATGATTGTGTTACTGTCGGTTTCCCCTTTTATGGCTGTTAGCATTGGCCTTATGTATTGAGGTGCTCCTATGTTGGGTGCATAAATATGTACAATTGTTATATCTTCTTCTTGGATTGATTCCTTGATCATTATGTAGTGTCTTTCTTTGTGTCCTGTAATAGTCTTTATTTTAAAGTCTTTTTTGTCTGATATGAGAATTGCCACTCTAGCTTTCTTTTGATTTCCATTTGCATGGACTATCTTATTCCATCCCCTCACTTTCCGTCTGTATGTGTCCCTAGGTCTGAAGTGGGTCTCTTGTAGACCACATATATACCGGTCGTGTTTTCGGATCCATTCAACCAGTCTATGTCTTTTGGTTGGAGCATTTAATCCATTTACATTTAAGGTAATTATTGATATGTATGTTCTTATTACCATTTTCTTAATTGTTTTGGGTTTGTTATTGTAGGTCTTTTCCTTCTCTTGTGTTTCCTGCCTAGAGAAGTTCCTTTAGCATTTGTTGTAAAGCGGATTTGGTGGTGCTGAATTCTCTTAGCTTTTGCTTGTCTGTAAAGGTTTTAATTTCTCTGTCGAATCTGAACGAGATCCTTGGCGGGTCGAGTAATCTTGGTTGTAGCTTTTCCCCTTTCATCACTTTAAATATGTCCTGCCAGTCCCTTCTGGCTTGCAGAGTTTCTGCTGAAAGATCAGATGTTAACCTTATGGGGATTCCCTTGTATGTTATTTGTTGTTTTTCCCTTGCTGCTTTTAATAATTTTTCTTTGTATTTAATTTTTGATAGTTTGATTAATATATGTTTTAGCATGTTTCTCCTTGGGTTTATCTTGTATGGGACTCTCTGCACTTCCTGGACTTGATTAATGATTTCCTTTCCCATATTAGGGAAGTTTTCAACTATAATCTCTTTAAATATTTTCTCAGTGTCTTTCTTTTTCTCTTCTACTTCTGGGACCCCTATATTCGAATGTTGGTGCGTTTAATGTTGTCCCAGAGGTGTCTCAGATTGTCCTCAATTCTTTTCATTCTTTTTTCTTTTTTCTGCTCTGCAGTAGTTATTTCCACTATTTTATCTTCCAGGTCATTTATCCATTCTTCTGCCTCAGTTATTCTGCTATTGTTTCCTTCTAGAGAATTTTTAATTCCATTTATTGTGTTGTTCATCATTGTTTGTTTGCTCTTTAGTTCTTCTAGGTCCTTGTTAAATGTTTCTTCTCTATTCTCCATTCCAGTTCCAAGATTTGGGATCATCTTTATTATCATTACTCTGAATTCTTTTTCAGGTAGACTGCCTATTTCCTCCACATTTGTTTGATCTGGTGGGTTTTTACCTTGCTCCTTCATCTGCTGTGTGTTTCTGTGTCTTCTCAATTGGCTTTGGGGACTGTGTTTGGGGTCTCCTTTTCGGAGGCTGCAGATTCATAGTTCCCGCTGTTTTTGGTGTCTGACCCCAGTGGCTAAGATTGGTTCAGTGGGTTGTTTAGGCTTTCTGATGGAGGAGACTGGTGCCTGTGTTCTGGTGGGTGTGTCTGGATCTTATCTTTCTGGTGGACAGGTCAGCATCTGGTGGTGTGTTTTGGGGTGTCTGTGACTTTATTATGATTTTAGGCAGCCTCTCTGCTAATGGGTGGGCCTGCATTCCTGTCTTGCTAGTTGTTTGGCATGGGATGTCCAGCACTGGATCTTGCTGGTCTCTGAGTGGAGCTGGGTCTTAGCGTTGAGACGGATATCTCTGGGAGAGCTTTCGCCGTTTGATATTACAAGGTGCCGAAGGTCTCTGGTAGACCAATATCCTGAACTCGGCTCTCCCACCTCAGAGGCACAGGCTTGACACCCGGCTGGAGCACCAAGACCCTGTCAGCCACACGGCTGGGGGTGAGAGCAAGAGGTAGCTTTGGTACATCTCAAAGACCACCAATGAGATTCACTGACCATTTTCTCTCCAGAAGTGAAGAAAACAAAATTCAGACTTCGGCTTGTCAGCCACTTTGGTAGCCAACCTCCAATATGGCCCTAATTATCCCCTAATTATCTCCCAGTCTTCATGTACCTGTGTGGCTCCTCGCACTCGAAAAGGGATGACTGTTTACCTAATAAGAAATTGCAGAAATGACAAAGTGCAGCTTCCAAAGTTATAAAAGACATTGCAGCTTCTGCTTTGGTTTCTGCTAGATCACTCATCCTGGGGTAAGCCAGCTGCCATGCCATGAGGACACTCAAGCAGCCCTAAGGAGAGATCCATGTGGCAAGGAACTGAGGCCTCTTACCTACAGCCACGTGAGTGAGTCATCTCAGAAGTCAAAAGATTTAATTTTATTTATTTTTGGTTGCGTTGGGTCTTCGTTGCTGCACAGGGTTTCTCTAGTTGTGTCAAGCAGGGGTTACTCATCGTTGTGGTGCACGGGCTTCTCCTTGCGGTGGTTTCTCTTGTTGTGGAGTATGGGCTCTGGGTGCATGGGTTTCAGTAGTTGTGTCATGCAGTCTCAATAGTTGTTGCTTGCAGGCTCTAGAGCACAGGCTCAGTAGTTGTGGCACACAGGCTTAGTTGCTCTGTGGCATGTGAGATCTTCCCAGACCAGGGATTGAACCCCTGTTCCCTGCATTGGCAGGCAAATTCTTACCCACTGTGCCACCAGGGAAGTCCAGTGTGCTCTTTTTTAAACCTAGTCTGTTTTCATTATTTTCTATCTTAATGATTCTTTATTAAAGAAAAAATATAATACTCCTTTCTACCCCTCCTCTTTGAGGATTATATATGAAGAAGTATGTCTTATTTATTAACCTCAAATTTTCACCTTACATTTAAGAAGTAATCACAATGTCAAGTATTTAATACCTTTCACTTCCACCTTGAAAAGCATGGATATTAAAGTGCTAATATAATTACCTTCCCTAGTCTATCTTTTTTACTTTTTCTTATGTATAAAAAACAACTAAAAACATGCATGGTTTGTAAGGAAATGACAAATTTCAGAAAATTCAGCATCTGAATACACTCTATACATAGCTTCTAGATAAAGACACAGAAAATTGCCAGATACTCAGAGGCCCCCTGGTCCCATTCTAGTGACTCCCCTTAAGGTTTAATATTGTGCTGGTATCTAACAAAAAGATAACTTTACCTGTATTTTGTATTTAATATAAATGTTATGGCACAGTAAAATCACTTTTGGATTGGGCTTTTTTTATTTTATGTTGTTTGTGAATATGCCTGTATGGTTGCCTGTTGTTGTGATCATGCATTGCCACTGATGCATAGGCTTCCATAGTGTAAATATTTAACTATTAATTAATTTATTCCAATGTGTATTACAATATGAGTGATTTTCAGTTTGTGTCTATTGAGAACAGCACTGGTATATAAATTCTAGAACTTGAGCTTTGCTGGTGTGTGTATAAATTATTGTTCAGTATACATGTAGTAGTAAAATTTTCGAGTCATAGCTTTCTTGTGTTTATCTTTTTAGATATTTCTAAATATTTTCAAAACATTTGTATGATTTTTCATCCTCAGCAGCAATGAATGAGATTCAAGGATTATACACATTCTTGTCAAACTTGATAATACCTGTCATTTTCATTTGAACTTTCTGGTTGGTGAGTGATAATTCCAGGTATCACGTTTTTGCATTTAATTGACTACTAAGAAGCCAAACATCTTTTGATATGTTTACTTAACATTCTGTACTCTCTTTTTTGAAATATCTTTTGTTATATTTTCCCCATTTTGCTATTCCATTATCTTCTTATTGAAGACTTCTTTTTTTTTTAACATCTGAAGACTTCTTATTTAGGAGTTTTTAATATATGCTTGATATGAGTTCTTCTCTCTTTCTGTCTCTCCTTCTCTTTCTTTAGATGAGTGTCAGTTTTTAATGTTAATAACATCTAATTTGTTATTTTCTTCTTTATTTATTTATTTATTTAGTCTTATTTCTATTTATTTATATAGTCTTCTTATCTGTAGCAGAACACATTATTTATTCTAAACCACAAATATGTTTTCGTTTCTTTAATAAATCTAATTATTAAGCTTTAAAATTAAGTTAACTTTCTAAACTAAATCTGTTGTATCATAGTGAGTACTAATTTTTCTATGACAGCTGAAAGGTTACATTTATTCAGAAAATGTTGTATTCAGTTTTCTTTTCATTTGCTCCTACTTCTCATTGATTCACAGTGGTAAACATCACTTCATCCATGGATCTGACTTTTCTCTGATTTCTCATGGTCATTCTCACTAATTCGTCTTGCCTCCTGAAATCTTTAGCAATCCCATTATTCCACAGAAGCAAAAACCTTCCTTGGGCCTTTTTCCTCAGAAGATTGATTATTCCCACATTTTAAATGGGAGATTGCAATAAGTTAGGAGAAAATGCCACAAGGGTCTCTCATTTTTTTTTTTCACATCTTGTATCAGCCTCTGCTTGCACTCTCTGTTCAAAGATTTTTGTACAACACATTGATGGAAGATGCCAGTTGTTTCTCTCCTTGGGGAAAAGACAGATTAATTACCTGACAAATAAAATAAAGAGAGTGTCTTGCTCTGTTCAAATGTTGGACAGGATTGCTTGCATCCTAATTTAAATGTTTCAGGTGACTGAAGCTTAAGATTCCTAAGCTTTAATCCATACTTGCACCATGCACAGCACCCAACAGGAGTGTTTTACATAACCCCATGAGACACTTGTGTGCAAGTGGAACAGATAAAAATATAAAACTATTGCTGTTTTTTTGTGCCATAAAAATGATTTTTTGTCTCATTTAAAATATTTTTTTCTAAAATCCAGAAACGTGTCAAGCTAAAATGTTGTTATTTCAAATATGGTAAAATCGAAGACCCTTCAAATTTCTTTCCAGTTTTGTTGATGATGGAATGCTGTCAGAGATATGACTTCATTAAACACAATAGGTAAGATTCCTTCATAGGCCTGATTGGGGAACATGAAAATAATCCCCAGAAAAATCTGGACATTTTCTAGTTCTCAAATATTGGTTAAGATGGTAGAAAGGGCCCTTCATTGTCCTATATGTTAATGCAGATCAATTGTGAGAGGTGGGGATAAAACAAGCAGCCTAAATATCCTTTATGTTTGTTGTACTACTAGTAGAAAGAGGAAGGGTCAACATGTCACCACGGTTGATATAGCAAATAAGCTGCTTGCAACTACACAGAAATGTACCTGCTTGTATTTTCTGTGCAGTTACCCTCTCTTTTGGTGTGCCCTGATACCTCCCTCAACTTATGTACCAACTCCAGCAGCATTAAGCAGAAATCCAAAGAAATCTATTCTTTGGAATTATGAGGAAGGGAAGAGTCGAAATTTTTATAGCATGCTCTATACAAGGATACACGTCACCATTCTTATCTATGTCATGCCATGCATGGAGGGTCAGTAGGTTCAGGGGATTCTGGAAGCACCAAGTTCTGTGGGGTTAATCACAGCTGCGTTCATGGGCAGTAAAAGAGAAGGGCCTTATCTTGGTCACTTTCTCAATGCTAGTAGCTACAAAAAGAAGAGGACAGCAGACACCTTAGGGAGAAGAGCCAACATTAAATGAAATGTCCTAATTACTCTAGGCAACCTCTCATGATGGCCTCCCATAGCTCCTCAAATCCCTACATACTTGCACAAGGGATAGTGTAATATTACTGGAGTGTCTGACTGCAGATTGACATTATTTTTGTTGAAAAAAATAAAAATAGGTTCAAGTGATAGGGTTTGAAAAGCGTTCACAGTGCGAGGGAAGCTATTGTAACAATGTGGACAGAACCCTTTGGATGGATTCATCATGTTTTTTTTTTTTTTTTTTTTTTGCTGCTTCAGAATCTGTAGTAGAGATTGGTGTGTTCCATGATGCATTCCCGCTTCTTATAAGTTTTAGATGGAATACCCCATTAGGAAGAAGTGCACGTAAGGAAGATTAGTGAGTCAAACTCCTCTGCCCTCTGTCAGCAGTGGGTGCAAAGGGATTTAGACCAAGTGCTTTCATCCTTTGATGTGCAAAGTTTTCACTATATGAATGATGTTTTATTTGTTTGCAGGTCAGGAGCCTTGGTCTCAATATCCCTGTTTAAAGTGTTATCACGTGTCTGCCAGAAAGAATTGCTGATGATACTGGAAAAAATTGAGAGTTATCCTTAACAATTAAGGGTTTTGTAGCAACATGGATGGACCTAGAGATTGTTATACTGAGTGAAGCAACTCAGACACAGAAAGACAGATATCATATGATATTGCTTATATGAGGAATCTAAAAAAGAAAAAAGGTACAAATGAACTTATTTACACAACAGCAATAGAGTCATGGATATAGAAAACATACTTATGGTTACCAGGGGATAAGTGGGGAAGGGATAAATTGGGAGATTGGGACTGACATATACACACTACTATATATAAAATAGATAAGTATTGATAAAGACCTGCTTTATAGCACAGGGAACTCTACTCAATGGTCTGTACTGGCGTATACGGAAAAAGAATCTTAAAAAAAAAACAAGGGTTTTGGGATTATATAATAAATATAAATGTGCAAACCTTTAACATGAAAGGAAAAATCAGTTAACTCTGTGGTCCCTGTTATGGTGTAAACAATTTGTACCTCTAATTTTAAAATTTTGAAACCCAGCTCCCATGTTGATGGTATTAGGAGGTGAAGTTTTGGGGAGGTGATTAGGTCATGAGGCCGGAGACCTCAAACATGGGCTTAGTGACCTAATAAATGTAGCACACAGAAGATCTTACGCCCATTCCATGATTTCATTGCCGAGCGAGAAGACCCACATTATGAACCAGAAATTGGTCCCTCGCCAGACACTAAGTCAGCTGGCAACTTGTTCTTTTTTTTAAAAAATTAATTAGATAATTAATTAATTAATTTTTTGGCTGTGTTGGGTCTTTGTTGCAGTGTGCGGGCTTCTCATTGGGTGGCTTCTCTTGTTGCGGAGCACAGGCTCTAGGCGTACGGGTTTCAGTAGTTGTGGCTCATGGGCTCAGTAGTTGTGGCCTTTGGGCTCTAGAGCACAGGCTCAGTATTTGTGGTGCACGGGCTTAGTTGTTCCATGGCATGTGGGATCTTCCCGGACCAGGGCTCAAACCCTTGTCCCCTTTATTGGTAGGCAGATTCTTAACCACTGCACCACCAGGGAAGCCCCTGGTAATTTGTTCTTGAACTTTTCAGCCTCAGCAATTATGAGAAAACAAAAATATTCAGTTGTTTATAAAATACCAAGTCTCTCATATTTTGTTTTAGCAGTCAAAGAGCTGGCTGAGGAGAAATATCTGTGAGCTTGAAGACATGTCAAGAGAAACCTTTAAATCTCAAGAGAAAAGAGAAAATGGGCAGGAAAGAAATCAACAGAACAGAGTAATCAATAATTGTGGAACAATGAAAAATGCTGTGACCTATACATAATAGGTATAGCAGGAGGAGAATAAAGATAACAAAGAACAGAAAATATTTTTTAAAAATGACTGAGAATCTCCGCAAATGAATGTCTGACACTAAATCCACAACATCCAAACTTAGAGGAACATACGAATAGTAAAGAAAACTGACCAATATCTCTCAGGAACATCAATGCAAAAATCCTCAACAAATTATTACCAAATCGAATCCAACAATATTTTGAGAGAATTTTATATCATGAATGAGAGGGAATAATCCCGGGTATGCAAGGCTGGTTCAACATTCTAAAATCAAATAATTATGTCCATCATATCAACACCCTAAAGACAATCATTAGCATATCAATAGATTCAGAAACCCTTTGAAAAAATCTAACACCCATTCTTCATAAAAACTCTCAGTTAAAGAAATAGACTGGAGCTTTCTCAAGTTGATAACAAAGATTTACAGGAAACTTTTATCTTACATCATGATTAATGGTCAAAAACATGAAGCTTTTCCACTAAGTTCAGGTAAAAGCAAGGATGTCCTCTTTCATGAATCCTTTTCCATATTTTACTTCAAGTCCTTGCTAATGCAATAAGGCACGAAAATAAATAAAACAAATACAGATTGGGTAGAAAAAAATGAAAGCAACCTAAATAAATGTGGACCAATATACTTTATGGACACCTTACCAAAGAAAATAGACACTATGCGTATAAGTATACAGAAGAATAATCCAGATTACATGCTGCCATGAAAAAGCAAATTAAAAATACAATTACATACCACTACGTAACACTTAGAATGGCTAAAATGTGAACAATGACAAGAACAAATTTTGTAGGAGATGTGGAACAATAGGAAATGTCATTTGTTATTGGTGGAAATGAAAAATAATACAGCTACTTTGGTAGCCTGATTGACACTTGCTATAATATTGAACATTCCCTTACTGTACAATCCGGCAAGTGTTCTCATGGATATTTACTGAAAGTAGTTTAAAACATACTTCCAGACGAAAACCTGCATATGGATATTTATAGCACCTAATTCAATATTGCCAAAATGTGAATGAAACTAAGGTGTCCTCCAATAGGTGAATGAAATGATATAGTATTAATAAATTCTGGGAATGGGATAATATTGAGCACTAAAAAAGTAAGCTATCAAGCCATAAAAATAGATGGGGATTCTTATTTTCTTTTGAAATATAAGTGATTTTCTTTATTTTGTAATTTAAATTTTATTGGAGTATAGTTGATTTACAATGTTGTGTTCATTTCAGCTGCACAGCAAGTGATTCAGTTACACATATATTCATTCTTTTTCAGATTCTTTTCTGATAAAGGTATTCTCAGAATATTGAGTAGAGTTCCCTGTGCTATACAGTAGGTCCTTGTTGCTTATCTCTGTTATATATAGTAGTATTCGTATGTTTACCCCAAGTTCCTGATTTATCCCTACCCCCCACCTTTCCCCTTTGGTAACCATAAGTTTGTTTTCCAAGTCTGTGAGTCTGCCTCTGTTTTGGAAGTTAGTTCATTTGTATCAATTTTTAGGTTCCACCTAGAAGTGATATCATACAATATTTGTCTTACTCTGTCTGACTTACTTCACTTAGTACAATCATCTCTAGGTCCATCCATGTTACTGCAATTGGCATTATTTTCTTCTATTTTATGGCTGAGTCATATTCCATTATATATATGTATCACATATTCTTTACCTATATTCATATGTTGATGGACATTTTGGTTGCTTCCATGTCTTCGCTATTGTAAAGAGTGTTGCAGTGAACATTGGGGAAGATGTGTCTTTTCGATTTATGCTTTCCTCCAGATATGCGCACAGGAGTGAACTTGCTGGATCATCTGGTAGCTCTGTTTTATTTTATTTTATTTTATTTCATTTCATTTCAATTTCAATTTTTTTGGAGAAGAGTTGATTTACAATGTTGTGTTACTTTCTGCTGCACAGCACAGTGAAGCAGTTATACATATATCCAATCCTTTTTGGATTCCTTTCCCATACAGGTCATTACAGAGTATTGAGTAGAGTTCCCTGTGCTATACAGTGAGCCCTTATTTGTTATCTCTTTTATATATAGTGGTGTGTATATGTCAATCCCAATTTCCAATTTATCCCTGCCGCCTCCCCTTACTCTGGTAACCTCCATTCTGTGCTCCATAGTGGCTGTTACCAATTGGCATTGCCACCGATAGCATAGTATTGGTGGCGCAGTGGTTAAGAATCTGCCTGCCAGTTCAGGGGTCACAGGTTCGAGCCCTGGCCCGGGAAGATCTCACATGCCACAGAACAAGTAAGCCCGTGCACCACAACTACTGAGTCTGCACTCTAGAGCCCACGAGCCACAACTACTGAAGCCTGTGTGCCTAGAGCCTGTGCTCCACAACAAGAGAAGCCACCGCAAAGAGAAGGCTTCGTACCACAACGATGAGTAGCCCCCGCTTGCTGCAGCTAGAGAAAAGCCGCGTGCAGCAATGAAGACCCAAGGCAGATTAAAAAAAATAATAATAAGTAGTAGGTTTCTCTTTTTCCCACACCATCTGAAGCATTTCGTGTTTGTAGACATTGTGATGATGGCTGTTCTGAGTGGTTCCAGGTGATACTTCTTTGTACATCTGATTTGCATTTGTCTAACATAAAGCAATGGTGAGCATCTTCATATGTGCTTTTTTTTTTGAACAGTGTGAGTAAAATTTACCCCTTGAAAAAGGGTTATTGAAAGGTTGCCTTGTTTTGAAGTCTATTTTGATTACCTACCCTAAGACATTTTTTGAGGGCTGTTGTCATTTACAGCTCCCCAGGCATTGTGAATATGAAGTGCCTATAAGGTCCAGTTTTTAGAGTTGTTGTTATGGGAAACAGAAGGCGGCAGGAATTCTACTGTCCCTGTCTGGTTACTGACACAACCTTAGATGTAGGGAAAGTCCTGTTCCTGGGTTTTAAATTAGAGTGGAATGTGCCTGACCAAACATGTAAGGGCTTCTGTCCCATTCCTTCTTCCCCCTTACCCTTCATCCCCCGAACAAATACAAACCCCTGCAAAATCACCTGTTGAGGGTGCTGTCTTGCAGAGTGGGATGACCCTAATGAAGAAGGCTGGAGGTCGGAACCCAAACACCAGGATATGTTGAGACCAGGTGATTTTCCAAGTGTCATCCAGCCCAGAGAGTCCACCATCCTTTGGGTGTCAGAGGGTTGATTTAGTAGTATGAGGGCACACTTAGATCTGGAGATTGTGATCCCATGCAGAGGGGACCAGGTACTACATGTTCAAGGGGGGTGAATTAGCTGGCATATCCTCCCGAGGTCCTCAGGCCCACAACAGTCCAGTCTTGGGACCAAATTGGGTCTGTGTCCAGGGATGTGACACTCGCACGTTCACCACGACTAAACGAATTTAGTGATCATTTTTCTTTTCTGTAATTTAATTTTAAATTTATAATGGAGTATAGTTGATTTACCATGTTGTGTTCGTTTTTGACATACACCAACATGATGCATTTATACAGAGATGACTATATATTCTTTTTAGAATTATTTTCCCATTGAGGTTACTAAAGCGTGTTGAGAAGAGTTCCAAGTGCTCTACAGCAGGTCCATGTTGATTACAAGTTTTCTCTCTGTAAATATGTATATACTAACTCCAACCTCATGATTTATGCCTCCAACACACCTTTCCAGTTTGGTAACCATAAGTTTGTGTTCTAAGTCTGGGACTCTGTTTCTGTGTTGTAAGATAGTACCTTTCTATCAATTTTTAGATTCCACCGATAAGTAATATCATATGATATTTTTCATTGTCTGATTTATGACACTTAGTGTGAATGTATCTAGGTCCTTCCGAGTGGCTGCAAATGGTCTTATTTCATTCATTTCATGGCTGAGTAATATTCCATTGTACATATCTACCATAATTTCTTTATCCATTCTTCCTTCCAAGGACTTTTAGATAGCTTCCAAGTAGAGGCTCTTGTAAACAGGGCTGCATAAATTTTGGAGTGCCTGGGTCCTGTCAATTTACGTTTTTTCCAAGATACAGGCCCAGGAGTGGAAGCACCATATGCTCTGAAGCTCTGGTTTTTAGATTTTTCAGGAATCACCACCCACTTCTCCAGAGTGGCTGTTAGCAATTTACATTCCCACCATCAGTTTGTCAGGGTTCCCTTTTCTCCACACCCTGTCCTGCATTTCAGGTTTTACACTTTGTGAGGTTGGCCATTCTGACTGGTGCGAAGTGATATCTCTTTGTAGTATTAATTTACATTGCCCACCTGTTTTGTTGGCCAAAAATGGAGTAAGGGTTTTTCCTGAATATATTAAGGAATAACGCATACGGCCTTTTTGGCAAACTGCATCGTTGGCGATGTTCGGCAGCTTTGCATGTGCTTTAATGGCGAGTGCAAACTACCTCTTGAAATTCCTTTCCTGCAATTCTGCCTTGCTTACAAGGCCTTTAGGAATACTTGGCTGAAGAAATGACTCCATTAGAGGTGTCAATTACAACCCTGCATGTTTGTGAATTGCAGTGCCCCTGAGCACCGGTTTTCAACTCGTTGTTTAGGGAAGCAGACACAAAGGGGCAGGATTTCTACAGACCCATTCCGGTTACTGGGGCACCTGAAGGATAGGGAAATTCTTCTTCCAGATTAGGAAACTAGAGTGGCATATGCCTGTCCAAACATCTAAGGCTTGTGTCTCATTCCATCCCCCCATTCCCCTTCTTCACCGGAAAATTCCAAGCCGTGAAAAACTGGCTGTTGAGTGTGCTGCCTTCCCAAAGTGGGGAGACTCTAAGGAAAGGAGCTGGGGAACCCGAATACCAGGAGAAGTGGAGATGGGGTGACTTTTCCAAACTCTTCCCGATCAGACGGTGTACCATCCTCTGGATGTCCCATGAATGTTTTAGCTGTAGGAAGGGTCCCCTGCACCTGGAGATATGGGACCCATGGAATGGGGGCCAGGCAGTATTACTCTAAAAGTGCTGCATTTGCTGTCCCATCCTCACGAAGCCTCTCAGAACAACGAGTGTAGAGCCTTAGGTCCCATCCAGCTCTGTGTCTAGATGTGGTCAGTCCAGGTTGCATCACAGCCCTTGAACAAATTTTGTAAGAATTTCTCTCTCTCTCACTGTCTTTTTTTTTTGTTCTTGTTATTTAATTTTATAATGGGGTATAGCTGATTTTCAATACTGTGTTTCTTCCTGCTCTGCATCTATCCACTTGATTCACTTAAAGAGAGACATCAATAAATTGTTTTACAGATTCTTACCAGTCTTATATATCCTTTTCCGGTGACAACAGTGTGCTGAGTCCAGCTCGTTGAGCTATACAGTAGGTCCTGTCGAATACCTATTTTGATTATGGAAATGTATCTATGCTAATTTCAACCTCCTGGTTTATGCATCACCCCACCCCACCTTTCTTCTTTGGCAGCCATAAGTGTGTTTTCTAAATGTGTGACTGTTTCTGTTTTGTAATTTAGTTCATGTGTAGCCATTTTTAGATACTATCTATAAGTGATACCTTATGATAAGTCTCTTTTTATATCTGACTTAGGTCACTTAGAATGATCGTACCTCAGTCTCCACGAGTAGCTGCAATTGGCCTTATTTCATTGATTTAATTGCAGAGTAATGTTCCATTGTACAGAAGTACCACATCTTCATTATCCATTTTTTGCTTCCAAGGACATGTAAGTTGTACCCAAATCGAGGCATTTCTAAACAGAGCAGCACTAAACGTATGGGGTGCCTGTGTCCTGTCGATTTTTGGTTTTCCCAATATATGCGCCGAAGAGTGGAAGTGATGTATGCTCTGTAGCTCTGTATTTTAGATGTTTTAGGAAACACCATACACTTCTCCAGAGTGGCCGTTGGCTATTTATATCCCCGTCATCAGCGAAACAATGCTCCCTTTTCTCCATGGCCTGGCCTGCATTTTTGGTTTCTACACTTTTCCAGGATGGCCTTTTGATGAATGCGAAGTGAAACTTCTTTGTAGTACTGATTTGCATTGCCCGTTTGTTTGATTGGCGAAAAAGGGCGTATGATTTTTTTCTGAATATATTTATTTTTATAATGGGGTTTAGCTGATTTTCACTGCTGTGTTTATGACGCTTTACACCCACTTGATTCAATTACAGAGAGATATCAATAAATACTTTTTAAGATTATAACTACTCAGATATATTCTTCTCTGGTGAATACGGTGTGCTGAGTCCAGTTCATTGAGCAATGAGTAGGTCTTGACTATTACATATTTGGTTTACGGAACGATATCTGTGCTAATTTCAAACACGTGTTTTATGCATCATCCCACCACACCTTTCCCCTTAAGCAACCATAAGTGTGTTTTCTAAATGTGTGACTAGGTTCTCTTATGTAATTCAGTTCATGTGTAGCGATTTTTACATTCCCTCTAAAAGTCGTATCTTATAAGTTTCTTCTTCTGTGTGACTCATTTCACTTAGAATCATCATACCTAAATCCACTCATTATGCTGCTACAAGCCTTATGACATAGAATTCATGGCTGAGTGATATTCCATTGTACATAATACCACAAATACTTTATCCATTTTTCTCTTTCCTGGGATATTTAACGTGTCCTTAGGTCGAGATTCTTGTAAACAGAGCAGCCCTAAACGTTGGGGTGCCGCTTTCCTATCGATTTTTGGTTTTCCCAAGATATGCGTCCATGAGTGGAAGTGCAGTATGCTATGTAGCCCTGTTCTTTAGATGTTTTAGGAAACACCATACACTACTCCAGAGTGGCCGTTGTCAATTTACATCCCACCTATCAGCGTAACAAGGCTCCCTTTTCTCCATGGCCAGTCCTGCATTTCTGGTTTTTACACTTTTTCAGGAAGGGCCTTTTGATCTATGGGAAGTGAGACAATTTTGTATTGCTGATTTGCATTGCCTGCCTGTTTAGTTGGCCAAAAACGGGGTCTGCGTTTTTTCCTAAATATATTCAGGAAAAAACGCATACGCCCTTTTTGGCCAAGGGCATCATTGTCGACGTTTTGCCGCTTTTCATGTGCTTTAAAGGCGAGTCGCATCTACCTCCTGAAATCTGTTTCCTGCAATTCTGCCTTGCTTTCAAATCCTCTTCGTTGCCTTCCCTCAATATATTTGTGGACGAGAGTTATCATTTATAACTCTGCAGGTTTGTGAATTGCAGTGCCCCTGAGCTCCATTTGTCAACTCGCTTTTTTGGGAGCTGGCCGCAAAAGCGCAGGATTGCTTCAGGCCCTATTCTGGTTCCGGGGGGGCAGGCTGAGCCTGCGGTTCATTCTTCTTCCTGATGGGAAAATAGAGTGACCTGTGCCTGTCCCAACACCTAGAGCTAGTCTCTCATTGGTTCCGCCTCTTCCCGTTCATCCTCAGGACAAATTGCAACCTGTACGAAACAGGAGGTTAACGGTGCTGATTCTCCACGTAGGGAGATTGTTAGTAAAGCGGCTGGAATGGCGAACCCGAGCACAAGGAGAGGAGAAATGAGGTGCGTTTTAGAAACCTTTCCCGATCACACGGTGTACCATCTTCTGGGTTTCCCAGGCATGTTTTCGATGTAGGAAGATGCCCTTGAACCTGGAGATTTGGGACCCATGGGATGGGTACCACGCAGTATTACTTTAAAGGGTCTGCGTTTGCTCACCCAACCTCACCAATCCTCTCACCCCAAGAGTGTCCAGCCTTATGTCTCATCCAGCTGTGGGTCTAGATATGGTCTATCCAGGTTGCATCAGAGCCCCTGCATGGATTTTGTAAGAATTTCTCTCTCTTTCACTGTCTTTGTTTTATGGGTTTTTTTTGAAGTAAATTATTTTTATAATGGGGTTTAGCTGCTTTTCACTGCTGTGTTTATGCCGTTTTACATCCTCTTGATTCACTTCCAGAGAGATATCAATACATAGGTTTTAAGATTCTTACGAGTCAGACATATTCTTGTGCGGTGAATAGGGGGTGTTGAGTCCATTTCACTGAGCAGGGTGTAGGTCTTGTCCATTACATATTTGGCTTATGGAACGGTATCTGAGCTAATTTCAAACCCTTGTTTTATGCATCACGCCACCTGACCTTTCCCGTTAAGCAGCCATAGTGTGTTTTCTAAACGTGTGACTCTGTTCTATCTTGTAATTCAGTTCAAGGGTAGCGATTTTGACATTCCCTCTATAAGTGATATCTTAGGATAAGTGTCTTTTTCTGTGTGACTTATTTCACTTAGAATCATCGTACCTAAATCCACTCATCATGCTTGCTGCTACTAGCCTTATGACATTGATTTCATGGCTGAGTGATATTCCATTGTGCATAAGTACCACATCTTCTTTATCCATTTTTCTCTTTCCTGGGCTATTTAAGGTGTACCGAAGTGGAGGTTCTTGTAAACAGAGCAGCCCTACACTTTGGGGTGCCTGTGTCTTGTGGATTTTCAGTTTTCCCAATGTATACGCCCATGAGTGGAAGTGCCCTATGCTCTCTAAGCTGTGTTTATTACATGTTTCAGGACACACCGGACACTTCTCCAGAGTGGCTGTTGGCAATTTACATCCCGCCCATCAGCGTAGCAAGGCTCCCATGTCTCCATGGCCTGTCCTGCATTTCTGGTTTTTACACTTTTTTCAGCATGGCCCTTTTGACCGATGGAAAGCGAGACTTCTTTGTAGTGCTGATTTGCCTTTCTGGCTTGCTTGGTTGTCCAAAAAGGGCGTATGCGTTTTTTCCTGCTTATATTCAGGAAAAAACGCATACGCCCTTTTTGGCCAAGGGCATCATTGTCGACGTTTTGCCGCTTTTCATGTGCTTTAAAGGCGGGTCGCATCTACCTCCTGAAATCTGTTTCCTGCAATTCTGCCTTGCTTTCAAGTCCTCTTCGTTGCCTTCCATCAATATATTTGTGGACGAGAGTTATCATTTATAACTCTGCAGGTTTGTGAATTGCAGTGCCCCTGAGCTCCATTTGTCAACTCGCTTGTTTGGGAGCTGGCCGCAAAAGCGCAGGATTGCTTCAGGCCCTATTCTTGTTCCGGGGGCGCAGGCTGAGCCTGTGGTTCATTCTTCTTCCTGATGGGAAAATAGAGTGACCTGTGCCTGTCCCAACACTTAGAGCTAGTCTCTCATTGGTTCCCCCTCTTCCCGTTCATCCTCAGGACAAATTGCAACCTGTACGAAACAGGAGGTTAACGGTGCTGATTCTCCACGTAGGGAGATTGTTAGTAAAGCGGCTGGAATGGCGAACCCGAGCACAAGGAGAGGAGAAATGAGGTGCGTTTTCTAAACCTTTCCCGATCACACGGTGTACCATCTTCTGGGTTTCCCAGGCATGTTTTCGATGTAGGAAGATGCCCTTGAACCTGGAGATTTGGGACCCATGGGATGGGAACCACGCAGTATTACTTTAAAGGGTCTGCGTTTGCTCACCCAACCTCACCAATCCTCTCAGCCCCAAGAGTGTCCAGCCTTATGTCTCATCCAGCTGTGCGTCTAGATATGGTCAATCCAGGTTGCATCAGAGCCCCTGAATGGATTTTGTAAGTATTTCTCTCTCTTTCATTCTCTTTGTTTTATGGGTTTTTTTAAGCAATTTATTTTTATAATGGGGTTTAGCTGCTTTTCACTGCTGTGTTTATGCCGCTTTACACCCTCTTGATTCACTTCCAGAGAGATATCAATACATAGGTTGTAAGATTCTTACGAGTCAGATATATTCTTGTGCGGTGAATAGGGGGTGTTGAGTCCATTTCACTGAGCAGGGTGTAGGTCTTGTCCATTACATATTTGGCTTATGGAACGGTATGTGAGCTAATTTCAAACCCTTGTTTTATGCATCACCCCACCTGACCTTTCCCGTTAAGCAGCCATAGTGTGTTTTCTAAACGTGTGACTCTGTTCTGTCTTGTAATTCAGTTCAAGGGTAGCGATTTTGACATTCCCTCTATAAGTGATATCTTAGGATAAGTGTCTTTTTCTGTGTGACTTATTTCACTTAGAGTCATCGTACCTAAATCCACTCATCATGCTTGCTGCTACTAGCCTTATGACATTGATTTCATGGCTGAGTGATATTCCATTGTGCATAAGTACCACATCTTCTTTATCCATTTTTCTCTTTCCTGGGCTATTTAAGGTGTACCGAAGTGGAGGTTCTTGTAAACAGAGCAGCCCTACACTTTGGGGTGCCTGTGTCTTGTGGATTTTCAGTTTTCCCAATGTATACGCCCATGAGTGGAAGTGCCCTATGCTCTCTAAGCTGTGTTTATTACATGTTTCAGGACACACCGGACACTTCTCCAGAGTGGCTGTTGGCAATTTACATCCCGCCCATCAGCGTAGCAAGGCTCCCATGTCTCCATGGCCTGTCCTGCATTTCTGGTTTTCACACTTTTTTCAGCATGGCCCTTTTGACCGATGGCAAGCGAGACTTCTTTGTAGTGCTGATTTGCCTTTCCGGCTTGCTTGGTTGGCCAAAAAGGGCGTATGCGTTTTTTCCTGAATATATTCAGGAGAAAACGCATACGCCCTTTTTGGCCAAGGGCATCATTGTCGACGTTTTGCCGCTTTTCATGTGCTTTAAAGGCGAGTCGCATCTACCTGCTGAAATCTGTTTCCTGCAATTCTGCCTTGCTTTCAAATCCTCTTCGTTGCCTTCCCTCAATATATTTGTGGACGAGAGTTATCATTTATAACTCTGCAGGTTTGTGAATTGCAGTGCCCCTGAGATCCATTTGTCAACTCGCTTTTTTGGGAGCTGGCCGCAAAAGCGCAGGATTGCTTCAGGCCCTATTCTGGTTCCGGGGGGGCAGGCTGAGCCTGCGGTTCATTCTTCTTCCTGATGGAAAAATAGAGTGACCTGTGCCTGTCCCAACACTTAGAGCTAGTCTCTCATTGGTTCCCCCTCTTCCCGTTCATCCTCAGGACAAATTGCAACCTGTACGAAACAGGAGGTTAACGGTGCTGATTCTCCACGTAGGGAGATTGTTAGTAAAGCGGCTGGAATGGCGAACCCGAGCACAAGGAGAGGAGAAATGAGGTGCGTTTTAGAAACCTTTCCCGATCACACGGTGTACCATCTTCTGGGTTTCCCAGGCATGTTTTCGATGTAGGAAGATGCCCTTGAACCTGGAGATTTGGGACCCATGGGATGGGTACCACGCAGTATTACTTTAAAGGGTCTGCGTTTGCTCACCCAACCTCACTAATCCTCTCACCCCAAGAGTGTCCAGCCTTATGTCTCATCCAGCTGTGGGTCTAGATATGGTCAATCCAGGTTGCATCAGAGCCCCTGCATGGATTTTGTAAGAATTTCTCTCTCTTTCACTGTCTTTGTTTTATGGGTTTTTTTTGAAGTAAATTATTTTTATAATGGGGTTTAGCTGCTTTTCACTGCTGTGTTTATGCCTTTTTACATCCTCTTGATTCACTTCCAGAGAGATATCAATACATAGGTTTTAAGATTCTTACGAGTCAGATAGATTCTTGTGCGGTGAATAGGGGGTGTTGAGTCCATTTCACTGAGCAGGGTGTAGGTCTTGTCCATTACATATTTGGCTTATGGAACGGTATCTGAGCTAATTTCAAACCCTTGTTTTATGCATCACCCCACCTGACCTTTCCCGTTAAGCAGCCATAGTGTGTTTTCTAAACGTGTGACTCTGTTCTGTCTTGTAATTCAGTTCAAGGGTAGCGATTTTGACATTCCCTCTATAAGTGATATCTTAGGATAAGTGTCTTTTTCTGTGTGACTTATTTTACTTAGAGTCATCGTACCTAAATCCACTCATCATGCTTGCTGCTACTAGCCTTATGACATTGATTTCATGGCTGAGTGATATTCCATTGTGCATAAGTACCACATCTTCTTTATCCATTTTTCTCTTTCCTGGGCTATTTAAGGTGTACCGAAGTGGAGGTTCTTGTAAACAGTGCAGCCCTACACTTTGGGGTGCCTGTGTCTTGTGGATTTTCAGTTTTCCCAATGTATACGCCCATGAGTGGAAGTGCCCTATGATCTCTAAGCTGTGTTTATTACATGTTTCAGGACACACCGGACACTTCTCCAGAGTGGCTGTTGGCAATTTACATCCCGCCCATCAGCGTAGCAAGGCTCCCATGTCTCCATGGCCTGTCCTGCATTTCTGGTTTTTACACTTTTTTCAGCATGGCCCTTTTGACCGATGGCAAGCGGGACTTCTTTGTAGTGCTGATTTGCCTTTCTGGCTTGCTTGGTTGTCCAAAAAGGGCGTATGCGTTTTTTCCTGCTTATATTCAGGAAAAAACGCATACGCCCTTTTTGGCCAAGGGCATCATTGTCGACGTTTTGCCGCTTTTCATGTGCTTTAAAGGCGGGTCGCATCTACCTCCTGAAATCTGTTTCCTGCAATTCTGCCTTGCTTTCAAGTCCTCTTCGTTGCCTTCCATCAATATATTTGTGGACGAGAGTTATCATTTATAACTCTGCAGGTTTGTGAATTGCAGTGCCCCTGAGCTCCATTTGTCAACTCGCTTGTTTGGGAGCTGGCCGCAAAAGCGCAGGATTGCTTCAGGCCCTATTCTTGTTCCGGGGGCGCAGGCTGAGCCTGTGGTTCATTCTTCTTCCTGATGGGAAAATAGAGTGACCTGTGCCTGTCCCAACACTTAGAGCTAGTCTCTCATTGGTTCCCCCTTTTCCCGTTCATCCTCAGGACAAATTGCAACCTGTACGAAACAGGAGGTTAACGGTGCTGATTCTCCACGTAGGGAGATTGTTAGTAAAGCGGCTGGAATGGCGAACCCGAGCACAAGGAGAGGAGAAATGAGGTGCGTTTTAGAAACCTTTCCCGATCACACGGTGTACCATCTTCTGGGTTTCCCAGGCATGTTTTCGATGTAGGAAGATGCCCTTGAACCTGGAGATTTGGGACCCATGGGATGGGAACCACGCAGTATTACTTTAAAGGGTCTGCGTTTGCTCACCCAACCTCACCAATCCTCTCAGCCCCAAGAGTGTCCAGCCTTATGTCTCATCCAGCTGTGCGTCTAGATATGGTCAATCCAGGTTGCATCAGAGCCCCTGAATGGATTTTGTAAGTATTTCTCTCTCTTTCATTCTCTTTGTTTTATGGGTTTTTTTAAGCAATTTATTTTTATAATGGGGTTTAGCTGCTTTTCACTGCTGTGTTTATGCCGCTTTACACCCTCTTGATTCACTTCCAGAGAGATATCAATACATAGGTTGTAAGATTCTTACGAGTCAGATATATTCTTGTGCGGTGAATAGGGGGTGTTGAGTCCATTTCACTGAGCAGGGTGTAGGTCTTGTCCATTACATATTTGGCTTATGGAACGGTATGTGAGCTAATTTCAAACCCTTGTTTTATGCATCACCCCACCTGACCTTTCCCGTTAAGCAGCCATAGTGTGTTTTCTAAACGTGTGACTCTGTTCTGTCTTGTAATTCAGTTCAAGGGTAGCGATTTTGACATTCCCTCTATAAGTGATATCTTAGGATAAGTGTCTTTTTCTGTGTGACTTATTTCACTTAGAGTCATCGTACCTAAATCCACTCATCATACTTGCTGCTACTAGCCTTATGACATTGATTTCATGGCTGAGTGATATTCCATTGTGCATAAGTACCACATCTTCTTTATCCATTTTTCTCTTTCCTGGGCTATTTAAGGTGTACCGAAGTGGAGGTTCTTGTAAACAGAGCAGCCCTACACTTTGGGGTGCCTGTGTCTTGTGGATTTTCAGTTTTCCCAATGTATACGCCCATGAGTGGAAGTGCCCTATTCTCTCTAAGCTGTGTTTATTACATGTTTCAGGACACACCGGACACTTCTCCAGAGTGGCTGTTGGCAATTTACATCCCGCCCATCAGCGTAGCAAGGCTCCCATGTCTCCATGGCCTGTCCTGCATTTCTGGTTTTCACACTTTTTTCAGCATGGCCCTTTTGACCGATGGCAAGCGAGACTTCTTTGTAGTGCTGATTTGCCTTTCCGGCTTGCTTGGTTGGCCAAAAAGGGCGTATGCGTTTTTTCCTGAATATATTCAGGAGAAAACGCATACGCCCTTTTTGGCCAAGGGCATCATTGTCGACGTTTTGCCGCTTTTCATGTGCTTTAAAGGCGAGTCGCATCTACCTCCTGAAATCTGTTTCCTGCAATTCTGCCTTGCTTTCAAATCCTCTTCGTTGCCTTCCCTCAGTATATTTGTGGACGAGAGTTATCATTTATAACTCTGCAGGTTTGTGAATTGCAGTGCCCCTGAGCTCCATTTGTCAACTCGCTTGTTTGGGAGCTGGCCGCAAAAGCGCAGGATTGCTTCAGGCCCTATTCTTGTTCCGGGGGCGCAGGCTGAGCCTGTGGTTCATTCTTCTTCCTGATGGGAAAATAGAGTGACCTGTGCCTGTCCCAACACTTAGAGCTAGTCTCTCATTGGTTCCCCCTCTTCCCGTTCATCCTCAGGACAAATTGCAACCTGTACGAAACAGGAGGTTAACGGTGCTGATTCTCCACGTAGGGAGATTGTTAGTAAAGCGGCTGGAATGGCGAACCCGAGCACAAGGAGAGGAGAAATGAGGTGCGTTTTCTAAACCTTTCCCGATCACACGGTGTACCATCTTCTGGGTTTCCCAGGCATGTTTTCGATGTAGGAAGATGCCCTTGAACCTGGAGATTTGGGACCCATGGGATGGGTACCACGCAGTATTACTTTAAAGGGTCTGCGTTTGCTCACCCAACCTCACCAATCCTCTCAGCCCCAAGAGTGTCCAGCCTTATGTCTCATCCAGCTGTGCGTCTAGATATGGCCAATCCAGGTTGCATCAGAGCCCCTGAATGGATTTTGTAAGTATTTCTCTCTCTTTCATTCTCTTTGTTTTATGGGTTTTTTAAAGCAATTTATTTTTATAATGGGGTTTAGCTGCTTTTCACTGCTGTGTTTATGCCGCTTTACACCCTCTTGATTCACTTCCAGAGAGATATCAATACATAGGTTGTAAGATTCTTACGAGTCAGATATATTCTTGTGCGGTGAATAGGGGGTGTTGAGTCCATTTCACTGAGCAGGGTGTAGGTCTTGTCCATTACATATTTGGCTTATGGAACGGTATGTGAGCTAATTTCAAACCCTTGTTTTATGCATCACCCCACCTGACCTTTCCCGTTAAGCAGCCATAGTGTGTTTTCTAAACGTGTGACTCTGTTCTGTCTTGTAATTCAGTTCAAGGGTAGCGATTTTGACATTCCCTCTATAAGTGATATCTTAGGATAAGTGTCTTTTTCTGTGTGACTTATTTCACTTAGAGTCATCGTACCTAAATCCACTCATCATGCTTGCTGCTACTAGCCTTATGACATTGATTTCATGGCTGAGTGATATTCCATTGTGCATAAGTACCACATCTTCTTTATCCATTTTTCTCTTTCCTGGGCTATTTAAGGTGTACCGAAGTGGAGGTTCTTGTAAACAGAGCAGCCCTACACTTTGGGGTGCCTGTGTCTTGTGGATTTTCAGTTTTCCCAATGTATACGCCCATGAGTGGAAGTGCCCTATGCTCTCTAAGCTGTGTTTATTACATGTTTCAGGACACACCGGACACTTCTCCAGAGTGGCTGTTGGCAATTTACATCCCGCCCATCAGCGTAGCAAGGCTCCCATGTCTCCATGGCCTGTCCTGCATTTCTGGTTTTCACACTTTTTTCAGCATGGCCCTTTTGACCGATGGCAAGCGAGACTTCTTTGTAGTGCTGATTTGCCTTTCCGGCTTGCTTGGTTGGCCAAAAAGGGCGTATGCGTTTTTTCCTGAATATATTCAGGAGAAAACGCATACGCCCTTTTTGGCCAAGGGCATCATTGTCGACGTTTTGCCGCTTTTCATGTGCTTTAAAGGCGAGTCGCATCTACCTGCTGAAATCTGTTTCCTGCAATTCTGCCTTGCTTTCAAATCCTCTTCGTTGCCTTCCCTCAATATATTTGTGGACGAGAGTTATCATTTATAACTCTGCAGGTTTGTGAATTGCAGTGCCCCTGAGCTCCATTTGTCAACTCGCTTTTTTGGGAGCTGGCCGCAAAAGCGCAGGATTGCTTCAGGCCCTATTCTGGTTCCGGGGGGGCAGGCTGAACCTGCGGTTCATTCTTCTTCCTGATGGAAAAATAGAGTGACCTGTGCCTGTCCCAACACTTAGAGCTAGTCTCTCATTGGTTCCCCCTCTTCCCGTTCATCCTCAGGACAAATTGCAACCTGTACGAAACAGGAGGTTAACGGTGCTGATTCTCCACGTAGGGAGATTGTTAGTAAAGCGGCTGGAATGGCGAACCCGAGCACAAGGAGAGGAGAAATGAGGTGCGTTTTAGAAACCTTTCCCGATCACACGGTGTACCATCTTCTGGGTTTCCCAGGCATGTTTTCGATGTAGGAAGATGCCCTTGAACCTGGAGATTTGGGACCCATGGGATGGGAACCACGCAGTATTACTTTAAAGGGTCTGCGTTTGCTCACCCAACCTCACCAATCCTCTCAGCCCCAAGAGTGTCCAGCCTTATGTCTCATCCAGCTGTGCGTCTAGATATGGTCAATCCAGGTTGCATCAGAGCCCCTGAATGGATTTTGTAAGTATTTCTCTCTCTTTCATTCTCTTTGTTTTATGGGTTTTTTTAAGCAATTTATTTTTATAATGGGGTTTAGCTGCTTTTCACTGCTGTGTTTATGCCGTTTTACATCCTCTTGATTCACTTCCAGAGAGATATCAATACATAGGTTTTAAGATTCTTACGAGTCAGACATATTCTTGTGCGGTGAATAGGGGGTGTTGAGTCCATTTCACTGAGCAGGGTGTAGGTCTTGTCCATTACATATTTGGCTTATGGAACGGTATCTGAGCTAATTTCAAACCCTTGTTTTATGCATCACGCCACCTGACCTTTCCCGTTAAGCAGCCATAGTGTGTTTTCTAAACGTGTGACTCTGTTCTATCTTGTAATTCAGTTCAAGGGTAGCGATTTTGACATTCCCTCTATAAGTGATATCTTAGGATAAGTGTCTTTTTCTGTGTGACTTATTTCACTTAGAATCATCGTACCTAAATCCACTCATCATGCTTGCTGCTACTAGCCTTATGACATTGATTTCATGGCTGAGTGATATTCCATTGTGCATAAGTACCACATCTTCTTTATCCATTTTTCTCTTTCCTGGGCTATTTAAGGTGTACCGAAGTGGAGGTTCTTGTAAACAGAGCAGCCCTACACTTTGGGGTGCCTGTGTCTTGTGGATTTTCAGTTTTCCCAATGTATACGCCCATGAGTGGAAGTGCCCTATGCTCTCTAAGCTGTGTTTATTACATGTTTCAGGACACACCGGACACTTCTCCAGAGTGGCTGTTGGCAATTTACATCCCGCCCATCAGCGTAGCAAGGCTCCCATGTCTCCATGGCCTGTCCTGCATTTCTGGTTTTTACACTTTTTTCAGCATGGCCCTTTTGACCGATGGAAAGCGAGACTTCTTTGTAGTGCTGATTTGCCTTTCTGGCTTGCTTGGTTGTCCAAAAAGGGCGTATGCGTTTTTTCCTGCTTATATTCAGGAAAAAACGCATACGCCCTTTTTGGCCAAGGGCATCATTGTCGACGTTTTGCCGCTTTTCATGTGCTTTAAAGGCGGGTCGCATCTACCTCCTGAAATCTGTTTCCTGCAATTCTGCCTTGCTTTCAAGTCCTCTTCGTTGCCTTCCATCAATATATTTGTGGACGAGAGTTATCATTTATAACTCTGCAGGTTTGTGAATTGCAGTGCCCCTGAGCTCCATTTGTCAACTCGCTCTTTTGGGAGCTGGCCGCAAAAGCGCAGGATTGCTTCAGGCCCTATTCTTGTTCCGGGGGCGCAGGCTGAGCCTGTGGTTCATTCTTCTTCCTGATGGGAAAATAGAGTGACCTGTGCCTGTCCCAACACTTAGAGCTAGTCTCTCATTGGTTCCCCCTCTTCCCGTTCATCCTCAGGACAAATTGCAACCTGTACGAAACAGGAGGTTAACGGTGCTGATTCTCCACGTAGGGAGATTGTTAGTAAAGCGGCTGGAATGGCGAACCCGAGCACAAGGAGAGGAGAAATGAGGTGCGTTTTAGAAACCTTTCCCGATCACACGGTGTACCATCTTCTGGGTTTCCCAGGCATGTTTTCGATGTAGGAAGATGCCCTTGAACCTGGAGATTTGGGACCCATGGGATGGGAACCACGCAGTATTACTTTAAAGGGTCTGCGTTTGCTCACCCAACCTCACCAATCCTCTCAGCCCCAAGAGTGTCCAGCCTTATGTCTCATCCAGCTGTGCGTCTAGATATGGCCAATCCAGGTTGCATCAGAGCCCCTGAATGGATTTTGTAAGTATTTCTCTCTCTTTCATTCTCTTTGTTTTATGGGTTTTTTAAAGCAATTTATTTTTATAATGGGGTTTAGCTGCTTTTCACTGCTGTGTTTATGCCGCTTTACACCCTCTTGATTCACTTCCAGAGAGATATCAATACATAGGTTGTAAGATTCTTACGAGTCAGATATATTCTTGTGCTGTGAATAGGGGGTGTTGAGTCCATTTCACTGAGCAGGGTGTAGATCTTGTCCATTACATATTTGGCTTATGGAACGGTATGTGAGCTAATTTCAAACCCTTGTTTTATGCATCACCCCACCTGACCTTTCCCGTTAAGCAGCCATAGTGTGTTTTCTAAACGTGTGACTCTGTTCTGTCTTGTAATTCAGTTCAAGGGTAGCGATTTTGACATTCCCTCTATAAGTGATATCTTAGGATAAGTGTCTTTTTCTGTGTGACTTATTTCACTTAGAGTCATCGTACCTAAATCCACTCATCATGCTTGCTGCTACTAGCCTTATGACATTGATTTCATGGCTGAGTGATATTCCATTGTGCATAAGTACCACATCTTCTTTATCCATTTTTCTCTTTCCTGGGCTATTTAAGGTGTACGGAAGTGGAGGTTCTTGTAAACAGAGCAGCCCTACACTTTGGGGTGCCTGTGTCTTGTGGATTTTCAGTTTTCCCAATGTATACGCCCATGAGTGGAAGTGCCCTATGCTCTCTAAGCTGTGTTTATTACATGTTTCAGGACACACCGGACACTTCTCCAGAGTGGCTGTTGGCAATTTACATCCCGCCCATCAGAGTAGCAAGGCTCCCATGTCTCCATGGCCTGTCCTGCATTTCTGGTTTTCACACTTTTTTCAGCATGGCCCTTTTGACCGATGGCAAGCGAGACTTCTTTGTAGTGCTGATTTGCCTTTCCGGCTTGCTTGGTTGGCCAAAAAGGGCGTATGCGTTTTTTCCTGAATATATTCAGGAGAAAACGCATACGCCCTTTTTGGCCAAGGGCATCATTGTCGACGTTTTGCCGCTTTTCATGTGCTTTAAAGGCGAGTCGCATCTACCTCCTGAAATCTGTTTCCTGCAATTCTGCCTTGCTTTCAAATCCTCTTCGTTGCCTTCCCTCAGTATATTTGTGGATGAGAGTTATCATTTATAACTCTGCAGGTTTGTGAATTGCAGTGCCCCTGAGCTCCATTTGTCAACTCGCTTGTTTGGGAGCTGGCCGCAAAAGCGCAGGATTGCTTCAGGCCCTATTCTTGTTCCGGGGGCGCAGGCTGAGCCTGTGGTTCATTCTTCTTCCTGATGGGAAAATAGAGTGACCTGTGCCTGTCCCAACACTTAGAGCTAGTCTCTCATTGGTTCCCCCTCTTCCCGTTCATCCTCAGGACAAATTGCAACCTGTACGAAACAGGAGGTTAACGGTGCTGATTCTCCACGTAGGGAGATTGTTAGTAAAGCGGCTGGAATGGCGAACCCGAGCACAAGGAGAGGAGAAATGAGGTGCGTTTTAGAAACCTTTCCCGATCACACGGTGTACCATCTTCTGGGTTTCCCAGGCATGTTTTCGATGTAGGAAGATGCCCTTGAACCTGGAGATTTGGGACCCATGGGATGGGTACCACGCAGTATTACTTTAAAGGGTCTGCGTTTGCTCACCCAACCTCACCAATCCTCTCAGCCCCAAGAGTGTCCAGCCTTATGTCTCATCCAGCTGTGCGTCTAGATATGGCCAATCCAGGTTGCATCAGAGCCCCTGAATGGATTTTGTAAGTATTTCTCTCTCTTTCATTCTCTTTGTTTTATGGGTTTTTTAAAGCAATTTATTTTTATAATGGGGTTTAGCTGCTTTTCACTGCTGTGTTTATGCCGCTTTACACCCTCTTGATTCACTTCCAGAGAGATATCAATACATAGGTTGTAAGATTCTTACGAGTCAGATATATTCTTGTGCTGTGAATAGGGGGTGTTGAGTCCATTTCACTGAGCAGGGTGTAGATCTTGTCCATTACATATTTGGCTTATGGAACGGTATGTGAGCTAATTTCAAACCCTTGTTTTATGCATCACCCCACCTGACCTTTCCCGTTAAGCAGCCATAGTGTGTTTTCTAAACGTGTGACTCTGTTCTGTCTTGTAATTCAGTTCAAGGGTAGCGATTTTGACATTCCCTCTATAAGTGATATCTTAGGATAAGTGTCTTTTTCTGTGTGACTTATTTCACTTAGAGTCATCGTACCTAAATCCACTCATCATGCTTGCTGCTACTAGCCTTATGACATTGATTTCATGGCTGAGTGATATTCCATTGTGCATAAGTACCACATCTTCTTTATCCATTTTTCTCTTTCCTGGGCTATTTAAGGTGTACGGAAGTGGAGGTTCTTGTAAACAGAGCAGCCCTACACTTTGGGGTGCCTGTGTCTTGTGGATTTTCAGTTTTCCCAATGTATACGCCCATGAGTGGAAGTGCCCTATGCTCTCTAAGCTGTGTTTATTACATGTTTCAGGACACACCGGACACTTCTCCAGAGTGGCTGTTGGCAATT
This sequence comes from Eubalaena glacialis, assembly GCF_028564815.1. Classification (NCBI taxonomy): domain Eukaryota; kingdom Metazoa; phylum Chordata; class Mammalia; order Artiodactyla; family Balaenidae; genus Eubalaena; species Eubalaena glacialis. Next base: position 71,148,242 of record NC_083718.1, on the reverse strand, counting down.
TACATCCCGCCCATCAGAGTAGCAAGGCTCCCATGTCTCCATGGCCTGTCCTGCATTTCTGGTTTTCACACTTTTTTCAGCATGGCCCTTTTGACCGATGGCAAGCGAGACTTCTTTGTAGTGCTGATTTGCCTTTCCGGCTTGCTTGGTTGGCCAAAAAGGGCGTATGCGTTTTTTCCTGAATATATTCAGGAGAAAACGCATACGCCCTTTTTGGCCAAGGGCATCATTGTCGACGTTTTGCCGCTTTTCATGTGCTTTAAAGGCGAGTCGCATCTACCTCCTGAAATCTGTTTCCTGCAATTCTGCCTTGCTTTCAAATCCTCTTCGTTGCCTTCCCTCAGTATATTTGTGGATGAGAGTTATCATTTATAACTCTGCAGGTTTGTGAATTGCAGTGCCCCTGAGCTCCATTTGTCAACTCGCTTGTTTGGGAGCTGGCCGCAAAAGCGCAGGATTGCTTCAGGCCCTATTCTTGTTCCGGGGGCGCAGGCTGAGCCTGTGGTTCATTCTTCTTCCTGATGGGAAAATAGAGTGACCTGTGCCTGTCCCAACACTTAGAGCTAGTCTCTCATTGGTTCCCCCTCTTCCCGTTCATCCTCAGGACAAATTGCAACCTGTACGAAACAGGAGGTTAACGGTGCTGATTCTCCACGTAGGGAGATTGTTAGTAAAGCGGCTGGAATGGCGAACCCGAGCACAAGGAGAGGAGAAATGAGGTGCGTTTTAGAAACCTTTCCCGATCACACGGTGTACCATCTTCTGGGTTTCCCAGGCATGTTTTCGATGTAGGAAGATGCCCTTGAACCTGGAGATTTGGGACCCATGGGATGGGTACCACGCAGTATTACTTTAAAGGGTCTGCGTTTGCTCACCCAACCTCACCAATCCTCTCAGCCCCAAGAGTGTCCAGCCTTATGTCTCATCCAGCTGTGCGTCTAGATATGGCCAATCCAGGTTGCATCAGAGCCCCTGAATGGATTTTGTAAGTATTTCTCTCTCTTTCATTCTCTTTGTTTTATGGGTTTTTTAAAGCAATTTATTTTTATAATGGGGTTTAGCTGCTTTTCACTGCTGTGTTTATGCCGCTTTACACCCTCTTGATTCACTTCCAGAGAGATATCAATACATAGGTTGTAAGATTCTTACGAGTCAGATATATTCTTGTGCTGTGAATAGGGGGTGTTGAGTCCATTTCACTGAGCAGGGTGTAGATCTTGTCCATTACATATTTGGCTTATGGAACGGTATGTGAGCTAATTTCAAACCCTTGTTTTATGCATCACCCCACCTGACCTTTCCCGTTAAGCAGCCATAGTGTGTTTTCTAAACGTGTGACTCTGTTCTGTCTTGTAATTCAGTTCAAGGGTAGCGATTTTGACATTCCCTCTATAAGTGATATCTTAGGATAAGTGTCTTTTTCTGTGTGACTTATTTCACTTAGAGTCATCGTACCTAAATCCACTCATCATGCTTGCTGCTACTAGCCTTATGACATTGATTTCATGGCTGAGTGATATTCCATTGTGCATAAGTACCACATCTTCTTTATCCATTTTTCTCTTTCCTGGGCTATTTAAGGTGTACCGAAGTGGAGGTTCTTGTAAACAGAGCAGCCCTACACTTTGGGGTGCCTGTGTCTTGTGGATTTTCAGTTTTCCCAATGTATACGCCCATGAGTGGAAGTGCCCTATGCTCTCTAAGCTGTGTTTATTACATGTTTCAGGACACACCGGACACTTCTCCAGAGTGGCTGTTGGCAATTTACATCCCGCCCATCAGAGTAGCAAGGCTCCCATGTCTCCATGGCCTGTCCTGCATTTCTGGTTTTTACACTTTTTTCAGCATGGCCCTTTTGACCGATGGCAAGCGAGACTTCTTTGTAGTGCTGATTTGCCTTTCCGGCTTGCTTGGTTGGCCAAAAAGGGCGTATGCGTTTTTTCCTGAATATATTCAGGAGAAAACGCATACGCCCTTTTTGGCCAAGGGCATCATTGTCGACGTTTTGCCGCTTTTCATGTGCTTTAAAGGCGAGTCGCATCTACCTCCTGAAATCTGTTTCCTGCAATTCTGCCTTGCTTTCAAATCCTCTTCGTTGCCTTCCCTCAGTATATTTGTGGATGAGAGTTATCATTTATAACTCTGCAGGTTTGTGAATTGCAGTGCCCCTGAGCTCCATTTGTCAACTCGCTTGTTTGGGAGCTGGCCGCAAAAGCGCAGGATTGCTTCAGGCCCTATTCTTGTTCCGGGGGCGCAGGCTGAGCCTGTGGTTCATTCTTCTTCCTGATGGGAAAATAGAGTGACCTGTGCCTGTCCCAACACTTAGAGCTAGTCTCTCATTGGTTCCCCCTCTTCCCGTTCATCCTCAGGACAAATTGCAACCTGTACGAAACAGGAGGTTAACGGTGCTGATTCTCCACGTAGGGAGATTGTTAGTAAAGCGGCTGGAATGGCGAACCCGAGCACAAGGAGAGGAGAAATGAGGTGCGTTTTAGAAACCTTTCCCGATCACACGGTGTACCATCTTCTGGGTTTCCCAGGCATGTTTTCGATGTAGGAAGATGCCCTTGAACCTGGAGATTTGGGACCCATGGGATGGGTACCACGCAGTATTACTTTAAAGGGTCTGCGTTTGCTCACCCAACCTCACCAATCCTCTCAGCCCCAAGAGTGTCCAGCCTTATGTCTCATCCAGCTGTGCGTCTAGATATGGCCAATCCAGGTTGCATCAGAGCCCCTGAATGGATTTTGTAAGTATTTCTCTCTCTTTCATTCTCTTTGTTTTATGGGTTTTTTAAAGCAATTTATTTTTATAATGGGGTTTAGCTGCTTTTCACTGCTGTGTTTATGCCGCTTTACACCCTCTTGATTCACTTCCAGAGAGATATCAATACATAGGTTGTAAGATTCTTACGAGTCAGATATATTCTTGTGCGGTGAATAGGGGGTGTTGAGTCCATTTCACTGAGCAGGGTGTAGGTCTTGTCCATTACATATTTGGCTTATGGAACGGTATGTGAGCTAATTTCAAACCCTTGTTTTATGCATCACCCCACCTGACCTTTCCCGTTAAGCAGCCATAGTGTGTTTTCTAAACGTGTGACTCTGTTCTGTCTTGTAATTCAGTTCAAGGGTAGCGATTTTGACATTCCCTCTATAAGTGATATCTTAGGATAAGTGTCTTTTTCTGTGTGACTTATTTCACTTAGAGTCATCGTACCTAAATCCACTCATCATGCTTGCTGCTACTAGCCTTATGACATTGATTTCATGGCTGAGTGATATTCCATTGTGCATAAGTACCACATCTTCTTTATCCATTTTTCTCTTTCCTGGGCTATTTAAGGTGTACCGAAGTGGAGGTTCTTGTAAACAGAGCAGCCCTACACTTTGGGGTGCCTGTGTCTTGTGGATTTTCAGTTTTCCCAATGTATACGCCCATGAGTGGAAGTGCCCTATGCTCTCTAAGCTGTGTTTATTACATGTTTCAGGACACACCGGACACTTCTCCAGAGTGGCTGTTGGCAATTTACATCCCGCCCATCAGCGTAGCAAGGCTCCCATGTCTCCATGGCCTGTCCTGCATTTCTGGTTTTCACACTTTTTTCAGCATGGCCCTTTTGACCGATGGCAAGCGAGACTTCTTTGTAGTGCTGATTTGCCTTTCCGGCTTGCTTGGTTGGCCAAAAAGGGCGTATGCGTTTTTTCCTGAATATATTCAGGAGAAAACGCATACGCCCTTTTTGGCCAAGGGCATCATTCTCGACGTTTTGCCGCTTTTCATGTGCTTTAAAGGCGAGTCGCATCTACCTCCTGAAATCTGTTTCCTGCAATTCTGCCTTGCTTTCAAATCCTCTTCGTTGCCTTCCCTCAATATATTTGTGGACGAGAGTTATCATTTATAACTCTGCAGGTTTGTGAATTGCAGTGCCCCTGAGCTCCATTTGTCAACTCGCTTTTTTGGGAGCTGGCCGCAAAAGCGCAGGATTGCTTCAGGCCCTATTCTGGTTCCGGGGGGGCAGGCTGAGCCTGCGGTTCATTCTTCTTCCTGATGGAAAAATAGAGTGACCTGTGCCTGTCCCAACACTTAGAGCTAGTCTCTCATTGGTTCCCCCTCTTCCCGTTCATCCTCAGGACAAATTGCAACCTGTACGAAACAGGAGGTTAACGGTGCTGATTCTCCACGTAGGGAGATTGTTAGTAAAGCGGCTGGAATGGCGAACCCGAGCACAAGGAGAGGAGAAATGAGGTGCGTTTTAGAAACCTTTCCCGATCACACGGTGTACCATCTTCTGGGTTTCCCAGGCATGTTTTCGATGTAGGAAGATGCCCTTGAACCTGGAGATTTGGGACCCATGGGATGGGAACCACGCAGTATTACTTTAAAGGGTCTGCGTTTGCTCACCCAACCTCACCAATCCTCTCAGCCCCAAGAGTGTCCAGCCTTATGTCTCATCCAGCTGTGCGTCTAGATATGGTCAATCCAGGTTGCATCAGAGCCCCTGAATGGATTTTGTAAGTATTTCTCTCTCTTTCATTGTCTTTGTTTTATGGGTTTTTTTAAGCAATTTATTTTTATAATGGGGTTTAGCTGCTTTTCACTGCTGTGTTTATGCCGTTTTACATCCTCTTGATTCACTTCCAGAGAGATATCAATACATAGGTTGTAAGATTCTTACGAGTCAGATATATTCTTGTGCGGTGAATAGGCGGTGTTGAGTCCATTTCACTGAGCAGGGTGTAGGTCTTGTCCATTACATATTTGGCTTATGGAACGGTATGTGAGCTAATTTCAAACCCTTGTTTTATGCATCACCCCACCTGACCTTTCCCGTTAAGCAGCCATAGTGTGTTTTCTAAACGTGTGACTCTGTTCTGTCTTGTAATTCAGTTCAAGGGTAGCGATTTTGACATTCCCTCTATAAGTGATATCTTAGGATAAGTGTCTTTTTCTGTGTGACTTATTTCACTTAGAGTCATCGTACCTAAATCCACTCATCATGCTTGCTGCTACTAGCCTTATGACATTGATTTCATGGCTGAGTGATATTCCATTGTGCATAAGTACCACATCTTCTTTATCCATTTTTCTCTTTCCTGGGCTATTTAAGGTGTACCGAAGTGGAGGTTCTTGTAAACAGAGCAGCCCTACACTTTGGGGTGCCTGTGTCTTGTGGATTTTCAGTTTTCCCAATGTATACGCCCATGAGTGGAAGTGCCCTATGCTCTCTAAGCTGTGTTTATTACATGTTTCAGGACACACCGGACACTTCTCCAGAGTGGCTGTTGGCAATTTACATCCCGCCCATCAGCGTAGCAAGGCTCCCATGTCTCCATGGCCTGTCCTGCATTTCTGGTTTTCACACTTTTTTCAGCATGGCCCTTTTGACCGATGGCAAGCGAGACTTCTTTGTAGTGCTGATTTGCCTTTCCGGCTTGCTTGGTTGGCCAAAAAGGGCGTATGCGTTTTCTCCTGAATATATTCAGGAGAAAACGCATACGCCCTTTTTGGCCAAGGGCATCATTCTCGACGTTTTGCCGCTTTTCATGTGCTTTAAAGGCGAGTCGCATCTACCTCCTGAAATCTGTTTCCTGCAATTCTGCCTTGCTTTCAAATCCTCTTCGTTGCCTTCCCTCAATATATTTGTGGACGAGAGTTATCATTTATAACTCTGCAGGTTTGTGAATTGCAGTGCCCCTGAGCTCCATTTGTCAACTCGCTTTTTTGGGAGCTGGCCGCAAAAGCGCAGGATTGCTTCAGGCCCTATTCTGGTTCCGGGGGGGCAGGCTGAGCCTGCGGTTCATTCTTCTTCCTGATGGAAAAATAGAGTGACCTGTGCCTGTCCCAACACTTAGAGCTAGTCTCTCATTGGTTCCCCCTCTTCCCGTTCATCCTCAGGACAAATTGCAACCTGTACGAAACAGGAGGTTAACGGTGCTGATTCTCCACGTAGGGAGATTGTTAGTAAAGCGGCTGGAATGGCGAACCCGAGCACAAGGAGAGGAGAAATGAGGTGCGTTTTAGAAACCTTTCCCGATCACACGGTGTACCATCTTCTGGGTTTCCCAGGCATGTTTTCGATGTAGGAAGATGCCCTTGAACCTGGAGATTTGGGACCCATGGGATGGGAACCACGCAGTATTACTTTAAAGGGTCTGCGTTTGCTCACCCAACCTCACCAATCCTCTCAGCCCCAAGAGTGTCCAGCCTTATGTCTCATCCAGCTGTGCGTCTAGATATGGTCAATCCAGGTTGCATCAGAGCCCCTGAATGGATTTTGTAAGTATTTCTCTCTCTTTCATTGTCTTTGTTTTATGGGTTTTTTTAAGCAATTTATTTTTATAATGGGGTTTAGCTGCTTTTCACTGCTGTGTTTATGCCGTTTTACATCCTCTTGATTCACTTCCAGAGAGATATCAATACATAGGTTGTAAGATTCTTACGAGTCAGATATATTCTTGTGCGGTGAATAGGCGGTGTTGAGTCCATTTCACTGAGCAGGGTGTAGGTCTTGTCCATTACATATTTGGCTTATGGAACGGTATGTGAGCTAATTTCAAACCCTTGTTTTATGCATCACCCCACCTGACCTTTCCCGTTAAGCAGCCATAGTGTGTTTTCTAAACGTGTGACTCTGTTCTGTCTTGTAATTCAGTTCAAGGGTAGCGATTTTGACATTCCCTCTATAAGTGATATCTTAGGATAAGTGTCTTTTTCTGTGTGACTTATTTCACTTAGAGTCATCGTACCTAAATCCACTCATCATGCTTGCTGCTACTAGCCTTATGACATTGATTTCATGGCTGAGTGATATTCCATTGTGCATAAGTACCACATCTTCTTTATCCATTTTTCTCTTTCCTGGGCTATTTAAGGTGTACCGAAGTGGAGGTTCTTGTAAACAGAGCAGCCCTACACTTTGGGGTGCCTGTGTCTTGTGGATTTTCAGTTTTCCCAATGTATACGCCCATGAGTGGAAGTGCCCTATGCTCTCTAAGCTGTGTTTATTACATGTTTCAGGACACACCGGACACTTCTCCAGAGTGGCTGTTGGCAATTTACATCCCGCCCATCAGCGTAGCAAGGCTCCCATGTCTCCATGGCCTGTCCTGCATTTCTGGTTTTCACACTTTTTTCAGCATGGCCCTTTTGACCGATGGCAAGCGAGACTTCTTTGTAGTGCTGATTTGCCTTTCCGGCTTGCTTGGTTGGCCAAAAAGGGCGTATGCGTTTTTTCCTGAATATATTCAGGAGAAAACGCATACGCCCTTTTTGGCCAAGGGCATCATTGTCGACGTTTTGCCGCTTTTCATGTGCTTTAAAGGTGAGTCGCATCTACCTCCTGAAATCTGTTTCCTGCAATTCTGCCTTGCTTTCAAATCCTCTTCGTTGCCTTCCCTCAATATATTTGTGGACGAGAGTTATCATTTATAACTCTGCAGGTTTGTGAATTGCAGTGCCCCTGAGCTCCATTTGTCAACTCGCTTTTTTGGGAGCTGGCCGCAAAAGCGCAGGATTGCTTCAGGCCCTATTCTGGTTCCGGGGGGGCAGGCTGAGCCTGCGGTTCATTCTTCTTCCTGATGGAAAAATAGAGTGACCTGTGCCTGTCCCAACACTTAGAGCTAGTCTCTCATTGGTTCCCCCTCTTCCCGTTCATTCTCAGGACAAATTGCAACCTGTACGAAACAGGAGGTTAACGGTGCTGATTCTCCACGTAGGGAGATTGTTAGTAAAGCGGCTGGAATGGCGAACCCGAGCACAAGGAGAGGAGAAATGAGGTGCGTTTTCTAAACCTTTCCCGATCACACGGTGTACCATCTTCTGGGTTTCCCAGGCATGTTTTCGATGTAGGAAGATGCCCTTGAACCTGGAGATTTGGGACCCATGGGATGGGAACCACGCAGTATTACTTTAAAGGGTCTGCGTTTGCTCACCCAACCTCACCAATCCTCTCAGCCCCAAGAGTGTCCAGCCTTATGTCTCATCCAGCTGTGCGTCTAGATATGGTCAATCCAGGTTGCATCAGAGCCCCTGAATGGATTTTGTAAGTATTTCTCTCTCTTTCATTCTCTTTGTTTTATGGGTTTTTTTAAGCAATTTATTTTTATAATGGGGTTTAGCTGCTTTTCACTGCTGTGTTTATGCCGCTTTACACCCTCTTGATTCACTTCCAGAGAGATATCAATACATAGGTTGTAAGATTCTTACGAGTCAGATATATTCTTGTGCGGTGAATAGGGGGTGTTGAGTCCATTTCACTGAGCAGGGTGTAGGTCTTGTCCATTACATATTTGGCTTATGGAACGGTATGTGAGCTAATTTCAAACCCTTGTTTTATGCATCACCCCACCTGACCTTTCCCGTTAAGCAGCCATAGTGTGTTTTCTAAACGTGTGACTCTGTTCTGTCTTGTAATTCAGTTCAAGGGTAGCGATTTTGACATTCCCTCTATAAGTGATATCTTAGGATAAGTGTCTTTTTCTGTGTGACTTATTTCACTTAGAGTCATCGTACCTAAATCCACTCATCATGCTTGCTGCTACTAGCCTTATGACATTGATTTCATGGCTGAGTGATATTCCATTGTGCATAAGTACCACATCTTCTTTATCCATTTTTCTCTTTCCTGGGCTATTTAAGGTGTACCGAAGTGGAGGTTCTTGTAAACAGAGCAGCCCTACACTTTGGGGTGCCTGTGTCTTGTGGATTTTCAGTTTTCCCAATGTATACGCCCATGAGTGGAAGTGCCCTATGCTCTCTAAGCTGTGTTTATTACATGTTTCAGGACACACCGGACACTTCTCCAGAGTGGCTGTTGGCAATTTACATCCCGCCCATCAGCGTAGCAAGGCTCCCATGTCTCCATGGCCTGTCCTGCATTTCTGGTTTTCACACTTTTTTCAGCATGGCCCTTTTGACCGATGGCAAGCGAGACTTCTTTGTAGTGCTGATTTGCCTTTCCGGCTTGCTTGGTTGGCCAAAAAGGGCGTATGCGTTTTTTCCTGAATATATTCAGGAGAAAACGCATACGCCCTTTTTGGCCAAGGGCATCATTGTCGACGTTTTGCCGCTTTTCATGTGCTTTAAAGGCGGGTCGCATCTACCTCCTGAAATCTGTTTCCTGCAATTCTGCCTTGCTTTCAAGTCCTCTTCGTTGCCTTCCATCAATATATTTGTGGACGAGAGTTATCATTTATAACTCTGCAGGTTTGTGAATTGCAGTGCCCCTGAGCTCCATTTGTCAACTCGCTCTTTTGGGAGCTGGCCGCAAAAGCGCAGGATTCCTTCAGGCCCTATTCTTGTTCCGGGGGCGCAGGCTGAGCCTGTGGTTCATTCTTCTTCCTGATGGGAAAATAGAGTGACCTGTGCCTGTCCCAACACTTAGAGCTAGTCTCTCATTGGTTCCCCCTCTTCCCGTTCATCCTCAGGACAAATTGCAACCTGTACGAAACAGGAGGTTAACGGTGCTGATTCTCCACGTAGGGAGATTGTTAGTAAAGCGGCTGGAATGGCGAACCCGAGCACAAGGAGAGGAGAAATGACGTGCGTTTTCTAAACCTTTCCCGATCACACGGTGTACCATCTTCTGGGTTTCCCAGGCATGTTTTCGATGTAGGAAGATGCCCTTGAACCTGGAGATTTGGGACCCATGGGATGGGTACCACGCAGTATTACTTTAAAGGGTCTGCGTTTGCTCACCCAACCTCACCAATCCTCTCAGCCCCAAGAGTGTCCAGCCTTATGTCTCATCCAGCTGTGCGTCTAGATATGGTCAATCCAGGTTGCATCAGAGCTCCTGAATGGATTTTGTAAGTATTTCTCTCTCTTTCATTGTCTTTGTTTTATGGGTTTTTTTAAGCAATTTATTTTTATAATGGGGTTTAGCTGCTTTTCACTGCTGTGTTTATGCCGCTTTATACCCTCTTGATTCACTTCCAGAGAGATATCAATACATAGGTTGTAAGATTCTTACGAGTCAGATATATTCTTGTGCGGTGAATAGGCGGTGTTGAGTCCATTTCACTGAGCAGGGTGTAGGTCTTGTCCATTACATATTTGGCTTATGGAACGGTATGTGAGCTAATTTCAAACCCTTGTTTTATGCATCACCCCACCTGACCTTTCCCGTTAAGCAGCCATAGTGTGTTTTCTAAACGTGTGACTCTGTTCTGTCTTGTAATTCAGTTCAAGGGTAGCGATTTTGACATTCCCTCTATAAGTGATATCTTAGGATAAGTGTCTTTTTCTGTGTGACTTATTTCACTTAGAGTCATCGTACCTAAATCCACTCATCATGCTTGCTGCTACTAGCCTTATGACATTGATTTCATGGCTGAGTGATATTCCATTGTGCATAAGTACCACATCTTCTTTATCCATTTTTCTCTTTCCTGGGCTATTTAAGGTGTACCGAAGTGGAGGTTCTTGTAAACAGAGCAGCCCTACACTTTGGGGTGCCTGTGTCTTGTGGATTTTCAGTTTTCCCAATGTATACGCCCATGAGTGGAAGTGCCCTATGCTCTCTAAGCTGTGTTTATTACATGTTTCAGGACACACCGGACACTTCTCCAGAGTGGCTGTTGGCAATTTACATCCCGCCCATCAGCGTAGCAAGGCTCCCATGTCTCCATGGCCTGTCCTGCATTTCTGGTTTTCACACTTTTTTCAGCATGGCCCTTTTGACCGATGGCAAGCGAGACTTCTTTGTAGTGCTGATTTGCCTTTCCGGCTTGCTTGGTTGGCCAAAAAGGGCGTATGCGTTTTTTCCTGAATATATTCAGGAGAAAACGCATACGCCCTTTTTGGCCAAGGGCATCATTGTCGACGTTTTGCCGCTTTTCATGTGCTTTAAAGGCGAGTCGCATCTACCTCCTGAAATCTGTTTCCTGCAATTCTGCCTTGCTTTCAAATCCTCTTCGTTGCCTTCCCTCAATATATTTGTGGACGAGAGTTATCATTTATAACTCTGCAGGTTTGTGAATTGCAGTGCCCCTGAGATCCATTTGTCAACTCGCTTTTTTGGGAGCTGGCCGCAAAAGCGCAGGATTGCTTCAGGCCCTATTCTGGTTCCGGGGGGGGCAGGCTGAGCCTGCGGTTCATTCTTCTTCCTGATGGAAAAATAGAGTGACCTGTGCCTGTCCCAACACTTAGAGCTAGTCTCTCATTGGTTCCCCCTCTTCCCGTTCATCCTCAGGACAAATTGCAACCTGTACGAAACAGGAGGTTAACGGTGCTGATTCTCCACGTAGGGAGATTGTTAGTAAAGCGGCTGGAATGGCGAACCCGAGCACAAGGAGAGGAGAAATGAGGTGCGTTTTCTAAACCTTTCCCGATCACACGGTGTACCATCTTCTGGGTTTCCCAGGCATGTTTTCGATGTAGGAAGATGCCCTTGAACCTGGAGATTTGGGACCCATGGGATGGGAACCACGCAGTATTACTTTAAAGGGTCTGCGTTTGCTCACCCAACCTCACCAATCCTCTCAGCCCCAAGAGTGTCCAGCCTTATGTCTCATCCAGCTGTGCGTCTAGATATGGTCAATCCAGGTTGCATCAGAGCCCCTGAATGGATTTTGTAAGTATTTCTCTCTCTTTCATTCTCTTTGTTTTATGGGTTTTTTTAAGCAATTTATTTTTATAATGGGGTTTAGCTGCTTTTCACTGCTGTGTTTATGCCGCTTTACACCCTCTTGATTCACTTCCAGAGAGATATCAATACATAGGTTGTAAGATTCTTACGAGTCAGATATATTCTTGTGCGGTGAATAGGGGGTGTTGAGTCCATTTCACTGAGCAGGGTGTAGGTCTTGTCCATTACATATTTGGCTTATGGAACGGTATGTGAGCTAATTTCAAACCCTTGTTTTATGCATCACCCCACCTGACCTTTCCCGTTAAGCAGCCATAGTGTGTTTTCTAAACGTGTGACTCTGTTCTGTCTTGTAATTCAGTTCAAGGGTAGCGATTTTGACATTCCCTCTATAAGTGATATCTTAGGATAAGTGTCTTTTTCTGTGTGACTTATTTCACTTAGAGTCATCGTACCTAAATCCACTCATCATGCTTGCTGCTACTAGCCTTATGACATTGATTTCATGGCTGAGTGATATTCCATTGTGCATAAGTACCACATCTTCTTTATCCATTTTTCTCTTTCCTGGGCTATTTAAGGTGTACCGAAGTGGAGGTTCTTGTAAACAGAGCAGCCCTACACTTTGGGGTGCCTGTGTCTTGTGGATTTTCAGTTTTCCCAATGTATACGCCCATGAGTGGAAGTGCCCTATGCTCTCTAAGCTGTGTTTATTACATGTTTCAGGACACACCGGACACTTCTCCAGAGTGGCTGTTGGCAATTTACATCCCGCCCATCAGCGTAGCAAGGCTCCCATGTCTCCATGGCCTGTCCTGCATTTCTGGTTTTCACACTTTTTTCAGCATGGCCCTTTTGACCGATGGCAAGCGAGACTTCTTTGTAGTGCTGATTTGCCTTTCCGGCTTGCTTGGTTGGCCAAAAAGGGCGTATGCGTTTTCTCCTGAATATATTCAGGAGAAAACGCATACGCCCTTTTTGGCCAAGGGCATCATTGTCGACGTTTTGCCGCTTTTCATGTGCTTTAAAGGCGAGTCGCATCTACCTCCTGAAATCTGTTTCCTGCAATTCTGCCTTGCTTTCAAATCCTCTTCGTTGCCTTCCCTCAATATATTTGTGGACGAGAGTTATCATTTATAACTCTGCAGGTTTGTGAATTGCAGTGCCCCTGAGATCCATTTGTCAACTCGCTTTTTTGGGAGCTGGCCGCAAAAGCGCAGGATTGCTTCAGGCCCTATTCTGGTTCCGGGGGGGCAGGCTGAGCCTGCGGTTCATTCTTCTTCCTGATGGAAAAATAGAGTGACCTGTGCCTGTCCCAACACTTAGAGCTAGTCTCTCATTGGTTCCCCCTCTTCCCGTTCATCCTCAGGACAAATTGCAACCTGTACGAAACAGGAGGTTAACGGTGCTGATTCTCCACGTAGGGAGATTGTTAGTAAAGCGGCTGGAATGGCGAACCCGAGCACAAGGAGAGGAGAAATGAGGTGCGTTTTAGAAACCTTTCCCGATCACACGGTGTACCATCTTCTGGGTTTCCCAGGCATGTTTTCGATGTAGGAAGATGCCCTTGAACCTGGAGATTTGGGACCCATGGGATGGGTACCACGCAGTATTACTTTAAAGGGTCTGCGTTTGCTCACCCAACCTCACTAATCCTCTCACCCCAAGAGTGTCCAGCCTTATGTCTCATCCAGCTGTGGGTCTAGATATGGTCTATCCAGGTTGCATCAGAGCCCCTGCATGGATTTTGTAAGAATTTCTCTCTCTTTCACTGTCTTTGTTTTATGGGTTTTTTTTGAAGTAAATTATTTTTATAATGGGGTTTAGCTGCTTTTCACTGCTGTGTTTATGCCTTTTTACATCCTCTTGATTCACTTCCAGAGAGATATCAATACATAGGTTTTAAGATACTTACGAGTCAGATAGATTCTTGTGCGGTGAATAGGGGGTGTTGAGTCCATTTCACTGAGCAGGGTGTAGGTCTTGTCCATTACATATTTGGCTTATGGAACGGTATGTGAGCTAATTTCAAACCCTTGTTTTATGCATCACCCCACCTGACCTTTCCCGTTAAGCAGCCATAGTGTGTTTTCTAAACGTGTGACTCTGTTCTGTCTTGTAATTCAGTTCAAGGGTAGCGATTTTGACATTCCCTCTATAAGTGATATCTTAGGATAAGTGTCTTTTTCTGTGTGACTTATTTCACTTAGAGTCATCGTACCTAAATCCACTCATCATGCTTGCTGCTACTAGCCTTATGACATTGATTTCATGGCTGAGTGATATTCCATTGTGCATAAGTACCACATCTTCTTTATCCATTTTTCTCTTTCCTGGGCTATTTAAGGTGTACCGAAGTGGAGGTTCTTGTAAACAGAGCAGCCCTACACTTTGGGGTGCCTGTGTCTTGTGGATTTTCAGTTTTCCCAATGTATACGCCCATGAGTGGAAGTGCCCTATGCTCTCTAAGCTGTGTTTATTACATGTTTCAGGACACACCGGACACTTCTCCAGAGTGGCTGTTGGCAATTTACATCCCGCCCATCAGCGTAGCAAGGCTCCCATGTCTCCATGGCCTGTCCTGCATTTCTGGTTTTCACACTTTTTTCAGCATGGCCCTTTTGACCGATGGCAAGCGAGACTTCTTTGTAGTGCTGATTTGCCTTTCCGGCTTGCTTGGTTGGCCAAAAAGGGCGTATGCGTTTTTTCCTGAATATATTCAGGAGAAAACGCATACGCCCTTTTTGGCCAAGGGCATCATTGTCGACGTTTTGCCGCTTTTCATGTGCTTTAAAGGCGAGTCGCATCTACCTGCTGAAATCTGTTTCCTGCAATTCTGCCTTGCTTTCAAATCCTCTTCGTTGCCTTCCCTCAATATATTTGTGGACGAGAGTTATCATTTATAACTCTGCAGGTTTGTGAATTGCAGTGCCCCTGAGATCCATTTGTCAACTCGCTTTTTTGGGAGCTGGCCGCAAAAGCGCAGGATTGCTTCAGGCCCTATTCTGGTTCCGGGGGGGCAGGCTGAGCCTGCGGTTCATTCTTCTTCCTGATGGAAAAATAGAGTGACCTGTGCCTGTCCCAACACTTAGAGCTAGTCTCTCATTGGTTCCCCCTCTTCCCGTTCATCCTCAGGACAAATTGCAACCTGTACGAAACAGGAGGTTAACGGTGCTGATTCTCCACGTAGGGAGATTGTTAGTAAAGCGGCTGGAATGGCGAACCCGAGCACAAGGAGAGGAGAAATGAGGTGCGTTTTCTAAACCTTTCCCGATCACACGGTGTACCATCTTCTGGGTTTCCCAGGCATGTTTTCGATGTAGGAAGATGCCCTTGAACCTGGAGATTTGGGACCCATGGGATGGGAACCACGCAGTATTACTTTAAAGGGTCTGCGTTTGCTCACCCAACCTCACCAATCCTCTCAGCCCCAAGAGTGTCCAGCCTTATGTCTCATCCAGCTGTGCGTCTAGATATGGTCAATCCAGGTTGCATCAGAGCCCCTGAATGGATTTTGTAAGTATTTCTCTCTCTTTCATTGTCTTTGTTTTATGGGTTTTTTTAAGCAATTTATTTTTATAATGGGGTTTAGCTGCTTTTCACTGCTGTGTTTATGCCGCTTTACACCCTCTTGATTCACTTCCAGAGAGATATCAATACATAGGTTGTAAGATTCTTACGAGTCAGATATATTCTTGTGCGGTGAATAGGGGGTGTTGAGTCCATTTCACTGAGCAGGGTGTAGGTCTTGTCCATTACATATTTGGCTTATGGAACGGTATGTGAGCTAATTTCAAACCCTTGTTTTATGCATCACCCCACCTGACCTTTCCCGTTAAGCAGCCATAGTGTGTTTTCTAAACGTGTGACTCTGTTCTGTCTTGTAATTCAGTTCAAGGGTAGCGATTTTGACATTCCCTCTATAAGTGATATCTTAGGATAAGTGTCTTTTTCTGTGTGACTTATTTCACTTAGAGTCATCGTACCTAAATCCACTCATCATGCTTGCTGCTACTAGCCTTATGACATTGATTTCATGGCTGAGTGATATTCCATTGTGCATAAGTACCACATCTTCTTTATCCATTTTTCTCTTTCCTGGGCTATTTAAGGTGTACCGAAGTGGAGGTTCTTGTAAACAGAGCAGCCCTACACTTTGGGGTGCCTGTGTCTTGTGGATTTTCAGTTTTCCCAATGTATACGCCCATGAGTGGAAGTGCCCTATGCTCTCTAAGCTGTGTTTATTACATGTTTCAGGACACACCGGACACTTCTCCAGAGTGGCTGTTGGCAATTTACATCCCGCCCATCAGCGTAGCAAGGCTCCCATGTCTCCATGGCCTGTCCTGCATTTCTGGTTTTCACACTTTTTTCAGCATGGCCCTTTTGACCGATGGCAAGCGAGACTTCTTTGTAGTGCTGATTTGCCTTTCCGGCTTGCTTGGTTGGCCAAAAAGGGCGTATGCGTTTTTTCCTGAATATATTCAGGAGAAAACGCATACGCCCTTTTTGGCCAAGGGCATCATTGTCGACGTTTTGCCGCTTTTCATGTGCTTTAAAGGCGAGTCGCATCTACCTCCTGAAATCTGTTTCCTGCAATTCTGCCTTGCTTTCAAATCCTCTTCGTTGCCTTCCCTCAATATATTTGTGGACGAGAGTTATCATTTATAACTCTGCAGGTTTGTGAATTGCAGTGCCCCTGAGATCCATTTGTCAACTCGCTTTTTTGGGAGCTGGCCGCAAAAGCGCAGGATTGCTTCAGGCCCTATTCTGGTTCCGGGGGGGCAGGCTGAGCCTGCGGTTCATTCTTCTTCCTGATGGAAAAATAGAGTGACCTGTGCCTGTCCCAACACTTAGAGCTAGTCTCTCATTGGTTCCCCCTCTTCCCGTTCATCCTCAGGACAAATTGCAACCTGTACGAAACAGGAGGTTAACGGTGCTGATTCTCCACGTAGGGAGATTGTTAGTAAAGCGGCTGGAATGGCGAACCCGAGCACAAGGAGAGGAGAAATGAGGTGCGTTTTAGAAACCTTTCCCGATCACACGGTGTACCATCTTCTGGGTTTCCCAGGCATGTTTTCGATGTAGGAAGATGCCCTTGAACCTGGAGATTTGGGACCCATGGGATGGGTACCACGCAGTATTACTTTAAAGGGTCTGCGTTTGCTCACCCAACCTCACTAATCCTCTCACCCCAAGAGTGTCCAGCCTTATGTCTCATCCAGCTGTGGGTCTAGATATGGTCTATCCAGGTTGCATCAGAGCCCCTGCATGGATTTTGTAAGAATTTCTCTCTCTTTCACTGTCTTTGTTTTATGGGTTTTTTTTGAAGTAAATTATTTTTATAATGGGGTTTAGCTGCTTTTCACTGCTGTGTTTATGCCTTTTTACATCCTCTTGATTCACTTCCAGAGAGATATCAATACATAGGTTTTAAGATTCTTACGAGTCAGATAGATTCTTGTGCGGTGAATAGGGGGTGTTGAGTCCATTTCACTGAGCAGGGTGTAGGTCTTGTCCATTACATATTTGGCTTATGGAACGGTATCTGAGCTAATTTCAAACCCTTGTTTTATGCATCAGCCCACCTGACCTTTCCCGTTAAGCAGCCATAGTGTGTTTTCTAAACGTGTGACTCTGTTCTGTCTTGTAATTCAGTTCAAGGGTAGCGATTTTGACATTCCCTCTATAAGTGATATCTTAGGATAAGTGTCTTTTTCTGTGTGACTTATTTCACTTAGAGTCATCGTACCTAAATCCACTCATCATGCTTGCTGCTACTAGCCTTATGACATTGATTTCATGGCTGAGTGATATTCCATTGTGCATAAGTACCACATCTTCTTTATCCATTTTTCTCTTTCCTGGGCTATTTAAGGTGTACCGAAGTGGAGGTTCTTGTAAACAGTGCAGCCCTACACTTTGGGGTGCCTGTGTCTTGTGGATTTTCAGTTTTCCCAATGTATACGCCCATGAGTGGAAGTGCCCTATGATCTCTAAGCTGTGTTTATTACATGTTTCAGGACACACCGGACACTTCTCCAGAGTGGCTGTTGGCAATTTACATCCCGCCCATCAGCGTAGCAAGGCTCCCATGTCTCCATGGCCTGTCCTGCATTTCTGGTTTTTACACTTTTTTCAGCATGGCCCTTTTGACCGATGGCAAGCGGGACTTCTTTGTAGTGCTGATTTGCCTTTCTGGCTTGCTTGGTTGTCCAAAAAGGGCGTATGCGTTTTTTCCTGCTTATATTCAGGAAAAAACGCATACGCCCTTTTTGGCCAAGGGCATCATTGTCGACGTTTTGCCGCTTTTCATGTGCTTTAAAGGCGGGTCGCATCTACCTCCTGAAATCTGTTTCCTGCAATTCTGCCTTGCTTTCAAGTCCTCTTCGTTGCCTTCCATCAATATATTTGTGGACGAGAGTTATCATTTATAACTCTGCAGGTTTGTGAATTGCAGTGCCCCTGAGCTCCATTTGTCAACTCGCTTGTTTGGGAGCTGGCCGCAAAAGCGCAGGATTGCTTCAGGCCCTATTCTTGTTCCGGGGGCGCAGGCTGAGCCTGTGGTTCATTCTTCTTCCTGATGGGAAAATAGAGTGACCTGTGCCTGTCCCAACACTTAGAGCTAGTCTTTCATTGGTTCCCCCTTTTCCCGTTCATCCTCAGGACAAATTGCAACCTGTACGAAACAGGAGGTTAACGGTGCTGATTCTCCACGTAGGGAGATTGTTAGTAAAGCGGCTGGAATGGCGAACCCGAGCACAAGGAGAGGAGAAATGAGGTGCGTTTTAGAAACCTTTCCCGATCACACGGTGTACCATCTTCTGGGTTTCCCAGGCATGTTTTCGATGTAGGAAGATGCCCTTGAACCTGGAGATTTGGGACCCATGGGATGGGAACCACGCAGTATTACTTTAAAGGGTCTGCGTTTGCTCACCCAACCTCACCAATCCTCTCAGCCCCAAGAGTGTCCAGCCTTATGTCTCATCCAGCTGTGCGTCTAGATATGGTCAATCCAGGTTGCATCAGAGCCCCTGAATGGATTTTGTAAGTATTTCTCTCTCTTTCATTCTCTTTGTTTTATGCGTTTTTTTAAGCAATTTATTTTTATAATGGGGTTTAGCTGCTTTTCACTGCTGTGTTTATGCCGCTTTACACCCTCTTGATTCACTTCCAGAGAGATATCAATACATAGGTTGTAAGATTCTTACGAGTCAGATATATTCTTGTGCGGTGAATAGGGGGTGTTGAGTCCATTTCACTGAGCAGGGTGTAGGTCTTGTCCATTACATATTTGGCTTATGGAACGGTATGTGAGCTAATTTCAAACCCTTGTTTTATGCATCACCCCACCTGACCTTTCCCGTTAAGCAGCCATAGTGTGTTTTCTAAACGTGTGACTCTGTTCTGTCTTGTAATTCAGTTCAAGGGTAGCGATTTTGACATTCCCTCTATAAGTGATATCTTAGGATAAGTGTCTTTTTCTGTGTGACTTATTTCACTTAGAGTCATCGTACCTAAATCCACTCATCATGCTTGCTGCTACTAGCCTTATGACATTGATTTCATGGCTGAGTGATATTCCATTGTGCATAAGTACCACATCTTCTTTATCCATTTTTCTCTTTCCTGGGCTATTTAAGGTGTACCGAAGTGGAGGTTCTTGTAAACAGAGCAGCCCTACACTTTGGGGTGCCTGTGTCTTGTGGATTTTCAGTTTTCCCAATGTATACGCCCATGAGTGGAAGTGCCCTATTCTCTCTAAGCTGTGTTTATTACATGTTTCAGGACACACCGGACACTTCTCCAGAGTGGCTGTTGGCAATTTACATCCCGCCCATCAGAGTAGCAAGGCTCCCATGTCTCCATGGCCTGTCCTGCATTTCTGGTTTTCACACTTTTTTCAGCATGGCCCTTTTGACCGATGGCAAGCGAGACTTCTTTGTAGTGCTGATTTGCCTTTCCGGCTTGCTTGGTTGGCCAAAAAGGGCGTATGCGTTTTTTCCTGAATATATTCAGGAGAAAACGCATACGCCCTTTTTGGCCAAGGGCATCATTGTCGACGTTTTGCCGCTTTTCATGTGCTTTAAAGGCGAGTCGCATCTACCTCCTGAAATCTGTTTCCTGCAATTCTGCCTTGCTTTCAAATCCTCTTCGTTGCCTTCCCTCAATATATTTGTGGACGAGAGTTATCATTTATAACTCTGCAGGTTTGTGAATTGCAGTGCCCCTGAGCTCCATTTGTCAACTCGCTCTTTTGGGAGCTGGCCGCAAAAGCGCAGGATTGCTTCAGGCCCTATTCTTGTTCCGGGGGCGCAGGCTGAGCCTGTGGTTCATTCTTCTTCCTGATGGGAAAATAGAGTGACCTGTGCCTGTCCCAACACTTAGAGCTAGTCTCTCATTGGTTCCCCCTCTTCCCGTTCATCCTCAGGACAAATTGCAACCTGTACGAAACAGGAGGTTAACGGTGCTGATTCTCCACGTAGGGAGATTGTTAGTAAAGCGGCTGGAATGGCGAACCCGAGCACAAGGAGAGGAGAAATGAGGTGCGTTTTAGAAACCTTTCCCGATCACACGGTGTACCATCTTCTGGGTTTCCCAGGCATGTTTTCGATGTAGGAAGATGCCCTTGAACCTGGAGATTTGGGACCCATGGGATGGGTACCACGCAGTATTACTTTAAAGGGTCTGCGTTTGCTCACCCAACCTCACCAATCCTCTCAGCCCCAAGAGTGTCCAGCCTTATGTCTCATCCAGCTGTGCGTCTAGATATGGCCAATCCAGGTTGCATCAGAGCCCCTGAATGGATTTTGTAAGTATTTCTCTCTCTTTCATTCTCTTTGTTTTATGGGTTTTTTAAAGCAATTTATTTTTATAATGGGGTTTAGCTGCTTTTCACTGCTGTGTTTATGCCGCTTTACACCCTCTTGATTCACTTCCAGAGAGATATCAATACATAGGTTGTAAGATTCTTACGAGTCAGATATATTCTTGTGCTGTGAATAGGGGGTGTTGAGTCCATTTCACTGAGCAGGGTGTAGATCTTGTCCATTACATATTTGGCTTATGGAACGGTATGTGAGCTAATTTCAAACCCTTGTTTTATGCATCACCCCACCTGACCTTTCCCGTTAAGCAGCCATAGTGTGTTTTCTAAACGTGTGACTCTGTTCTGTCTTGTAATTCAGTTCAAGGGTAGCGATTTTGACATTCCCTCTATAAGTGATATCTTAGGATAAGTGTCTTTTTCTGTGTGACTTATTTCACTTAGAGTCATCGTACCTAAATCCACTCATCATGCTTGCTGCTACTAGCCTTATGACATTGATTTCATGGCTGAGTGATATTCCATTGTGCATAAGTACCACATCTTCTTTATCCATTTTTCTCTTTCCTGGGCTATTTAAGGTGTACGGAAGTGGAGGTTCTTGTAAACAGAGCAGCCCTACACTTTGGGGTGCCTGTGTCTTGTGGATTTTCAGTTTTCCCAATGTATACGCCCATGAGTGGAAGTGCCCTATGCTCTCTAAGCTGTGTTTATTACATGTTTCAGGACACACCGGACACTTCTCCAGAGTGGCTGTTGGCAATTTACATCCCGCCCATCAGAGTAGCAAGGCTCCCATGTCTCCATGGCCTGTCCTGCATTTCTGGTTTTCACACTTTTTTCAGCATGGCCCTTTTGACCGATGGCAAGCGAGACTTCTTTGTAGTGCTGATTTGCCTTTCCGGCTTGCTTGGTTGGCCAAAAAGGGCGTATGCGTTTTTTCCTGAATATATTCAGGAGAAAACGCATACGCCCTTTTTGGCCAAGGGCATCATTGTCGACGTTTTGCCGCTTTTCATGTGCTTTAAAGGCGAGTCGCATCTACCTCCTGAAATCTGTTTCCTGCAATTCTGCCTTGCTTTCAAATCCTCTTCGTTGCCTTCCCTCAGTATATTTGTGGATGAGAGTTATCATTTATAACTCTGCAGGTTTGTGAATTGCAGTGCCCCTGAGCTCCATTTGTCAACTCGCTTGTTTGGGAGCTGGCCGCAAAAGCGCAGGATTGCTTCAGGCCCTATTCTTGTTCCGGGGGCGCAGGCTGAGCCTGTGGTTCATTCTTCTTCCTGATGGGAAAATAGAGTGACCTGTGCCTGTCCCAACACTTAGAGCTAGTCTCTCATTGGTTCCCCCTCTTCCCGTTCATCCTCAGGACAAATTGCAACCTGTACGAAACAGGAGGTTAACGGTGCTGATTCTCCACGTAGGGAGATTGTTAGTAAAGCGGCTGGAATGGCGAACCCGAGCACAAGGAGAGGAGAAATGACGTGCGTTTTAGAAACCTTTCCCGATCACACGGTGTACCATCTTCTGGGTTTCCCAGGCATGTTTTCGATGTAGGAAGATGCCCTTGAACCTGGAGATTTGGGACCCATGGGATGGGTACCACGCAGTATTACTTTAAAGGGTCTGCGTTTGCTCACCCAACCTCACCAATCCTCTCAGCCCCAAGAGTGTCCAGCCTTATGTCTCATCCAGCTGTGCGTCTAGATATGGCCAATCCAGGTTGCATCAGAGCCCCTGAATGGATTTTGTAAGTATTTCTCTCTCTTTCATTCTCTTTGTTTTATGGGTTTTTTAAAGCAATTTATTTTTATAATGGGGTTTAGCTGCTTTTCACTGCTGTGTTTATGCCGCTTTACACCCTCTTGATTCACTTCCAGAGAGATATCAATACATAGGTTGTAAGATTCTTACGAGTCAGATATATTCTTGTGCTGTGAATAGGGGGTGTTGAGTCCATTTCACTGAGCAGGGTGTAGATCTTGTCCATTACATATTTGGCTTATGGAACGGTATGTGAGCTAATTTCAAACCCTTGTTTTATGCATCACCCCACCTGACCTTTCCCGTTAAGCAGCCATAGTGTGTTTTCTAAACGTGTGACTCTGTTCTGTCTTGTAATTCAGTTCAACGGTAGCGATTTTGACATTCCCTCTATAAGTGATATCTTAGGATAAGTGTCTTTTTCTGTGTGACTTATTTCACTTAGAGTCATCGTACCTAAATCCACTCATCATGCTTGCTGCTACTAGCCTTATGACATTGATTTCATGGCTGAGTGATATTCCATTGTGCATAAGTACCACATCTTCTTTATCCATTTTTCTCTTTCCTGGGCTATTTAAGGTGTACCGAAGTGGAGGTTCTTGTAAACAGAGCAGCCCTACACTTTGGGGTGCCTGTGTCTTGTGGATTTTCAGTTTTCCCAATGTATACGCCCATGAGTGGAAGTGCCCTATGCTCTCTAAGCTGTGTTTATTACATGTTTCAGGACACACCGGACACTTCTCCAGAGTGGCTGTTGGCAATTTACATCCCGCCCATCAGAGTAGCAAGGCTCCCATGTCTCCATGGCCTGTCCTGCATTTCTGGTTTTCACACTTTTTTCAGCATGGCCCTTTTGACCGATGGCAAGCGAGACTTCTTTGTAGTGCTGATTTGCCTTTCCGGCTTGCTTGGTTGGCCAAAAAGGGCGTATGCGTTTTCTCCTGAATATATTCAGGAGAAAACGCATACGCCCTTTTTGGCCAAGGGCATCATTGTCGACGTTTTGCCGCTTTTCATGTGCTTTAAAGGCGAGTCGCATCTACCTCCTGAAATCTGTTTCCTGCAATTCTGCCTTGCTTTCAAATCCTCTTCGTTGCCTTCCCTCAGTATATTTGTGGATGAGAGTTATCATTTATAACTCTGCAGGTTTGTGAATTGCAGTGCCCCTGAGCTCCATTTGTCAACTCGCTTGTTTGGGAGCTGGCCGCAAAAGCGCAGGATTGCTTCAGGCCCTATTCTTGTTCCGGGGGCGCAGGCTGAGCCTGTGGTTCATTCTTCTTCCTGATGGGAAAATAGAGTGACCTGTGCCTGTCCCAACACTTAGAGCTAGTCTTTCATTGGTTCCCCCTTTTCCCGTTCATCCTCAGGACAAATTGCAACCTGTACGAAACAGGAGGTTAACGGTGCTGATTCTCCACGTAGGGAGATTGTTAGTAAAGCGGCTGGAATGGCGAACCCGAGCACAAGGAGAGGAGAAATGAGGTGCGTTTTAGAAACCTTTCCCGATCACACGGTGTACCATCTTCTGGGTTTCCCAGGCATGTTTTCGATGTAGGAAGATGCCCTTGAACCTGGAGATTTGGGACCCATGGGATGGGAACCACGCAGTATTACTTTAAAGGGTCTGCGTTTGCTCACCCAACCTCACCAATCCTCTCAGCCCCAAGAGTGTCCAGCCTTATGTCTCATCCAGCTGTGCGTCTAGATATGGTCAATCCAGGTTGCATCAGAGCCCCTGAATGGATTTTGTAAGTATTTCTCTCTCTTTCATTCTCTTTGTTTTATGCGTTTTTTTAAGCAATTTATTTTTATAATGGGGTTTAGCTGCTTTTCACTGCTGTGTTTATGCCGCTTTACACCCTCTTGATTCACTTCCAGAGAGATATCAATACATAGGTTGTAAGATTCTTACGAGTCAGATATATTCTTGTGCGGTGAATAGGGGGTGTTGAGTCCATTTCACTGAGCAGGGTGTAGGTCTTGTCCATTACATATTTGGCTTATGGAACGGTATGTGAGCTAATTTCAAACCCTTGTTTTATGCATCACCCCACCTGACCTTTCCCGTTAAGCAGCCATAGTGTGTTTTCTAAACGTGTGACTCTGTTCTGTCTTGTAATTCAGTTCAAGGGTAGCGATTTTGACATTCCCTCTATAAGTGATATCTTAGGATAAGTGTCTTTTTCTGTGTGACTTATTTCACTTAGAGTCATCGTACCTAAATCCACTCATCATGCTTGCTGCTACTAGCCTTATGACATTGATTTCATGGCTGAGTGATATTCCATTGTGCATAAGTACCACATCTTCTTTATCCATTTTTCTCTTTCCTGGGCTATTTAAGGTGTACCGAAGTGGAGGTTCTTGTAAACAGAGCAGCCCTACACTTTGGGGTGCCTGTGTCTTGTGGATTTTCAGTTTTCCCAATGTATACGCCCATGAGTGGAAGTGCCCTATGCTCTCTAAGCTGTGTTTATTACATGTTTCAGGACACACCGGACACTTCTCCAGAGTGGCTGTTGGCAATTTACATCCCGCCCATCAGAGTAGCAAGGCTCCCATGTCTCCATGGCCTGTCCTGCATTTCTGGTTTTCACACTTTTTTCAGCATGGCCCTTTTGACCGATGGCAAGCGAGACTTCTTTGTAGTGCTGATTTGCCTTTCCGGCTTGCTTGGTTGGCCAAAAAGGGCGTATGCGTTTTTTCCTGAATATATTCAGGAGAAAACGCATACGCCCTTTTTGGCCAAGGGCATCATTGTCGACGTTTTGCCGCTTTTCATGTGCTTTAAAGGCGAGTCGCATCTACCTCCTGAAATCTGTTTCCTGCAATTCTGCCTTGCTTTCAAATCCTCTTCGTTGCCTTCCCTCAATATATTTGTGGACGAGAGTTATCATTTATAACTCTGCAGGTTTGTGAATTGCAGTGCCCCTGAGCTCCATTTGTCAACTCGCTCTTTTGGGAGCTGGCCGCAAAAGCGCAGGATTGCTTCAGGCCCTATTCTTGTTCCGGGGGCGCAGGCTGAGCCTGTGGTTCATTCTTCTTCCTGATGGGAAAATAGAGTGACCTGTGCCTGTCCCAACACTTAGAGCTAGTCTCTCATTGGTTCCCCCTCTTCCCGTTCATCCTCAGGACAAATTGCAACCTGTACGAAACAGGAGGTTAACGGTGCTGATTCTCCACGTAGGGAGATTGTTAGTAAAGCGGCTGGAATGGCGAACCCGAGCACAAGGAGAGGAGAAATGAGGTGCGTTTTAGAAACCTTTCCCGATCACACGGTGTACCATCTTCTGGGTTTCCCAGGCATGTTTTCGATGTAGGAAGATGCCCTTGAACCTGGAGATTTGGGACCCATGGGATGGGTACCACGCAGTATTACTTTAAAGGGTCTGCGTTTGCTCACCCAACCTCACCAATCCTCTCAGCCCCAAGAGTGTCCAGCCTTATGTCTCATCCAGCTGTGCGTCTAGATATGGCCAATCCAGGTTGCATCAGAGCCCCTGAATGGATTTTGTAAGTATTTCTCTCTCTTTCATTCTCTTTGTTTTATGGGTTTTTTAAAGCAATTTATTTTTATAATGGGGTTTAGCTGCTTTTCACTGCTGTGTTTATGCCGCTTTACACCCTCTTGATTCACTTCCAGAGAGATATCAATACATAGGTTGTAAGATTCTTACGAGTCAGATATATTCTTGTGCTGTGAATAGGGGGTGTTGAGTCCATTTCACTGAGCAGGGTGTAGATCTTGTCCATTACATATTTGGCTTATGGAACGGTATGTGAGCTAATTTCAAACCCTTGTTTTATGCATCACCCCACCTGACCTTTCCCGTTAAGCAGCCATAGTGTGTTTTCTAAACGTGTGACTCTGTTCTGTCTTGTAATTCAGTTCAAGGGTAGCGATTTTGACATTCCCTCTATAAGTGATATCTTAGGATAAGTGTCTTTTTCTGTGTGACTTATTTCACTTAGAGTCATCGTACCTAAATCCACTCATCATGCTTGCTGCTACTAGCCTTATGACATTGATTTCATGGCTGAGTGATATTCCATTGTGCATAAGTACCACATCTTCTTTATCCATTTTTCTCTTTCCTGGGCTATTTAAGGTGTACGGAAGTGGAGGTTCTTGTAAACAGAGCAGCCCTACACTTTGGGGTGCCTGTGTCTTGTGGATTTTCAGTTTTCCCAATGTATACGCCCATGAGTGGAAGTGCCCTATGCTCTCTAAGCTGTGTTTATTACATGTTTCAGGACACACCGGACACTTCTCCAGAGTGGCTGTTGGCAATTTACATCCCGCCCATCAGAGTAGCAAGGCTCCCATGTCTCCATGGCCTGTCCTGCATTTCTGGTTTTCACACTTTTTTCAGCATGGCCCTTTTGACCGATGGCAAGCGAGACTTCTTTGTAGTGCTGATTTGCCTTTCCGGCTTGCTTGGTTGGCCAAAAAGGGCGTATGCGTTTTTTCCTGAATATATTCAGGAGAAAACGCATACGCCCTTTTTGGCCAAGGGCATCATTGTCGACGTTTTGCCGCTTTTCATGTGCTTTAAAGGCGAGTCGCATCTACCTCCTGAAATCTGTTTCCTGCAATTCTGCCTTGCTTTCAAATCCTCTTCGTTGCCTTCCCTCAGTATATTTGTGGATGAGAGTTATCATTTATAACTCTGCAGGTTTGTGAATTGCAGTGCCCCTGAGCTCCATTTGTCAACTCGCTTGTTTGGGAGCTGGCCGCAAAAGCGCAGGATTGCTTCAGGCCCTATTCTTGTTCCGGGGGCGCAGGCTGAGCCTGTGGTTCATTCTTCTTCCTGATGGGAAAATAGAGTGACCTGTGCCTGTCCCAACACTTAGAGCTAGTCTCTCATTGGTTCCCCCTCTTCCCGTTCATCCTCAGGACAAATTGCAACCTGTACGAAACAGGAGGTTAACGGTGCTGATTCTCCACGTAGGGAGATTGTTAGTAAAGCGGCTGGAATGGCGAACCCGAGCACAAGGAGAGGAGAAATGACGTGCGTTTTAGAAACCTTTCCCGATCACACGGTGTACCATCTTCTGGGTTTCCCAGGCATGTTTTCGATGTAGGAAGATGCCCTTGAACCTGGAGATTTGGGACCCATGGGATGGGTACCACGCAGTATTACTTTAAAGGGTCTGCGTTTGCTCACCCAACCTCACCAATCCTCTCAGCCCCAAGAGTGTCCAGCCTTATGTCTCATCCAGCTGTGCGTCTAGATATGGCCAATCCAGGTTGCATCAGAGCCCCTGAATGGATTTTGTAAGTATTTCTCTCTCTTTCATTCTCTTTGTTTTATGGGTTTTTTAAAGCAATTTATTTTTATAATGGGGTTTAGCTGCTTTTCACTGCTGTGTTTATGCCGCTTTACACCCTCTTGATTCACTTCCAGAGAGATATCAATACATAGGTTGTAAGATTCTTACGAGTCAGATATATTCTTGTGCTGTGAATAGGGGGTGTTGAGTCCATTTCACTGAGCAGGGTGTAGATCTTGTCCATTACATATTTGGCTTATGGAACGGTATCTGAGCTAATTTCAAACCCTTGTTTTATGCATCACCCCACCTGACCTTTCCCGTTAAGCAGCCATAGTGTGTTTTCTAAACGTGTGACTCTGTTCTGTCTTGTAATTCAGTTCAACGGTAGCGATTTTGACATTCCCTCTATAAGTGATATCTTAGGATAAGTGTCTTTTTCTGTGTGACTTATTTCACTTAGAGTCATCGTACCTAAATCCACTCATCAATCTTGCTGCTACTAGCCTTATGACATTGATTTCATGGCTGAGTGATATTCCATTGTGCATAAGTACCACATCTTCTTTATCCATTTTTCTCTTTCCTGGGCTATTTAAGGTGTACCGAAGTGGAGGTTCTTGTAAACAGAGCAGCCCTACACTTTGGGGTGCCTGTGTCTTGTGGATTTTCAGTTTTCCCAATGTATACGCCCATGAGTGGAAGTGCCCTATGCTCTCTAAGCTGTGTTTATTACATGTTTCAGGACACACCGGACACTTCTCCAGAGTGGCTGTTGGCAATTTACATCCCGCCCATCAGAGTAGCAAGGCTCCCATGTCTCCATGGCCTGTCCTGCATTTCTGGTTTTCACACTTTTTTCAGCATGGCCCTTTTGACCGATGGCAAGCGAGACTTCTTTGTAGTGCTGATTTGCCTTTCCGGCTTGCTTGGTTGGCCAAAAAGGGCGTATGCGTTTTCTCCTGAATATATTCAGGAGAAAACGCATACGCCCTTTTTGGCCAAGGGCATCATTGTCGACGTTTTGCCGCTTTTCATGTGCTTTAAAGGCGGGTCGCATCTACCTCCTGAAATCTGTTTCCTGCAATTCTGCCTTGCTTTCAAATCCTCTTCGTTGCCTTCCCTCAGTATATTTGTGGATGAGAGTTATCATTTATAACTCTGCAGGTTTGTGAATTGCAGTGCCCCTGAGCTCCATTTGTCAACTCGCTTGTTTGGGAGCTGGCCGCAAAAGCGCAGGATTGCTTCAGGCCCTATTCTTGTTCCGGGGGCGCAGGCTGAGCCTGTGGTTCATTCTTCTTCCTGATGGGAAAATAGAGTGACCTGTGCCTGTCCCAACACTTAGAGCTAGTCTCTCATTGGTTCCCCCTCTTCCCGTTCATCCTCAGGACAAATTGCAACCTGTACGAAACAGGAGGTTAACGGTGCTGATTCTCCACGTAGGGAGATTGTTAGTAAAGCGGCTGGAATGGCGAACCCGAGCACAAGGAGAGGAGAAATGAGGTGCGTTTTAGAAACCTTTCCCGATCACACGGTGTACCATCTTCTGGGTTTCCCAGGCATGTTTTCGATGTAGGAAGATGCCCTTGAACCTGGAGATTTGGGACCCATGGGATGGGAACCACGCAGTATTACTTTAAAGGGTCTGCGTTTGCTCACCCAACCTCACCAATCCTCTCAGCCCCAAGAGTGTCCAGCCTTATGTCTCATCCAGCTGTGCGTCTAGATATGGCCAATCCAGGTTGCATCAGAGCCCCTGAATGGATTTTGTAAGTATTTCTCTCTCTTTCATTCTCTTTGTTTTATGGGTTTTTTAAAGCAATTTATTTTTATAATGGGGTTTAGCTGCTTTTCACTGCTGTGTTTATGCCGCTTTACACCCTCTTGATTCACTTCCAGAGAGATATCAATACATAGGTTGTAAGATTCTTACGAGTCAGATATATTCTTGTGCGGTGAATAGGGGGTGTTGAGTCCATTTCACTGAGCAGGGTGTAGGTCTTGTCCATTACATATTTGGCTTATGGAACGGTATGTGAGCTAATTTCAAACCCTTGTTTTATGCATCACCCCACCTGACCTTTCCCGTTAAGCAGCCATAGTGTGTTTTCTAAACGTGTGACTCTGTTCTGTCTTGTAATTCAGTTCAAGGGTAGCGATTTTGACATTCCCTCTATAAGTGATATCTTAGGATAAGTGTCTTTTTCTGTGTGACTTATTTCACTTAGAGTCATCGTACCTAAATCCACTCATCATGCTTGCTGCTACTAGCCTTATGACATTGATTTCATGGCTGAGTGATATTCCATTGTGCATAAGTACCACATCTTCTTTATCCATTTTTCTCTTTCCTGGGCTATTTAAGGTGTACCGAAGTGGAGGTTCTTGTAAACAGAGCAGCCCTACACTTTGGGGTGCCTGTGTCTTGTGGATTTTCAGTTTTCCCAATGTATACGCCCATGAGTGGAAGTGCCCTATGCTCTCTAAGCTGTGTTTATTACATGTTTCAGGACACACCGGACACTTCTCCAGAGTGGCTGTTGGCAATTTACATCCCGCCCATCAGCGTAGCAAGGCTCCCATGTCTCCATGGCCTGTCCTGCATTTCTGGTTTTCACACTTTTTTCAGCATGGCCCTTTTGACCGATGGCAAGCGAGACTTCTTTGTAGTGCTGATTTGCCTTTCCGGCTTGCTTGGTTGGCCAAAAAGGGCGTATGCGTTTTTTCCTGAATATATTCAGGAGAAAACGCATACGCCCTTTTTGGCCAAGGGCATCATTGTCGACGTTTTGCCGCTTTTCATGTGCTTTAAAGGCGAGTCGCATCTACCTCCTGAAATCTGTTTCCTGCAATTCTGCCTTGCTTTCAAATCCTCTTCGTTGCCTTCCCTCAATATATTTGTGGACGAGAGTTATCATTTATAACTCTGCAGGTTTGTGAATTGCAGTGCCCCTGAGCTCCATTTGTCAACTCGCTTTTTTGGGAGCTGGCCGCAAAAGCGCAGGATTGCTTCAGGCCCTATTCTGGTTCCGGGGGGGCAGGCTGAGCCTGCGGTTCATTCTTCTTCCTGATGGAAAAATAGAGTGACCTGTGCCTGTCCCAACACTTAGAGCTAGTCTCTCATTGGTTCCCCCTCTTCCCGTTCATCCTCAGGACAAATTGCAACCTGTACGAAACAGGAGGTTAACGGTGCTGATTCTCCACGTAGGGAGATTGTTAGTAAAGCGGCTGGAATGGCGAACCCGAGCACAAGGAGAGGAGAAATGAGGTGCGTTTTCTAAACCTTTCCCGATCACACGGTGTACCATCTTCTGGGTTTCCCAGGCATGTTTTCGATGTAGGAAGATGCCCTTGAACCTGGAGATTTGGGACCCATGGGATGGGAACCACGCAGTATTACTTTAAAGGGTCTGCGTTTGCTCACCCAACCTCACCAATCCTCTCAGCCCCAAGAGTGTCCAGCCTTATGTCTCATCCAGCTGTGCGTCTAGATATGGTCAATCCAGGTTGCATCAGAGCCCCTGAATGGATTTTGTAAGTATTTCTCTCTCTTTCATTGTCTTTGTTTTATGGGTTTTTTTAAGCAATTTATTTTTATAATGGGGTTTAGCTGCTTTTCACTGCTGTGTTTATGCCGTTTTACATCCTCTTGATTCACTTCCAGAGAGATATCAATACATAGGTTGTAAGATTCTTACGAGTCAGATATATTCTTGTGCGGTGAATAGGCGGTGTTGAGTCCATTTCACTGAGCAGGGTGTAGGTCTTGTCCATTACATATTTGGCTTATGGAACGGTATGTGAGCTAATTTCAAACCCTTGTTTTATGCATCACCCCACCTGACCTTTCCCGTTAAGCAGCCATAGTGTGTTTTCTAAACGTGTGACTCTGTTCTGTCTTGTAATTCAGTTCAAGGGTAGCGATTTTGACATTCCCTCTATAAGTGATATCTTAGGATAAGTGTCTTTTTCTGTGTGACTTATTTCACTTAGAGTCATCGTACCTAAATCCACTCATCATGCTTGCTGCTACTAGCCTTATGACATTGATTTCATGGCTGAGTGATATTCCATTGTGCATAAGTACCACATCTTCTTTATCCATTTTTCTCTTTCCTGGGCTATTTAAGGTGTACCGAAGTGGAGGTTCTTGTAAACAGAGCAGCCCTACACTTTGGGGTGCCTGTGTCTTGTGGATTTTCAGTTTTCCCAATGTATACGCCCATGAGTGGAAGTGCCCTATGCTCTCTAAGCTGTGTTTATTACATGTTTCAGGACACACCGGACACTTCTCCAGAGTGGCTGTTGGCAATTTACATCCCGCCCATCAGCGTAGCAAGGCTCCCATGTCTCCATGGCCTGTCCTGCATTTCTGGTTTTCACACTTTTTTCAGCATGGCCCTTTTGACCGATGGCAAGCGAGACTTCTTTGTAGTGCTGATTTGCCTTTCCGGCTTGCTTGGTTGGCCAAAAAGGGCGTATGCGTTTTTTCCTGAATATATTCAGGAGAAAACGCATACGCCCTTTTTGGCCAAGGGCATCATTGTCGACGTTTTGCCGCTTTTCATGTGCTTTAAAGGCGAGTCGCATCTACCTCCTGAAATCTGTTTCCTGCAATTCTGCCTTGCTTTCAAATCCTCTTCGTTGCCTTCCCTCAATATATTTGTGGACGAGAGTTATCATTTATAACTCTGCAGGTTTGTGAATTGCAGTGCCCCTGAGCTCCATTTGTCAACTCGCTTTTTTGGGAGCTGGCCGCAAAAGCGCAGGATTGCTTCAGGCCCTATTCTGGTTCCGGGGGGGCAGGCTGAGCCTGCGGTTCATTCTTCTTCCTGATGGAAAAATAGAGTGACCTGTGCCTGTCCCAACACTTAGAGCTAGTCTCTCATTGGTTCCCCCTCTTCCCGTTCATCCTCAGGACAAATTGCAACCTGTACGAAACAGGAGGTTAACGGTGCTGATTCTCCACGTAGGGAGATTGTTAGTAAAGCGGCTGGAATGGCGAACCCGAGCACAAGGAGAGGAGAAATGAGGTGCGTTTTCTAAACCTTTCCCGATCACACGGTGTACCATCTTCTGGGTTTCCCAGGCATGTTTTCGATGTAGGAAGATGCCCTTGAACCTGGAGATTGGGGACCCATGGGATGGGTACCACGCAGTATTACTTTAAAGGGTCTGCGTTTGCTCACCCAACCTCACCAATCCTCTCAGCCCCAAGAGTGTCCAGCCTTATGTCTCATCCAGCTGTGCGTCTAGATATGGCCAATCCAGGTTGCATCAGAGCCCCTGAATGGATTTTGTAAGTATTTCTCTCTCTTTCATTCTCTTTGTTTTATGGGTTTTTTAAAGCAATTTATTTTTATAATGGGGTTTAGCTGCTTTTCACTGCTGTGTTTATGCCGCTTTACACCCTCTTGATTCACTTCCAGAGAGATATCAATACATAGGTTTTAAGATTCTTACTAGTCAGACATATTCTTGTGTGGTGAATAGGGGGTGTTGAGTCCATTTCACTGAGCAGGGTGTAGGTCTTGTCCATTACATATTTGGCTTATGGAACGGTATCTGAGCTAATTTCAAACCCTTGTTTTATGCATCACGCCACCTGACCTTTCCCGTTAAGCAGCCATAGTGTGTTTTCTAAACGTGTGACTCTGTTCTATCTTGTAATTCAGTTCAAGGGTAGCGATTTTGACATTCCCTCTATAAGTGATATCTTAGGATAAGTGTCTTTTTCTGTGTGACTTATTTCACTTAGAATCATCGTACCTAAATCCACTCATCATGCTTGCTGCTACTAGCCTTATGACATTGATTTCATGGCTGAGTGATATTCCATTGTGCATAAGTACCACATCTTCTTTATCCATTTTTCTCTTTCCTGGGCTATTTAAGGTGTACCGAAGTGGAGGTTCTTGTAAACAGAGCAGCCCTACACTTTGGGGTGCCTGTGTCTTGTGGATTTTCAGTTTTCCCAATGTATACGCCCATGAGTGGAAGTGCCCTATGCTCTCTAAGCTGTGTTTATTACATGTTTCAGGACACACCGGACACTTCTCCAGAGTGGCTGTTGGCAATTTACATCCCGCCCATCAGCGTAGCAAGGCTCCCATGTCTCCATGGCCTGTCCTGCATTTCTGGTTTTTACACTTTTTTCAGCATGGCCCTTTTGACCGATGGAAAGCGAGACTTCTTTGTAGTGCTGATTTGCCTTTCTGGCTTGCTTGGTTGTCCAAAAAGGGCGTATGCGTTTTTTCCTGCTTATATTCAGGAAAAAACGCATACGCCCTTTTTGGCCAAGGGCATCATTGTCGACGTTTTGCCGCTTTTCATGTGCTTTAAAGGCGGGTCGCATCTACCTCCTGAAATCTGTTTCCTGCAATTCTGCCTTGCTTTCAAGTCCTCTTCGTTGCCTTCCATCAATATATTTGTGGACGAGAGTTATCATTTATAACTCTGCAGGTTTGTGAATTGCAGTGCCCCTGAGATCCATTTGTCAACTCGCTGTTTTGGGAGCTGGCCGCAAAAGCGCAGGATTGCTTCAGGCCCTATTCTTGTTCCGGGGGCGCAGGCTGAGCCTGTGGTTCATTCTTCTTCCTGATGGGAAAATAGAGTGACCTGTGCCTGTCCCAACACTTAGAGCTAGTCTCTCATTGGTTCCCCCTCTTCCCGTTCATCCTCAGGACAAATTGCAACCTGTACGAAACAGGAGGTTAACGGTGCTGATTCTCCACGTAGGGAGATTGTTAGTAAAGCGGCTGGAATGGCGAACCCGAGCACAAGGAGAGGAGAAATGACGTGCGTTTTCTAAACCTTTCCCGATCACACGGTGTACCATCTTCTGGGTTTCCCAGGCATGTTTTCGATGTAGGAAGATGCCCTTGAACCTGGAGATTTGGGACCCATGGGATGGGTACCACGCAGTATTACTTTAAAGGGTCTGCGTTTGCTCACCCAACCTCACCAATCCTCTCAGCCCCAAGAGTGTCCAGCCTTATGTCTCATCCAGCTGTGCGTCTAGATATGGTCAATCCAGGTTGCATCAGAGCTCCTGAATGGATTTTGTAAGTATTTCTCTCTCTTTCATTGTCTTTGTTTTATGGGTTTTTTTAAGCAATTTATTTTTATAATGGGGTTTAGCTGCTTTTCACTGCTGTGTTTATGCCGCTTTATACCCTCTTGATTCACTTCCAGAGAGATATCAATACATAGGTTGTAAGATTCTTACGAGTCAGATATATTCTTGTGCGGTGAATAGGGGGTGTTGAGTCCATTTCACTGAGCAGGGTGTAGATCTTGTCCATTACATATTTGGCTTATGGAACGGTATGTGAGCTAATTTCAAACCCTTGTTTTATGCATCACCCCACCTGACCTTTCCCGTTAAGCAGCCATAGTGTGTTTTCTAAACGTGTGACTCTGTTCTGTCTTGTAATTCAGTTCAAGGGTAGCGATTTTGACATTCCCTCTATAAGTGATATCTTAGGATAAGTGTCTTTTTCTGTGTGACTTATTTCACTTAGAGTCATCGTACCTAAATCCACTCATCATGCTTGCTGCTACTAGCCTTATGACATTGATTTCATGGCTGAGTGATATTCCATTGTGCATAAGTACCACATCTTCTTTATCCATTTTTCTCTTTCCTGGGCTATTTAAGGTGTACCGAAGTGGAGGTTCTTGTAAACAGAGCAGCCCTACACTTTGGGGTGCCTGTGTCTTGTGGATTTTCAGTTTTCCCAATGTATACGCCCATGAGTGGAAGTGCCCTATGCTCTCTAAGCTGTGTTTATTACATGTTTCAGGACACACCGGACACTTCTCCAGAGTGGCTGTTGGCAATTTACATCCCGCCCATCAGAGTAGCAAGGCTCCCATGTCTCCATGGCCCGTCCTGCATTTCTGGTTTTCACACTTTTTTCAGCATGGCCCTTTTGACCGATGGCAAGCGAGACTTCTTTGTAGTGCTGATTTGCCTTTCCGGCTTGCTTGGTTGGCCAAAAAGGGCGTATGCGTTTTTTCCTGAATATATTCAGGAGAAAACGCATACGCCCTTTTTGGCCAAGGGCATCATTGTCGACGTTTTGCCGCTTTTCATGTGCTTTAAAGGCGAGTCGCATCTACCTCCTGAAATCTGTTTCCTGCAATTCTGCCTTGCTTTCAAATCCTCTTCGTTGCCTTCCCTCAGTATATTTGTGGACGAGAGTTATCATTTATAACTCTGCAGGTTTGTGAATTGCAGTGCCCCTGAGCTCCATTTGTCAACTCGCTTGTTTGGGAGCTGGCCGCAAAAGCGCAGGATTGCTTCAGGCCCTATTCTTGTTCCGGGGGCGCAGGCTGAGCCTGTGGTTCATTCTTCTTCCTGATGGGAAAATAGAGTGACCTGTGCCTGTCCCAACACTTAGAGCTAGTCTCTCATTGGTTCCCCCTCTTCCCGTTCATCCTCAGGACAAATTGCAACCTGTACGAAACAGGAGGTTAACGGTGCTGATTCTCCACGTAGGGAGATTGTTAGTAAAGCGGCTGGAATGGCGAACCCGAGCACAAGGAGAGGAGAAATGAGGTGCGTTTTAGAAACCTTTCCCGATCACACGGTGTACCATCTTCTGGGTTTCCCAGGCATGTTTTCGATGTAGGAAGATGCCCTTGAACCTGGAGATTGGGGACCCATGGGATGGGTACCACGCAGTATTACTTTAAAGGGTCTGCGTTTGCTCACCCAACCTCACCAATCCTCTCAGCCCCAAGAGTGTCCAGCCTTATGTCTCATCCAGCTGTGCGTCTAGATATGGCCAATCCAGGTTGCATCAGAGCCCCTGAATGGATTTTGTAAGTATTTCTCTCTCTTTCATTCTCTTTGTTTTATGGGTTTTTTAAAGCAATTTATTTTTATAATGGGGTTTAGCTGCTTTTCACTGCTGTGTTTATGCCGCTTTACACCCTCTTGATTCACTTCCAGAGAGATATCAATACATAGGTTGTAAGATTCTTACGAGTCAGATATATTCTTGTGCGGTGAATAGGGGGTGTTGAGTCCATTTCACTGAGCAGGGTGTAGGTCTTGTCCATTACATATTTGGCTTATGGAACGGTATGTGAGCTAATTTCAAACCCTTGTTTTATGCATCACCCCACCTGACCTTTCCCGTTAAGCAGCCATAGTGTGTTTTCTAAACGTGTGACTCTGTTCTGTCTTGTAATTCAGTTCAAGGGTAGCGATTTTGACATTCCCTCTATAAGTGATATCTTAGGATAAGTGTCTTTTTCTGTGTGACTTATTTCACTTAGAGTCATCGTACCTAAATCCACTCATCATGCTTGCTGCTACTAGCCTTATGACATTGATTTCATGGCTGAGTGATATTCCATTGTGCATAAGTACCACATCTTCTTTATCCATTTTTCTCTTTCCTGGGCTATTTAAGGTGTACCGAAGTGGAGGTTCTTGTAAACAGAGCAGCCCTACACTTTGGGGTGCCTGTGTCTTGTGGATTTTCAGTTTTCCCAATGTATACGCCCATGAGTGGAAGTGCCCTATGCTCTCTAAGCTGTGTTTATTACATGTTTCAGGACACACCGGACACTTCTCCAGAGTGGCTGTTGGCAATTTACATCCCGCCCATCAGCGTAGCAAGGCTCCCATGTCTCCATGGCCTGTCCTGCATTTCTGGTTTTCACACTTTTTTCAGCATGGCCCTTTTGACCGATGGCAAGCGAGACTTCTTTGTAGTGCTGATTTGCCTTTCCGGCTTGCTTGGTTGGCCAAAAAGGGCGTATGCGTTTTTTCCTGAATATATTCAGGAGAAAACGCATACGCCCTTTTTGGCCAAGGGCATCATTGTCGACGTTTTGCCGCTTTTCATGTGCTTTAAAGGCGAGTCGCATCTACCTCCTGAAATCTGTTTCCTGCAATTCTGCCTTGCTTTCAAATCCTCTTCGTTGCCTTCCCTCAATATATTTGTGGACGAGAGTTATCATTTATAACTCTGCAGGTTTGTGAATTGCAGTGCCCCTGAGATCCATTTGTCAACTCGCTTTTTTGGGAGCTGGCCGCAAAAGCGCAGGATTGCTTCAGGCCCTATTCTGGTTCCGGGGGGGCAGGCTGAGCCTGCGGTTCATTCTTCTTCCTGATGGAAAAATAGAGTGACCTGTGCCTGTCCCAACACTTAGAGCTAGTCTCTCATTGGTTCCCCCTCTTCCCGTTCATCCTCAGGACAAATTGCAACCTGTACGAAACAGGAGGTTAACGGTGCTGATTCTCCACGTAGGGAGATTGTTAGTAAAGCGGCTGGAATGGCGAACCCGAGCACAAGGAGAGGAGAAATGAGGTGCGTTTTCTAAACCTTTCCCGATCACACGGTGTACCATCTTCTGGGTTTCCCAGGCATGTTTTCGATGTAGGAAGATGCCCTTGAACCTGGAGATTTGGGACCCATGGGATGGGAACCACGCAGTATTACTTTAAAGGGTCTGCGTTTGCTCACCCAACCTCACCAATCCTCTCAGCCCCAAGAGTGTCCAGCCTTATGTCTCATCCAGCTGTGCGTCTAGATATGGTCAATCCAGGTTGCATCAGAGCCCCTGTATGGATTTTGTAAGTATTTCTCTCTCTTTCATTCTCTTTGTTTTATGGGTTTTTTTAAGCAATTTATTTTTATAATGGGGTTTAGCTGCTTTTCACTGCTGTGTTTATGCCGCTTTACACCCTCTTGATTCACTTCCAGAGAGATATCAATACATAGGTTGTAAGATTCTTACGAGTCAGATATATTCTTGTGCGGTGAATAGGGGGTGTTGAGTCCATTTCACTGAGCAGGGTGTAGGTCTTGTCCATTACATATTTGGCTTATGGAACGGTATGTGAGCTAATTTCAAACCCTTGTTTTATGCATCACCCCACCTGACCTTTCCCGTTAAGCAGCCATAGTGTGTTTTCTAAACGTGTGACTCTGTTCTGTCTTGTAATTCAGTTCAAGGGTAGCGATTTTGACATTCCCTCTATAAGTGATATCTTAGGATAAGTGTCTTTTTCTGTGTGACTTATTTCACTTAGAGTCATCGTACCTAAATCCACTCATCATGCTTGCTGCTACTAGCCTTATGACATTGATTTCATGGCTGAGTGATATTCCATTGTGCATAAGTACCACATCTTCTTTATCCATTTTTCTCTTTCCTGGGCTATTTAAGGTGTACCGAAGTGGAGGTTCTTGTAAACAGAGCAGCCCTACACTTTGGGGTGCCTGTGTCTTGTGGATTTTCAGTTTTCCCAATGTATACGCCCATGAGTGGAAGTGCCCTATGCTCCCTAAGCTGTGTTTATTACATGTTTCAGGACACACCGGACACTTCTCCAGAGTGGCTGTTGGCAATTTACATCCCGCCCATCAGCGTAGCAAGGCTCCCATGTCTCCATGGCCTGTCCTGCATTTCTGGTTTTCACACTTTTTTCAGCATGGCCCTTTTGACCGATGGCAAGCGAGACTTCTTTGTAGTGCTGATTTGCCTTTCCGGCTTGCTTGGTTGGCCAAAAAGGGCGTATGCGTTTTCTCCTGAATATATTCAGGAGAAAACGCATACGCCCTTTTTGGCCAAGGGCATCATTGTCGACGTTTTGCCGCTTTTCATGTGCTTTAAAGGCGAGTCGCATCTACCTCCTGAAATCTGTTTCCTGCAATTCTGCCTTGCTTTCAAATCCTCTTCGTTGCCTTCCCTCAATATATTTGTGGACGAGAGTTATCATTTATAACTCTGCAGGTTTGTGAATTGCAGTGCCCCTGAGCTCCATTTGTCAACTCGCTTTTTTGGGAGCTGGCCGCAAAAGCGCAGGATTGCTTCAGGCCCTATTCTGGTTCCGGGGGGGCAGGCTGAGCCTGCGGTTCATTCTTCTTCCTGATGGAAAAATAGAGTGACCTGTGCCTGTCCCAACACTTAGAGCTAGTCTCTCATTGGTTCCCCCTCTTCCCGTTCATCCTCAGGACAAATTGCAACCTGTACGAAACAGGAGGTTAACGGTGCTGATTCTCCACGTAGGGAGATTGTTAGTAAAGCGGCTGGAATGGCGAACCCGAGCACAAGGAGAGGAGAAATGAGGTGCGTTTTCTAAACCTTTCCCGATCACACGGTGTACCATCTTCTGGGTTTCCCAGGCATGTTTTCGATGTAGGAAGATGCCCTTGAACCTGGAGATTTGGGACCCATGGGATGGGAACCACGCAGTATTACTTTAAAGGGTCTGCGTTTGCTCACCCAACCTCACCAATCCTCTCAGCCCCAAGAGTGTCCAGCCTTATGTCTCATCCAGCTGTGCGTCTAGATATGGTCAATCCAGGTTGCATCAGAGCCCCTGTATGGATTTTGTAAGTATTTCTCTCTCTTTCATTCTCTTTGTTTTATGGGTTTTTTTAAGCAATTTATTTTTATAATGGGGTTTAGCTGCTTTTCACTGCTGTGTTTATGCCGCTTTACACCCTCTTGATTCACTTCCAGAGAGATATCAATACATAGGTTGTAAGATTCTTACGAGTCAGATATATTCTTGTGCGGTGAATAGGGGGTGTTGAGTCCATTTCACTGAGCAGGGTGTAGGTCTTGTCCATTACATATTTGGCTTATGGAACGGTATGTGAGCTAATTTCAAACCCTTGTTTTATGCATCACCCCACCTGACCTTTCCCGTTAAGCAGCCATAGTGTGTTTTCTAAACGTGTGACTCTGTTCTGTCTTGTAATTCAGTTCAAGGGTAGCGATTTTGACATTCCCTCTATAAGTGATATCTTAGGATAAGTGTCTTTTTCTGTGTGACTTATTTCACTTAGAGTCATCGTACCTAAATCCACTCATCATGCTTGCTGCTACTAGCCTTATGACATTGATTTCATGGCTGAGTGATATTCCATTGTGCATAAGTACCACATCTTCTTTATCCATTTTTCTCTTTCCTGGGCTATTTAAGGTGTACCGAAGTGGAGGTTCTTGTAAACAGAGCAGCCCTACACTTTGGGGTGCCTGTGTCTTGTGGATTTTCAGTTTTCCCAATGTATACGCCCATGAGTGGAAGTGCCCTATGCTCCCTAAGCTGTGTTTATTACATGTTTCAGGACACACCGGACACTTCTCCAGAGTGGCTGTTGGCAATTTACATCCCGCCCATCAGCGTAGCAAGGCTCCCATGTCTCCATGGCCTGTCCTGCATTTCTGGTTTTCACACTTTTTTCAGCATGGCCCTTTTGACCGATGGCAAGCGAGACTTCTTTGTAGTGCTGATTTGCCTTTCCGGCTTGCTTGGTTGGCCAAAAAGGGCGTATGCGTTTTCTCCTGAATATATTCAGGAGAAAACGCATACGCCCTTTTTGGCCAAGGGCATCATTGTCGACGTTTTGCCGCTTTTCATGTGCTTTAAAGGCGAGTCGCATCTACCTCCTGAAATCTGTTTCCTGCAATTCTGCCTTGCTTTCAAATCCTCTTCGTTGCCTTCCCTCAATATATTTGTGGACGAGAGTTATCATTTATAACTCTGCAGGTTTGTGAATTGCAGTGCCCCTGAGCTCCATTTGTCAACTCGCTTTTTTGGGAGCTGGCCGCAAAAGCGCAGGATTGCTTCAGGCCCTATTCTGGTTCCGGGGGGGCAGGCTGAGCCTGCGGTTCATTCTTCTTCCTGATGGAAAAATAGAGTGACCTGTGCCTGTCCCAACACTTAGAGCTAGTCTCTCCTTGGTTCCCCCTCTTCCCGTTCATCCTCAGGACAAATTGCAACCTGTACGAAACAGGAGGTTAACGGTGCTGATTCTCCACGTAGGGAGATTGTTAGTAAAGCGGCTGGAATGGCGAACCCGAGCACAAGGAGAGGAGAAATGAGGTGCGTTTTAGAAACCTTTCCCGATCACACGGTGTACCATCTTCTGGGTTTCCCAGGC
Source organism: Eubalaena glacialis (assembly GCF_028564815.1). Classification (NCBI taxonomy): domain Eukaryota; kingdom Metazoa; phylum Chordata; class Mammalia; order Artiodactyla; family Balaenidae; genus Eubalaena; species Eubalaena glacialis. The sequence continues at coordinate 71,106,867 of NC_083718.1, read as the reverse complement.
ATGTTTTCGATGTAGGAAGATGCCCTTGAACCTGGAGATTTGGGACCCATGGGATGGGAACCACGCAGTATTATTTTAAAGGGTCTGCGTTTGCTCACCCAACCTCACCAATCCTCTCAGCCCCAAGAGTGTCCAGCCTTATGTCTCATCCAGCTGTGCGTCTAGATATGGTCAATCCAGGTTGCATCAGAGCCCCTGAATGGATTTTGTAAGTATTTCTCTCTCTTTCATTGTCTTTGTTTTATGGGTTTTTTTAAGCAATTTATTTTTATAATGGGGTTTAGCTGCTTTTCACTGCTGTGTTTATGCCGTTTTACATCCTCTTGATTCACTTCCAGAGAGATATCAATACATAGGTTGTAAGATTCTTACTAGTCAGACATATTCTTGTGCGGTGAATAGGGGGTGTTGAGTCCATTTCACTGAGCAGGGTGTAGGTCTTGTCCATTACATATTTGGCTTATGGAACGGTATCTGAGCTAATTTCAAACCCTTGTTTTATGCATCACGCCACCTGACCTTTCCCGTTAAGCAGCCATAGTGTGTTTTCTAAACGTGTGACTCTGTTCTATCTTGTAATTTAGTTCAAGGGTAGCGATTTTGACATTCCCTCTATAAGTGATATCTTAGGATAAGTGTCTTTTTCTGTGTGACTTATTTCACTTAGAGTCATCGTACCTAAATCCACTCATCATGCTTGCTGCTACTAGCCTTATGACATTGATTTCATGGCTGAGTGATATTCCATTGTGCATAAGTACCACATCTTCTTTATCCATTTTTCTCTTTCCTGGGCTATTTAAGGTGTACCGAAGTGGAGGTTCTTGTAAACAGAGCAGCCCTACACTTTGGGGTGCCTGTGTCTTGTGGATTTTCAGTTTTCCCAATGTATACGCCCATGAGTGGAAGTGCCCTATGCTCTCTAAGCTGTGTTTATTACATGTTTCAGGACACACCGGACACTTCTCCAGAGTGGCTGTTGGCAATTTACATCCCGCCCATCAGCGTAGCAAGGCTCCCATGTCTCCATGGCCTGTCCTGCATTTCTGGTTTTTACAATTTTTTCAGCATGGCCCTTTTGACCGATGGCAAGCGAGACTTCTTTGTAGTGCTGATTTGCCTTTCCGGCTTGCTTGGTTGGCCAAAAAGGGCGTATGCGTTTTTTCCTGAATATATTCAGGAGAAAACGCATACGCCCTTTTTGGCCAAGGGCATCATTGTCGACATTTTGCCGCTTTTCATGTGCTTTAAAGGCGAGTCGCATCTACCTCCTGAAATCTGTTTCCTGCAATTCTGCCTTGCTTTCAAATCCTCTTCGTTGCCTTCCCTCAATATATTTGTGGACGAGAGTTATCATTTATAACTCTGCAGGTTTGTGAATTGCAGTGCCCCTGAGCTCCATTTGTCAACTCGCTTTTTTGGGAGCTGGCCGCAAAAGCGCAGGATTGCTTCAGGCCCTATTCTGGTTCCGGGGGGGCAGGCTGAGCCTGCGGTTCATTCTTCTTCCTGATGGAAAAATAGAGTGACCTGTGCCTGTCCCAACACTTAGAGCTAGTCTCTCATTGGTTCCCCCTCTTCCCGTTCATCCTCAGGACAAATTGCAACCTGTACGAAACAGGAGGTTAACGGTGCTGATTCTCCACGTAGGGAGATTGTTAGTAAAGCGGCTGGAATGGCGAACCCGAGCACAAGGAGAGGAGAAATGACGTGCGTTTTCTAAACCTTTCCCGATCACACGGTGTACCATCTTCTGGGTTTCCCAGGCATGTTTTCGATGTAGGAAGATGCCCTTGAACCTGGAGATTTGGGACCCATGGGATGGGAACCACGCAGTATTACTTTAAAGGGTCTGCGTTTGCTCACCCAACCTCACCAATCCTCTCAGCCCCAAGAGTGTCCAGCCTTATGTCTCATCCAGCTGTGCGTCTAGATATGGTCAATCCAGGTTGCATCAGAGCCCCTGAATGGATTTTGTAAGTATTTCTCTCTCTTTCATTCTCTTTGTTTTATGGGTTTTTTTAAGCAATTTATTTTTATAATGGGGTTTAGCTGCTTTTCACTGCTGTGTTTATGCCGCTTTACACCCTCTTGATTCACTTCCAGAGAGATATCAATACATAGGTTGTAAGATTCTTACGAGTCAGATATATTCTTGTGCGGTGAATAGGGGGTGTTGAGTCCATTTCACTGAGCAGGGTGTAGGTCTTGTCCATTACATATTTGGCTTATGGAACGGTATGTGAGCTAATTTCAAACCCTTGTTTTATGCATCACCCCACCTGACCTTTCCCGTTAAGCAGCCATAGTGTGTTTTCTAAACGTGTGACTCTGTTCTGTCTTGTAATTCAGTTCAAGGGTAGCGATTTTGACATTCCCTCTATAAGTGATATCTTAGGATAAGTGTCTTTTTCTGTGTGACTTATTTCACTTAGAGTCATCGTACCTAAATCCACTCATCATGCTTGCTGCTACTAGCCTTATGACATTGATTTCATGGCTGAGTGATATTCCATTGTGCATAAGTACCACATCTTCTTTATCCATTTTTCTCTTTCCTGGGCTATTTAAGGTGTACCGAAGTGGAGGTTCTTGTAAACAGAGCAGCCCTACACTTTGGGGTGCCTGTGTCTTGTGGATTTTCAGTTTTCCCAATGTATACGCCCATGAGTGGAAGTGCCCTATGCTCTCTAAGCTGTGTTTATTACATGTTTCAGGACACACCGGACACTTCTCCAGAGTGGCTGTTGGCAATTTACATCCCGCCCATCAGCGTAGCAAGGCTCCCATGTCTCCATGGCCTGTCCTGCATTTCTGGTTTTCACACTTTTTTCAGCATGGCCCTTTTGACCGATGGCAAGCGAGACTTCTTTGTAGTGCTGATTTGCCTTTCCGGCTTGCTTGGTTGGCCAAAAAGGGCGTATGCGTTTTTTCCTGAATATATTCAGGAGAAAACGCATACGCCCTTTTTGGCCAAGGGCATCATTGTCGACGTTTTGCCGCTTTTCATGTGCTTTAAAGGCGAGTCGCATCTACCTCCTGAAATCTGTTTCCTGCAATTCTGCCTTGCTTTCAAATCCTCTTCGTTGCCTTCCCTCAATATATTTGTGGACGAGAGTTATCATTTATAACTCTGCAGGTTTGTGAATTGCAGTTCCCCTGAGATCCATTTGTCAACTCGCTTTTTTGGGAGCTGGCCGCAAAAGCGCAGGATTGCTTCAGGCCCTATTCTGGTTCCGGGGGGGCAGGCTGAGCCTGCGGTTCATTCTTCTTCCTGATGGAAAAATAGAGTGACCTGTGCCTGTCCCAACACTTAGAGCTAGTCTCTCATTGGTTCCCCCTCTTCCCGTTCATCCTCAGGACAAATTGCAACCTGTACGAAACAGGAGGTTAACGGTGCTGATTCTCCACGTAGGGAGATTGTTAGTAAAGCGGCTGGAATGGCGAACCCGAGCACAAGGAGAGGAGAAATGAGGTGCGTTTTAGAAACCTTTCCCGATCACACGGTGTACCATCTTCTGGGTTTCCCAGGCATGTTTTCGATGTAGGAAGATGCCCTTGAACCTGGAGATTTGGGACCCATGGGATGGGTACCACGCAGTATTACTTTAAAGGGTCTGCGTTTGCTCACCCAACCTCACTAATCCTCTCACCCCAAGAGTGTCCAGCCTTATGTCTCATCCAGCTGTTTGTCTAGATATGGTCTATCCAGGTTGCATCAGAGCCCCTGCATGGATTTTGTAAGAATTTCTCTCTCTTTCACTGTCTTTGTTTTATGGGTTTTTTTTGAAGTAAATTATTTTTATAATGGGGTTTAGCTGCTTTTCACTGCTGTGTTTATGCCTTTTTACATCCTCTTGATTCACTTCCAGAGAGATATCAATACATAGGTTTTAAGATTCTTACGAGTCAGATAGATTCTTGTGCGGTGAATAGGGGGTGTTGAGTCCATTTCACTGAGCAGGGTGTAGGTCTTGTCCATTACATATTTGGCTTATGGAACGGTATCTGAGCTAATTTCAAACCCTTGTTTTATGCATCACCCCACCTGACCTTTCCCGTTAAGCAGCCATAGTGTGTTTTCTAAACGTGTGACTCTGTTCTGTCTTGTAATTCAGTTCAAGGGTAGCGATTTTGACATTCCCTCTATAAGTGATATCTTAGGATAAGTGTCTTTTTCTGTGTGACTTATTTCACTTAGAGTCATCGTACCTAAATCCACTCATCATGCTTGCTGCTACTAGCCTTATGACATTGATTTCATGGCTGAGTGATATTCCATTGTGCATAAGTACCACATCTTCTTTATCCATTTTTCTCTTTCCTGGGCTATTTAAGGTGTACCGAAGTGGAGGTTCTTGTAAACAGTGCAGCCCTACACTTTGGGGTGCCTGTGTCTTGTGGATTTTCAGTTTTCCCAATGTATACGCCCATGAGTGGAAGTGCCCTATGATCGCTAAGCTGTGTTTATTACATGTTTCAGGACACACCGGACACTTCTCCAGAGTGGCTGTTGGCAATTTACATCCCGCCCATCAGCGTAGCAAGGCTCCCATGTCTCCATGGCCTGTCCTGCATTTCTGGTTTTTACACTTTTTTCAGCATGGCCCTTTTGACCGATGGCAAGCGGGACTTCTTTGTAGTGCTGATTTGCCTTTCTGGCTTGCTTGGTTGTCCAAAAAGGGCGTATGCGTTTTTTCCTGCTTATATTCAGGAAAAAACGCATACGCCCTTTTTGGCCAAGGGCATCATTGTCGACGTTTTGCCGCTTTTCATGTGCTTTAAAGGCGGGTCGCATCTACCTCCTGAAATCTGTTTCCTGCAATTCTGCCTTGCTTTCAAGTCCTCTTCGTTGCCTTCCATCAATATATTTGTGGACGAGAGTTATCATTTATAACTCTGCAGGTTTGTGAATTGCAGTGCCCCTGAGCTCCATTTGTCAACTCGCTTTTTTGGGAGCTGGCCGCAAAAGCGCAGGATTGCTTCAGGCCCTATTCTGGTTCCGGGGGGGCAGGCTGAGCCTGCGGTTCATTCTTCTTCCTGATGGAAAAATAGAGTGACCTGTGCCTGTCCCAACACTTAGAGCTAGTCTCTCATTGGTTCCCCCTCTTCCCGTTCATCCTCAGGACAAATTGCAACCTGTACGAAACAGGAGGTTAACGGTGCTGATTCTCCACGTAGGGAGATTGTTAGTAAAGCGGCTGGAATGGCGAACCCGAGCACAAGGAGAGGAGAAATGAGGTGCGTTTTAGAAACCTTTCCCGATCACACGGTGTACCATCTTCTGGGTTTCCCAGGCATGTTTTCGATGTAGGAAGATGCCCTTGAACCTGGAGATTTGGGACCCATGGGATGGGTACCACGCAGTATTACTTTAAAGGGTCTGCGTTTGCTCACCCAACCTCACTAATCCTCTCACCCCAAGAGTGTCCAGCCTTATGTCTCATCCAGCTGTTTGTCTAGATATGGTCTATCCAGGTTGCATCAGAGCCCCTGCATGGATTTTGTAAGAATTTCTCTCTCTTTCACTGTCTTTGTTTTATGGGTTTTTTTTGAAGTAAATTATTTTTATAATGGGGTTTAGCTGCTTTTCACTGCTGTGTTTATGCCTTTTTACATCCTCTTGATTCACTTCCAGAGAGATATCAATACATAGGTTTTAAGATTCTTACGAGTCAGATAGATTCTTGTGCGGTGAATAGGGGGTGTTGAGTCCATTTCACTGAGCAGGGTGTAGGTCTTGTCCATTACATATTTGGCTTATGGAACGGTATCTGAGCTAATTTCAAACCCTTGTTTTATGCATCACCCCACCTGACCTTTCCCGTTAAGCAGCCATAGTGTGTTTTCTAAACGTGTGACTCTGTTCTGTCTTGTAATTCAGTTCAAGGGTAGCGATTTTGACATTCCCTCTATAAGTGATATCTTAGGATAAGTGTCTTTTTCTGTGTGACTTATTTCACTTAGAGTCATCGTACCTAAATCCACTCATCATGCTTGCTGCTACTAGCCTTATGACATTGATTTCATGGCTGAGTGATATTCCATTGTGCATAAGTACCACATCTTCTTTATCCATTTTTCTCTTTCCTGGGCTATTTAAGGTGTACCGAAGTGGAGGTTCTTGTAAACAGTGCAGCCCTACACTTTGGGGTGCCTGTGTCTTGTGGATTTTCAGTTTTCCCAATGTATACGCCCATGAGTGGAAGTGCCCTATGATCGCTAAGCTGTGTTTATTACATGTTTCAGGACACACCGGACACTTCTCCAGAGTGGCTGTTGGCAATTTACATCCCGCCCATCAGCGTAGCAAGGCTCCCATGTCTCCATGGCCTGTCCTGCATTTCTGGTTTTTACACTTTTTTCAGCATGGCCCTTTTGACCGATGGCAAGCGGGACTTCTTTGTAGTGCTGATTTGCCTTTCTGGCTTGCTTGGTTGTCCAAAAAGGGCGTATGCGTTTTTTCCTGCTTATATTCAGGAAAAAACGCATACGCCCTTTTTGGCCAAGGGCATCATTGTCGACGTTTTGCCGCTTTTCATGTGCTTTAAAGGCGGGTCGCATCTACCTCCTGAAATCTGTTTCCTGCAATTCTGCCTTGCTTTCAAGTCCTCTTCGTTGCCTTCCATCAATATATTTGTGGACGAGAGTTATCATTTATAACTCTGCAGGTTTGTGAATTGCAGTGCCCCTGAGCTCCATTTGTCAACTCGCTTGTTTGGGAGCTGGCCGCAAAAGCGCAGGATTGCTTCAGGCCCTATTCTTGTTCCGGGGGCGCAGGCTGAGCCTGTGGTTCATTCTTCTTCCTGATGGGAAAATAGAGTGACCTGTGCCTGTCCCAACACTTAGAGCTAGTCTCTCATTGGTTCCCCCTTTTCCCGTTCATCCTCAGGACAAATTGCAACCTGTACGAAACAGGAGGTTAACGGTGCTGATTCTCCACGTAGGGAGATTGTTAGTAAAGCGGCTGGAATGGCGAACCCGAGCACAAGGAGAGGAGAAATGAGGTGCGTTTTAGAAACCTTTCCCGATCACACGGTGTACCATCTTCTGGGTTTCCCAGGCATGTTTTCGATGTAGGAAGATGCCCTTGAACCTGGAGATTTGGGACCCATGGGATGGGAACCACGCAGTATTACTTTAAAGGGTCTGCGTTTGCTCACCCAACCTCACCAATCCTCTCAGCCCCAAGAGTGTCCAGCCTTATGTCTCATCCAGCTGTGCGTCTAGATATGGTCAATCCAGGTTGCATCAGAGCCCCTGAATGGATTTTGTAAGTATTTCTCTCTCTTTCATTGTCTTTGTTTTATGGGTTTTTTTAAGCAATTTATTTTTATAATGGGGTTTAGCTGCTTTTCACTGCTGTGTTTATGCCGCTTTACACCCTCTTGATTCACTTCCAGAGAGATATCAATACATAGGTTGTAAGATTCTTACGAGTCAGATATATTCTTGTGCGGTGAATAGGGGGTGTTGAGTCCATTTCACTGAGCAGGGTGTAGGTCTTGTCCATTACATATTTGGCTTATGGAACGGTATGTGAGCTAATTTCAAACCCTTGTTTTATGCATCACCCCACCTGACCTTTCCCGTTAAGCAGCCATAGTGTGTTTTCTAAACGTGTGACTCTGTTCTGTCTTGTAATTCAGTTCAAGGGTAGCGATTTTGACATTCCCTCTATAAGTGATATCTTAGGATAAGTGTCTTTTTCTGTGTGACTTATTTCACTTAGAGTCATCGTACCTAAATCCACTCATCATGCTTGCTGCTACTAGCCTTATGACATTGATTTCATGGCTGAGTGATATTCCATTGTGCATAAGTACCACATCTTCTTTATCCATTTTTCTCTTTCCTGGGCTATTTAAGGTGTACCGAAGTGGAGGTTCTTGTAAACAGAGCAGCCCTACACTTTGGGGTGCCTGTGTCTTGTGGATTTTCAGTTTTCCCAATGTATACGCCCATGAGTGGAAGTGCCCTATGCTCTCTAAGCTGTGTTTATTACATGTTTCAGGACACACCGGACACTTCTCCAGAGTGGCTGTTGGCAATTTACATCCCGCCCATCAGCGTAGCAAGGCTCCCATGTCTCCATGGCCTGTCCTGCATTTCTGGTTTTCACACTTTTTTCAGCATGGCCCTTTTGACCGATGGCAAGCGAGACTTCTTTGTAGTGCTGATTTGCCTTTCCGGCTTGCTTGGTTGGCCAAAAAGGGCGTATGCGTTTTTTCCTGAATATATTCAGGAGAAAACGCATACGCCCTTTTTGGCCAAGGGCATCATTGTCGACGTTTTGCCGCTTTTCATGTGCTTTAAAGGCGAGTCGCATCTACCTCCTGAAATCTGTTTCCTGCAATTCTGCCTTGCTTTCAAATCCTCTTCGTTGCCTTCCCTCAATATATTTGTGGACGAGAGTTATCATTTATAACTCTGCAGGTTTGTGAATTGCAGTTCCCCTGAGATCCATTTGTCAACTCGCTTTTTTGGGAGCTGGCCGCAAAAGCGCAGGATTGCTTCAGGCCCTATTCTGGTTCCGGGGGGGCAGGCTGAGCCTGCGGTTCATTCTTCTTCCTGATGGAAAAATAGAGTGACCTGTGCCTGTCCCAACACTTAGAGCTAGTCTCTCATTGGTTCCCCCTCTTCCCGTTCATCCTCAGGACAAATTGCAACCTGTACGAAACAGGAGGTTAACGGTGCTGATTCTCCACGTAGGGAGATTGTTAGTAAAGCGGCTGGAATGGCGAACCCGAGCACAAGGAGAGGAGAAATGAGGTGCGTTTTAGAAACCTTTCCCGATCACACGGTGTACCATCTTCTGGGTTTCCCAGGCATGTTTTCGATGTAGGAAGATGCCCTTGAACCTGGAGATTTGGGACCCATGGGATGGGTACCACGCAGTATTACTTTAAAGGGTCTGCGTTTGCTCACCCAACCTCACTAATCCTCTCACCCCAAGAGTGTCCAGCCTTATGTCTCATCCAGCTGTTTGTCTAGATATGGTCTATCCAGGTTGCATCAGAGCCCCTGCATGGATTTTGTAAGAATTTCTCTCTCTTTCACTGTCTTTGTTTTATGGGTTTTTTTTGAAGTAAATTATTTTTATAATGGGGTTTAGCTGCTTTTCACTGCTGTGTTTATGCCTTTTTACATCCTCTTGATTCACTTCCAGAGAGATATCAATACATAGGTTTTAAGATTCTTACGAGTCAGATAGATTCTTGTGCGGTGAATAGGGGGTGTTGAGTCCATTTCACTGAGCAGGGTGTAGGTCTTGTCCATTACATATTTGGCTTATGGAACGGTATCTGAGCTAATTTCAAACCCTTGTTTTATGCATCACCCCACCTGACCTTTCCCGTTAAGCAGCCATAGTGTGTTTTCTAAACGTGTGACTCTGTTCTGTCTTGTAATTCAGTTCAAGGGTAGCGATTTTGACATTCCCTCTATAAGTGATATCTTAGGATAAGTGTCTTTTTCTGTGTGACTTATTTCACTTAGAGTCATCGTACCTAAATCCACTCATCATGCTTGCTGCTACTAGCCTTATGACATTGATTTCATGGCTGAGTGATATTCCATTGTGCATAAGTACCACATCTTCTTTATCCATTTTTCTCTTTCCTGGGCTATTTAAGGTGTACCGAAGTGGAGGTTCTTGTAAACAGTGCAGCCCTACACTTTGGGGTGCCTGTGTCTTGTGGATTTTCAGTTTTCCCAATGTATACGCCCATGAGTGGAAGTGCCCTATGATCGCTAAGCTGTGTTTATTACATGTTTCAGGACACACCGGACACTTCTCCAGAGTGGCTGTTGGCAATTTACATCCCGCCCATCAGCGTAGCAAGGCTCCCATGTCTCCATGGCCTGTCCTGCATTTCTGGTTTTTACACTTTTTTCAGCATGGCCCTTTTGACCGATGGCAAGCGGGACTTCTTTGTAGTGCTGATTTGCCTTTCTGGCTTGCTTGGTTGTCCAAAAAGGGCGTATGCGTTTTTTCCTGCTTATATTCAGGAAAAAACGCATACGCCCTTTTTGGCCAAGGGCATCATTGTCGACGTTTTGCCGCTTTTCATGTGCTTTAAAGGCGGGTCGCATCTACCTCCTGAAATCTGTTTCCTGCAATTCTGCCTTGCTTTCAAGTCCTCTTCGTTGCCTTCCATCAATATATTTGTGGACGAGAGTTATCATTTATAACTCTGCAGGTTTGTGAATTGCAGTGCCCCTGAGATCCATTTGTCAACTCGCTTTTTTGGGAGCTGGCCGCAAAAGCGCAGGATTGCTTCAGGCCCTATTCTGGTTCCGGGGGGGCAGGCTGAGCCTGCGGTTCATTCTTCTTCCTGATGGAAAAATAGAGTGACCTGTGCCTGTCCCAACACTTAGAGCTAGTCTCTCATTGGTTCCCCCTCTTCCCGTTCATCCTCAGGACAAATTGCAACCTGTACGAAACAGGAGGTTAACGGTGCTGATTCTCCACGTAGGGAGATTGTTAGTAAAGCGGCTGGAATGGCGAACCCGAGCACAAGGAGAGGAGAAATGAGGTGCGTTTTAGAAACCTTTCCCGATCACACGGTGTACCATCTTCTGGGTTTCCCAGGCATGTTTTCGATGTAGGAAGATGCCCTTGAACCTGGAGATTTGGGACCCATGGGATGGGTACCACGCAGTATTACTTTAAAGGGTCTGCGTTTGCTCACCCAACCTCACTAATCCTCTCACCCCAAGAGTGTCCAGCCTTATGTCTCATCCAGCTGTTTGTCTAGATATGGTCTATCCAGGTTGCATCAGAGCCCCTGCATGGATTTTGTAAGAATTTCTCTCTCTTTCACTGTCTTTGTTTTATGGGTTTTTTTTGAAGTAAATTATTTTTATAATGGGGTTTAGCTGCTTTTCACTGCTGTGTTTATGCCTTTTTACATCCTCTTGATTCACTTCCAGAGAGATATCAATACATAGGTTTTAAGATTCTTACGAGTCAGATAGATTCTTGTGCGGTGAATAGGGGGTGTTGAGTCCATTTCACTGAGCAGGGTGTAGGTCTTGTCCATTACATATTTGGCTTATGGAACGGTATCTGAGCTAATTTCAAACCCTTGTTTTATGCATCACCCCACCTGACCTTTCCCGTTAAGCAGCCATAGTGTGTTTTCTAAACGTGTGACTCTGTTCTGTCTTGTAATTCAGTTCAAGGGTAGCGATTTTGACATTCCCTCTATAAGTGATATCTTAGGATAAGTGTCTTTTTCTGTGTGACTTATTTCACTTAGAGTCATCGTACCTAAATCCACTCATCATGCTTGCTGCTACTAGCCTTATGACATTGATTTCATGGCTGAGTGATATTCCATTGTGCATAAGTACCACATCTTCTTTATCCATTTTTCTCTTTCCTGGGCTATTTAAGGTGTACCGAAGTGGAGGTTCTTGTAAACAGTGCAGCCCTACACTTTGGGGTGCCTGTGTCTTGTGGATTTTCAGTTTTCCCAATGTATACGCCCATGAGTGGAAGTGCCCTATGATCGCTAAGCTGTGTTTATTACATGTTTCAGGACACACCGGACACTTCTCCAGAGTGGCTGTTGGCAATTTACATCCCGCCCATCAGCGTAGCAAGGCTCCCATGTCTCCATGGCCTGTCCTGCATTTCTGGTTTTTACACTTTTTTCAGCATGGCCCTTTTGACCGATGGCAAGCGGGACTTCTTTGTAGTGCTGATTTGCCTTTCTGGCTTGCTTGGTTGTCCAAAAAGGGCGTATGCGTTTTTTCCTGCTTATATTCAGGAAAAAACGCATACGCCCTTTTTGGCCAAGGGCATCATTGTCGACGTTTTGCCGCTTTTCATGTGCTTTAAAGGCGGGTCGCATCTACCTCCTGAAATCTGTTTCCTGCAATTCTGCCTTGCTTTCAAGTCCTCTTCGTTGCCTTCCATCAATATATTTGTGGACGAGAGTTATCATTTATAACTCTGCAGGTTTGTGAATTGCAGTGCCCCTGAGCTCCATTTGTCAACTCGCTTGTTTGGGAGCTGGCCGCAAAAGCGCAGGATTGCTTCAGGCCCTATTCTTGTTCCGGGGGCGCAGGCTGAGCCTGTGGTTCATTCTTCTTCCTGATGGGAAAATAGAGTGACCTGTGCCTGTCCCAACACTTAGAGCTAGTCTCTCATTGGTTCCCCCTTTTCCCGTTCATCCTCAGGACAAATTGCAACCTGTACGAAACAGGAGGTTAACGGTGCTGATTCTCCACGTAGGGAGATTGTTAGTAAAGCGGCTGGAATGGCGAACCCGAGCACAAGGAGAGGAGAAATGAGGTGCGTTTTAGAAACCTTTCCCGATCACACGGTGTACCATCTTCTGGGTTTCCCAGGCATGTTTTCGATGTAGGAAGATGCCCTTGAACCTGGAGATTTGGGACCCATGGGATGGGAACCACGCAGTATTACTTTAAAGGGTCTGCGTTTGCTCACCCAACCTCACCAATCCTCTCAGCCCCAAGAGTGTCCAGCCTTATGTCTCATCCAGCTGTGCGTCTAGATATGGTCAATCCAGGTTGCATCAGAGCCCCTGAATGGATTTTGTAAGTATTTCTCTCTCTTTCATTGTCTTTGTTTTATGGGTTTTTTTAAGCAATTTATTTTTATAATGGGGTTTAGCTGCTTTTCACTGCTGTGTTTATGCCGCTTTACACCCTCTTGATTCACTTCCAGAGAGATATCAATACATAGGTTGTAAGATTCTTACGAGTCAGATATATTCTTGTGCGGTGAATAGGGGGTGTTGAGTCCATTTCACTGAGCAGGGTGTAGGTCTTGTCCATTACATATTTGGCTTATGGAACGGTATGTGAGCTAATTTCAAACCCTTGTTTTATGCATCACCCCACCTGACCTTTCCCGTTAAGCAGCCATAGTGTGTTTTCTAAACGTGTGACTCTGTTCTGTCTTGTAATTCAGTTCAACGGTAGCGATTTTGACATTCCCTCTATAAGTGATATCTTAGGATAAGTGTCTTTTTCTGTGTGACTTATTTCACTTAGAGTCATCGTACCTAAATCCACTCATCATGCTTGCTGCTACTAGCCTTATGACATTGATTTCATGGCTGAGTGATATTCCATTGTGCATAAGTACCACATCTTCTTTATCCATTTTTCTCTTTCCTGGGCTATTTAAGGTGTACCGAAGTGGAGGTTCTTGTAAACAGAGCAGCCCTACACTTTGGGGTGCCTGTGTCTTGTGGATTTTCAGTTTTCCCAATGTATACGCCCATGAGTGGAAGTGCCCTATGCTCTCTAAGCTGTGTTTATTACATGTTTCAGGACACACCGGACACTTCTCCAGAGTGGCTGTTGGCAATTTACATCCCGCCCATCAGAGTAGCAAGGCTCCCATGTCTCCATGGCCTGTCCTGCATTTCTGGTTTTCACACTTTTTTCAGCATGGCCCTTTTGACCGATGGCAAGCGAGACTTCTTTGTAGTGCTGATTTGCCTTTCCGGCTTGCTTGGTTGGCCAAAAAGGGCGTATGCGTTTTTTCCTGAATATATTCAGGAGAAAACGCATACGCCCTTTTTGGCCAAGGGCATCATTGTCGACGTTTTGCCGCTTTTCATGTGCTTTAAAGGCGAGTCGCATCTACCTCCTGAAATCTGTTTCCTGCAATTCTGCCTTGCTTTCAAATCCTCTTCGTTGCCTTCCCTCAATATATTTGTGGACGAGAGTTATCATTTATAACTCTGCAGGTTTGTGAATTGCAGTGCCCCTGAGATCCATTTGTCAACTCGCTTGTTTGGGAGCTGGCCGCAAAAGCGCAGGATTGCTTCAGGCCCTATTCTGGTTCCGGGGGGGCAGGCTGAGCCTGTGGTTCATTCTTCTTCCTGATGGGAAAATAGAGTGACCTGTGCCTGTCCCAACACCTAGAGCTAGTCTCTCCTTGGTTCCCCCTCTTCCCGTTCATCCTCAGGACAAATTGCAACCTGTACGAAACAGGAGGTTAACGGTGCTGATTCTCCACGTAGGGAGATTGTTAGTAAAGCGGCTGGAATGGCGAACCCGAGCACAAGGAGAGGAGAAATGAGGTGCGTTTTAGAAACCTTTCCCGATCACACGGTGTACCATCTTCTGGGATTCCCAGGCATGTTTTCGATGTAGGAAGATGCCCTTGAACCTGGAGATTTGGGACCCATGGGATGGGTACCACGCAGTATTACTTTAAAGGGTCTGCGTTTGCTCACCCAACCTCACCAATCCTCTCAGCCCCAAGAGTGTCCAGCCTTATGTCTCATCCAGCTGTGCGTCTAGATATGGCCAATCCAGGTTGCATCAGAGCCCCTGAATGGATTTTGTAAGTATTTCTCTCTCTTTCATTCTCTTTGTTTTATGGGTTTTTTAAAGCAATTTATTTTTATAATGGGGTTTAGCTGCTTTTCACTGCTGTGTTTATGCCGCTTTACACCCTCTTGATTCACTTCCAGAGAGATATCAATACATAGGTTGTAAGATTCTTACGAGTCAGATATATTCTTGTGCTGTGAATAGGCGGTGTTGAGTCCATTTCACTGAGCAGGGTGTAGATCTTGTCCATTACATATTTGGCTTATGGAACGGTATGTGAGCTAATTTCAAACCCTTGTTTTATGCATCACCCCACCTGACCTTTCCCGTTAAGCAGCCATAGTGTGTTTTCTAAACGTGTGACTCTGTTCTGTCTTGTAATTCAGTTCAAGGGTAGCGATTTTGACATTCCCTCTATAAGTGATATCTTAGGATAAGTGTCTTTTTCTGTGTGACTTATTTCACTTAGAGTCATCGTACCTAAATCCACTCATCATGCTTGCTGCTACTAGCCTTATGTCATTGATTTCATGGCTGAGTGATATTCCATTGTGCATAAGTACCACATCTTCTTTATCCATTTTTCTCTTTCCTGGGCTATTTAAGGTGTACCGAAGTGGAGGTTCTTGTAAACAGAGCAGCCCTACACTTTGGGGTGCCTGTGTCTTGTGGATTTTCAGTTTTCCCAATGTATACGCCCATGAGTGGAAGTGCCCTATTCTCTCTAAGCTGTGTTTATTACATGTTTCAGGACACACCAGACACTTCTCCAGAGTGGCTGTTGGCAATTTACATCCCGCCCATCAGCGTAGCAAGGCTCCCATGTCTCCATGGCCTGTCCTGCATTTCTGGTTTTCACACTTTTTTCAGCATGGCCCTTTTGACCGATGGCAAGCGAGACTTCTTTGTAGTGCTGATTTGCCTTTCCGGCTTGCTTGGTTGGCCAAAAAGGGCGTATGCGTTTTTTCCTGAATATATTCAGGAGAAAACGCATACGCCCTTTTTGGCCAAGGGCATCATTGTCGACGTTTTGCCGCTTTTCATGTGCTTTAAAGGAGAGTCGCATCTACCTCCTGAAATCTGTTTCCTGCAATTCTGCCTTGCTTTCAAATCCTCTTCGTTGCCTTCCCTCAGTATATTTGTGGACGAGAGTTATCATTTATAACTCTGCAGGTTTGTGAATTGCAGTGCCCCTGAGCTCCATTTGTCAACTCGCTTGTTTGGGAGCTGGCCGCAAAAGCGCAGGATTGCTTCAGGCCCTATTCTTGTTCCGGGGGCGCAGGCTGAGCCTGTGGTTCATTCTTCTTCCTGATGGGAAAATAGAGTGACCTGTGCCTGTCCCAACACTTAGAGCTAGTCTCTCATTGGTTCCCCCTCTTCCCGTTCATCCTCAGGACAAATTGCAACCTGTACGAAACAGGAGGTTAACGGTGCTGATTCTCCACGTAGGGAGATTGTTAGTAAAGCGGCTGGAATGGCGAACCCGAGCACAAGGAGAGGAGAAATGAGGTGCGTTTTCTAAACCTTTCCCGATCACACGGTGTACCATCTTCTGGGTTTCCCAGGCATGTTTTCGATGTAGGAAGATGCCCTTGAACCTGGAGATTTGGGACCCATGGGATGGGAACCACGCAGTATTACTTTAAAGGGTCTGCGTTTGCTCACCCAACCTCACCAATCCTCTCAGCCCCAAGAGTGTCCAGCCTTATGTCTCATCCAGCTGTGCGTCTAGATATGGTCAATCCAGGTTGCATCAGAGCCCCTGAATGGATTTTGTAAGTATTTCTCTCTCTTTCATTCTCTTTGTTTTATGGGTTTTTTTAAGCAATTTATTTTTATAATGGGGTTTAGCTGCTTTTCACTGCTGTGTTTATGCCGCTTTACACCCTCTTGATTCACTTCCAGAGAGATATCAATACATAGGTTGTAAGATTCTTACGAGTCAGATATATTCTTGTGCGGTGAATAGGGGGTGTTGAGTCCATTTCACTGAGCAGGGTGTAGGTCTTGTCCATTACATATTTGGCTTATGGAACGGTATGTGAGCTAATTTCAAACCCTTGTTTTATGCATCACCCCACCTGACCTTTCCCGTTAAGCAGCCATAGTGTGTTTTCTAAACGTGTGACTCTGTTCTGTCTTGTAATTCAGTTCAAGGGTAGCGATTTTGACATTCCCTCTATAAGTGATATCTTAGGATAAGTGTCTTTTTCTGTGTGACTTATTTCACTTAGAGTCATCGTACCTAAATCCACTCATCATGCTTGCTGCTACTAGCCTTATGACATTGATTTCATGGCTGAGTGATATTCCATTGTGCATAAGTACCACATCTTCTTTATCCATTTTTCTCTTTCCTGGGCTATTTAAGGTGTACCGAAGTGGAGGTTCTTGTAAACAGAGCAGCCCTACACTTTGGGGTGCCTGTGTCTTGTGGATTTTCAGTTTTCCCAATGTATACGCCCATGAGTGGAAGTGCCCTATGCTCTCTAAGCTGTGTTTATTACATGTTTCAGGACACACCGGACACTTCTCCAGAGTGGCTGTTGGCAATTTACATCCCGCCCATCAGCGTAGCAAGGCTCCCATGTCTCCATGGCCTGTCCTGCATTTCTGGTTTTCACACTTTTTTCAGCATGGCCCTTTTGACCGATGGCAAGCGAGACTTCTTTGTAGTGCTGATTTGCCTTTCCGGCTTGCTTGGTTGGCCAAAAAGGGCGTATTCGTTTTCTCCTGAATATATTCAGGAGAAAACGCATACGCCGTTTTTGGCCAAGGGCATCATTGTCGACGTTTTGCCGCTTTTCATGTGCTTTAAAGGAGAGTCGCATCTACCTCCTGAAATCTGTTTCCTGCAATTCTGCCTTGCTTTCAAATCCTCTTCGTTGCCTTCCCTCAATATATTTGTGGACGAGAGTTATCATTTATAACTCTGCAGGTTTGTGAATTGCAGTGCCCCTGAGCTCCATTTGTCAACTCGCTTGTTTGGGAGCTGGCCGCAAAAGCGCAGGATTGCTTCAGGCCCTATTCTGGTTACGGGGGGGCAGGCTGAGCCTGCGGTTCATTCTTCTTCCTGATGGAAAAATAGAGTGACCTGTGCCTGTCCCAACACTTAGAGCTAGTCTCTCATTGGTTCCCCCTCTTCCCGTTCATCCTCAGGACAAATTGCAACCTGTACGAAACAGGAGGTTAACGGTGCTGATTCTCCACGTAGGGAGATTGTTAGTAAAGCGGCTGGAATGGCGAACCCGAGCACAAGGAGAGGAGAAATGAGGTGCGTTTTAGAAACCTTTCCCGATCACACGGTGTACCATCTTCTGGGTTTCCCAGGCATGTTTTCGATGTAGGAAGATGCCCTTGAACCTGGAGATTTGGGACCCATGGGATGGGTACCACGCAGTATTACTTTAAAGGGTCTGCGTTTGCTCACCCAACCTCACCAATCCTCTCAGCCCCAAGAGTGTCCAGCCTTATGTCTCATCCAGCTGTGCGTCTAGATATGGCCAATCCAGGTTGCATCAGAGCCCCTGAATGGATTTTGTAAGTATTTCTCTCTCTTTCATTCTCTTTGTTTTATGGGTTTTTTAAAGCAATTTATTTTTATAATGGGGTTTAGCTGCTTTTCACTGCTGTGTTTATGCCGCTTTACACCCTCTTGATTCACTTCCAGAGAGATATCAATACATAGGTTGTAAGATTCTTACGAGTCAGATATATTCTTGTGCTGTGAATAGGCGGTGTTGAGTCCATTTCACTGAGCAGGGTGTAGATCTTGTCCATTACATATTTGGCTTATGGAACGGTATGTGAGCTAATTTCAAACCCTTGTTTTATGCATCACCCCACCTGACCTTTCCCGTTAAGCAGCCATAGTGTGTTTTCTAAACGTGTGACTCTGTTCTGTCTTGTAATTCAGTTCAAGGGTAGCGATTTTGACATTCCCTCTATAAGTGATATCTTAGGATAAGTGTCTTTTTCTGTGTGACTTATTTCACTTAGAGTCATCGTACCTAAATCCACTCATCATGCTTGCTGCTACTAGCCTTATGTCATTGATTTCATGGCTGAGTGATATTCCATTGTGCATAAGTACCACATCTTCTTTATCCATTTTTCTCTTTCCTGGGCTATTTAAGGTGTACCGAAGTGGAGGTTCTTGTAAACAGAGCAGCCCTACACTTTGGGGTGCCTGTGTCTTGTGGATTTTCAGTTTTCCCAATGTATACGCCCATGAGTGGAAGTGCCCTATTCTCTCTAAGCTGTGTTTATTACATGTTTCAGGACACACCAGACACTTCTCCAGAGTGGCTGTTGGCAATTTACATCCCGCCCATCAGCGTAGCAAGGCTCCCATGTCTCCATGGCCTGTCCTGCATTTCTGGTTTTCACACTTTTTTCAGCATGGCCCTTTTGACCGATGGCAAGCGAGACTTCTTTGTAGTGCTGATTTGCCTTTCCGGCTTGCTTGGTTGGCCAAAAAGGGCGTATGCGTTTTTTCCTGAATATATTCAGGAGAAAACGCATACGCCCTTTTTGGCCAAGGGCATCATTGTCGACGTTTTGCCGCTTTTCATGTGCTTTAAAGGAGAGTCGCATCTACCTCCTGAAATCTGTTTCCTGCAATTCTGCCTTGCTTTCAAATCCTCTTCGTTGCCTTCCCTCAGTATATTTGTGGACGAGAGTTATCATTTATAACTCTGCAGGTTTGTGAATTGCAGTGCCCCTGAGCTCCATTTGTCAACTCGCTTGTTTGGGAGCTGGCCGCAAAAGCGCAGGATTGCTTCAGGCCCTATTCTTGTTCCGGGGGCGCAGGCTGAGCCTGTGGTTCATTCTTCTTCCTGATGGGAAAATAGAGTGACCTGTGCCTGTCCCAACACTTAGAGCTAGTCTCTCATTGGTTCCCCCTCTTCCCGTTCATCCTCAGGACAAATTGCAACCTGTACGAAACAGGAGGTTAACGGTGCTGATTCTCCACGTAGGGAGATTGTTAGTAAAGCGGCTGGAATGGCGAACCCGAGCACAAGGAGAGGAGAAATGAGGTGCGTTTTCTAAACCTTTCCCGATCACACGGTGTACCATCTTCTGGGTTTCCCAGGCATGTTTTCGATGTAGGAAGATGCCCTTGAACCTGGAGATTTGGGACCCATGGGATGGGAACCACGCAGTATTACTTTAAAGGGTCTGCGTTTGCTCACCCAACCTCACCAATCCTCTCAGCCCCAAGAGTGTCCAGCCTTATGTCTCATCCAGCTGTGCGTCTAGATATGGTCAATCCAGGTTGCATCAGAGCCCCTGAATGGATTTTGTAAGTATTTCTCTCTCTTTCATTCTCTTTGTTTTATGGGTTTTTTTAAGCAATTTATTTTTATAATGGGGTTTAGCTGCTTTTCACTGCTGTGTTTATGCCGCTTTACACCCTCTTGATTCACTTCCAGAGAGATATCAATACATAGGTTGTAAGATTCTTACGAGTCAGATATATTCTTGTGCGGTGAATAGGGGGTGTTGAGTCCATTTCACTGAGCAGGGTGTAGGTCTTGTCCATTACATATTTGGCTTATGGAACGGTATGTGAGCTAATTTCAAACCCTTGTTTTATGCATCACCCCACCTGACCTTTCCCGTTAAGCAGCCATAGTGTGTTTTCTAAACGTGTGACTCTGTTCTGTCTTGTAATTCAGTTCAAGGGTAGCGATTTTGACATTCCCTCTATAAGTGATATCTTAGGATAAGTGTCTTTTTCTGTGTGACTTATTTCACTTAGAGTCATCGTACCTAAATCCACTCATCATGCTTGCTGCTACTAGCCTTATGACATTGATTTCATGGCTGAGTGATATTCCATTGTGCATAAGTACCACATCTTCTTTATCCATTTTTCTCTTTCCTGGGCTATTTAAGGTGTACCGAAGTGGAGGTTCTTGTAAACAGAGCAGCCCTACACTTTGGGGTGCCTGTGTCTTGTGGATTTTCAGTTTTCCCAATGTATACGCCCATGAGTGGAAGTGCCCTATGCTCTCTAAGCTGTGTTTATTACATGTTTCAGGACACACCGGACACTTCTCCAGAGTGGCTGTTGGCAATTTACATCCCGCCCATCAGCGTAGCAAGGCTCCCATGTCTCCATGGCCTGTCCTGCATTTCTGGTTTTCACACTTTTTTCAGCATGGCCCTTTTGACCGATGGCAAGCGAGACTTCTTTGTAGTGCTGATTTGCCTTTCCGGCTTGCTTGGTTGGCCAAAAAGGGCGTATTCGTTTTCTCCTGAATATATTCAGGAGAAAACGCATACGCCGTTTTTGGCCAAGGGCATCATTGTCGACGTTTTGCCGCTTTTCATGTGCTTTAAAGGAGAGTCGCATCTACCTCCTGAAATCTGTTTCCTGCAATTCTGCCTTGCTTTCAAATCCTCTTCGTTGCCTTCCCTCAATATATTTGTGGACGAGAGTTATCATTTATAACTCTGCAGGTTTGTGAATTGCAGTGCCCCTGAGCTCCATTTGTCAACTCGCTTGTTTGGGAGCTGGCCGCAAAAGCGCAGGATTGCTTCAGGCCCTATTCTGGTTACGGGGGGGCAGGCTGAGCCTGCGGTTCATTCTTCTTCCTGATGGAAAAATAGAGTGACCTGTGCCTGTCCCAACACTTAGAGCTAGTCTCTCATTGGTTCCCCCTCTTCCCGTTCATCCTCAGGACAAATTGCAACCTGTACGAAACAGGAGGTTAACGGTGCTGATTCTCCACGTAGGGAGATTGTTAGTAAAGCGGCTGGAATGGCGAACCCGAGCACAAGGAGAGGAGAAATGAGGTGCGTTTTAGAAACCTTTCCCGATCACACGGTGTACCATCTTCTGGGTTTCCCAGGCATGTTTTCGATGTAGGAAGATGCCCTTGAACCTGGAGATTTGGGACCCATGGGATGGGAACCACGCAGTATTACTTTAAAGGGTCTGCGTTTGCTCACCCAACCTCACCAATCCTCTCAGCCCCAAGAGTGTCCAGCCTTATGTCTCATCCAGCTGTGCGTCTAGATATGGTCAATCCAGGTTGCATCAGAGCCCCTGAATGGATTTTGTAAGTATTTCTCTCTCTTTCATTCTCTTTGTTTTATGGGTTCTTTTAAGCAATTTATTTTTATAATGGGGTTTAGCTGCTTTTCACTGCTGTGTTTATGCCGTTTTACATCCTCTTGATTCACTTCCAGAGAGATATCAATACATAGGTTGTAAGATTCTTACTAGTCAGACATATTCTTGTGCGGTGAATAGGGGGTGTTGAGTCCATTTCACTGAGCAGGGTGTAGGTCTTGTCCATTACATATTTGGCTTATGGAACGGTATCTGAGCTAATTTCAAACCCTTGTTTTATGCATCACGCCACCTGACCTTTCCCGTTAAGCAGCCATAGTGTGTTTTCTAAACGTGTGACTCTGTTCTATCTTGTAATTCAGTTCAAGGGTAGCGATTTTGACATTCCCTCTATAAGTGATATCTTAGGATAAGTGTCTTTTTCTGTGTGACTTATTTCACTTAGAATCATCGTACCTAAATCCACTCATCATGCTTGCTGCTACTAGCCTTATGACATTGATTTCATGGCTGAGTGATATTCCATTGTGCATAAGTACCACATCTTCTTTATCCATTTTTCTCTTTCCTGGGCTATTTAAGGTGTACCGAAGTGGAGGTTCTTGTAAACAGAGCAGCCCTACACTTTGGGGTGCCTGTGTCTTGTGGATTTTCAGTTTTCCCAATGTATACGCCCATGAGTGGAAGTGCCCTATGCTCTCTAAGCTGTGTTTATTACATGTTTCAGGACACACCGGACACTTCTCCAGAGTGGCTGTTGGCAATTTACATCCCGCCCATCAGCGTAGCAAGGCTCCCATGTCTCCATGGCCTGTCCTGCATTTCTGGTTTTTACAATTTTTTCAGCATGGCCCTTTTGACCGATGGAAAGCGAGACTTCTTTGTAGTGCTGATTTGCCTTTCTGGCTTGCTTGGTTGTCCAAAAAGGGCGTATGCGTTTTTTCCTGCTTATATTCAGGAAAAAACGCATACGCCCTTTTTGGCCAAGGGCATCATTGTCGACGTTTTGCCGCTTTTCATGTGCTTTAAAGGCGGGTCGCATCTACCTCCTGAAATCTGTTTCCTGCAATTCTGCCTTGCTTTCAAGTCCTCTTCGTTGCCTTCCATCAATATATTTGTGGACGAGAGTTATCATTTATAACTCTGCAGGTTTGTGAATTGCAGTGCCCCTGAGCTCCATTTGTCAACTCGCTCTTTTGGGAGCTGGCCGCAAAAGCGCAGGATTGCTTCAGGCCCTATTCTTGTTCCGGGGGTGCAGGCTGAGCCTGTGGTTCATTCTTCTTCCTGATGGGAAAATAGAGTGACCTGTGCCTGTCCCAACACTTAGAGCTAGTCTCTCATTGGTTCCCCCTCTTCCCGTTCATCCTCAGGACAAATTGCAACCTGTACGAAACAGGAGGTTAACGGTGCTGATTCTCCACGTAGGGAGATTGTTAGTAAAGCGGCTGGAATGGCGAACCCGAGCACAAGGAGAGGAGAAATGACGTGCGTTTTCTAAACCTTTCCCGATCACACGGTGTACCATCTTCTGGGTTTCCCAGGCATGTTTTCGATGTAGGAAGATGCCCTTGAACCTGGAGATTTGGGACCCATGGGATGGGTACCACGCAGTATTACTTTAAAGGGTCTGCGTTTGCTCACCCAACCTCACCAATCCTCTCAGCCCCAAGAGTGTCCAGCCTTATGTCTCATCCAGCTGTGCGTCTAGATATGGTCAATCCAGGTTGCATCAGAGCTCCTGAATGGATTTTGTAAGTATTTCTCTCTCTTTCATTGTCTTTGTTTTATGGGTTTTTTTAAGCAATTTATTTTTATAATGGGGTTTAGCTGCTTTTCACTGCTGTGTTTATGCCGCTTTATACCCTCTTGATTCACTTCCAGAGAGATATCAATACATAGGTTGTAAGATTCTTACGAGTCAGATATATTCTTGTGCGGTGAATAGGCGGTGTTGAGTCCATTTCACTGAGCAGGGTGTAGGTCTTGTCCATTACATATTTGGCTTATGGAACGGTATGTGAGCTAATTTCAAACCCTTGTTTTATGCATCACCCCACCTGACCTTTCCCGTTAAGCAGCCATAGTGTGTTTTCTAAACGTGTGACTCTGTTCTGTCTTGTAATTCAGTTCAAGGGTAGCGATTTTGACATTCCCTCTATAAGTGATATCTTAGGATAAGTGTCTTTTTCTGTGTGACTTATTTCACTTAGAGTCATCGTACCTAAATCCACTCATCATGCTTGCTGCTACTAGCCTTATGACATTGATTTCATGGCTGAGTGATATTCCATTGTGCATAAGTACCACATCTTCTTTATCCATTTTTCTCTTTCCTGGGCTATTTAAGGTGTACCGAAGTGGAGGTTCTTGTAAACAGAGCAGCCCTACACTTTGGGGTGCCTGTGTCTTGTGGATTTTCAGTTTTCCCAATGTATACGCCCATGAGTGGAAGTGCCCTATGCTCTCTAAGCTGTGTTTATTACATGTTTCAGGACACACCGGACACTTCTCCAGAGTGGCTGTTGGCAATTTACATCCCGCCCATCAGCGTAGCAAGGCTCCCATGTCTCCATGGCCTGTCCTGCATTTCTGGTTTTCACACTTTTTTCAGCATGGCCCTTTTGACCGATGGCAAGCGAGACTTCTTTGTAGTGCTGATTTGCCTTTCCGGCTTGCTTGGTTGGCCAAAAAGGGCGTATGCGTTTTTTCCTGAATATATTCAGGAGAAAACGCATACGCCCTTTTTGGCCAAGGGCATCATTGTCGACGTTTTGCCGCTTTTCATGTGCTTTAAAGGCGAGTCGCATCTACCTCCTGAAATCTGTTTCCTGCAATTCTGCCTTGCTTTCAAATCCTCTTCGTTGCCTTCCCTCAATATATTTGTGGACGAGAGTTATCATTTATAACTCTGCAGGTTTGTGAATTGCAGTGCCCCTGAGCTCCATTTGTCAACTCGCTTGTTTGGGAGCTGGCCGCAAAAGCGCAGGATTGCTTCAGGCCCTATTCTGGTTCCGGGGGGGCAGGCTGAGCCTGCGGTTCATTCTTCTTCCTGATGGAAAAATAGAGTGACCTGTGCCTGTCCCAACACTTAGAGCTAGTCTCTCATTGGTTCCCCCTCTTCCCGTTCATCCTCAGGACAAATTGCAACCTGTACGAAACAGGAGGTTAACGGTGCTGATTCTCCACGTAGGGAGATTGTTAGTAAAGCGGCTGGAATGGCGAACCCGAGCACAAGGAGAGGAGAAATGAGGTGCGTTTTCTAAACCTTTCCCGATCACACGGTGTACCATCTTCTGGGTTTCCCAGGCATGTTTTCGATGTAGGAAGATGCCCTTGAACCTGGAGATTTGGGACCCATGGGATGGGAACCACGCAGTATTACTTTAAAGGGTCTGCGTTTGCTCACCCAACCTCACCAATCCTCTCAGCCCCAAGAGTGTCCAGCCTTATGTCTCATCCAGCTGTGCGTCTAGATATGGTCAATCCAGGTTGCATCAGAGCCCCTGAATGGATTTTGTAAGTATTTCTCTCTCTTTCATTCTCTTTGTTTTATGGGTTTTTTTAAGCAATTTATTTTTATAATGGGGTTTAGCTGCTTTTCACTGCTGTGTTTATGCCGCTTTACACCCTCTTGATTCACTTCCAGAGAGATATCAATACATAGGTTGTAAGATTCTTACGAGTCAGATATATTCTTGTGCGGTGAATAGGGGGTGTTGAGTCCATTTCACTGAGCAGGGTGTAGGTCTTGTCCATTACATATTTGGCTTATGGAACGGTATGTGAGCTAATTTCAAACCCTTGTTTTATGCATCACCCCACCTGACCTTTCCCGTTAAGCAGCCATAGTGTGTTTTCTAAACGTGTGACTCTGTTCTGTCTTGTAATTCAGTTCAAGGGTAGCGATTTTGACATTCCCTCTATAAGTGATATCTTAGGATAAGTGTCTTTTTCTGTGTGACTTATTTCACTTAGAGTCATCGTACCTAAATCCACTCATCATGCTTGCTGCTACTAGCCTTATGACATTGATTTCATGGCTGAGTGATATTCCATTGTGCATAAGTACCACATCTTCTTTATCCATTTTTCTCTTTCCTGGGCTATTTAAGGTGTACCGAAGTGGAGGTTCTTGTAAACAGAGGAGCCCTACACTTTGGGGTGCCTGTGTCTTGTGGATTTTCAGTTTTCCCAATGTATACGCCCATGAGTGGAAGTGCCCTATGCTCTCTAAGCTGTGTTTATTACATGTTTCAGGACACACCGGACACTTCTCCAGAGTGGCTGTTGGCAATTTACATCCCGCCCATCAGCGTAGCAAGGCTCCCATGTCTCCATGGCCTGTCCTGCATTTCTGGTTTTCACACTTTTTTCAGCATGGCCCTTTTGACCGATGGCAAGCGAGACTTCTTTGTAGTGCTGATTTGCCTTTCCGGCTTGCTTGGTTGGCCAAAAAGGGCGTATGCGTTTTTTCCTGAATATATTCAGGAGAAAACGCATACGCCCTTTTTGGCCAAGGGCATCATTGTCGACGTTTTGCCGCTTTTCATGTGCTTTAAAGGCGAGTCGCATCTACCTCCTGAAATCTGTTTCCTGCAATTCTGCCTTGCTTTCAAATCCTCTTCGTTGCCTTCCCTCAATATATTTGTGGACGAGAGTTATCATTTATAACTCTGCAGGTTTGTGAATTGCAGTGCCCCTGAGCTCCATTTGTCAACTCGCTTTTTTGGGAGCTGGCCGCAAAAGCGCAGGATTGCTTCAGGCCCTATTCTGGTTCCGGGGGGGCAGGCTGAGCCTGCGGTTCATTCTTCTTCCTGATGGAAAAATAGAGTGACCTGTGCCTGTCCCAACACTTAGAGCTAGTCTCTCATTGGTTCCCCCTCTTCCCGTTCATCCTCAGGACAAATTGCAACCTGTACGAAACAGGAGGTTAACGGTGCTGATTCTCCACGTAGGGAGATTGTTAGTAAAGCGGCTGGAATGGCGAACCCGAGCACAAGGAGAGGAGAAATGAGGTGCGTTTTCTAAACCTTTCCCGATCACACGGTGTACCATCTTCTGGGTTTCCCAGGCATGTTTTCGATGTAGGAAGATGCCCTTGAACCTGGAGATTTGGGACCCATGGGATGGGTACCACGCAGTATTACTTTAAAGGGTCTGCGTTTGCTCACCCAACCTCACTAATCCTCTCACCCCAAGAGTGTCCAGCCTTATGTCTCATCCAGCTGTTTGTCTAGATATGGTCTATCCAGGTTGCATCAGAGCCCCTGCATGGATTTTGTAAGAATTTCTCTCTCTTTCACTGTCTTTGTTTTATGGGTTTTTTTTGAAGTAAATTATTTTTATAATGGGGTTTAGCTGCTTTTCACTGCTGTGTTTATGCCTTTTTACATCCTCTTGATTCACTTCCAGAGAGATATCAATACATAGGTTTTAAGATTCTTACGAGTCAGATAGATTCTTGTGCGGTGAATAGGGGGTGTTGAGTCCATTTCACTGAGCAGGGTGTAGGTCTTGTCCATTACATATTTGGCTTATGGAACGGTATCTGAGCTAATTTCAAACCCTTGTTTTATGCATCACCCCACCTGACCTTTCCCGTTAAGCAGCCATAGTGTGTTTTCTAAACGTGTGACTCTGTTCTGTCTTGTAATTCAGTTCAAGGGTAGCGATTTTGACATTCCCTCTATAAGTGATATCTTAGGATAAGTGTCTTTTTCTGTGTGACTTATTTCACTTAGTCATCGTACCTAAATCCACTCATCATGCTTGCTGCTACTAGCCTTATGACATTGATTTCATGGCTGAGTGATATTCCATTGTGCATAAGTACCACATCTTCTTTATCCATTTTTCTCTTTCCTGGGCTATTTAAGGTGTACCGAAGTGGAGGTTCTTGTAAACAGTGCAGCCCTACACTTTGGGGTGCCTGTGTCTTGTGGATTTTCAGTTTTCCCAATGTATACGCCCATGAGTGGAAGTGCCCTATGATCGCTAAGCTGTGTTTATTACATGTTTCAGGACACACCGGACACTTCTCCAGAGTGGCTGTTGGCAATTTACATCCCGCCCATCAGCGTAGCAAGGCTCCCATGTCTCCATGGCCTGTCCTGCATTTCTGGTTTTTACACTTTTTTCAGCATGGCCCTTTTGACCGATGGCAAGCGGGACTTCTTTGTAGTGCTGATTTGCCTTTCTGGCTTGCTTGGTTGTCCAAAAAGGGCGTATGCGTTTTTTCCTGCTTATATTCAGGAAAAAACGCATACGCCCTTTTTGGCCAAGGGCATCATTGTCGACGTTTTGCCGCTTTTCATGTGCTTTAAAGGCGAGTCGCATCTACCTCCTGAAATCTGTTTCCTGCAATTCTGCCTTGCTTTCAAGTCCTCTTCGTTGCCTTCCATCAATATATTTGTGGACGAGAGTTATCATTTATAACTCTGCAGGTTTGTGAATTGCAGTGCCCCTGAGATCCATTTGTCAACTCGCTTTTTTGGGAGCTGGCCGCAAAAGCGCAGGATTGCTTCAGGCCCTATTCTGGTTCCGGGGGGGCAGGCTGAGCCTGCGGTTCATTCTTCTTCCTGATGGAAAAATAGAGTGACCTGTGCCTATCCCAACACTTAGAGCTAGTCTCTCATTGGTTCCCCCTTTTCCCGTTCATCCTCAGGACAAATTGCAACCTGTACGAAACAGGAGGTTAACGGTGCTGATTCTCCACGTAGGGAGATTGTTAGTAAAGCGGCTGGAATGGCGAACCCGAGCACAAGGAGAGGAGAAATGAGGTGCGTTTTAGAAACCTTTCCCGATCACACGGTGTACCATCTTCTGGGTTTCCCAGGCATGTTTTCGATGTAGGAAGATGCCCTTGAACCTGGAGATTTGGGACCCATGGGATGGGAACCACGCAGTATTACTTTAAAGGGTCTGCGTTTGCTCACCCAACCTCACCAATCCTCTCAGCCCCAAGAGTGTCCAGCCTTATGTCTCATCCAGCTGTGCGTCTAGATATGGTCAATCCAGGTTGCATCAGAGCCCCTGAATGGATTTTGTAAGTATTTCTCTCTCTTTCATTCTCTTTGTTTTATGGGTTTTTTTAAGCAATTTATTTTTATAATGGGGTTTAGCTGCTTTTCACTGCTGTGTTTATGCCGCTTTACACCCTCTTGATTCACTTCCAGAGAGATATCAATACATAGGTTGTAAGATTCTTACGAGTCAGATATATTCTTGTGCGGTGAATAGGGGGTGTTGAGTCCATTTCACTGAGCAGGGTGTAGGTCTTGTCCATTACATATTTGGCTTATGGAACGGTATGTGAGCTAATTTCAAACCCTTGTTTTATGCATCACCCCACCTGACCTTTCCCGTTAAGCAGCCATAGTGTGTTTTCTAAACGTGTGACTCTGTTCTGTCTTGTAATTCAGTTCAAGGGTAGCGATTTTGACATTCCCTCTATAAGTGATATCTTAGGATAAGTGTCTTTTTCTGTGTGACTTATTTCACTTAGAGTCATCGTACCTAAATCCACTCATCATGCTTGCTGCTACTAGCCTTATGACATTGATTTCATGGCTGAGTGATATTCCATTGTGCATAAGTACCACATCTTCTTTATCCATTTTTCTCTTTCCTGGGCTATTTAAGGTGTACCGAAGTGGAGGTTCTTGTAAACAGAGCAGCCCTACACTTTGGGGTGCCTGTGTCTTGTGGATTTTCAGTTTTCCCAATGTATACGCCCATGAGTGGAAGTGCCCTATGCTCCCTAAGCTGTGTTTATTACATGTTTCAGGACACACCGGACACTTCTCCAGAGTGGCTGTTGGCAATTTACATCCCGCCCATCAGCGTAGCAAGGCTCCCATGTCTCCATGGCCTGTCCTGCATTTCTGGTTTTCACACTTTTTTCAGCATGGCCCTTTTGACCGATGGCAAGCGAGACTTCTTTGTAGTGCTGATTTGCCTTTCCGGCTTGCTTGGTTGGCCAAAAAGGGCGTATGCGTTTTTTCCTGAATATATTCAGGAGAAAACGCATACGCCCTTTTTGGCCAAGGGCATCATTGTCGACGTTTTGCTGCTTTTCATGTGCTTTAAAGGCGAGTCGCATCTACCTCCTGAAATCTGTTTCCTGCAATTCTGCCTTGCTTTCAAATCCTCTTCGTTGCCTTCCCTCAATATATTTGTGGACGAGAGTTATCATTTATAACTCTGCAGGTTTGTGAATTGCAGTGCCCCTGAGCTCCATTTGTCAACTCGCTTCTTTGGGAGCTGGCCGCAAAAGCGCAGGATTGCTTCAGGCCCTATTCTTGTTCCGGGGGCGCAGGCTGAGCCTGTGGTTCATTCTTCTTCCTGATGGGAAAATAGAGTGACCTGTGCCTGTCCCAACACTTAGAGCTAGTCTCTCATTGGTTCCCCCTCTTCCCGTTCATCCTCAGGACAAATTGCAACCTGTACGAAACAGGAGGTTAACGGTGCTGATTCTCCACGTAGGGAGATTGTTAGTAAAGCGGCTGGAATGGCGAACCCGAGCACAAGGAGAGGAGAAATGAGGTGCGTTTTAGAAACCTTTCCCGATCACACGGTGTACCATCTTCTGGGTTTCCCAGGCATGTTTTCGATGTAGGAAGATGCCCTTGAACCTGGAGATTTGGGACCCATGGGATGGGTACCACGCAGTATTACTTTAAAGGGTCTGCGTTTGCTCACCCAACCTCACCAATCCTCTCAGCCCCAAGAGTGTCCAGCCTTATGTCTCATCCAGCTGTGCGTCTAGATATGGCCAATCCAGGTTGCATCAGAGCCCCTGAATGGATTTTGTAAGTATTTCTCTCTCTTTCATTCTCTTTGTTTTATGGGTTTTTTTAAGCAATTTATTTTTATAATGGGGTTTAGCTGCTTTTCACTGCTGTGTTTATGCCGCTTTACACCCTCTTGATTCACTTCCAGAGAGATATCAATACATAGGTTGTAAGATTCTTACGAGTCAGATATATTCTTGTGCGGTGAATAGGGGGTGTTGAGTCCATTTCACTGAGCAGGGTGTAGGTCTTGTCCATTACATATTTGGCTTATGGAACGGTATGTGAGCTAATTTCAAACCCTTGTTTTATGCATCACCCCACCTGACCTTTCCCGTTAAGCAGCCATAGTGTGTTTTCTAAACGTGTGACTCTGTTCTGTCTTGTAATTCAGTTCAAGGGTAGCGATTTTGACATTCCCTCTATAAGTGATATCTTAGGATAAGTGTCTTTTTCTGTGTGACTTATTTCACTTAGAGTCATCGTACCTAAATCCACTCATCATGCTTGCTGCTACTAGCCTTATGACATTGATTTCATGGCTGAGTGATATTCCATTGTGCATAAGTACCACATCTTCTTTATCCATTTTTCTCTTTCCTGGGCTATTTAAGGTGTACCGAAGTGGAGGTTCTTGTAAACAGAGCAGCCCTACACTTTGGGGTGCCTGTGTCTTGTGGATTTTCAGTTTTCCCAATGTATACGCCCATGAGTGGAAGTGCCCTATGCTCTCTAAGCTGTGTTTATTACATGTTTCAGGACACACCGGACACTTCTCCAGAGTGGCTGTTGGCAATTTACATCCCGCCCATCAGCGTAGCAAGGCTCCCATGTCTCCATGGCCTGTCCTGCATTTCTGGTTTTCACACTTTTTTCAGCATGGCCCTTTTGACCGATGGCAAGCGAGACTTCTTTGTAGTGCTGATTTGCCTTTCCGGCTTGCTTGGTTGGCCAAAAAGGGCGTATGCGTTTTTTCCTGAATATATTCAGGAGAAAACGCATACGCCCTTTTTGGCCAAGGGCATCATTGTCGACGTTTTGCCGCTTTTCATGTGCTTTAAAGGCGAGTCGCATCTACCTCCTGAAATCTGTTTCCTGCAATTCTGCCTTGCTTTCAAATCCTCTTCGTTGCCTTCCCTCAGTATATTTGTGGATGAGAGTTATCATTTATAACTCTGCAGGTTTGTGAATTGCAGTGCCCCTGAGCTCCATTTGTCAACTCGCTTGTTTGGGAGCTGGCCGCAAAAGCGCAGGATTGCTTCAGGCCCTATTCTTGTTCCGGGGGCGCAGGCTGAGCCTGTGGTTCATTCTTCTTCCTGATGGGAAAATAGAGTGACCTGTGCCTGTCCCAACACTTAGAGCTAGTCTCTCATTGGTTCCCCCTCTTCCCGTTCATCCTCAGGACAAATTGCAACCTGTACGAAACAGGAGGTTAACGGTGCTGATTCTCCACGTAGGGAGATTGTTAGTAAAGCGGCTGGAATGGCGAACCCGAGCACAAGGAGAGGAGAAATGAGGTGCGTTTTAGAAACCTTTCCCGATCACACGGTGTACCATCTTCTGGGTTTCCCAGGCATGTTTTCGATGTAGGAAGATGCCCTTGAACCTGGAGATTTGGGACCCATGGGATGGGTACCACGCAGTATTACTTTAAAGGGTCTGCGTTTGCTCACCCAACCTCACCAATCCTCTCAGCCCCAAGAGTGTCCAGCCTTATGTCTCATCCAGCTGTGCGTCTAGATATGGCCAATCCAGGTTGCATCAGAGCCCCTGAATGGATTTTGTAAGTATTTCTCTCTCTTTCATTCTCTTTGTTTTATGGGTTTTTTTAAGCAATTTATTTTTATAATGGGGTTTAGCTGCTTTTCACTGCTGTGTTTATGCCGTTTTACATCCTCTTGATTCACTTCCAGAGAGATATCAATACATAGGTTGTAAGATTCTTACGAGTCAGATATATTCTTGTGCGGTGAATAGGCGGTGTTGAGTCCATTTCACTGAGCAGGGTGTAGGTCTTGTCCATTACATATTTGGCTTATGGAACGGTATGTGAGCTAATTTCAAACCCTTGTTTTATGCATCACCCCACCTGACCTTTCCCGTTAAGCAGCCATAGTGTGTTTTCTAAACGTGTGACTCTGTTCTGTCTTGTAATTCAGTTCAAGGGTAGCGATTTTGACATTCCCTCTATAAGTGATATCTTAGGATAAGTGTCTTTTTCTGTGTGACTTATTTCACTTAGAGTCATCGTACCTAAATCCACTCATCATGCTTGCTGCTACTAGCCTTATGACATTGATTTCATGGCTGAGTGATATTCCATTGTGCATAAGTACCACATCTTCTTTATCCATTTTTCTCTTTCCTGGGCTATTTAAGGTGTACCGAAGTGGAGGTTCTTGTAAACAGAGCAGCCCTACACTTTGGGGTGCCTGTGTCTTGTGGATTTTCAGTTTTCCCAATGTATACGCCCATGAGTGGAAGTGCCCTATGCTCTCTAAGCTGTGTTTATTACATGTTTCAGGACACACCGGACACTTCTCCAGAGTGGCTGTTGGCAATTTACATCCCGCCCATCAGCGTAGCAAGGCTCCCATGTCTCCATGGCCTGTCCTGCATTTCTGGTTTTCACACTTTTTTCAGCATGGCCCTTTTGACCGATGGCAAGCGAGACTTCTTTGTAGTGCTGATTTGCCTTTCCGGCTTGCTTGGTTGGCCAAAAAGGGCGTATGCGTTTTTTCCTGAATATATTCAGGAGAAAACGCATACGCCCTTTTTGGCCAAGGGCATCATTGTCGACGTTTTGCTGCTTTTCATGTGCTTTAAAGGCGAGTCGCATCTACCTCCTGAAATCTGTTTCCTGCAATTCTGCCTTGCTTTCAAATCCTCTTCGTTGCCTTCCCTCAATATATTTGTGGACGAGAGTTATCATTTATAACTCTGCAGGTTTGTGAATTGCAGTGCCCCTGAGCTCCATTTGTCAACTCGCTTCTTTGGGAGCTGGCCGCAAAAGCGCAGGATTGCTTCAGGCCCTATTCTTGTTCCGGGGGCGCAGGCTGAGCCTGTGGTTCATTCTTCTTCCTGATGGGAAAATAGAGTGACCTGTGCCTGTCCCAACACTTAGAGCTAGTCTCTCATTGGTTCCCCCTCTTCCCGTTCATCCTCAGGACAAATTGCAACCTGTACGAAACAGGAGGTTAACGGTGCTGATTCTCCACGTAGGGAGATTGTTAGTAAAGCGGCTGGAATGGCGAACCCGAGCACAAGGAGAGGAGAAATGAGGTGCGTTTTAGAAACCTTTCCCGATCACACGGTGTACCATCTTCTGGGTTTCCCAGGCATGTTTTCGATGTAGGAAGATGCCCTTGAACCTGGAGATTTGGGACCCATGGGATGGGTACCACGCAGTATTACTTTAAAGGGTCTGCGTTTGCTCACCCAACCTCACCAATCCTCTCAGCCCCAAGAGTGTCCAGCCTTATGTCTCATCCAGCTGTGCGTCTAGATATGGCCAATCCAGGTTGCATCAGAGCCCCTGAATGGATTTTGTAAGTATTTCTCTCTCTTTCATTCTCTTTGTTTTATGGGTTTTTTTAAGCAATTTATTTTTATAATGGGGTTTAGCTGCTTTTCACTGCTGTGTTTATGCCGCTTTACACCCTCTTGATTCACTTCCAGAGAGATATCAATACATAGGTTGTAAGATTCTTACGAGTCAGATATATTCTTGTGCGGTGAATAGGGGGTGTTGAGTCCATTTCACTGAGCAGGGTGTAGGTCTTGTCCATTACATATTTGGCTTATGGAACGGTATGTGAGCTAATTTCAAACCCTTGTTTTATGCATCACCCCACCTGACCTTTCCCGTTAAGCAGCCATAGTGTGTTTTCTAAACGTGTGACTCTGTTCTGTCTTGTAATTCAGTTCAAGGGTAGCGATTTTGACATTCCCTCTATAAGTGATATCTTAGGATAAGTGTCTTTTTCTGTGTGACTTATTTCACTTAGAGTCATCGTACCTAAATCCACTCATCATGCTTGCTGCTACTAGCCTTATGACATTGATTTCATGGCTGAGTGATATTCCATTGTGCATAAGTACCACATCTTCTTTATCCATTTTTCTCTTTCCTGGGCTATTTAAGGTGTACCGAAGTGGAGGTTCTTGTAAACAGAGCAGCCCTACACTTTGGGGTGCCTGTGTCTTGTGGATTTTCAGTTTTCCCAATGTATACGCCCATGAGTGGAAGTGCCCTATGCTCTCTAAGCTGTGTTTATTACATGTTTCAGGACACACCGGACACTTCTCCAGAGTGGCTGTTGGCAATTTACATCCCGCCCATCAGAGTAGCAAGGCTCCCATGTCTCCATGGCCTGTCCTGCATTTCTGGTTTTCACACTTTTTTCAGCATGGCCCTTTTGACCGATGGCAAGCGAGACTTCTTTGTAGTGCTGATTTGCCTTTCCGGCTTGCTTGGTTGGCCAAAAAGGGCGTATGCGTTTTTTCCTGAATATATTCAGGAGAAAACGCATACGCCCTT
Organism: Eubalaena glacialis; assembly: GCF_028564815.1. Classification (NCBI taxonomy): domain Eukaryota; kingdom Metazoa; phylum Chordata; class Mammalia; order Artiodactyla; family Balaenidae; genus Eubalaena; species Eubalaena glacialis. The sequence continues at coordinate 71,072,129 of NC_083718.1, read as the reverse complement.
TTTGGCCAAGGGCATCATTGTCGACGTTTTGCCGCTTTTCATGTGCTTTAAAGGCGAGTCGCATCTACCTCCTGAAATCTGTTTCCTGCAATTCTGCCTTGCTTTCAAATCCTCTTCGTTGCCTTCCCTCAGTATATTTGTGGATGAGAGTTATCATTTATAACTCTGCAGGTTTGTGAATTGCAGTGCCCCTGAGCTCCATTTGTCAACTCGCTTGTTTGGGAGCTGGCCGCAAAAGCGCAGGATTGCTTCAGGCCCTATTCTTGTTCCGGGGGCGCAGGCTGAGCCTGTGGTTCATTCTTCTTCCTGATGGGAAAATAGAGTGACCTGTGCCTGTCCCAACACTTAGAGCTAGTCTCTCATTGGTTCCCCCTCTTCCCGTTCATCCTCAGGACAAATTGCAACCTGTACGAAACAGGAGGTTAACGGTGCTGATTCTCCACGTAGGGAGATTGTTAGTAAAGCGGCTGGAATGGCGAACCCGAGCACAAGGAGAGGAGAAATGAGGTGCGTTTTAGAAACCTTTCCCGATCACACGGTGTACCATCTTCTGGGTTTCCCAGGCATGTTTTCGATGTAGGAAGATGCCCTTGAACCTGGAGATTTGGGACCCATGGGATGGGTACCACGCAGTATTACTTTAAAGGGTCTGCGTTTGCTCACCCAACCTCACCAATCCTCTCAGCCCCAAGAGTGTCCAGCCTTATGTCTCATCCAGCTGTGCGTCTAGATATGGCCAATCCAGGTTGCATCAGAGCCCCTGTATGGATTTTGTAAGTATTTCTCTCTCTTTCATTCTCTTTGTTTTATGGGTTTTTTAAAGCAATTTATTTTTATAATGGGGTTTAGCTGCTTTTCACTGCTGTGTTTATGCCGCTTTACACCCTCTTGATTCACTTCCAGAGAGATATCAATACATAGGTTGTAAGATTCTTACGAGTCAGATATATTCTTGTGCTGTGAATAGGGGGTGTTGAGTCCATTTCACTGAGCAGGGTGTAGATCTTGTCCATTACATATTTGGCTTATGGAACGGTATGTGAGCTAATTTCAAACCCTTGTTTTATGCATCACCCCACCTGACCTTTCCCGTTAAGCAGCCATAGTGTGTTTTCTAAACGTGTGACTCTGTTCTGTCTTGTAATTCAGTTCAAGGGTAGCGATTTTGACATTCCCTCTATAAGTGATATCTTAGGATAAGTGTCTTTTTCTGTGTGACTTATTTCACTTAGAGTCATCGTACCTAAATCCACTCATCATGCTTGCTGCTACTAGCCTTATGACATTGATTTCATGGCTGAGTGATATTCCATTGTGCATAAGTACCACATCTTCTTTATCCATTTTTCTCTTTCCTGGGCTATTTAAGGTGTACCGAAGTGGAGGTTCTTGTAAACAGAGCAGCCCTACACTTTGGGGTGCCTGTGTCTTGTGGATTTTCAGTTTTCCCAATGTATACGCCCATGAGTGGAAGTGCCCTATGCTCTCTAAGCTGTGTTTATTACATGTTTCAGGACACACCGGACACTTCTCCAGAGTGGCTGTTGGCAATTTACATCCCGCCCATCAGCGTAGCAAGGCTCCCATGTCTCCATGGCCTGTCCTGCATTTCTGGTTTTTACACTTTTTTCAGCATGGCCCTTTTGACCGATGGCAAGCGAGACTTCTTTGTAGTGCTGATTTGCCTTTCCGGCTTGCTTGGTTGGCCAAAAAGGGCGTATGCGTTTTTTCCTGAATATATTCAGGAGAAAACGCATACGCCCTTTTTGGCCAAGGGCATCATTGTCGACGTTTTGCCGCTTTTCATGTGCTTTAAAGGCGAGTCGCATCTACCTCCTGAAATCTGTTTCCTGCAATTCTGCCTTGCTTTCAAATCCTCTTCGTTGCCTTCCCTCAGTATATTTGTGGATGAGAGTTATCATTTATAACTCTGCAGGTTTGTGAATTGCAGTGCCCCTGAGCTCCATTTGTCAACTCGCTTGTTTGGGAGCTGGCCGCAAAAGCGCAGGATTGCTTCAGGCCCTATTCTTGTTCCGGGGGCGCAGGCTGAGCCTGTGGTTCATTCTTCTTCCTGATGGGAAAATAGAGTGACCTGTGCCTGTCCCAACACTTAGAGCTAGTCTCTCATTGGTTCCCCCTCTTCCCGTTCATCCTCAGGACAAATTGCAACCTGTACGAAACAGGAGGTTAACGGTGCTGATTCTCCACGTAGGGAGATTGTTAGTAAAGCGGCTGGAATGGCGAACCCGAGCACAAGGAGAGGAGAAATGAGGTGCGTTTTAGAAACCTTTCCCGATCACACGGTGTACCATCTTCTGGGTTTCCCAGGCATGTTTTCGATGTAGGAAGATGCCCTTGAACCTGGAGATTTGGGACCCATGGGATGGGTACCACGCAGTATTACTTTAAAGGGTCTGCGTTTGCTCACCCAACCTCACCAATCCTCTCAGCCCCAAGAGTGTCCAGCCTTATGTCTCATCCAGCTGTGCGTCTAGATATGGCCAATCCAGGTTGCATCAGAGCCCCTGAATGGATTTTGTAAGTATTTCTCTCTCTTTCATTCTCTTTGTTTTATGGGTTTTTTTAAGCAATTTATTTTTATAATGGGGTTTAGCTGCTTTTCACTGCTGTGTTTATGCCGTTTTACATCCTCTTGATTCACTTCCAGAGAGATATCAATACATAGGTTGTAAGATTCTTACGAGTCAGATATATTCTTGTGCGGTGAATAGGCGGTGTTGAGTCCATTTCACTGAGCAGGGTGTAGGTCTTGTCCATTACATATTTGGCTTATGGAACGGTATGTGAGCTAATTTCAAACCCTTGTTTTATGCATCACCCCACCTGACCTTTCCCGTTAAGCAGCCATAGTGTGTTTTCTAAACGTGTGACTCTGTTCTGTCTTGTAATTCAGTTCAAGGGTAGCGATTTTGACATTCCCTCTATAAGTGATATCTTAGGATAAGTGTCTTTTTCTGTGTGACTTATTTCACTTAGAGTCATCGTACCTAAATCCACTCATCATGCTTGCTGCTACTAGCCTTATGACATTGATTTCATGGCTGAGTGATATTCCATTGTGCATAAGTACCACATCTTCTTTATCCATTTTTCTCTTTCCTGGGCTATTTAAGGTGTACCGAAGTGGAGGTTCTTGTAAACAGAGCAGCCCTACACTTTGGGGTGCCTGTGTCTTGTGGATTTTCAGTTTTCCCAATGTATACGCCCATGAGTGGAAGTGCCCTATGCTCTCTAAGCTGTGTTTATTACATGTTTCAGGACACACCGGACACTTCTCCAGAGTGGCTGTTGGCAATTTACATCCCGCCCATCAGCGTAGCAAGGCTCCCATGTCTCCATGGCCTGTCCTGCATTTCTGGTTTTCACACTTTTTTCAGCATGGCCCTTTTGACCGATGGCAAGCGAGACTTCTTTGTAGTGCTGATTTGCCTTTCCGGCTTGCTTGGTTGGCCAAAAAGGGCGTATGCGTTTTTTCCTGAATATATTCAGGAGAAAACGCATACGCCCTTTTTGGCCAAGGGCATCATTCTCGACGTTTTGCCGCTTTTCATGTGCTTTAAAGGCGAGTCGCATCTACCTCCTGAAATCTGTTTCCTGCAATTCTGCCTTGCTTTCAAATCCTCTTCGTTGCCTTCCCTCAATATATTTGTGGACGAGAGTTATCATTTATAACTCTGCAGGTTTGTGAATTGCAGTGCCCCTGAGCTCCATTTGTCAACTCGCTTTTTTGGGAGCTGGCCGCAAAAGCGCAGGATTGCTTCAGGCCCTATTCTGGTTCCGGGGGGGCAGGCTGAGCCTGCGGTTCATTCTTCTTCCTGATGGAAAAATAGAGTGACCTGTGCCTGTCCCAACACTTAGAGCTAGTCTCTCATTGGTTCCCCCTCTTCCCGTTCATCCTCAGGACAAATTGCAACCTGTACGAAACAGGAGGTTAACGGTGCTGATTCTCCACGTAGGGAGATTGTTAGTAAAGCGGCTGGAATGGCGAACCCGAGCACAAGGAGAGGAGAAATGAGGTGCGTTTTAGAAACCTTTCCCGATCACACGGTGTACCATCTTCTGGGTTTCCCAGGCATGTTTTCGATGTAGGAAGATGCCCTTGAACCTGGAGATTTGGGACCCATGGGATGGGAACCACGCAGTATTACTTTAAAGGGTCTGCGTTTGCTCACCCAACCTCACCAATCCTCTCAGCCCCAAGAGTGTCCAGCCTTATGTCTCATCCAGCTGTGCGTCTAGATATGGCCAATCCAGGTTGCATCAGAGCCCCTGAATGGATTTTGTAAGTATTTCTCTCTCTTTCATTGTCTTTGTTTTATGGGTTTTTTTAAGCAATTTATTTTTATAATGGGGTTTAGCTGCTTTTCACTGCTGTGTTTATGCCGTTTTACATCCTCTTGATTCACTTCCAGAGAGATATCAATACATAGGTTGTAAGATTCTTACGAGTCAGATATATTCTTGTGCGGTGAATAGGCGGTGTTGAGTCCATTTCACTGAGCAGGGTGTAGGTCTTGTCCATTACATATTTGGCTTATGGAACGGTATGTGAGCTAATTTCAAACCCTTGTTTTATGCATCACCCCACCTGACCTTTCCCGTTAAGCAGCCATAGTGTGTTTTCTAAACGTGTGACTCTGTTCTGTCTTGTAATTCAGTTCAAGGGTAGCGATTTTGACATTCCCTCTATAAGTGATATCTTAGGATAAGTGTCTTTTTCTGTGTGACTTATTTCACTTAGAGTCATCGTACCTAAATCCACTCATCATGCTTGCTGCTACTAGCCTTATGACATTGATTTCATGGCTGAGTGATATTCCATTGTGCATAAGTACCACATCTTCTTTATCCATTTTTCTCTTTCCTGGGCTATTTAAGGTGTACCGAAGTGGAGGTTCTTGTAAACAGAGCAGCCCTACACTTTGGGGTGCCTGTGTCTTGTGGATTTTCAGTTTTCCCAATGTATACGCCCATGAGTGGAAGTGCCCTATGCTCTCTAAGCTGTGTTTATTACATGTTTCAGGACACACCGGACACTTCTCCAGAGTGGCTGTTGGCAATTTACATCCCGCCCATCAGCGTAGCAAGGCTCCCATGTCTCCATGGCCTGTCCTGCATTTCTGGTTTTCACACTTTTTTCAGCATGGCCCTTTTGACCGATGGCAAGCGAGACTTCTTTGTAGTGCTGATTTGCCTTTCCGGCTTGCTTGGTTGGCCAAAAAGGGCGTATGCGTTTTTTCCTGAATATATTCAGGAGAAAACGCATACGCCCTTTTTGGCCAAGGGCATCATTGTCGACGTTTTGCCGCTTTTCATGTGCTTTAAAGGTGAGTCGCATCTACCTCCTGAAATCTGTTTCCTGCAATTCTGCCTTGCTTTCAAATCCTCTTCGTTGCCTTCCCTCAATATATTTGTGGACGAGAGTTATCATTTATAACTCTGCAGGTTTGTGAATTGCAGTGCCCCTGAGCTCCATTTGTCAACTCGCTTTTTTGGGAGCTGGCCGCAAAAGCGCAGGATTGCTTCAGGCCCTATTCTGGTTCCGGGGGGGCAGGCTGAGCCTGCGGTTCATTCTTCTTCCTGATGGAAAAATAGAGTGACCTGTGCCTGTCCCAACACTTAGAGCTAGTCTCTCATTGGTTCCCCCTCTTCCCGTTCATTCTCAGGACAAATTGCAACCTGTACGAAACAGGAGGTTAACGGTGCTGATTCTCCACGTAGGGAGATTGTTAGTAAAGCGGCTGGAATGGCGAACCCGAGCACAAGGAGAGGAGAAATGAGGTGCGTTTTCTAAACCTTTCCCGATCACACGGTGTACCATCTTCTGGGTTTCCCAGGCATGTTTTCGATGTAGGAAGATGCCCTTGAACCTGGAGATTTGGGACCCATGGGATGGGAACCACGCAGTATTACTTTAAAGGGTCTGCGTTTGCTCACCCAACCTCACCAATCCTCTCAGCCCCAAGAGTGTCCAGCCTTATGTCTCATCCAGCTGTGCGTCTAGATATGGTCAATCCAGGTTGCATCAGAGCCCCTGAATGGATTTTGTAAGTATTTCTCTCTCTTTCATTCTCTTTGTTTTATGGGTTTTTTTAAGCAATTTATTTTTATAATGGGGTTTAGCTGCTTTTCACTGCTGTGTTTATGCCGCTTTACACCCTCTTGATTCACTTCCAGAGAGATATCAATACATAGGTTGTAAGATTCTTACGAGTCAGATATATTCTTGTGCGGTGAATAGGGGGTGTTGAGTCCATTTCACTGAGCAGGGTGTAGGTCTTGTCCATTACATATTTGGCTTATGGAACGGTATGTGAGCTAATTTCAAACCCTTGTTTTATGCATCACCCCACCTGACCTTTCCCGTTAAGCAGCCATAGTGTGTTTTCTAAACGTGTGACTCTGTTCTGTCTTGTAATTCAGTTCAAGGGTAGCGATTTTGACATTCCCTCTATAAGTGATATCTTAGGATAAGTGTCTTTTTCTGTGTGACTTATTTCACTTAGAGTCATCGTACCTAAATCCACTCATCATGCTTGCTGCTACTAGCCTTATGACATTGATTTCATGGCTGAGTGATATTCCATTGTGCATAAGTACCACATCTTCTTTATCCATTTTTCTCTTTCCTGGGCTATTTAAGGTGTACCGAAGTGGAGGTTCTTGTAAACAGAGCAGCCCTACACTTTGGGGTGCCTGTGTCTTGTGGATTTTCAGTTTTCCCAATGTATACGCCCATGAGTGGAAGTGCCCTATGCTCTCTAAGCTGTGTTTATTACATGTTTCAGGACACACCGGACACTTCTCCAGAGTGGCTGTTGGCAATTTACATCCCGCCCATCAGCGTAGCAAGGCTCCCATGTCTCCATGGCCTGTCCTGCATTTCTGGTTTTCACACTTTTTTCAGCATGGCCCTTTTGACCGATGGCAAGCGAGACTTCTTTGTAGTGCTGATTTGCCTTTCCGGCTTGCTTGGTTGGCCAAAAAGGGCGTATGCGTTTTTTCCTGAATATATTCAGGAGAAAACGCATACGCCCTTTTTGGCCAAGGGCATCATTGTCGACGTTTTGCCGCTTTTCATGTGCTTTAAAGGCGGGTCGCATCTACCTCCTGAAATCTGTTTCCTGCAATTCTGCCTTGCTTTCAAGTCCTCTTCGTTGCCTTCCATCAATATATTTGTGGACGAGAGTTATCATTTATAACTCTGCAGGTTTGTGAATTGCAGTGCCCCTGAGCTCCATTTGTCAACTCGCTCTTTTGGGAGCTGGCCGCAAAAGAGCAGGATTGCTTCAGGCCCTATTCTTGTTCCGGGGGCGCAGGCTGAGCCTGTGGTTCATTCTTCTTCCTGATGGGAAAATAGAGTGACCTGTGCCTGTCCCAACACTTAGAGCTAGTCTCTCATTGGTTCCCCCTCTTCCCGTTCATCCTCAGGACAAATTGCAACCTGTACGAAACAGGAGGTTAACGGTGCTGATTCTCCACGTAGGGAGATTGTTAGTAAAGCGGCTGGAATGGCGAACCCGAGCACAAGGAGAGGAGAAATGAGGTGCGTTTTAGAAACCTTTCCCGATCACACGGTGTACCATCTTCTGGGTTTCCCAGGCATGTTTTCGATGTAGGAAGATGCCCTTGAACCTGGAGATTGGGGACCCATGGGATGGGTACCACGCAGTATTACTTTAAAGGGTCTGCGTTTGCTCACCCAACCTCACCAATCCTCTCAGCCCCAAGAGTGTCCAGCCTTATGTCTCATCCAGCTGTGCGTCTAGATATGGCCAATCCAGGTTGCATCAGAGCCCCTGAATGGATTTTGTAAGTATTTCTCTCTCTTTCATTCTCTTTGTTTTATGGGTTTTTTAAAGCAATTTATTTTTATAATGGGGTTTAGCTGCTTTTCACTGCTGTGTTTATGCCGCTTTACACCCTCTTGATTCACTTCCAGAGAGATATCAATACATAGGTTGTAAGATTCTTACGAGTCAGATATATTCTTGTGCGGTGAATAGGGGGTGTTGAGTCCATTTCACTGAGCAGGGTGTAGGTCTTGTCCATTACATATTTGGCTTATGGAACGGTATGTGAGCTAATTTCAAACCCTTGTTTTATGCATCACCCCACCTGACCTTTCCCGTTAAGCAGCCATAGTGTGTTTTCTAAACGTGTGACTCTGTTCTGTCTTGTAATTCAGTTCAAGGGTAGCGATTTTGACATTCCCTCTATAAGTGATATCTTAGGATAAGTGTCTTTTTCTGTGTGACTTATTTCACTTAGAGTCATCGTACCTAAATCCACTCATCATGCTTGCTGCTACTAGCCTTATGACATTGATTTCATGGCTGAGTGATATTCCATTGTGCATAAGTACCACATCTTCTTTATCCATTTTTCTCTTTCCTGGGCTATTTAAGGTGTACCGAAGTGGAGGTTCTTGTAAACAGAGCAGCCCTACACTTTGGGGTGCCTGTGTCTTGTGGATTTTCAGTTTTCCCAATGTATACGCCCATGAGTGGAAGTGCCCTATGCTCTCTAAGCTGTGTTTATTACATGTTTCAGGACACACCGGACACTTCTCCAGAGTGGCTGTTGGCAATTTACATCCCGCCCATCAGCGTAGCAAGGCTCCCATGTCTCCATGGCCTGTCCTGCATTTCTGGTTTTCACACTTTTTTCAGCATGGCCCTTTTGACCGATGGCAAGCGAGACTTCTTTGTAGTGCTGATTTGCCTTTCCGGCTTGCTTGGTTGGCCAAAAAGGGCGTATGCGTTTTTTCCTGAATATATTCAGGAGAAAACGCATACGCCCTTTTTGGCCAAGGGCATCATTGTCGACGTTTTGCCGCTTTTCATGTGCTTTAAAGGCGAGTCGCATCTACCTCCTGAAATCTGTTTCCTGCAATTCTGCCTTGCTTTCAAATCCTCTTCGTTGCCTTCCCTCAATATATTTGTGGACGAGAGTTATCATTTATAACTCTGCAGGTTTGTGAATTGCAGTGCCCCTGAGATCCATTTGTCAACTCGCTTTTTTGGGAGCTGGCCGCAAAAGCGCAGGATTGCTTCAGGCCCTATTCTGGTTCCGGGGGGGCAGGCTGAGCCTGCGGTTCATTCTTCTTCCTGATGGAAAAATAGAGTGACCTGTGCCTGTCCCAACACTTAGAGCTAGTCTCTCATTGGTTCCCCCTCTTCCCGTTCATCCTCAGGACAAATTGCAACCTGTACGAAACAGGAGGTTAACGGTGCTGATTCTCCACGTAGGGAGATTGTTAGTAAAGCGGCTGGAATGGCGAACCCGAGCACAAGGAGAGGAGAAATGAGGTGCGTTTTCTAAACCTTTCCCGATCACACGGTGTACCATCTTCTGGGTTTCCCAGGCATGTTTTCGATGTAGGAAGATGCCCTTGAACCTGGAGATTTGGGACCCATGGGATGGGAACCACGCAGTATTACTTTAAAGGGTCTGCGTTTGCTCACCCAACCTCACCAATCCTCTCAGCCCCAAGAGTGTCCAGCCTTATGTCTCATCCAGCTGTGCGTCTAGATATGGTCAATCCAGGTTGCATCAGAGCCCCTGTATGGATTTTGTAAGTATTTCTCTCTCTTTCATTCTCTTTGTTTTATGGGTTTTTTTAAGCAATTTATTTTTATAATGGGGTTTAGCTGCTTTTCACTGCTGTGTTTATGCCGCTTTACACCCTCTTGATTCACTTCCAGAGAGATATCAATACATAGGTTGTAAGATTCTTACGAGTCAGATATATTCTTGTGCGGTGAATAGGGGGTGTTGAGTCCATTTCACTGAGCAGGGTGTAGGTCTTGTCCATTACATATTTGGCTTATGGAACGGTATGTGAGCTAATTTCAAACCCTTGTTTTATGCATCACCCCACCTGACCTTTCCCGTTAAGCAGCCATAGTGTGTTTTCTAAACGTGTGACTCTGTTCTGTCTTGTAATTCAGTTCAAGGGTAGCGATTTTGACATTCCCTCTATAAGTGATATCTTAGGATAAGTGTCTTTTTCTGTGTGACTTATTTCACTTAGAGTCATCGTACCTAAATCCACTCATCATGCTTGCTGCTACTAGCCTTATGACATTGATTTCATGGCTGAGTGATATTCCATTGTGCATAAGTACCACATCTTCTTTATCCATTTTTCTCTTTCCTGGGCTATTTAAGGTGTACCGAAGTGGAGGTTCTTGTAAACAGAGCAGCCCTACACTTTGGGGTGCCTGTGTCTTGTGGATTTTCAGTTTTCCCAATGTATACGCCCATGAGTGGAAGTGCCCTATGCTCCCTAAGCTGTGTTTATTACATGTTTCAGGACACACCGGACACTTCTCCAGAGTGGCTGTTGGCAATTTACATCCCGCCCATCAGCGTAGCAAGGCTCCCATGTCTCCATGGCCTGTCCTGCATTTCTGGTTTTCACACTTTTTTCAGCATGGCCCTTTTGACCGATGGCAAGCGAGACTTCTTTGTAGTGCTGATTTGCCTTTCCGGCTTGCTTGGTTGGCCAAAAAGGGCGTATGCGTTTTCTCCTGAATATATTCAGGAGAAAACGCATACGCCCTTTTTGGCCAAGGGCATCATTGTCGACGTTTTGCCGCTTTTCATGTGCTTTAAAGGCGAGTCGCATCTACCTCCTGAAATCTGTTTCCTGCAATTCTGCCTTGCTTTCAAATCCTCTTCGTTGCCTTCCCTCAATATATTTGTGGACGAGAGTTATCATTTATAACTCTGCAGGTTTGTGAATTGCAGTGCCCCTGAGCTCCATTTGTCAACTCGCTTTTTTGGGAGCTGGCCGCAAAAGCGCAGGATTGCTTCAGGCCCTATTCTGGTTCCGGGGGGGCAGGCTGAGCCTGCGGTTCATTCTTCTTCCTGATGGAAAAATAGAGTGACCTGTGCCTGTCCCAACACTTAGAGCTAGTCTCTCATTGGTTCCCCCTCTTCCCGTTCATCCTCAGGACAAATTGCAACCTGTACGAAACAGGAGGTTAACGGTGCTGATTCTCCACGTAGGGAGATTGTTAGTAAAGCGGCTGGAATGGCGAACCCGAGCACAAGGAGAGGAGAAATGAGGTGCGTTTTCTAAACCTTTCCCGATCACACGGTGTACCATCTTCTGGGTTTCCCAGGCATGTTTTCGATGTAGGAAGATGCCCTTGAACCTGGAGATTTGGGACCCATGGGATGGGAACCACGCAGTATTACTTTAAAGGGTCTGCGTTTGCTCACCCAACCTCACCAATCCTCTCAGCCCCAAGAGTGTCCAGCCTTATGTCTCATCCAGCTGTGCGTCTAGATATGGTCAATCCAGGTTGCATCAGAGCCCCTGTATGGATTTTGTAAGTATTTCTCTCTCTTTCATTCTCTTTGTTTTATGGGTTTTTTTAAGCAATTTATTTTTATAATGGGGTTTAGCTGCTTTTCACTGCTGTGTTTATGCCGCTTTACACCCTCTTGATTCACTTCCAGAGAGATATCAATACATAGGTTGTAAGATTCTTACGAGTCAGATATATTCTTGTGCGGTGAATAGGGGGTGTTGAGTCCATTTCACTGAGCAGGGTGTAGGTCTTGTCCATTACATATTTGGCTTATGGAACGGTATGTGAGCTAATTTCAAACCCTTGTTTTATGCATCACCCCACCTGACCTTTCCCGTTAAGCAGCCATAGTGTGTTTTCTAAACGTGTGACTCTGTTCTGTCTTGTAATTCAGTTCAAGGGTAGCGATTTTGACATTCCCTCTATAAGTGATATCTTAGGATAAGTGTCTTTTTCTGTGTGACTTATTTCACTTAGAGTCATCGTACCTAAATCCACTCATCATGCTTGCTGCTACTAGCCTTATGACATTGATTTCATGGCTGAGTGATATTCCATTGTGCATAAGTACCACATCTTCTTTATCCATTTTTCTCTTTCCTGGGCTATTTAAGGTGTACCGAAGTGGAGGTTCTTGTAAACAGAGCAGCCCTACACTTTGGGGTGCCTGTGTCTTGTGGATTTTCAGTTTTCCCAATGTATACGCCCATGAGTGGAAGTGCCCTATGCTCCCTAAGCTGTGTTTATTACATGTTTCAGGACACACCGGACACTTCTCCAGAGTGGCTGTTGGCAATTTACATCCCGCCCATCAGCGTAGCAAGGCTCCCATGTCTCCATGGCCTGTCCTGCATTTCTGGTTTTCACACTTTTTTCAGCATGGCCCTTTTGACCGATGGCAAGCGAGACTTCTTTGTAGTGCTGATTTGCCTTTCCGGCTTGCTTGGTTGGCCAAAAAGGGCGTATGCGTTTTCTCCTGAATATATTCAGGAGAAAACGCATACGCCCTTTTTGGCCAAGGGCATCATTGTCGACGTTTTGCCGCTTTTCATGTGCTTTAAAGGCGAGTCGCATCTACCTCCTGAAATCTGTTTCCTGCAATTCTGCCTTGCTTTCAAATCCTCTTCGTTGCCTTCCCTCAATATATTTGTGGACGAGAGTTATCATTTATAACTCTGCAGGTTTGTGAATTGCAGTGCCCCTGAGCTCCATTTGTCAACTCGCTTTTTTGGGAGCTGGCCGCAAAAGCGCAGGATTGCTTCAGGCCCTATTCTGGTTCCGGGGGGGCAGGCTGAGCCTGCGGTTCATTCTTCTTCCTGATGGAAAAATAGAGTGACCTGTGCCTGTCCCAACACTTAGAGCTAGTCTCTCCTTGGTTCCCCCTCTTCCCGTTCATCCTCAGGACAAATTGCAACCTGTACGAAACAGGAGGTTAACGGTGCTGATTCTCCACGTAGGGAGATTGTTAGTAAAGCGGCTGGAATGGCGAACCCGAGCACAAGGAGAGGAGAAATGAGGTGCGTTTTAGAAACCTTTCCCGATCACACGGTGTACCATCTTCTGGGTTTCCCAGGCATGTTTTCGATGTAGGAAGATGCCCTTGAACCTGGAGATTTGGGACCCATGGGATGGGAACCACGCAGTATTATTTTAAAGGGTCTGCGTTTGCTCACCCAACCTCACCAATCCTCTCAGCCCCAAGAGTGTCCAGCCTTATGTCTCATCCAGCTGTGCGTCTAGATATGGTCAATCCAGGTTGCATCAGAGCCCCTGAATGGATTTTGTAAGTATTTCTCTCTCTTTCATTGTCTTTGTTTTATGGGTTTTTTTAAGCAATTTATTTTTATAATGGGGTTTAGCTGCTTTTCACTGCTGTGTTTATGCCGCTTTACACCCTCTTGATTCACTTCCAGAGAGATATCAATACATAGGTTGTAAGATTCTTACGAGTCAGATATATTCTTGTGCGGTGAATAGGGGGTGTTGAGTCCATTTCACTGAGCAGGGTGTAGGTCTTGTCCATTACATATTTGGCTTATGGAACGGTATGTGAGCTAATTTCAAACCCTTGTTTTATGCATCACCCCACCTGACCTTTCCCGTTAAGCAGCCATAGTGTGTTTTCTAAACGTGTGACTCTGTTCTGTCTTGTAATTCAGTTCAAGGGTAGCGATTTTGACATTCCCTCTATAAGTGATATCTTAGGATAAGTGTCTTTTTCTGTGTGACTTATTTCACTTAGAGTCATCGTACCTAAATCCACTCATCATGCTTGCTGCTACTAGCCTTATGACATTGATTTCATGGCTGAGTGATATTCCATTGTGCATAAGTACCACATCTTCTTTATCCATTTTTCTCTTTCCTGGGCTATTTAAGGTGTACCGAAGTGGAGGTTCTTGTAAACAGAGCAGCCCTACACTTTGGGGTGCCTGTGTCTTGTGGATTTTCAGTTTTCCCAATGTATACGCCCATGAGTGGAAGTGCCCTATGCTCTCTAAGCTGTGTTTATTACATGTTTCAGGACACACCGGACACTTCTCCAGAGTGGCTGTTGGCAATTTACATCCCGCCCATCAGCGTAGCAAGGCTCCCATGTCTCCATGGCCTGTCCTGCATTTCTGGTTTTCACACTTTTTTCAGCATGGCCCTTTTGACCGATGGCAAGCGAGACTTCTTTGTAGTGCTGATTTGCCTTTCCGGCTTGCTTGGTTGGCCAAAAAGGGCGTATGCGTTTTTTCCTGAATATATTCAGGAGAAAACGCATACGCCCTTTTTGGCCAAGGGCATCATTGTCGACGTTTTGCCGCTTTTCATGTGCTTTAAAGGCGAGTCGCATCTACCTCCTGAAATCTGTTTCCTGCAATTCTGCCTTGCTTTCAAATCCTCTTCGTTGCCTTCCCTCAATATATTTGTGGACGAGAGTTATCATTTATAACTCTGCAGGTTTGTGAATTGCAGTTCCCCTGAGATCCATTTGTCAACTCGCTTTTTTGGGAGCTGGCCGCAAAAGCGCAGGATTGCTTCAGGCCCTATTCTGGTTCCGGGGGGGCAGGCTGAGCCTGCGGTTCATTCTTCTTCCTGATGGAAAAATAGAGTGACCTGTGCCTGTCCCAACACTTAGAGCTAGTCTCTCATTGGTTCCCCCTCTTCCCGTTCATCCTCAGGACAAATTGCAACCTGTACGAAACAGGAGGTTAACGGTGCTGATTCTCCACGTAGGGAGATTGTTAGTAAAGCGGCTGGAATGGCGAACCCGAGCACAAGGAGAGGAGAAATGAGGTGCGTTTTAGAAACCTTTCCCGATCACACGGTGTACCATCTTCTGGGTTTCCCAGGCATGTTTTCGATGTAGGAAGATGCCCTTGAACCTGGAGATTTGGGACCCATGGGATGGGTACCACGCAGTATTACTTTAAAGGGTCTGCGTTTGCTCACCCAACCTCACTAATCCTCTCACCCCAAGAGTGTCCAGCCTTATGTCTCATCCAGCTGTTTGTCTAGATATGGTCTATCCAGGTTGCATCAGAGCCCCTGCATGGATTTTGTAAGAATTTCTCTCTCTTTCACTGTCTTTGTTTTATGGGTTTTTTTTGAAGTAAATTATTTTTATAATGGGGTTTAGCTGCTTTTCACTGCTGTGTTTATGCCTTTTTACATCCTCTTGATTCACTTCCAGAGAGATATCAATACATAGGTTTTAAGATTCTTACGAGTCAGATAGATTCTTGTGCGGTGAATAGGGGGTGTTGAGTCCATTTCACTGAGCAGGGTGTAGGTCTTGTCCATTACATATTTGGCTTATGGAACGGTATCTGAGCTAATTTCAAACCCTTGTTTTATGCATCACCCCACCTGACCTTTCCCGTTAAGCAGCCATAGTGTGTTTTCTAAACGTGTGACTCTGTTCTGTCTTGTAATTCAGTTCAAGGGTAGCGATTTTGACATTCCCTCTATAAGTGATATCTTAGGATAAGTGTCTTTTTCTGTGTGACTTATTTCACTTAGAGTCATCGTACCTAAATCCACTCATCATGCTTGCTGCTACTAGCCTTATGACATTGATTTCATGGCTGAGTGATATTCCATTGTGCATAAGTACCACATCTTCTTTATCCATTTTTCTCTTTCCTGGGCTATTTAAGGTGTACCGAAGTGGAGGTTCTTGTAAACAGTGCAGCCCTACACTTTGGGGTGCCTGTGTCTTGTGGATTTTCAGTTTTCCCAATGTATACGCCCATGAGTGGAAGTGCCCTATGATCGCTAAGCTGTGTTTATTACATGTTTCAGGACACACCGGACACTTCTCCAGAGTGGCTGTTGGCAATTTACATCCCGCCCATCAGCGTAGCAAGGCTCCCATGTCTCCATGGCCTGTCCTGCATTTCTGGTTTTTACACTTTTTTCAGCATGGCCCTTTTGACCGATGGCAAGCGGGACTTCTTTGTAGTGCTGATTTGCCTTTCTGGCTTGCTTGGTTGTCCAAAAAGGGCGTATGCGTTTTTTCCTGAATATATTCAGGAGAAAACGCATACGCCCTTTTTGGCCAAGGGCATCATTGTCGACGTTTTGCCGCTTTTCATGTGCTTTAAAGGCGGGTCGCATCTACCTCCTGAAATCTGTTTCCTGCAATTCTGCCTTGCTTTCAAGTCCTCTTCGTTGCCTTCCATCAATATATTTGTGGACGAGAGTTATCATTTATAACTCTGCAGGTTTGTGAATTGCAGTGCCCCTGAGATCCATTTGTCAACTCGCTTTTTTGGGAGCTGGCCGCAAAAGCGCAGGATTGCTTCAGGCCCTATTCTGGTTCCGGGGGGGCAGGCTGAGCCTGCGGTTCATTCTTCTTCCTGATGGAAAAATAGAGTGACCTGTGCCTGTCCCAACACTTAGAGCTAGTCTCTCATTGGTTCCCCCTCTTCCCGTTCATCCTCAGGACAAATTGCAACCTGTACGAAACAGGAGGTTAACGGTGCTGATTCTCCACGTAGGGAGATTGTTAGTAAAGCGGCTGGAATGGCGAACCCGAGCACAAGGAGAGGAGAAATGAGGTGCGTTTTAGAAACCTTTCCCGATCACACGGTGTACCATCTTCTGGGTTTCCCAGGCATGTTTTCGATGTAGGAAGATGCCCTTGAACCTGGAGATTTGGGACCCATGGGATGGGTACCACGCAGTATTACTTTAAAGGGTCTGCGTTTGCTCACCCAACCTCACTAATCCTCTCACCCCAAGAGTGTCCAGCCTTATGTCTCATCCAGCTGTTTGTCTAGATATGGTCTATCCAGGTTGCATCAGAGCCCCTGCATGGATTTTGTAAGAATTTCTCTCTCTTTCACTGTCTTTGTTTTATGGGTTTTTTTTGAAGTAAATTATTTTTATAATGGGGTTTAGCTGCTTTTCACTGCTGTGTTTATGCCTTTTTACATCCTCTTGATTCACTTCCAGAGAGATATCAATACATAGGTTTTAAGATTCTTACGAGTCAGATAGATTCTTGTGCGGTGAATAGGGGGTGTTGAGTCCATTTCACTGAGCAGGGTGTAGGTCTTGTCCATTACATATTTGGCTTATGGAACGGTATCTGAGCTAATTTCAAACCCTTGTTTTATGCATCACCCCACCTGACCTTTCCCGTTAAGCAGCCATAGTGTGTTTTCTAAACGTGTGACTCTGTTCTGTCTTGTAATTCAGTTCAAGGGTAGCGATTTTGACATTCCCTCTATAAGTGATATCTTAGGATAAGTGTCTTTTTCTGTGTGACTTATTTCACTTAGAGTCATCGTACCTAAATCCACTCATCATGCTTGCTGCTACTAGCCTTATGACATTGATTTCATGGCTGAGTGATATTCCATTGTGCATAAGTACCACATCTTCTTTATCCATTTTTCTCTTTCCTGGGCTATTTAAGGTGTACCGAAGTGGAGGTTCTTGTAAACAGTGCAGCCCTACACTTTGGGGTGCCTGTGTCTTGTGGATTTTCAGTTTTCCCAATGTATACGCCCATGAGTGGAAGTGCCCTATGATCGCTAAGCTGTGTTTATTACATGTTTCAGGACACACCGGACACTTCTCCAGAGTGGCTGTTGGCAATTTACATCCCGCCCATCAGCGTAGCAAGGCTCCCATGTCTCCATGGCCTGTCCTGCATTTCTGGTTTTTACACTTTTTTCAGCATGGCCCTTTTGACCGATGGCAAGCGGGACTTCTTTGTAGTGCTGATTTGCCTTTCTGGCTTGCTTGGTTGTCCAAAAAGGGCGTATGCGTTTTTTCCTGCTTATATTCAGGAAAAAACGCATACGCCCTTTTTGGCCAAGGGCATCATTGTCGACGTTTTGCCGCTTTTCATGTGCTTTAAAGGCGGGTCGCATCTACCTCCTGAAATCTGTTTCCTGCAATTCTGCCTTGCTTTCAAGTCCTCTTCGTTGCCTTCCATCAATATATTTGTGGACGAGAGTTATCATTTATAACTCTGCAGGTTTGTGAATTGCAGTGCCCCTGAGCTCCATTTGTCAACTCGCTTGTTTGGGAGCTGGCCGCAAAAGCGCAGGATTGCTTCAGGCCCTATTCTTGTTCCGGGGGCGCAGGCTGAGCCTGTGGTTCATTCTTCTTCCTGATGGGAAAATAGAGTGACCTGTGCCTGTCCCAACACTTAGAGCTAGTCTCTCATTGGTTCCCCCTTTTCCCGTTCATCCTCAGGACAAATTGCAACCTGTACGAAACAGGAGGTTAACGGTGCTGATTCTCCACGTAGGGAGATTGTTAGTAAAGCGGCTGGAATGGCGAACCCGAGCACAAGGAGAGGAGAAATGAGGTGCGTTTTAGAAACCTTTCCCGATCACACGGTGTACCATCTTCTGGGTTTCCCAGGCATGTTTTCGATGTAGGAAGATGCCCTTGAACCTGGAGATTTGGGACCCATGGGATGGGAACCACGCAGTATTACTTTAAAGGGTCTGCGTTTGCTCACCCAACCTCACCAATCCTCTCAGCCCCAAGAGTGTCCAGCCTTATGTCTCATCCAGCTGTGCGTCTAGATATGGTCAATCCAGGTTGCATCAGAGCCCCTGAATGGATTTTGTAAGTATTTCTCTCTCTTTCATTGTCTTTGTTTTATGGGTTTTTTTAAGCAATTTATTTTTATAATGGGGTTTAGCTGCTTTTCACTGCTGTGTTTATGCCGCTTTACACCCTCTTGATTCACTTCCAGAGAGATATCAATACATAGGTTGTAAGATTCTTACGAGTCAGATATATTCTTGTGCGGTGAATAGGGGGTGTTGAGTCCATTTCACTGAGCAGGGTGTAGGTCTTGTCCATTACATATTTGGCTTATGGAACGGTATGTGAGCTAATTTCAAACCCTTGTTTTATGCATCACCCCACCTGACCTTTCCCGTTAAGCAGCCATAGTGTGTTTTCTAAACGTGTGACTCTGTTCTGTCTTGTAATTCAGTTCAACGGTAGCGATTTTGACATTCCCTCTATAAGTGATATCTTAGGATAAGTGTCTTTTTCTGTGTGACTTATTTCACTTAGAGTCATCGTACCTAAATCCACTCATCATGCTTGCTGCTACTAGCCTTATGACATTGATTTCATGGCTGAGTGATATTCCATTGTGCATAAGTACCACATCTTCTTTATCCATTTTTCTCTTTCCTGGGCTATTTAAGGTGTACCGAAGTGGAGGTTCTTGTAAACAGAGCAGCCCTACACTTTGGGGTGCCTGTGTCTTGTGGATTTTCAGTTTTCCCAATGTATACGCCCATGAGTGGAAGTGCCCTATGCTCTCTAAGCTGTGTTTATTACATGTTTCAGGACACACCGGACACTTCTCCAGAGTGGCTGTTGGCAATTTACATCCCGCCCATCAGAGTAGCAAGGCTCCCATGTCTCCATGGCCTGTCCTGCATTTCTGGTTTTCACACTTTTTTCAGCATGGCCCTTTTGACCGATGGCAAGCGAGACTTCTTTGTAGTGCTGATTTGCCTTTCCGGCTTGCTTGGTTGGCCAAAAAGGGCGTATGCGTTTTTTCCTGAATATATTCAGGAGAAAACGCATACGCCCTTTTTGGCCAAGGGCATCATTGTCGACGTTTTGCCGCTTTTCATGTGCTTTAAAGGCGAGTCGCATCTACCTCCTGAAATCTGTTTCCTGCAATTCTGCCTTGCTTTCAAATCCTCTTCGTTGCCTTCCCTCAATATATTTGTGGACGAGAGTTATCATTTATAACTCTGCAGGTTTGTGAATTGCAGTGCCCCTGAGATCCATTTGTCAACTCGCTTGTTTGGGAGCTGGCCGCAAAAGCGCAGGATTGCTTCAGGCCCTATTCTGGTTCCGGGGGGGCAGGCTGAGCCTGTGGTTCATTCTTCTTCCTGATGGGAAAATAGAGTGACCTGTGCCTGTCCCAACACCTAGAGCTAGTCTCTCCTTGGTTCCCCCTCTTCCCGTTCATCCTCAGGACAAATTGCAACCTGTACGAAACAGGAGGTTAACGGTGCTGATTCTCCACGTAGGGAGATTGTTAGTAAAGCGGCTGGAATGGCGAACCCGAGCACAAGGAGAGGAGAAATGAGGTGCGTTTTAGAAACCTTTCCCGATCACACGGTGTACCATCTTCTGGGATTCCCAGGCATGTTTTCGATGTAGGAAGATGCCCTTGAACCTGGAGATTTGGGACCCATGGGATGGGTACCACGCAGTATTACTTTAAAGGGTCTGCGTTTGCTCACCCAACCTCACCAATCCTCTCAGCCCCAAGAGTGTCCAGCCTTATGTCTCATCCAGCTGTGCGTCTAGATATGGCCAATCCAGGTTGCATCAGAGCCCCTGAATGGATTTTGTAAGTATTTCTCTCTCTTTCATTCTCTTTGTTTTATGGGTTTTTTAAAGCAATTTATTTTTATAATGGGGTTTAGCTGCTTTTCACTGCTGTGTTTATGCCGCTTTACACCCTCTTGATTCACTTCCAGAGAGATATCAATACATAGGTTGTAAGATTCTTACGAGTCAGATATATTCTTGTGCTGTGAATAGGCGGTGTTGAGTCCATTTCACTGAGCAGGGTGTAGATCTTGTCCATTACATATTTGGCTTATGGAACGGTATGTGAGCTAATTTCAAACCCTTGTTTTATGCATCACCCCACCTGACCTTTCCCGTTAAGCAGCCATAGTGTGTTTTCTAAACGTGTGACTCTGTTCTGTCTTGTAATTCAGTTCAAGGGTAGCGATTTTGACATTCCCTCTATAAGTGATATCTTAGGATAAGTGTCTTTTTCTGTGTGACTTATTTCACTTAGAGTCATCGTACCTAAATCCACTCATCATGCTTGCTGCTACTAGCCTTATGTCATTGATTTCATGGCTGAGTGATATTCCATTGTGCATAAGTACCACATCTTCTTTATCCATTTTTCTCTTTCCTGGGCTATTTAAGGTGTACCGAAGTGGAGGTTCTTGTAAACAGAGCAGCCCTACACTTTGGGGTGCCTGTGTCTTGTGGATTTTCAGTTTTCCCAATGTATACGCCCATGAGTGGAAGTGCCCTATTCTCTCTAAGCTGTGTTTATTACATGTTTCAGGACACACCAGACACTTCTCCAGAGTGGCTGTTGGCAATTTACATCCCGCCCATCAGCGTAGCAAGGCTCCCATGTCTCCATGGCCTGTCCTGCATTTCTGGTTTTCACACTTTTTTCAGCATGGCCCTTTTGACCGATGGCAAGCGAGACTTCTTTGTAGTGCTGATTTGCCTTTCCGGCTTGCTTGGTTGGCCAAAAAGGGCGTATGCGTTTTTTCCTGAATATATTCAGGAGAAAACGCATACGCCCTTTTTGGCCAAGGGCATCATTGTCGACGTTTTGCCGCTTTTCATGTGCTTTAAAGGAGAGTCGCATCTACCTCCTGAAATCTGTTTCCTGCAATTCTGCCTTGCTTTCAAATCCTCTTCGTTGCCTTCCCTCAGTATATTTGTGGACGAGAGTTATCATTTATAACTCTGCAGGTTTGTGAATTGCAGTGCCCCTGAGCTCCATTTGTCAACTCGCTTGTTTGGGAGCTGGCCGCAAAAGCGCAGGATTGCTTCAGGCCCTATTCTTGTTCCGGGGGCGCAGGCTGAGCCTGTGGTTCATTCTTCTTCCTGATGGGAAAATAGAGTGACCTGTGCCTGTCCCAACACTTAGAGCTAGTCTCTCATTGGTTCCCCCTCTTCCCGTTCATCCTCAGGACAAATTGCAACCTGTACGAAACAGGAGGTTAACGGTGCTGATTCTCCACGTAGGGAGATTGTTAGTAAAGCGGCTGGAATGGCGAACCCGAGCACAAGGAGAGGAGAAATGAGGTGCGTTTTCTAAACCTTTCCCGATCACACGGTGTACCATCTTCTGGGTTTCCCAGGCATGTTTTCGATGTAGGAAGATGCCCTTGAACCTGGAGATTTGGGACCCATGGGATGGGAACCACGCAGTATTACTTTAAAGGGTCTGCGTTTGCTCACCCAACCTCACCAATCCTCTCAGCCCCAAGAGTGTCCAGCCTTATGTCTCATCCAGCTGTGCGTCTAGATATGGTCAATCCAGGTTGCATCAGAGCCCCTGAATGGATTTTGTAAGTATTTCTCTCTCTTTCATTCTCTTTGTTTTATGGGTTTTTTTAAGCAATTTATTTTTATAATGGGGTTTAGCTGCTTTTCACTGCTGTGTTTATGCCGCTTTACACCCTCTTGATTCACTTCCAGAGAGATATCAATACATAGGTTG
This sequence comes from Eubalaena glacialis, assembly GCF_028564815.1. Taxonomy (NCBI): domain Eukaryota; kingdom Metazoa; phylum Chordata; class Mammalia; order Artiodactyla; family Balaenidae; genus Eubalaena; species Eubalaena glacialis. Next base: position 71,050,022 of record NC_083718.1, on the reverse strand, counting down.
TAAGATTCTTACGAGTCAGATATATTCTTGTGCGGTGAATAGGGGGTGTTGAGTCCATTTCACTGAGCAGGGTGTAGGTCTTGTCCATTACATATTTGGCTTATGGAACGGTATGTGAGCTAATTTCAAACCCTTGTTTTATGCATCACCCCACCTGACCTTTCCCGTTAAGCAGCCATAGTGTGTTTTCTAAACGTGTGACTCTGTTCTGTCTTGTAATTCAGTTCAAGGGTAGCGATTTTGACATTCCCTCTATAAGTGATATCTTAGGATAAGTGTCTTTTTCTGTGTGACTTATTTCACTTAGAGTCATCGTACCTAAATCCACTCATCATGCTTGCTGCTACTAGCCTTATGACATTGATTTCATGGCTGAGTGATATTCCATTGTGCATAAGTACCACATCTTCTTTATCCATTTTTCTCTTTCCTGGGCTATTTAAGGTGTACCGAAGTGGAGGTTCTTGTAAACAGAGCAGCCCTACACTTTGGGGTGCCTGTGTCTTGTGGATTTTCAGTTTTCCCAATGTATACGCCCATGAGTGGAAGTGCCCTATGCTCTCTAAGCTGTGTTTATTACATGTTTCAGGACACACCGGACACTTCTCCAGAGTGGCTGTTGGCAATTTACATCCCGCCCATCAGCGTAGCAAGGCTCCCATGTCTCCATGGCCTGTCCTGCATTTCTGGTTTTCACACTTTTTTCAGCATGGCCCTTTTGACCGATGGCAAGCGAGACTTCTTTGTAGTGCTGATTTGCCTTTCCGGCTTGCTTGGTTGGCCAAAAAGGGCGTATTCGTTTTCTCCTGAATATATTCAGGAGAAAACGCATACGCCGTTTTTGGCCAAGGGCATCATTGTCGACGTTTTGCCGCTTTTCATGTGCTTTAAAGGAGAGTCGCATCTACCTCCTGAAATCTGTTTCCTGCAATTCTGCCTTGCTTTCAAATCCTCTTCGTTGCCTTCCCTCAATATATTTGTGGACGAGAGTTATCATTTATAACTCTGCAGGTTTGTGAATTGCAGTGCCCCTGAGCTCCATTTGTCAACTCGCTTGTTTGGGAGCTGGCCGCAAAAGCGCAGGATTGCTTCAGGCCCTATTCTGGTTACGGGGGGGCAGGCTGAGCCTGCGGTTCATTCTTCTTCCTGATGGAAAAATAGAGTGACCTGTGCCTGTCCCAACACTTAGAGCTAGTCTCTCATTGGTTCCCCCTCTTCCCGTTCATCCTCAGGACAAATTGCAACCTGTACGAAACAGGAGGTTAACGGTGCTGATTCTCCACGTAGGGAGATTGTTAGTAAAGCGGCTGGAATGGCGAACCCGAGCACAAGGAGAGGAGAAATGAGGTGCGTTTTAGAAACCTTTCCCGATCACACGGTGTACCATCTTCTGGGTTTCCCAGGCATGTTTTCGATGTAGGAAGATGCCCTTGAACCTGGAGATTTGGGACCCATGGGATGGGAACCACGCAGTATTACTTTAAAGGGTCTGCGTTTGCTCACCCAACCTCACCAATCCTCTCAGCCCCAAGAGTGTCCAGCCTTATGTCTCATCCAGCTGTGCGTCTAGATATGGTCAATCCAGGTTGCATCAGAGCCCCTGAATGGATTTTGTAAGTATTTCTCTCTCTTTCATTCTCTTTGTTTTATGGGTTCTTTTAAGCAATTTATTTTTATAATGGGGTTTAGCTGCTTTTCACTGCTGTGTTTATGCCGTTTTACATCCTCTTGATTCACTTCCAGAGAGATATCAATACATAGGTTGTAAGATTCTTACTAGTCAGACATATTCTTGTGCGGTGAATAGGGGGTGTTGAGTCCATTTCACTGAGCAGGGTGTAGGTCTTGTCCATTACATATTTGGCTTATGGAACGGTATCTGAGCTAATTTCAAACCCTTGTTTTATGCATCACGCCACCTGACCTTTCCCGTTAAGCAGCCATAGTGTGTTTTCTAAACGTGTGACTCTGTTCTATCTTGTAATTCAGTTCAAGGGTAGCGATTTTGACATTCCCTCTATAAGTGATATCTTAGGATAAGTGTCTTTTTCTGTGTGACTTATTTCACTTAGAATCATCGTACCTAAATCCACTCATCATGCTTGCTGCTACTAGCCTTATGACATTGATTTCATGGCTGAGTGATATTCCATTGTGCATAAGTACCACATCTTCTTTATCCATTTTTCTCTTTCCTGGGCTATTTAAGGTGTACCGAAGTGGAGGTTCTTGTAAACAGAGCAGCCCTACACTTTGGGGTGCCTGTGTCTTGTGGATTTTCAGTTTTCCCAATGTATACGCCCATGAGTGGAAGTGCCCTATGCTCTCTAAGCTGTGTTTATTACATGTTTCAGGACACACCGGACACTTCTCCAGAGTGGCTGTTGGCAATTTACATCCCGCCCATCAGCGTAGCAAGGCTCCCATGTCTCCATGGCCTGTCCTGCATTTCTGGTTTTTACAATTTTTTCAGCATGGCCCTTTTGACCGATGGAAAGCGAGACTTCTTTGTAGTGCTGATTTGCCTTTCTGGCTTGCTTGGTTGTCCAAAAAGGGCGTATGCGTTTTTTCCTGCTTATATTCAGGAAAAAACGCATACGCCCTTTTTGGCCAAGGGCATCATTGTCGACGTTTTGCCGCTTTTCATGTGCTTTAAAGGCGGGTCGCATCTACCTCCTGAAATCTGTTTCCTGCAATTCTGCCTTGCTTTCAAGTCCTCTTCGTTGCCTTCCATCAATATATTTGTGGACGAGAGTTATCATTTATAACTCTGCAGGTTTGTGAATTGCAGTGCCCCTGAGCTCCATTTGTCAACTCGCTCTTTTGGGAGCTGGCCGCAAAAGCGCAGGATTGCTTCAGGCCCTATTCTTGTTCCGGGGGCGCAGGCTGAGCCTGTGGTTCATTCTTCTTCCTGATGGGAAAATAGAGTGACCTGTGCCTGTCCCAACACTTAGAGCTAGTCTCTCATTGGTTCCCCCTCTTCCCGTTCATCCTCAGGACAAATTGCAACCTGTACGAAACAGGAGGTTAACGGTGCTGATTCTCCACGTAGGGAGATTGTTAGTAAAGCGGCTGGAATGGCGAACCCGAGCACAAGGAGAGGAGAAATGACGTGCGTTTTCTAAACCTTTCCCGATCACACGGTGTACCATCTTCTGGGTTTCCCAGGCATGTTTTCGATGTAGGAAGATGCCCTTGAACCTGGAGATTTGGGACCCATGGGATGGGTACCACGCAGTATTACTTTAAAGGGTCTGCGTTTGCTCACCCAACCTCACCAATCCTCTCAGCCCCAAGAGTGTCCAGCCTTATGTCTCATCCAGCTGTGCGTCTAGATATGGTCAATCCAGGTTGCATCAGAGCTCCTGAATGGATTTTGTAAGTATTTCTCTCTCTTTCATTGTCTTTGTTTTATGGGTTTTTTTAAGCAATTTATTTTTATAATGGGGTTTAGCTGCTTTTCACTGCTGTGTTTATGCCGCTTTATACCCTCTTGATTCACTTCCAGAGAGATATCAATACATAGGTTGTAAGATTCTTACGAGTCAGATATATTCTTGTGCGGTGAATAGGCGGTGTTGAGTCCATTTCACTGAGCAGGGTGTAGGTCTTGTCCATTACATATTTGGCTTATGGAACGGTATGTGAGCTAATTTCAAACCCTTGTTTTATGCATCACCCCACCTGACCTTTCCCGTTAAGCAGCCATAGTGTGTTTTCTAAACGTGTGACTCTGTTCTGTCTTGTAATTCAGTTCAAGGGTAGCGATTTTGACATTCCCTCTATAAGTGATATCTTAGGATAAGTGTCTTTTTCTGTGTGACTTATTTCACTTAGAGTCATCGTACCTAAATCCACTCATCATGCTTGCTGCTACTAGCCTTATGACATTGATTTCATGGCTGAGTGATATTCCATTGTGCATAAGTACCACATCTTCTTTATCCATTTTTCTCTTTCCTGGGCTATTTAAGGTGTACCGAAGTGGAGGTTCTTGTAAACAGAGCAGCCCTACACTTTGGGGTGCCTGTGTCTTGTGGATTTTCAGTTTTCCCAATGTATACGCCCATGAGTGGAAGTGCCCTATGCTCTCTAAGCTGTGTTTATTACATGTTTCAGGACACACCGGACACTTCTCCAGAGTGGCTGTTGGCAATTTACATCCCGCCCATCAGCGTAGCAAGGCTCCCATGTCTCCATGGCCTGTCCTGCATTTCTGGTTTTCACACTTTTTTCAGCATGGCCCTTTTGACCGATGGCAAGCGAGACTTCTTTGTAGTGCTGATTTGCCTTTCCGGCTTGCTTGGTTGGCCAAAAAGGGCGTATGCGTTTTTTCCTGAATATATTCAGGAGAAAACGCATACGCCCTTTTTGGCCAAGGGCATCATTGTCGACGTTTTGCCGCTTTTCATGTGCTTTAAAGGCGAGTCGCATCTACCTCCTGAAATCTGTTTCCTGCAATTCTGCCTTGCTTTCAAATCCTCTTCGTTGCCTTCCCTCAATATATTTGTGGACGAGAGTTATCATTTATAACTCTGCAGGTTTGTGAATTGCAGTGCCCCTGAGCTCCATTTGTCAACTCGCTTGTTTGGGAGCTGGCCGCAAAAGCGCAGGATTGCTTCAGGCCCTATTCTGGTTCCGGGGGGGCAGGCTGAGCCTGCGGTTCATTCTTCTTCCTGATGGAAAAATAGAGTGACCTGTGCCTGTCCCAACACTTAGAGCTAGTCTCTCATTGGTTCCCCCTCTTCCCGTTCATCCTCAGGACAAATTGCAACCTGTACGAAACAGGAGGTTAACGGTGCTGATTCTCCACGTAGGGAGATTGTTAGTAAAGCGGCTGGAATGGCGAACCCGAGCACAAGGAGAGGAGAAATGAGGTGCGTTTTCTAAACCTTTCCCGATCACACGGTGTACCATCTTCTGGGTTTCCCAGGCATGTTTTCGATGTAGGAAGATGCCCTTGAACCTGGAGATTTGGGACCCATGGGATGGGAACCACGCAGTATTACTTTAAAGGGTCTGCGTTTGCTCACCCAACCTCACCAATCCTCTCAGCCCCAAGAGTGTCCAGCCTTATGTCTCATCCAGCTGTGCGTCTAGATATGGTCAATCCAGGTTGCATCAGAGCCCCTGAATGGATTTTGTAAGTATTTCTCTCTCTTTCATTCTCTTTGTTTTATGGGTTTTTTTAAGCAATTTATTTTTATAATGGGGTTTAGCTGCTTTTCACTGCTGTGTTTATGCCGCTTTACACCCTCTTGATTCACTTCCAGAGAGATATCAATACATAGGTTGTAAGATTCTTACGAGTCAGATATATTCTTGTGCGGTGAATAGGGGGTGTTGAGTCCATTTCACTGAGCAGGGTGTAGGTCTTGTCCATTACATATTTGGCTTATGGAACGGTATGTGAGCTAATTTCAAACCCTTGTTTTATGCATCACCCCACCTGACCTTTCCCGTTAAGCAGCCATAGTGTGTTTTCTAAACGTGTGACTCTGTTCTGTCTTGTAATTCAGTTCAAGGGTAGCGATTTTGACATTCCCTCTATAAGTGATATCTTAGGATAAGTGTCTTTTTCTGTGTGACTTATTTCACTTAGAGTCATCGTACCTAAATCCACTCATCATGCTTGCTGCTACTAGCCTTATGACATTGATTTCATGGCTGAGTGATATTCCATTGTGCATAAGTACCACATCTTCTTTATCCATTTTTCTCTTTCCTGGGCTATTTAAGGTGTACCGAAGTGGAGGTTCTTGTAAACAGAGGAGCCCTACACTTTGGGGTGCCTGTGTCTTGTGGATTTTCAGTTTTCCCAATGTATACGCCCATGAGTGGAAGTGCCCTATGCTCTCTAAGCTGTGTTTATTACATGTTTCAGGACACACCGGACACTTCTCCAGAGTGGCTGTTGGCAATTTACATCCCGCCCATCAGCGTAGCAAGGCTCCCATGTCTCCATGGCCTGTCCTGCATTTCTGGTTTTCACACTTTTTTCAGCATGGCCCTTTTGACCGATGGCAAGCGAGACTTCTTTGTAGTGCTGATTTGCCTTTCCGGCTTGCTTGGTTGGCCAAAAAGGGCGTATGCGTTTTTTCCTGAATATATTCAGGAGAAAACGCATACGCCCTTTTTGGCCAAGGGCATCATTGTCGACGTTTTGCCGCTTTTCATGTGCTTTAAAGGCGAGTCGCATCTACCTCCTGAAATCTGTTTCCTGCAATTCTGCCTTGCTTTCAAATCCTCTTCGTTGCCTTCCCTCAATATATTTGTGGACGAGAGTTATCATTTATAACTCTGCAGGTTTGTGAATTGCAGTGCCCCTGAGATCCATTTGTCAACTCGCTTTTTTGGGAGCTGGCCGCAAAAGCGCAGGATTGCTTCAGGCCCTATTCTGGTTCCGGGGGGGCAGGCTGAGCCTGCGGTTCATTCTTCTTCCTGATGGAAAAATAGAGTGACCTGTGCCTGTCCCAACACTTAGAGCTAGTCTCTCATTGGTTCCCCCTCTTCCCGTTCATCCTCAGGACAAATTGCAACCTGTACGAAACAGGAGGTTAACGGTGCTGATTCTCCACGTAGGGAGATTGTTAGTAAAGCGGCTGGAATGGCGAACCCGAGCACAAGGAGAGGAGAAATGAGGTGCGTTTTCTAAACCTTTCCCGATCACACGGTGTACCATCTTCTGGGTTTCCCAGGCATGTTTTCGATGTAGGAAGATGCCCTTGAACCTGGAGATTTGGGACCCATGGGATGGGTACCACGCAGTATTACTTTAAAGGGTCTGCGTTTGCTCACCCAACCTCACTAATCCTCTCACCCCAAGAGTGTCCAGCCTTATGTCTCATCCAGCTGTTTGTCTAGATATGGTCTATCCAGGTTGCATCAGAGCCCCTGCATGGATTTTGTAAGAATTTCTCTCTCTTTCACTGTCTTTGTTTTATGGGTTTTTTTTGAAGTAAATTATTTTTATAATGGGGTTTAGCTGCTTTTCACTGCTGTGTTTATGCCTTTTTACATCCTCTTGATTCACTTCCAGAGAGATATCAATACATAGGTTTTAAGATTCTTACGAGTCAGATAGATTCTTGTGCGGTGAATAGGGGGTGTTGAGTCCATTTCACTGAGCAGGGTGTAGGTCTTGTCCATTACATATTTGGCTTATGGAACGGTATCTGAGCTAATTTCAAACCCTTGTTTTATGCATCACCCCACCTGACCTTTCCCGTTAAGCAGCCATAGTGTGTTTTCTAAACGTGTGACTCTGTTCTGTCTTGTAATTCAGTTCAAGGGTAGCGATTTTGACATTCCCTCTATAAGTGATATCTTAGGATAAGTGTCTTTTTCTGTGTGACTTATTTCACTTAGTCATCGTACCTAAATCCACTCATCATGCTTGCTGCTACTAGCCTTATGACATTGATTTCATGGCTGAGTGATATTCCATTGTGCATAAGTACCACATCTTCTTTATCCATTTTTCTCTTTCCTGGGCTATTTAAGGTGTACCGAAGTGGAGGTTCTTGTAAACAGTGCAGCCCTACACTTTGGGGTGCCTGTGTCTTGTGGATTTTCAGTTTTCCCAATGTATACGCCCATGAGTGGAAGTGCCCTATGATCGCTAAGCTGTGTTTATTACATGTTTCAGGACACACCGGACACTTCTCCAGAGTGGCTGTTGGCAATTTACATCCCGCCCATCAGCGTAGCAAGGCTCCCATGTCTCCATGGCCTGTCCTGCATTTCTGGTTTTTACACTTTTTTCAGCATGGCCCTTTTGACCGATGGCAAGCGGGACTTCTTTGTAGTGCTGATTTGCCTTTCTGGCTTGCTTGGTTGTCCAAAAAGGGCGTATGCGTTTTTTCCTGCTTATATTCAGGAAAAAACGCATACGCCCTTTTTGGCCAAGGGCATCATTGTCGACGTTTTGCCGCTTTTCATGTGCTTTAAAGGCGAGTCGCATCTACCTCCTGAAATCTGTTTCCTGCAATTCTGCCTTGCTTTCAAGTCCTCTTCGTTGCCTTCCATCAATATATTTGTGGACGAGAGTTATCATTTATAACTCTGCAGGTTTGTGAATTGCAGTGCCCCTGAGATCCATTTGTCAACTCGCTTTTTTGGGAGCTGGCCGCAAAAGCGCAGGATTGCTTCAGGCCCTATTCTGGTTCCGGGGGGGCAGGCTGAGCCTGCGGTTCATTCTTCTTCCTGATGGAAAAATAGAGTGACCTGTGCCTATCCCAACACTTAGAGCTAGTCTCTCATTGGTTCCCCCTTTTCCCGTTCATCCTCAGGACAAATTGCAACCTGTACGAAACAGGAGGTTAACGGTGCTGATTCTCCACGTAGGGAGATTGTTAGTAAAGCGGCTGGAATGGCGAACCCGAGCACAAGGAGAGGAGAAATGAGGTGCGTTTTAGAAACCTTTCCCGATCACACGGTGTACCATCTTCTGGGTTTCCCAGGCATGTTTTCGATGTAGGAAGATGCCCTTGAACCTGGAGATTTGGGACCCATGGGATGGGAACCACGCAGTATTACTTTAAAGGGTCTGCGTTTGCTCACCCAACCTCACCAATCCTCTCAGCCCCAAGAGTGTCCAGCCTTATGTCTCATCCAGCTGTGCGTCTAGATATGGTCAATCCAGGTTGCATCAGAGCCCCTGAATGGATTTTGTAAGTATTTCTCTCTCTTTCATTCTCTTTGTTTTATGGGTTTTTTTAAGCAATTTATTTTTATAATGGGGTTTAGCTGCTTTTCACTGCTGTGTTTATGCCGCTTTACACCCTCTTGATTCACTTCCAGAGAGATATCAATACATAGGTTGTAAGATTCTTACGAGTCAGATATATTCTTGTGCGGTGAATAGGGGGTGTTGAGTCCATTTCACTGAGCAGGGTGTAGGTCTTGTCCATTACATATTTGGCTTATGGAACGGTATGTGAGCTAATTTCAAACCCTTGTTTTATGCATCACCCCACCTGACCTTTCCCGTTAAGCAGCCATAGTGTGTTTTCTAAACGTGTGACTCTGTTCTGTCTTGTAATTCAGTTCAAGGGTAGCGATTTTGACATTCCCTCTATAAGTGATATCTTAGGATAAGTGTCTTTTTCTGTGTGACTTATTTCACTTAGAGTCATCGTACCTAAATCCACTCATCATGCTTGCTGCTACTAGCCTTATGACATTGATTTCATGGCTGAGTGATATTCCATTGTGCATAAGTACCACATCTTCTTTATCCATTTTTCTCTTTCCTGGGCTATTTAAGGTGTACCGAAGTGGAGGTTCTTGTAAACAGAGCAGCCCTACACTTTGGGGTGCCTGTGTCTTGTGGATTTTCAGTTTTCCCAATGTATACGCCCATGAGTGGAAGTGCCCTATGCTCTCTAAGCTGTGTTTATTACATGTTTCAGGACACACCGGACACTTCTCCAGAGTGGCTGTTGGCAATTTACATCCCGCCCATCAGCGTAGCAAGGCTCCCATGTCTCCATGGCCTGTCCTGCATTTCTGGTTTTCACACTTTTTTCAGCATGGCCCTTTTGACCGATGGCAAGCGAGACTTCTTTGTAGTGCTGATTTGCCTTTCCGGCTTGCTTGGTTGGCCAAAAAGGGCGTATGCGTTTTTTCCTGAATATATTCAGGAGAAAACGCATACGCCCTTTTTGGCCAAGGGCATCATTGTCGACGTTTTGCTGCTTTTCATGTGCTTTAAAGGCGAGTCGCATCTACCTCCTGAAATCTGTTTCCTGCAATTCTGCCTTGCTTTCAAATCCTCTTCGTTGCCTTCCCTCAATATATTTGTGGACGAGAGTTATCATTTATAACTCTGCAGGTTTGTGAATTGCAGTGCCCCTGAGCTCCATTTGTCAACTCGCTTCTTTGGGAGCTGGCCGCAAAAGCGCAGGATTGCTTCAGGCCCTATTCTTGTTCCGGGGGCGCAGGCTGAGCCTGTGGTTCATTCTTCTTCCTGATGGGAAAATAGAGTGACCTGTGCCTGTCCCAACACTTAGAGCTAGTCTCTCATTGGTTCCCCCTCTTCCCGTTCATCCTCAGGACAAATTGCAACCTGTACGAAACAGGAGGTTAACGGTGCTGATTCTCCACGTAGGGAGATTGTTAGTAAAGCGGCTGGAATGGCGAACCCGAGCACAAGGAGAGGAGAAATGAGGTGCGTTTTAGAAACCTTTCCCGATCACACGGTGTACCATCTTCTGGGTTTCCCAGGCATGTTTTCGATGTAGGAAGATGCCCTTGAACCTGGAGATTTGGGACCCATGGGATGGGTACCACGCAGTATTACTTTAAAGGGTCTGCGTTTGCTCACCCAACCTCACCAATCCTCTCAGCCCCAAGAGTGTCCAGCCTTATGTCTCATCCAGCTGTGCGTCTAGATATGGCCAATCCAGGTTGCATCAGAGCCCCTGAATGGATTTTGTAAGTATTTCTCTCTCTTTCATTCTCTTTGTTTTATGGGTTTTTTTAAGCAATTTATTTTTATAATGGGGTTTAGCTGCTTTTCACTGCTGTGTTTATGCCGCTTTACACCCTCTTGATTCACTTCCAGAGAGATATCAATACATAGGTTGTAAGATTCTTACGAGTCAGATATATTCTTGTGCGGTGAATAGGGGGTGTTGAGTCCATTTCACTGAGCAGGGTGTAGGTCTTGTCCATTACATATTTGGCTTATGGAACGGTATGTGAGCTAATTTCAAACCCTTGTTTTATGCATCACCCCACCTGACCTTTCCCGTTAAGCAGCCATAGTGTGTTTTCTAAACGTGTGACTCTGTTCTGTCTTGTAATTCAGTTCAAGGGTAGCGATTTTGACATTCCCTCTATAAGTGATATCTTAGGATAAGTGTCTTTTTCTGTGTGACTTATTTCACTTAGAGTCATCGTACCTAAATCCACTCATCATGCTTGCTGCTACTAGCCTTATGACATTGATTTCATGGCTGAGTGATATTCCATTGTGCATAAGTACCACATCTTCTTTATCCATTTTTCTCTTTCCTGGGCTATTTAAGGTGTACCGAAGTGGAGGTTCTTGTAAACAGAGCAGCCCTACACTTTGGGGTGCCTGTGTCTTGTGGATTTTCAGTTTTCCCAATGTATACGCCCATGAGTGGAAGTGCCCTATGCTCTCTAAGCTGTGTTTATTACATGTTTCAGGACACACCGGACACTTCTCCAGAGTGGCTGTTGGCAATTTACATCCCGCCCATCAGCGTAGCAAGGCTCCCATGTCTCCATGGCCTGTCCTGCATTTCTGGTTTTCACACTTTTTTCAGCATGGCCCTTTTGACCGATGGCAAGCGAGACTTCTTTGTAGTGCTGATTTGCCTTTCCGGCTTGCTTGGTTGGCCAAAAAGGGCGTATGCGTTTTTTCCTGAATATATTCAGGAGAAAACGCATACGCCCTTTTTGGCCAAGGGCATCATTGTCGACGTTTTGCCGCTTTTCATGTGCTTTAAAGGCGAGTCGCATCTACCTCCTGAAATCTGTTTCCTGCAATTCTGCCTTGCTTTCAAATCCTCTTCGTTGCCTTCCCTCAGTATATTTGTGGATGAGAGTTATCATTTATAACTCTGCAGGTTTGTGAATTGCAGTGCCCCTGAGCTCCATTTGTCAACTCGCTTGTTTGGGAGCTGGCCGCAAAAGCGCAGGATTGCTTCAGGCCCTATTCTTGTTCCGGGGGCGCAGGCTGAGCCTGTGGTTCATTCTTCTTCCTGATGGGAAAATAGAGTGACCTGTGCCTGTCCCAACACTTAGAGCTAGTCTCTCATTGGTTCCCCCTCTTCCCGTTCATCCTCAGGACAAATTGCAACCTGTACGAAACAGGAGGTTAACGGTGCTGATTCTCCACGTAGGGAGATTGTTAGTAAAGCGGCTGGAATGGCGAACCCGAGCACAAGGAGAGGAGAAATGAGGTGCGTTTTAGAAACCTTTCCCGATCACACGGTGTACCATCTTCTGGGTTTCCCAGGCATGTTTTCGATGTAGGAAGATGCCCTTGAACCTGGAGATTTGGGACCCATGGGATGGGTACCACGCAGTATTACTTTAAAGGGTCTGCGTTTGCTCACCCAACCTCACCAATCCTCTCAGCCCCAAGAGTGTCCAGCCTTATGTCTCATCCAGCTGTGCGTCTAGATATGGCCAATCCAGGTTGCATCAGAGCCCCTGAATGGATTTTGTAAGTATTTCTCTCTCTTTCATTCTCTTTGTTTTATGGGTTTTTTTAAGCAATTTATTTTTATAATGGGGTTTAGCTGCTTTTCACTGCTGTGTTTATGCCGTTTTACATCCTCTTGATTCACTTCCAGAGAGATATCAATACATAGGTTGTAAGATTCTTACGAGTCAGATATATTCTTGTGCGGTGAATAGGCGGTGTTGAGTCCATTTCACTGAGCAGGGTGTAGGTCTTGTCCATTACATATTTGGCTTATGGAACGGTATGTGAGCTAATTTCAAACCCTTGTTTTATGCATCACCCCACCTGACCTTTCCCGTTAAGCAGCCATAGTGTGTTTTCTAAACGTGTGACTCTGTTCTGTCTTGTAATTCAGTTCAAGGGTAGCGATTTTGACATTCCCTCTATAAGTGATATCTTAGGATAAGTGTCTTTTTCTGTGTGACTTATTTCACTTAGAGTCATCGTACCTAAATCCACTCATCATGCTTGCTGCTACTAGCCTTATGACATTGATTTCATGGCTGAGTGATATTCCATTGTGCATAAGTACCACATCTTCTTTATCCATTTTTCTCTTTCCTGGGCTATTTAAGGTGTACCGAAGTGGAGGTTCTTGTAAACAGAGCAGCCCTACACTTTGGGGTGCCTGTGTCTTGTGGATTTTCAGTTTTCCCAATGTATACGCCCATGAGTGGAAGTGCCCTATGCTCTCTAAGCTGTGTTTATTACATGTTTCAGGACACACCGGACACTTCTCCAGAGTGGCTGTTGGCAATTTACATCCCGCCCATCAGCGTAGCAAGGCTCCCATGTCTCCATGGCCTGTCCTGCATTTCTGGTTTTCACACTTTTTTCAGCATGGCCCTTTTGACCGATGGCAAGCGAGACTTCTTTGTAGTGCTGATTTGCCTTTCCGGCTTGCTTGGTTGGCCAAAAAGGGCGTATGCGTTTTTTCCTGAATATATTCAGGAGAAAACGCATACGCCCTTTTTGGCCAAGGGCATCATTGTCGACGTTTTGCTGCTTTTCATGTGCTTTAAAGGCGAGTCGCATCTACCTCCTGAAATCTGTTTCCTGCAATTCTGCCTTGCTTTCAAATCCTCTTCGTTGCCTTCCCTCAATATATTTGTGGACGAGAGTTATCATTTATAACTCTGCAGGTTTGTGAATTGCAGTGCCCCTGAGCTCCATTTGTCAACTCGCTTCTTTGGGAGCTGGCCGCAAAAGCGCAGGATTGCTTCAGGCCCTATTCTTGTTCCGGGGGCGCAGGCTGAGCCTGTGGTTCATTCTTCTTCCTGATGGGAAAATAGAGTGACCTGTGCCTGTCCCAACACTTAGAGCTAGTCTCTCATTGGTTCCCCCTCTTCCCGTTCATCCTCAGGACAAATTGCAACCTGTACGAAACAGGAGGTTAACGGTGCTGATTCTCCACGTAGGGAGATTGTTAGTAAAGCGGCTGGAATGGCGAACCCGAGCACAAGGAGAGGAGAAATGAGGTGCGTTTTAGAAACCTTTCCCGATCACACGGTGTACCATCTTCTGGGTTTCCCAGGCATGTTTTCGATGTAGGAAGATGCCCTTGAACCTGGAGATTTGGGACCCATGGGATGGGTACCACGCAGTATTACTTTAAAGGGTCTGCGTTTGCTCACCCAACCTCACCAATCCTCTCAGCCCCAAGAGTGTCCAGCCTTATGTCTCATCCAGCTGTGCGTCTAGATATGGCCAATCCAGGTTGCATCAGAGCCCCTGAATGGATTTTGTAAGTATTTCTCTCTCTTTCATTCTCTTTGTTTTATGGGTTTTTTTAAGCAATTTATTTTTATAATGGGGTTTAGCTGCTTTTCACTGCTGTGTTTATGCCGCTTTACACCCTCTTGATTCACTTCCAGAGAGATATCAATACATAGGTTGTAAGATTCTTACGAGTCAGATATATTCTTGTGCGGTGAATAGGGGGTGTTGAGTCCATTTCACTGAGCAGGGTGTAGGTCTTGTCCATTACATATTTGGCTTATGGAACGGTATGTGAGCTAATTTCAAACCCTTGTTTTATGCATCACCCCACCTGACCTTTCCCGTTAAGCAGCCATAGTGTGTTTTCTAAACGTGTGACTCTGTTCTGTCTTGTAATTCAGTTCAAGGGTAGCGATTTTGACATTCCCTCTATAAGTGATATCTTAGGATAAGTGTCTTTTTCTGTGTGACTTATTTCACTTAGAGTCATCGTACCTAAATCCACTCATCATGCTTGCTGCTACTAGCCTTATGACATTGATTTCATGGCTGAGTGATATTCCATTGTGCATAAGTACCACATCTTCTTTATCCATTTTTCTCTTTCCTGGGCTATTTAAGGTGTACCGAAGTGGAGGTTCTTGTAAACAGAGCAGCCCTACACTTTGGGGTGCCTGTGTCTTGTGGATTTTCAGTTTTCCCAATGTATACGCCCATGAGTGGAAGTGCCCTATGCTCTCTAAGCTGTGTTTATTACATGTTTCAGGACACACCGGACACTTCTCCAGAGTGGCTGTTGGCAATTTACATCCCGCCCATCAGAGTAGCAAGGCTCCCATGTCTCCATGGCCTGTCCTGCATTTCTGGTTTTCACACTTTTTTCAGCATGGCCCTTTTGACCGATGGCAAGCGAGACTTCTTTGTAGTGCTGATTTGCCTTTCCGGCTTGCTTGGTTGGCCAAAAAGGGCGTATGCGTTTTTTCCTGAATATATTCAGGAGAAAACGCATACGCCCTTTTTGGCCAAGGGCATCATTGTCGACGTTTTGCCGCTTTTCATGTGCTTTAAAGGCGAGTCGCATCTACCTCCTGAAATCTGTTTCCTGCAATTCTGCCTTGCTTTCAAATCCTCTTCGTTGCCTTCCCTCAGTATATTTGTGGATGAGAGTTATCATTTATAACTCTGCAGGTTTGTGAATTGCAGTGCCCCTGAGCTCCATTTGTCAACTCGCTTGTTTGGGAGCTGGCCGCAAAAGCGCAGGATTGCTTCAGGCCCTATTCTTGTTCCGGGGGCGCAGGCTGAGCCTGTGGTTCATTCTTCTTCCTGATGGGAAAATAGAGTGACCTGTGCCTGTCCCAACACTTAGAGCTAGTCTCTCATTGGTTCCCCCTCTTCCCGTTCATCCTCAGGACAAATTGCAACCTGTACGAAACAGGAGGTTAACGGTGCTGATTCTCCACGTAGGGAGATTGTTAGTAAAGCGGCTGGAATGGCGAACCCGAGCACAAGGAGAGGAGAAATGAGGTGCGTTTTAGAAACCTTTCCCGATCACACGGTGTACCATCTTCTGGGTTTCCCAGGCATGTTTTCGATGTAGGAAGATGCCCTTGAACCTGGAGATTTGGGACCCATGGGATGGGTACCACGCAGTATTACTTTAAAGGGTCTGCGTTTGCTCACCCAACCTCACCAATCCTCTCAGCCCCAAGAGTGTCCAGCCTTATGTCTCATCCAGCTGTGCGTCTAGATATGGCCAATCCAGGTTGCATCAGAGCCCCTGTATGGATTTTGTAAGTATTTCTCTCTCTTTCATTCTCTTTGTTTTATGGGTTTTTTAAAGCAATTTATTTTTATAATGGGGTTTAGCTGCTTTTCACTGCTGTGTTTATGCCGCTTTACACCCTCTTGATTCACTTCCAGAGAGATATCAATACATAGGTTGTAAGATTCTTACGAGTCAGATATATTCTTGTGCTGTGAATAGGGGGTGTTGAGTCCATTTCACTGAGCAGGGTGTAGATCTTGTCCATTACATATTTGGCTTATGGAACGGTATGTGAGCTAATTTCAAACCCTTGTTTTATGCATCACCCCACCTGACCTTTCCCGTTAAGCAGCCATAGTGTGTTTTCTAAACGTGTGACTCTGTTCTGTCTTGTAATTCAGTTCAAGGGTAGCGATTTTGACATTCCCTCTATAAGTGATATCTTAGGATAAGTGTCTTTTTCTGTGTGACTTATTTCACTTAGAGTCATCGTACCTAAATCCACTCATCATGCTTGCTGCTACTAGCCTTATGACATTGATTTCATGGCTGAGTGATATTCCATTGTGCATAAGTACCACATCTTCTTTATCCATTTTTCTCTTTCCTGGGCTATTTAAGGTGTACCGAAGTGGAGGTTCTTGTAAACAGAGCAGCCCTACACTTTGGGGTGCCTGTGTCTTGTGGATTTTCAGTTTTCCCAATGTATACGCCCATGAGTGGAAGTGCCCTATGCTCTCTAAGCTGTGTTTATTACATGTTTCAGGACACACCGGACACTTCTCCAGAGTGGCTGTTGGCAATTTACATCCCGCCCATCAGCGTAGCAAGGCTCCCATGTCTCCATGGCCTGTCCTGCATTTCTGGTTTTTACACTTTTTTCAGCATGGCCCTTTTGACCGATGGCAAGCGAGACTTCTTTGTAGTGCTGATTTGCCTTTCCGGCTTGCTTGGTTGGCCAAAAAGGGCGTATGCGTTTTTTCCTGAATATATTCAGGAGAAAACGCATACGCCCTTTTTGGCCAAGGGCATCATTGTCGACGTTTTGCCGCTTTTCATGTGCTTTAAAGGCGAGTCGCATCTACCTCCTGAAATCTGTTTCCTGCAATTCTGCCTTGCTTTCAAATCCTCTTCGTTGCCTTCCCTCAGTATATTTGTGGATGAGAGTTATCATTTATAACTCTGCAGGTTTGTGAATTGCAGTGCCCCTGAGCTCCATTTGTCAACTCGCTTGTTTGGGAGCTGGCCGCAAAAGCGCAGGATTGCTTCAGGCCCTATTCTTGTTCCGGGGGCGCAGGCTGAGCCTGTGGTTCATTCTTCTTCCTGATGGGAAAATAGAGTGACCTGTGCCTGTCCCAACACTTAGAGCTAGTCTCTCATTGGTTCCCCCTCTTCCCGTTCATCCTCAGGACAAATTGCAACCTGTACGAAACAGGAGGTTAACGGTGCTGATTCTCCACGTAGGGAGATTGTTAGTAAAGCGGCTGGAATGGCGAACCCGAGCACAAGGAGAGGAGAAATGAGGTGCGTTTTAGAAACCTTTCCCGATCACACGGTGTACCATCTTCTGGGTTTCCCAGGCATGTTTTCGATGTAGGAAGATGCCCTTGAACCTGGAGATTTGGGACCCATGGGATGGGTACCACGCAGTATTACTTTAAAGGGTCTGCGTTTGCTCACCCAACCTCACCAATCCTCTCAGCCCCAAGAGTGTCCAGCCTTATGTCTCATCCAGCTGTGCGTCTAGATATGGCCAATCCAGGTTGCATCAGAGCCCCTGAATGGATTTTGTAAGTATTTCTCTCTCTTTCATTCTCTTTGTTTTATGGGTTTTTTTAAGCAATTTATTTTTATAATGGGGTTTAGCTGCTTTTCACTGCTGTGTTTATGCCGTTTTACATCCTCTTGATTCACTTCCAGAGAGATATCAATACATAGGTTGTAAGATTCTTACGAGTCAGATATATTCTTGTGCGGTGAATAGGCGGTGTTGAGTCCATTTCACTGAGCAGGGTGTAGGTCTTGTCCATTACATATTTGGCTTATGGAACGGTATGTGAGCTAATTTCAAACCCTTGTTTTATGCATCACCCCACCTGACCTTTCCCGTTAAGCAGCCATAGTGTGTTTTCTAAACGTGTGACTCTGTTCTGTCTTGTAATTCAGTTCAAGGGTAGCGATTTTGACATTCCCTCTATAAGTGATATCTTAGGATAAGTGTCTTTTTCTGTGTGACTTATTTCACTTAGAGTCATCGTACCTAAATCCACTCATCATGCTTGCTGCTACTAGCCTTATGACATTGATTTCATGGCTGAGTGATATTCCATTGTGCATAAGTACCACATCTTCTTTATCCATTTTTCTCTTTCCTGGGCTATTTAAGGTGTACCGAAGTGGAGGTTCTTGTAAACAGAGCAGCCCTACACTTTGGGGTGCCTGTGTCTTGTGGATTTTCAGTTTTCCCAATGTATACGCCCATGAGTGGAAGTGCCCTATGCTCTCTAAGCTGTGTTTATTACATGTTTCAGGACACACCGGACACTTCTCCAGAGTGGCTGTTGGCAATTTACATCCCGCCCATCAGCGTAGCAAGGCTCCCATGTCTCCATGGCCTGTCCTGCATTTCTGGTTTTCACACTTTTTTCAGCATGGCCCTTTTGACCGATGGCAAGCGAGACTTCTTTGTAGTGCTGATTTGCCTTTCCGGCTTGCTTGGTTGGCCAAAAAGGGCGTATGCGTTTTTTCCTGAATATATTCAGGAGAAAACGCATACGCCCTTTTTGGCCAAGGGCATCATTCTCGACGTTTTGCCGCTTTTCATGTGCTTTAAAGGCGAGTCGCATCTACCTCCTGAAATCTGTTTCCTGCAATTCTGCCTTGCTTTCAAATCCTCTTCGTTGCCTTCCCTCAATATATTTGTGGACGAGAGTTATCATTTATAACTCTGCAGGTTTGTGAATTGCAGTGCCCCTGAGCTCCATTTGTCAACTCGCTTTTTTGGGAGCTGGCCGCAAAAGCGCAGGATTGCTTCAGGCCCTATTCTGGTTCCGGGGGGGCAGGCTGAGCCTGCGGTTCATTCTTCTTCCTGATGGAAAAATAGAGTGACCTGTGCCTGTCCCAACACTTAGAGCTAGTCTCTCATTGGTTCCCCCTCTTCCCGTTCATCCTCAGGACAAATTGCAACCTGTACGAAACAGGAGGTTAACGGTGCTGATTCTCCACGTAGGGAGATTGTTAGTAAAGCGGCTGGAATGGCGAACCCGAGCACAAGGAGAGGAGAAATGAGGTGCGTTTTAGAAACCTTTCCCGATCACACGGTGTACCATCTTCTGGGTTTCCCAGGCATGTTTTCGATGTAGGAAGATGCCCTTGAACCTGGAGATTTGGGACCCATGGGATGGGAACCACGCAGTATTACTTTAAAGGGTCTGCGTTTGCTCACCCAACCTCACCAATCCTCTCAGCCCCAAGAGTGTCCAGCCTTATGTCTCATCCAGCTGTGCGTCTAGATATGGCCAATCCAGGTTGCATCAGAGCCCCTGAATGGATTTTGTAAGTATTTCTCTCTCTTTCATTGTCTTTGTTTTATGGGTTTTTTTAAGCAATTTATTTTTATAATGGGGTTTAGCTGCTTTTCACTGCTGTGTTTATGCCGTTTTACATCCTCTTGATTCACTTCCAGAGAGATATCAATACATAGGTTGTAAGATTCTTACGAGTCAGATATATTCTTGTGCGGTGAATAGGCGGTGTTGAGTCCATTTCACTGAGCAGGGTGTAGGTCTTGTCCATTACATATTTGGCTTATGGAACGGTATGTGAGCTAATTTCAAACCCTTGTTTTATGCATCACCCCACCTGACCTTTCCCGTTAAGCAGCCATAGTGTGTTTTCTAAACGTGTGACTCTGTTCTGTCTTGTAATTCAGTTCAAGGGTAGCGATTTTGACATTCCCTCTATAAGTGATATCTTAGGATAAGTGTCTTTTTCTGTGTGACTTATTTCACTTAGAGTCATCGTACCTAAATCCACTCATCATGCTTGCTGCTACTAGCCTTATGACATTGATTTCATGGCTGAGTGATATTCCATTGTGCATAAGTACCACATCTTCTTTATCCATTTTTCTCTTTCCTGGGCTATTTAAGGTGTACCGAAGTGGAGGTTCTTGTAAACAGAGCAGCCCTACACTTTGGGGTGCCTGTGTCTTGTGGATTTTCAGTTTTCCCAATGTATACGCCCATGAGTGGAAGTGCCCTATGCTCTCTAAGCTGTGTTTATTACATGTTTCAGGACACACCGGACACTTCTCCAGAGTGGCTGTTGGCAATTTACATCCCGCCCATCAGCGTAGCAAGGCTCCCATGTCTCCATGGCCTGTCCTGCATTTCTGGTTTTCACACTTTTTTCAGCATGGCCCTTTTGACCGATGGCAAGCGAGACTTCTTTGTAGTGCTGATTTGCCTTTCCGGCTTGCTTGGTTGGCCAAAAAGGGCGTATGCGTTTTTTCCTGAATATATTCAGGAGAAAACGCATACGCCCTTTTTGGCCAAGGGCATCATTGTCGACGTTTTGCCGCTTTTCATGTGCTTTAAAGGTGAGTCGCATCTACCTCCTGAAATCTGTTTCCTGCAATTCTGCCTTGCTTTCAAATCCTCTTCGTTGCCTTCCCTCAATATATTTGTGGACGAGAGTTATCATTTATAACTCTGCAGGTTTGTGAATTGCAGTGCCCCTGAGCTCCATTTGTCAACTCGCTTTTTTGGGAGCTGGCCGCAAAAGCGCAGGATTGCTTCAGGCCCTATTCTGGTTCCGGGGGGGCAGGCTGAGCCTGCGGTTCATTCTTCTTCCTGATGGAAAAATAGAGTGACCTGTGCCTGTCCCAACACTTAGAGCTAGTCTCTCATTGGTTCCCCCTCTTCCCGTTCATTCTCAGGACAAATTGCAACCTGTACGAAACAGGAGGTTAACGGTGCTGATTCTCCACGTAGGGAGATTGTTAGTAAAGCGGCTGGAATGGCGAACCCGAGCACAAGGAGAGGAGAAATGAGGTGCGTTTTCTAAACCTTTCCCGATCACACGGTGTACCATCTTCTGGGTTTCCCAGGCATGTTTTCGATGTAGGAAGATGCCCTTGAACCTGGAGATTTGGGACCCATGGGATGGGAACCACGCAGTATTACTTTAAAGGGTCTGCGTTTGCTCACCCAACCTCACCAATCCTCTCAGCCCCAAGAGTGTCCAGCCTTATGTCTCATCCAGCTGTGCGTCTAGATATGGTCAATCCAGGTTGCATCAGAGCCCCTGAATGGATTTTGTAAGTATTTCTCTCTCTTTCATTCTCTTTGTTTTATGGGTTTTTTTAAGCAATTTATTTTTATAATGGGGTTTAGCTGCTTTTCACTGCTGTGTTTATGCCGCTTTACACCCTCTTGATTCACTTCCAGAGAGATATCAATACATAGGTTGTAAGATTCTTACGAGTCAGATATATTCTTGTGCGGTGAATAGGGGGTGTTGAGTCCATTTCACTGAGCAGGGTGTAGGTCTTGTCCATTACATATTTGGCTTATGGAACGGTATCTGAGCTAATTTCAAACCCTTGTTTTATGCATCACCCCACCTGACCTTTCCCGTTAAGCAGCCATAGTGTGTTTTCTAAACGTGTGACTCTGTTCTGTCTTGTAATTCAGTTCAAGGGTAGCGATTTTGACATTCCCTCTATAAGTGATATCTTAGGATAAGTGTCTTTTTCTGTGTGACTTATTTCACTTAGAGTCATCGTACCTAAATCCACTCATCATGCTTGCTGCTACTAGCCTTATGACATTGATTTCATGGCTGAGTGATATTCCATTGTGCATAAGTACCACATCTTCTTTATCCATTTTTCTCTTTCCTGGGCTATTTAAGGTGTACCGAAGTGGAGGTTCTTGTAAACAGAGCAGCCCTACACTTTGGGGTGCCTGTGTCTTGTGGATTTTCAGTTTTCCCAATGTATACGCCCATGAGTGGAAGTGCCCTATGCTCTCTAAGCTGTGTTTATTACATGTTTCAGGACACACCGGACACTTCTCCAGAGTGGCTGTTGGCAATTTACATCCCGCCCATCAGCGTAGCAAGGCTCCCATGTCTCCATGGCCTGTCCTGCATTTCTGGTTTTCACACTTTTTTCAGCATGGCCCTTTTGACCGATGGCAAGCGAGACTTCTTTGTAGTGCTGATTTGCCTTTCCGGCTTGCTTGGTTGGCCAAAAAGGGCGTATGCGTTTTTTCCTGAATATATTCAGGAGAAAACGCATACGCCCTTTTTGGCCAAGGGCATCATTGTCGACGTTTTGCCGCTTTTCATGTGCTTTAAAGGCGGGTCGCATCTACCTCCTGAAATCTGTTTCCTGCAATTCTGCCTTGCTTTCAAGTCCTCTTCGTTGCCTTCCATCAATATATTTGTGGACGAGAGTTATCATTTATAACTCTGCAGGTTTGTGAATTGCAGTGCCCCTGAGCTCCATTTGTCAACTCGCTCTTTTGGGAGCTGGCCGCAAAAGAGCAGGATTGCTTCAGGCCCTATTCTTGTTCCGGGGGCGCAGGCTGAGCCTGTGGTTCATTCTTCTTCCTGATGGGAAAATAGAGTGACCTGTGCCTGTCCCAACACTTAGAGCTAGTCTCTCATTGGTTCCCCCTCTTCCCGTTCATCCTCAGGACAAATTGCAACCTGTACGAAACAGGAGGTTAACGGTGCTGATTCTCCACGTAGGGAGATTGTTAGTAAAGCGGCTGGAATGGCGAACCCGAGCACAAGGAGAGGAGAAATGAGGTGCGTTTTAGAAACCTTTCCCGATCACACGGTGTACCATCTTCTGGGTTTCCCAGGCATGTTTTCGATGTAGGAAGATGCCCTTGAACCTGGAGATTGGGGACCCATGGGATGGGTACCACGCAGTATTACTTTAAAGGGTCTGCGTTTGCTCACCCAACCTCACCAATCCTCTCAGCCCCAAGAGTGTCCAGCCTTATGTCTCATCCAGCTGTGCGTCTAGATATGGCCAATCCAGGTTGCATCAGAGCCCCTGAATGGATTTTGTAAGTATTTCTCTCTCTTTCATTCTCTTTGTTTTATGGGTTTTTTAAAGCAATTTATTTTTATAATGGGGTTTAGCTGCTTTTCACTGCTGTGTTTATGCCGCTTTACACCCTCTTGATTCACTTCCAGAGAGATATCAATACATAGGTTGTAAGATTCTTACGAGTCAGATATATTCTTGTGCGGTGAATAGGGGGTGTTGAGTCCATTTCACTGAGCAGGGTGTAGGTCTTGTCCATTACATATTTGGCTTATGGAACGGTATGTGAGCTAATTTCAAACCCTTGTTTTATGCATCACCCCACCTGACCTTTCCCGTTAAGCAGCCATAGTGTGTTTTCTAAACGTGTGACTCTGTTCTGTCTTGTAATTCAGTTCAAGGGTAGCGATTTTGACATTCCCTCTATAAGTGATATCTTAGGATAAGTGTCTTTTTCTGTGTGACTTATTTCACTTAGAGTCATCGTACCTAAATCCACTCATCATGCTTGCTGCTACTAGCCTTATGACATTGATTTCATGGCTGAGTGATATTCCATTGTGCATAAGTACCACATCTTCTTTATCCATTTTTCTCTTTCCTGGGCTATTTAAGGTGTACCGAAGTGGAGGTTCTTGTAAACAGAGCAGCCCTACACTTTGGGGTGCCTGTGTCTTGTGGATTTTCAGTTTTCCCAATGTATACGCCCATGAGTGGAAGTGCCCTATGCTCTCTAAGCTGTGTTTATTACATGTTTCAGGACACACCGGACACTTCTCCAGAGTGGCTGTTGGCAATTTACATCCCGCCCATCAGCGTAGCAAGGCTCCCATGTCTCCATGGCCTGTCCTGCATTTCTGGTTTTCACACTTTTTTCAGCATGGCCCTTTTGACCGATGGCAAGCGAGACTTCTTTGTAGTGCTGATTTGCCTTTCCGGCTTGCTTGGTTGGCCAAAAAGGGCGTATGCGTTTTTTCCTGAATATATTCAGGAGAAAACGCATACGCCCTTTTTGGCCAAGGGCATCATTGTCGACGTTTTGCCGCTTTTCATGTGCTTTAAAGGCGAGTCGCATCTACCTCCTGAAATCTGTTTCCTGCAATTCTGCCTTGCTTTCAAATCCTCTTCGTTGCCTTCCCTCAATATATTTGTGGACGAGAGTTATCATTTATAACTCTGCAGGTTTGTGAATTGCAGTGCCCCTGAGATCCATTTGTCAACTCGCTTTTTTGGGAGCTGGCCGCAAAAGCGCAGGATTGCTTCAGGCCCTATTCTGGTTCCGGGGGGGCAGGCTGAGCCTGCGGTTCATTCTTCTTCCTGATGGAAAAATAGAGTGACCTGTGCCTGTCCCAACACTTAGAGCTAGTCTCTCATTGGTTCCCCCTCTTCCCGTTCATCCTCAGGACAAATTGCAACCTGTACGAAACAGGAGGTTAACGGTGCTGATTCTCCACGTAGGGAGATTGTTAGTAAAGCGGCTGGAATGGCGAACCCGAGCACAAGGAGAGGAGAAATGAGGTGCGTTTTCTAAACCTTTCCCGATCACACGGTGTACCATCTTCTGGGTTTCCCAGGCATGTTTTCGATGTAGGAAGATGCCCTTGAACCTGGAGATTTGGGACCCATGGGATGGGAACCACGCAGTATTACTTTAAAGGGTCTGCGTTTGCTCACCCAACCTCACCAATCCTCTCAGCCCCAAGAGTGTCCAGCCTTATGTCTCATCCAGCTGTGCGTCTAGATATGGTCAATCCAGGTTGCATCAGAGCCCCTGTATGGATTTTGTAAGTATTTCTCTCTCTTTCATTCTCTTTGTTTTATGGGTTTTTTTAAGCAATTTATTTTTATAATGGGGTTTAGCTGCTTTTCACTGCTGTGTTTATGCCGCTTTACACCCTCTTGATTCACTTCCAGAGAGATATCAATACATAGGTTGTAAGATTCTTACGAGTCAGATATATTCTTGTGCGGTGAATAGGGGGTGTTGAGTCCATTTCACTGAGCAGGGTGTAGGTCTTGTCCATTACATATTTGGCTTATGGAACGGTATGTGAGCTAATTTCAAACCCTTGTTTTATGCATCACCCCACCTGACCTTTCCCGTTAAGCAGCCATAGTGTGTTTTCTAAACGTGTGACTCTGTTCTGTCTTGTAATTCAGTTCAAGGGTAGCGATTTTGACATTCCCTCTATAAGTGATATCTTAGGATAAGTGTCTTTTTCTGTGTGACTTATTTCACTTAGAGTCATCGTACCTAAATCCACTCATCATGCTTGCTGCTACTAGCCTTATGACATTGATTTCATGGCTGAGTGATATTCCATTGTGCATAAGTACCACATCTTCTTTATCCATTTTTCTCTTTCCTGGGCTATTTAAGGTGTACCGAAGTGGAGGTTCTTGTAAACAGAGCAGCCCTACACTTTGGGGTGCCTGTGTCTTGTGGATTTTCAGTTTTCCCAATGTATACGCCCATGAGTGGAAGTGCCCTATGCTCCCTAAGCTGTGTTTATTACATGTTTCAGGACACACCGGACACTTCTCCAGAGTGGCTGTTGGCAATTTACATCCCGCCCATCAGCGTAGCAAGGCTCCCATGTCTCCATGGCCTGTCCTGCATTTCTGGTTTTCACACTTTTTTCAGCATGGCCCTTTTGACCGATGGCAAGCGAGACTTCTTTGTAGTGCTGATTTGCCTTTCCGGCTTGCTTGGTTGGCCAAAAAGGGCGTATGCGTTTTCTCCTGAATATATTCAGGAGAAAACGCATACGCCCTTTTTGGCCAAGGGCATCATTGTCGACGTTTTGCCGCTTTTCATGTGCTTTAAAGGCGAGTCGCATCTACCTCCTGAAATCTGTTTCCTGCAATTCTGCCTTGCTTTCAAATCCTCTTCGTTGCCTTCCCTCAATATATTTGTGGACGAGAGTTATCATTTATAACTCTGCAGGTTTGTGAATTGCAGTGCCCCTGAGCTCCATTTGTCAACTCGCTTTTTTGGGAGCTGGCCGCAAAAGCGCAGGATTGCTTCAGGCCCTATTCTGGTTCCGGGGGGGCAGGCTGAGCCTGCGGTTCATTCTTCTTCCTGATGGAAAAATAGAGTGACCTGTGCCTGTCCCAACACTTAGAGCTAGTCTCTCATTGGTTCCCCCTCTTCCCGTTCATCCTCAGGACAAATTGCAACCTGTACGAAACAGGAGGTTAACGGTGCTGATTCTCCACGTAGGGAGATTGTTAGTAAAGCGGCTGGAATGGCGAACCCGAGCACAAGGAGAGGAGAAATGAGGTGCGTTTTCTAAACCTTTCCCGATCACACGGTGTACCATCTTCTGGGTTTCCCAGGCATGTTTTCGATGTAGGAAGATGCCCTTGAACCTGGAGATTTGGGACCCATGGGATGGGAACCACGCAGTATTACTTTAAAGGGTCTGCGTTTGCTCACCCAACCTCACCAATCCTCTCAGCCCCAAGAGTGTCCAGCCTTATGTCTCATCCAGCTGTGCGTCTAGATATGGTCAATCCAGGTTGCATCAGAGCCCCTGTATGGATTTTGTAAGTATTTCTCTCTCTTTCATTCTCTTTGTTTTATGGGTTTTTTTAAGCAATTTATTTTTATAATGGGGTTTAGCTGCTTTTCACTGCTGTGTTTATGCCGCTTTACACCCTCTTGATTCACTTCCAGAGAGATATCAATACATAGGTTGTAAGATTCTTACGAGTCAGATATATTCTTGTGCGGTGAATAGGGGGTGTTGAGTCCATTTCACTGAGCAGGGTGTAGGTCTTGTCCATTACATATTTGGCTTATGGAACGGTATGTGAGCTAATTTCAAACCCTTGTTTTATGCATCACCCCACCTGACCTTTCCCGTTAAGCAGCCATAGTGTGTTTTCTAAACGTGTGACTCTGTTCTGTCTTGTAATTCAGTTCAAGGGTAGCGATTTTGACATTCCCTCTATAAGTGATATCTTAGGATAAGTGTCTTTTTCTGTGTGACTTATTTCACTTAGAGTCATCGTACCTAAATCCACTCATCATGCTTGCTGCTACTAGCCTTATGACATTGATTTCATGGCTGAGTGATATTCCATTGTGCATAAGTACCACATCTTCTTTATCCATTTTTCTCTTTCCTGGGCTATTTAAGGTGTACCGAAGTGGAGGTTCTTGTAAACAGAGCAGCCCTACACTTTGGGGTGCCTGTGTCTTGTGGATTTTCAGTTTTCCCAATGTATACGCCCATGAGTGGAAGTGCCCTATGCTCCCTAAGCTGTGTTTATTACATGTTTCAGGACACACCGGACACTTCTCCAGAGTGGCTGTTGGCAATTTACATCCCGCCCATCAGCGTAGCAAGGCTCCCATGTCTCCATGGCCTGTCCTGCATTTCTGGTTTTCACACTTTTTTCAGCATGGCCCTTTTGACCGATGGCAAGCGAGACTTCTTTGTAGTGCTGATTTGCCTTTCCGGCTTGCTTGGTTGGCCAAAAAGGGCGTATGCGTTTTCTCCTGAATATATTCAGGAGAAAACGCATACGCCCTTTTTGGCCAAGGGCATCATTGTCGACGTTTTGCCGCTTTTCATGTGCTTTAAAGGCGAGTCGCATCTACCTCCTGAAATCTGTTTCCTGCAATTCTGCCTTGCTTTCAAATCCTCTTCGTTGCCTTCCCTCAATATATTTGTGGACGAGAGTTATCATTTATAACTCTGCAGGTTTGTGAATTGCAGTGCCCCTGAGCTCCATTTGTCAACTCGCTTTTTTGGGAGCTGGCCGCAAAAGCGCAGGATTGCTTCAGGCCCTATTCTGGTTCCGGGGGGGCAGGCTGAGCCTGCGGTTCATTCTTCTTCCTGATGGAAAAATAGAGTGACCTGTGCCTGTCCCAACACTTAGAGCTAGTCTCTCCTTGGTTCCCCCTCTTCCCGTTCATCCTCAGGACAAATTGCAACCTGTACGAAACAGGAGGTTAACGGTGCTGATTCTCCACGTAGGGAGATTGTTAGTAAAGCGGCTGGAATGGCGAACCCGAGCACAAGGAGAGGAGAAATGAGGTGCGTTTTAGAAACCTTTCCCGATCACACGGTGTACCATCTTCTGGGTTTCCCAGGCATGTTTTCGATGTAGGAAGATGCCCTTGAACCTGGAGATTTGGGACCCATGGGATGGGAACCACGCAGTATTATTTTAAAGGGTCTGCGTTTGCTCACCCAACCTCACCAATCCTCTCAGCCCCAAGAGTGTCCAGCCTTATGTCTCATCCAGCTGTGCGTCTAGATATGGTCAATCCAGGTTGCATCAGAGCCCCTGAATGGATTTTGTAAGTATTTCTCTCTCTTTCATTGTCTTTGTTTTATGGGTTTTTTTAAGCAATTTATTTTTATAATGGGGTTTAGCTGCTTTTCACTGCTGTGTTTATGCCGTTTTACATCCTCTTGATTCACTTCCAGAGAGATATCAATACATAGGTTGTAAGATTCTTACTAGTCAGACATATTCTTGTGCGGTGAATAGGGGGTGTTGAGTCCATTTCACTGAGCAGGGTGTAGGTCTTGTCCATTACATATTTGGCTTATGGAACGGTATCTGAGCTAATTTCAAACCCTTGTTTTATGCATCACGCCACCTGACCTTTCCCGTTAAGCAGCCATAGTGTGTTTTCTAAACGTGTGACTCTGTTCTATCTTGTAATTTAGTTCAAGGGTAGCGATTTTGACATTCCCTCTATAAGTGATATCTTAGGATAAGTGTCTTTTTCTGTGTGACTTATTTCACTTAGAGTCATCGTACCTAAATCCACTCATCATGCTTGCTGCTACTAGCCTTATGACATTGATTTCATGGCTGAGTGATATTCCATTGTGCATAAGTACCACATCTTCTTTATCCATTTTTCTCTTTCCTGGGCTATTTAAGGTGTACCGAAGTGGAGGTTCTTGTAAACAGAGCAGCCCTACACTTTGGGGTGCCTGTGTCTTGTGGATTTTCAGTTTTCCCAATGTATACGCCCATGAGTGGAAGTGCCCTATGCTCTCTAAGCTGTGTTTATTACATGTTTCAGGACACACCGGACACTTCTCCAGAGTGGCTGTTGGCAATTTACATCCCGCCCATCAGCGTAGCAAGGCTCCCATGTCTCCATGGCCTGTCCTGCATTTCTGGTTTTTACAATTTTTTCAGCATGGCCCTTTTGACCGATGGCAAGCGAGACTTCTTTGTAGTGCTGATTTGCCTTTCCGGCTTGCTTGGTTGGCCAAAAAGGGCGTATGCGTTTTTTCCTGAATATATTCAGGAGAAAACGCATACGCCCTTTTTGGCCAAGGGCATCATTGTCGACATTTTGCCGCTTTTCATGTGCTTTAAAGGCGAGTCGCATCTACCTCCTGAAATCTGTTTCCTGCAATTCTGCCTTGCTTTCAAATCCTCTTCGTTGCCTTCCCTCAATATATTTGTGGACGAGAGTTATCATTTATAACTCTGCAGGTTTGTGAATTGCAGTGCCCCTGAGCTCCATTTGTCAACTCGCTTTTTTGGGAGCTGGCCGCAAAAGCGCAGGATTGCTTCAGGCCCTATTCTGGTTCCGGGGGGGCAGGCTGAGCCTGCGGTTCATTCTTCTTCCTGATGGAAAAATAGAGTGACCTGTGCCTGTCCCAACACTTAGAGCTAGTCTCTCATTGGTTCCCCCTCTTCCCGTTCATCCTCAGGACAAATTGCAACCTGTACGAAACAGGAGGTTAACGGTGCTGATTCTCCACGTAGGGAGATTGTTAGTAAAGCGGCTGGAATGGCGAACCCGAGCACAAGGAGAGGAGAAATGACGTGCGTTTTCTAAACCTTTCCCGATCACACGGTGTACCATCTTCTGGGTTTCCCAGGCATGTTTTCGATGTAGGAAGATGCCCTTGAACCTGGAGATTTGGGACCCATGGGATGGGAACCACGCAGTATTACTTTAAAGGGTCTGCGTTTGCTCACCCAACCTCACCAATCCTCTCAGCCCCAAGAGTGTCCAGCCTTATGTCTCATCCAGCTGTGCGTCTAGATATGGTCAATCCAGGTTGCATCAGAGCCCCTGAATGGATTTTGTAAGTATTTCTCTCTCTTTCATTCTCTTTGTTTTATGGGTTTTTTTAAGCAATTTATTTTTATAATGGGGTTTAGCTGCTTTTCACTGCTGTGTTTATGCCGCTTTACACCCTCTTGATTCACTTCCAGAGAGATATCAATACATAGGTTGTAAGATTCTTACGAGTCAGATATATTCTTGTGCGGTGAATAGGGGGTGTTGAGTCCATTTCACTGAGCAGGGTGTAGGTCTTGTCCATTACATATTTGGCTTATGGAACGGTATGTGAGCTAATTTCAAACCCTTGTTTTATGCATCACCCCACCTGACCTTTCCCGTTAAGCAGCCATAGTGTGTTTTCTAAACGTGTGACTCTGTTCTGTCTTGTAATTCAGTTCAAGGGTAGCGATTTTGACATTCCCTCTATAAGTGATATCTTAGGATAAGTGTCTTTTTCTGTGTGACTTATTTCACTTAGAGTCATCGTACCTAAATCCACTCATCATGCTTGCTGCTACTAGCCTTATGACATTGATTTCATGGCTGAGTGATATTCCATTGTGCATAAGTACCACATCTTCTTTATCCATTTTTCTCTTTCCTGGGCTATTTAAGGTGTACCGAAGTGG
The DNA here is from genome assembly GCF_028564815.1 of Eubalaena glacialis. Taxonomy (NCBI): domain Eukaryota; kingdom Metazoa; phylum Chordata; class Mammalia; order Artiodactyla; family Balaenidae; genus Eubalaena; species Eubalaena glacialis. The sequence goes on along the minus strand of NC_083718.1, from coordinate 71,019,560 downwards.
AGGTTCTTGTAAACAGAGCAGCCCTACACTTTGGGGTGCCTGTGTCTTGTGGATTTTCAGTTTTCCCAATGTATACGCCCATGAGTGGAAGTGCCCTATGCTCTCTAAGCTGTGTTTATTACATGTTTCAGGACACACCGGACACTTCTCCAGAGTGGCTGTTGGCAATTTACATCCCGCCCATCAGCGTAGCAAGGCTCCCATGTCTCCATGGCCTGTCCTGCATTTCTGGTTTTCACACTTTTTTCAGCATGGCCCTTTTGACCGATGGCAAGCGAGACTTCTTTGTAGTGCTGATTTGCCTTTCCGGCTTGCTTGGTTGGCCAAAAAGGGCGTATGCGTTTTTTCCTGAATATATTCAGGAGAAAACGCATACGCCCTTTTTGGCCAAGGGCATCATTGTCGACGTTTTGCCGCTTTTCATGTGCTTTAAAGGCGAGTCGCATCTACCTCCTGAAATCTGTTTCCTGCAATTCTGCCTTGCTTTCAAATCCTCTTCGTTGCCTTCCCTCAATATATTTGTGGACGAGAGTTATCATTTATAACTCTGCAGGTTTGTGAATTGCAGTGCCCCTGAGATCCATTTGTCAACTCGCTTTTTTGGGAGCTGGCCGCAAAAGCGCAGGATTGCTTCAGGCCCTATTCTGGTTCCGGGGGGGCAGGCTGAGCCTGCGGTTCATTCTTCTTCCTGATGGAAAAATAGAGTGACCTGTGCCTGTCCCAACACTTAGAGCTAGTCTCTCATTGGTTCCCCCTCTTCCCGTTCATCCTCAGGACAAATTGCAACCTGTACGAAACAGGAGGTTAACGGTGCTGATTCTCCACGTAGGGAGATTGTTAGTAAAGCGGCTGGAATGGCGAACCCGAGCACAAGGAGAGGAGAAATGAGGTGCGTTTTCTAAACCTTTCCCGATCACACGGTGTACCATCTTCTGGGTTTCCCAGGCATGTTTTCGATGTAGGAAGATGCCCTTGAACCTGGAGATTTGGGACCCATGGGATGGGAACCACGCAGTATTACTTTAAAGGGTCTGCGTTTGCTCACCCAACCTCACCAATCCTCTCAGCCCCAAGAGTGTCCAGCCTTATGTCTCATCCAGCTGTGCGTCTAGATATGGTCAATCCAGGTTGCATCAGAGCCCCTGTATGGATTTTGTAAGTATTTCTCTCTCTTTCATTCTCTTTGTTTTATGGGTTTTTTTAAGCAATTTATTTTTATAATGGGGTTTAGCTGCTTTTCACTGCTGTGTTTATGCCGCTTTACACCCTCTTGATTCACTTCCAGAGAGATATCAATACATAGGTTGTAAGATTCTTACGAGTCAGATATATTCTTGTGCGGTGAATAGGGGGTGTTGAGTCCATTTCACTGAGCAGGGTGTAGGTCTTGTCCATTACATATTTGGCTTATGGAACGGTATGTGAGCTAATTTCAAACCCTTGTTTTATGCATCACCCCACCTGACCTTTCCCGTTAAGCAGCCATAGTGTGTTTTCTAAACGTGTGACTCTGTTCTGTCTTGTAATTCAGTTCAAGGGTAGCGATTTTGACATTCCCTCTATAAGTGATATCTTAGGATAAGTGTCTTTTTCTGTGTGACTTATTTCACTTAGAGTCATCGTACCTAAATCCACTCATCATGCTTGCTGCTACTAGCCTTATGACATTGATTTCATGGCTGAGTGATATTCCATTGTGCATAAGTACCACATCTTCTTTATCCATTTTTCTCTTTCCTGGGCTATTTAAGGTGTACCGAAGTGGAGGTTCTTGTAAACAGAGCAGCCCTACACTTTGGGGTGCCTGTGTCTTGTGGATTTTCAGTTTTCCCAATGTATACGCCCATGAGTGGAAGTGCCCTATGCTCCCTAAGCTGTGTTTATTACATGTTTCAGGACACACCGGACACTTCTCCAGAGTGGCTGTTGGCAATTTACATCCCGCCCATCAGCGTAGCAAGGCTCCCATGTCTCCATGGCCTGTCCTGCATTTCTGGTTTTCACACTTTTTTCAGCATGGCCCTTTTGACCGATGGCAAGCGAGACTTCTTTGTAGTGCTGATTTGCCTTTCCGGCTTGCTTGGTTGGCCAAAAAGGGCGTATGCGTTTTCTCCTGAATATATTCAGGAGAAAACGCATACGCCCTTTTTGGCCAAGGGCATCATTGTCGACGTTTTGCCGCTTTTCATGTGCTTTAAAGGCGAGTCGCATCTACCTCCTGAAATCTGTTTCCTGCAATTCTGCCTTGCTTTCAAATCCTCTTCGTTGCCTTCCCTCAATATATTTGTGGACGAGAGTTATCATTTATAACTCTGCAGGTTTGTGAATTGCAGTGCCCCTGAGCTCCATTTGTCAACTCGCTTTTTTGGGAGCTGGCCGCAAAAGCGCAGGATTGCTTCAGGCCCTATTCTGGTTCCGGGGGGGCAGGCTGAGCCTGCGGTTCATTCTTCTTCCTGATGGAAAAATAGAGTGACCTGTGCCTGTCCCAACACTTAGAGCTAGTCTCTCATTGGTTCCCCCTCTTCCCGTTCATCCTCAGGACAAATTGCAACCTGTACGAAACAGGAGGTTAACGGTGCTGATTCTCCACGTAGGGAGATTGTTAGTAAAGCGGCTGGAATGGCGAACCCGAGCACAAGGAGAGGAGAAATGAGGTGCGTTTTCTAAACCTTTCCCGATCACACGGTGTACCATCTTCTGGGTTTCCCAGGCATGTTTTCGATGTAGGAAGATGCCCTTGAACCTGGAGATTTGGGACCCATGGGATGGGAACCACGCAGTATTACTTTAAAGGGTCTGCGTTTGCTCACCCAACCTCACCAATCCTCTCAGCCCCAAGAGTGTCCAGCCTTATGTCTCATCCAGCTGTGCGTCTAGATATGGTCAATCCAGGTTGCATCAGAGCCCCTGTATGGATTTTGTAAGTATTTCTCTCTCTTTCATTCTCTTTGTTTTATGGGTTTTTTTAAGCAATTTATTTTTATAATGGGGTTTAGCTGCTTTTCACTGCTGTGTTTATGCCGCTTTACACCCTCTTGATTCACTTCCAGAGAGATATCAATACATAGGTTGTAAGATTCTTACGAGTCAGATATATTCTTGTGCGGTGAATAGGGGGTGTTGAGTCCATTTCACTGAGCAGGGTGTAGGTCTTGTCCATTACATATTTGGCTTATGGAACGGTATGTGAGCTAATTTCAAACCCTTGTTTTATGCATCACCCCACCTGACCTTTCCCGTTAAGCAGCCATAGTGTGTTTTCTAAACGTGTGACTCTGTTCTGTCTTGTAATTCAGTTCAAGGGTAGCGATTTTGACATTCCCTCTATAAGTGATATCTTAGGATAAGTGTCTTTTTCTGTGTGACTTATTTCACTTAGAGTCATCGTACCTAAATCCACTCATCATGCTTGCTGCTACTAGCCTTATGACATTGATTTCATGGCTGAGTGATATTCCATTGTGCATAAGTACCACATCTTCTTTATCCATTTTTCTCTTTCCTGGGCTATTTAAGGTGTACCGAAGTGGAGGTTCTTGTAAACAGAGCAGCCCTACACTTTGGGGTGCCTGTGTCTTGTGGATTTTCAGTTTTCCCAATGTATACGCCCATGAGTGGAAGTGCCCTATGCTCCCTAAGCTGTGTTTATTACATGTTTCAGGACACACCGGACACTTCTCCAGAGTGGCTGTTGGCAATTTACATCCCGCCCATCAGCGTAGCAAGGCTCCCATGTCTCCATGGCCTGTCCTGCATTTCTGGTTTTCACACTTTTTTCAGCATGGCCCTTTTGACCGATGGCAAGCGAGACTTCTTTGTAGTGCTGATTTGCCTTTCCGGCTTGCTTGGTTGGCCAAAAAGGGCGTATGCGTTTTCTCCTGAATATATTCAGGAGAAAACGCATACGCCCTTTTTGGCCAAGGGCATCATTGTCGACGTTTTGCCGCTTTTCATGTGCTTTAAAGGCGAGTCGCATCTACCTCCTGAAATCTGTTTCCTGCAATTCTGCCTTGCTTTCAAATCCTCTTCGTTGCCTTCCCTCAATATATTTGTGGACGAGAGTTATCATTTATAACTCTGCAGGTTTGTGAATTGCAGTGCCCCTGAGCTCCATTTGTCAACTCGCTTTTTTGGGAGCTGGCCGCAAAAGCGCAGGATTGCTTCAGGCCCTATTCTGGTTCCGGGGGGGCAGGCTGAGCCTGCGGTTCATTCTTCTTCCTGATGGAAAAATAGAGTGACCTGTGCCTGTCCCAACACTTAGAGCTAGTCTCTCCTTGGTTCCCCCTCTTCCCGTTCATCCTCAGGACAAATTGCAACCTGTACGAAACAGGAGGTTAACGGTGCTGATTCTCCACGTAGGGAGATTGTTAGTAAAGCGGCTGGAATGGCGAACCCGAGCACAAGGAGAGGAGAAATGAGGTGCGTTTTAGAAACCTTTCCCGATCACACGGTGTACCATCTTCTGGGTTTCCCAGGCATGTTTTCGATGTAGGAAGATGCCCTTGAACCTGGAGATTTGGGACCCATGGGATGGGAACCACGCAGTATTATTTTAAAGGGTCTGCGTTTGCTCACCCAACCTCACCAATCCTCTCAGCCCCAAGAGTGTCCAGCCTTATGTCTCATCCAGCTGTGCGTCTAGATATGGTCAATCCAGGTTGCATCAGAGCCCCTGAATGGATTTTGTAAGTATTTCTCTCTCTTTCATTGTCTTTGTTTTATGGGTTTTTTTAAGCAATTTATTTTTATAATGGGGTTTAGCTGCTTTTCACTGCTGTGTTTATGCCGTTTTACATCCTCTTGATTCACTTCCAGAGAGATATCAATACATAGGTTGTAAGATTCTTACTAGTCAGACATATTCTTGTGCGGTGAATAGGGGGTGTTGAGTCCATTTCACTGAGCAGGGTGTAGGTCTTGTCCATTACATATTTGGCTTATGGAACGGTATCTGAGCTAATTTCAAACCCTTGTTTTATGCATCACGCCACCTGACCTTTCCCGTTAAGCAGCCATAGTGTGTTTTCTAAACGTGTGACTCTGTTCTATCTTGTAATTTAGTTCAAGGGTAGCGATTTTGACATTCCCTCTATAAGTGATATCTTAGGATAAGTGTCTTTTTCTGTGTGACTTATTTCACTTAGAGTCATCGTACCTAAATCCACTCATCATGCTTGCTGCTACTAGCCTTATGACATTGATTTCATGGCTGAGTGATATTCCATTGTGCATAAGTACCACATCTTCTTTATCCATTTTTCTCTTTCCTGGGCTATTTAAGGTGTACCGAAGTGGAGGTTCTTGTAAACAGAGCAGCCCTACACTTTGGGGTGCCTGTGTCTTGTGGATTTTCAGTTTTCCCAATGTATACGCCCATGAGTGGAAGTGCCCTATGCTCTCTAAGCTGTGTTTATTACATGTTTCAGGACACACCGGACACTTCTCCAGAGTGGCTGTTGGCAATTTACATCCCGCCCATCAGCGTAGCAAGGCTCCCATGTCTCCATGGCCTGTCCTGCATTTCTGGTTTTTACAATTTTTTCAGCATGGCCCTTTTGACCGATGGCAAGCGAGACTTCTTTGTAGTGCTGATTTGCCTTTCCGGCTTGCTTGGTTGGCCAAAAAGGGCGTATGCGTTTTTTCCTGAATATATTCAGGAGAAAACGCATACGCCCTTTTTGGCCAAGGGCATCATTGTCGACATTTTGCCGCTTTTCATGTGCTTTAAAGGCGAGTCGCATCTACCTCCTGAAATCTGTTTCCTGCAATTCTGCCTTGCTTTCAAATCCTCTTCGTTGCCTTCCCTCAATATATTTGTGGACGAGAGTTATCATTTATAACTCTGCAGGTTTGTGAATTGCAGTGCCCCTGAGCTCCATTTGTCAACTCGCTTTTTTGGGAGCTGGCCGCAAAAGCGCAGGATTGCTTCAGGCCCTATTCTGGTTCCGGGGGGGCAGGCTGAGCCTGCGGTTCATTCTTCTTCCTGATGGAAAAATAGAGTGACCTGTGCCTGTCCCAACACTTAGAGCTAGTCTCTCATTGGTTCCCCCTCTTCCCGTTCATCCTCAGGACAAATTGCAACCTGTACGAAACAGGAGGTTAACGGTGCTGATTCTCCACGTAGGGAGATTGTTAGTAAAACGGCTGGAATGGCGAACCCGAGCACAAGGAGAGGAGAAATGACGTGCGTTTTCTAAACCTTTCCCGATCACACGGTGTACCATCTTCTGGGTTTCCCAGGCATGTTTTCGATGTAGGAAGATGCCCTTGAACCTGGAGATTTGGGACCCATGGGATGGGAACCACGCAGTATTACTTTAAAGGGTCTGCGTTTGCTCACCCAACCTCACCAATCCTCTCAGCCCCAAGAGTGTCCAGCCTTATGTCTCATCCAGCTGTGCGTCTAGATATGGTCAATCCAGGTTGCATCAGAGCCCCTGAATGGATTTTGTAAGTATTTCTCTCTCTTTCATTCTCTTTGTTTTATGGGTTTTTTTAAGCAATTTATTTTTATAATGGGGTTTAGCTGCTTTTCACTGCTGTGTTTATGCCGCTTTACACCCTCTTGATTCACTTCCAGAGAGATATCAATACATAGGTTGTAAGATTCTTACGAGTCAGATATATTCTTGTGCGGTGAATAGGGGGTGTTGAGTCCATTTCACTGAGCAGGGTGTAGGTCTTGTCCATTACATATTTGGCTTATGGAACGGTATGTGAGCTAATTTCAAACCCTTGTTTTATGCATCACCCCACCTGACCTTTCCCGTTAAGCAGCCATAGTGTGTTTTCTAAACGTGTGACTCTGTTCTGTCTTGTAATTCAGTTCAAGGGTAGCGATTTTGACATTCCCTCTATAAGTGATATCTTAGGATAAGTGTCTTTTTCTGTGTGACTTATTTCACTTAGAGTCATCGTACCTAAATCCACTCATCATGCTTGCTGCTACTAGCCTTATGACATTGATTTCATGGCTGAGTGATATTCCATTGTGCATAAGTACCACATCTTCTTTATCCATTTTTCTCTTTCCTGGGCTATTTAAGGTGTACCGAAGTGGAGGTTCTTGTAAACAGAGCAGCCCTACACTTTGGGGTGCCTGTGTCTTGTGGATTTTCAGTTTTCCCAATGTATACGCCCATGAGTGGAAGTGCCCTATGCTCTCTAAGCTGTGTTTATTACATGTTTCAGGACACACCGGACACTTCTCCAGAGTGGCTGTTGGCAATTTACATCCCGCCCATCAGCGTAGCAAGGCTCCCATGTCTCCATGGCCTGTCCTGCATTTCTGGTTTTCACACTTTTTTCAGCATGGCCCTTTTGACCGATGGCAAGCGAGACTTCTTTGTAGTGCTGATTTGCCTTTCCGGCTTGCTTGGTTGGCCAAAAAGGGCGTATGCGTTTTTTCCTGAATATATTCAGGAGAAAACGCATACGCCCTTTTTGGCCAAGGGCATCATTGTCGACGTTTTGCCGCTTTTCATGTGCTTTAAAGGCGAGTCGCATCTACCTCCTGAAATCTGTTTCCTGCAATTCTGCCTTGCTTTCAAATCCTCTTCGTTGCCTTCCCTCAATATATTTGTGGACGAGAGTTATCATTTATAACTCTGCAGGTTTGTGAATTGCAGTGCCCCTGAGATCCATTTGTCAACTCGCTTTTTTGGGAGCTGGCCGCAAAAGCGCAGGATTGCTTCAGGCCCTATTCTGGTTCCGGGGGGGCAGGCTGAGCCTGCGGTTCATTCTTCTTCCTGATGGAAAAATAGAGTGACCTGTGCCTGTCCCAACACTTAGAGCTAGTCTCTCATTGGTTCCCCCTCTTCCCGTTCATCCTCAGGACAAATTGCAACCTGTACGAAACAGGAGGTTAACGGTGCTGATTCTCCACGTAGGGAGATTGTTAGTAAAGCGGCTGGAATGGCGAACCCGAGCACAAGGAGAGGAGAAATGAGGTGCGTTTTAGAAACCTTTCCCGATCACACGGTGTACCATCTTCTGGGTTTCCCAGGCATGTTTTCGATGTAGGAAGATGCCCTTGAACCTGGAGATTTGGGACCCATGGGATGGGTACCACGCAGTATTACTTTAAAGGGTCTGCGTTTGCTCACCCAACCTCACTAATCCTCTCACCCCAAGAGTGTCCAGCCTTATGTCTCATCCAGCTGTTTGTCTAGATATGGTCTATCCAGGTTGCATCAGAGCCCCTGCATGGATTTTGTAAGAATTTCTCTCTCTTTCACTGTCTTTGTTTTATGGGTTTTTTTTGAAGTAAATTATTTTTATAATGGGGTTTAGCTGCTTTTCACTGCTGTGTTTATGCCTTTTTACATCCTCTTGATTCACTTCCAGAGAGATATCAATACATAGGTTTTAAGATTCTTACGAGTCAGATAGATTCTTGTGCGGTGAATAGGGGGTGTTGAGTCCATTTCACTGAGCAGGGTGTAGGTCTTGTCCATTACATATTTGGCTTATGGAACGGTATCTGAGCTAATTTCAAACCCTTGTTTTATGCATCACCCCACCTGACCTTTCCCGTTAAGCAGCCATAGTGTGTTTTCTAAACGTGTGACTCTGTTCTGTCTTGTAATTCAGTTCAAGGGTAGCGATTTTGACATTCCCTCTATAAGTGATATCTTAGGATAAGTGTCTTTTTCTGTGTGACTTATTTCACTTAGAGTCATCGTACCTAAATCCACTCATCATGCTTGCTGCTACTAGCCTTATGACATTGATTTCATGGCTGAGTGATATTCCATTGTGCATAAGTACCACATCTTCTTTATCCATTTTTCTCTTTCCTGGGCTATTTAAGGTGTACCGAAGTGGAGGTTCTTGTAAACAGTGCAGCCCTACACTTTGGGGTGCCTGTGTCTTGTGGATTTTCAGTTTTCCCAATGTATACGCCCATGAGTGGAAGTGCCCTATGATCGCTAAGCTGTGTTTATTACATGTTTCAGGACACACCGGACACTTCTCCAGAGTGGCTGTTGGCAATTTACATCCCGCCCATCAGCGTAGCAAGGCTCCCATGTCTCCATGGCCTGTCCTGCATTTCTGGTTTTTACACTTTTTTCAGCATGGCCCTTTTGACCGATGGCAAGCGGGACTTCTTTGTAGTGCTGATTTGCCTTTCTGGCTTGCTTGGTTGTCCAAAAAGGGCGTATGCGTTTTTTCCTGCTTATATTCAGGAAAAAACGCATACGCCCTTTTTGGCCAAGGGCATCATTGTCGACGTTTTGCCGCTTTTCATGTGCTTTAAAGGCGGGTCGCATCTACCTCCTGAAATCTGTTTCCTGCAATTCTGCCTTGCTTTCAAGTCCTCTTCGTTGCCTTCCATCAATATATTTGTGGACGAGAGTTATCATTTATAACTCTGCAGGTTTGTGAATTGCAGTGCCCCTGAGATCCATTTGTCAACTCGCTTTTTTGGGAGCTGGCCGCAAAAGCGCAGGATTGCTTCAGGCCCTATTCTGGTTCCGGGGGGGCAGGCTGAGCCTGCGGTTCATTCTTCTTCCTGATGGAAAAATAGAGTGACCTGTGCCTGTCCCAACACTTAGAGCTAGTCTCTCATTGGTTCCCCCTCTTCCCGTTCATCCTCAGGACAAATTGCAACCTGTACGAAACAGGAGGTTAACGGTGCTGATTCTCCACGTAGGGAGATTGTTAGTAAAGCGGCTGGAATGGCGAACCCGAGCACAAGGAGAGGAGAAATGAGGTGCGTTTTAGAAACCTTTCCCGATCACACGGTGTACCATCTTCTGGGTTTCCCAGGCATGTTTTCGATGTAGGAAGATGCCCTTGAACCTGGAGATTTGGGACCCATGGGATGGGTACCACGCAGTATTACTTTAAAGGGTCTGCGTTTGCTCACCCAACCTCACTAATCCTCTCACCCCAAGAGTGTCCAGCCTTATGTCTCATCCAGCTGTTTGTCTAGATATGGTCTATCCAGGTTGCATCAGAGCCCCTGCATGGATTTTGTAAGAATTTCTCTCTCTTTCACTGTCTTTGTTTTATGGGTTTTTTTTGAAGTAAATTATTTTTATAATGGGGTTTAGCTGCTTTTCACTGCTGTGTTTATGCCTTTTTACATCCTCTTGATTCACTTCCAGAGAGATATCAATACATAGGTTTTAAGATTCTTACGAGTCAGATAGATTCTTGTGCGGTGAATAGGGGGTGTTGAGTCCATTTCACTGAGCAGGGTGTAGGTCTTGTCCATTACATATTTGGCTTATGGAACGGTATCTGAGCTAATTTCAAACCCTTGTTTTATGCATCACCCCACCTGACCTTTCCCGTTAAGCAGCCATAGTGTGTTTTCTAAACGTGTGACTCTGTTCTGTCTTGTAATTCAGTTCAAGGGTAGCGATTTTGACATTCCCTCTATAAGTGATATCTTAGGATAAGTGTCTTTTTCTGTGTGACTTATTTCACTTAGAGTCATCGTACCTAAATCCACTCATCATGCTTGCTGCTACTAGCCTTATGACATTGATTTCATGGCTGAGTGATATTCCATTGTGCATAAGTACCACATCTTCTTTATCCATTTTTCTCTTTCCTGGGCTATTTAAGGTGTACCGAAGTGGAGGTTCTTGTAAACAGTGCAGCCCTACACTTTGGGGTGCCTGTGTCTTGTGGATTTTCAGTTTTCCCAATGTATACGCCCATGAGTGGAAGTGCCCTATGATCGCTAAGCTGTGTTTATTACATGTTTCAGGACACACCGGACACTTCTCCAGAGTGGCTGTTGGCAATTTACATCCCGCCCATCAGCGTAGCAAGGCTCCCATGTCTCCATGGCCTGTCCTGCATTTCTGGTTTTTACACTTTTTTCAGCATGGCCCTTTTGACCGATGGCAAGCGGGACTTCTTTGTAGTGCTGATTTGCCTTTCTGGCTTGCTTGGTTGTCCAAAAAGGGCGTATGCGTTTTTTCCTGCTTATATTCAGGAAAAAACGCATACGCCCTTTTTGGCCAAGGGCATCATTGTCGACGTTTTGCCGCTTTTCATGTGCTTTAAAGGCGGGTCGCATCTACCTCCTGAAATCTGTTTCCTGCAATTCTGCCTTGCTTTCAAGTCCTCTTCGTTGCCTTCCATCAATATATTTGTGGACGAGAGTTATCATTTATAACTCTGCAGGTTTGTGAATTGCAGTGCCCCTGAGCTCCATTTGTCAACTCGCTTGTTTGGGAGCTGGCCGCAAAAGCGCAGGATTGCTTCAGGCCCTATTCTTGTTCCGGGGGCGCAGGCTGAGCCTGTGGTTCATTCTTCTTCCTGATGGGAAAATAGAGTGACCTGTGCCTGTCCCAACACTTAGAGCTAGTCTCTCATTGGTTCCCCCTTTTCCCGTTCATCCTCAGGACAAATTGCAACCTGTACGAAACAGGAGGTTAACGGTGCTGATTCTCCACGTAGGGAGATTGTTAGTAAAGCGGCTGGAATGGCGAACCCGAGCACAAGGAGAGGAGAAATGAGGTGCGTTTTAGAAACCTTTCCCGATCACACGGTGTACCATCTTCTGGGTTTCCCAGGCATGTTTTCGATGTAGGAAGATGCCCTTGAACCTGGAGATTTGGGACCCATGGGATGGGAACCACGCAGTATTACTTTAAAGGGTCTGCGTTTGCTCACCCAACCTCACCAATCCTCTCAGCCCCAAGAGTGTCCAGCCTTATGTCTCATCCAGCTGTGCGTCTAGATATGGTCAATCCAGGTTGCATCAGAGCCCCTGAATGGATTTTGTAAGTATTTCTCTCTCTTTCATTGTCTTTGTTTTATGGGTTTTTTTAAGCAATTTATTTTTATAATGGGGTTTAGCTGCTTTTCACTGCTGTGTTTATGCCGCTTTACACCCTCTTGATTCACTTCCAGAGAGATATCAATACATAGGTTGTAAGATTCTTACGAGTCAGATATATTCTTGTGCGGTGAATAGGGGGTGTTGAGTCCATTTCACTGAGCAGGGTGTAGGTCTTGTCCATTACATATTTGGCTTATGGAACGGTATGTGAGCTAATTTCAAACCCTTGTTTTATGCATCACCCCACCTGACCTTTCCCGTTAAGCAGCCATAGTGTGTTTTCTAAACGTGTGACTCTGTTCTGTCTTGTAATTCAGTTCAAGGGTAGCGATTTTGACATTCCCTCTATAAGTGATATCTTAGGATAAGTGTCTTTTTCTGTGTGACTTATTTCACTTAGAGTCATCGTACCTAAATCCACTCATCATGCTTGCTGCTACTAGCCTTATGACATTGATTTCATGGCTGAGTGATATTCCATTGTGCATAAGTACCACATCTTCTTTATCCATTTTTCTCTTTCCTGGGCTATTTAAGGTGTACCGAAGTGGAGGTTCTTGTAAACAGAGCAGCCCTACACTTTGGGGTGCCTGTGTCTTGTGGATTTTCAGTTTTCCCAATGTATACGCCCATGAGTGGAAGTGCCCTATGCTCTCTAAGCTGTGTTTATTACATGTTTCAGGACACACCGGACACTTCTCCAGAGTGGCTGTTGGCAATTTACATCCCGCCCATCAGCGTAGCAAGGCTCCCATGTCTCCATGGCCTGTCCTGCATTTCTGGTTTTCACACTTTTTTCAGCATGGCCCTTTTGACCGATGGCAAGCGAGACTTCTTTGTAGTGCTGATTTGCCTTTCCGGCTTGCTTGGTTGGCCAAAAAGGGCGTATGCGTTTTTTCCTGAATATATTCAGGAGAAAACGCATACGCCCTTTTTGGCCAAGGGCATCATTGTCGACGTTTTGCCGCTTTTCATGTGCTTTAAAGGCGAGTCGCATCTACCTCCTGAAATCTGTTTCCTGCAATTCTGCCTTGCTTTCAAATCCTCTTCGTTGCCTTCCCTCAATATATTTGTGGACGAGAGTTATCATTTATAACTCTGCAGGTTTGTGAATTGCAGTTCCCCTGAGATCCATTTGTCAACTCGCTTTTTTGGGAGCTGGCCGCAAAAGCGCAGGATTGCTTCAGGCCCTATTCTGGTTCCGGGGGGGCAGGCTGAGCCTGCGGTTCATTCTTCTTCCTGATGGAAAAATAGAGTGACCTGTGCCTGTCCCAACACTTAGAGCTAGTCTCTCATTGGTTCCCCCTCTTCCCGTTCATCCTCAGGACAAATTGCAACCTGTACGAAACAGGAGGTTAACGGTGCTGATTCTCCACGTAGGGAGATTGTTAGTAAAGCGGCTGGAATGGCGAACCCGAGCACAAGGAGAGGAGAAATGAGGTGCGTTTTAGAAACCTTTCCCGATCACACGGTGTACCATCTTCTGGGTTTCCCAGGCATGTTTTCGATGTAGGAAGATGCCCTTGAACCTGGAGATTTGGGACCCATGGGATGGGTACCACGCAGTATTACTTTAAAGGGTCTGCGTTTGCTCACCCAACCTCACTAATCCTCTCACCCCAAGAGTGTCCAGCCTTATGTCTCATCCAGCTGTTTGTCTAGATATGGTCTATCCAGGTTGCATCAGAGCCCCTGCATGGATTTTGTAAGAATTTCTCTCTCTTTCACTGTCTTTGTTTTATGGGTTTTTTTTGAAGTAAATTATTTTTATAATGGGGTTTAGCTGCTTTTCACTGCTGTGTTTATGCCTTTTTACATCCTCTTGATTCACTTCCAGAGAGATATCAATACATAGGTTTTAAGATTCTTACGAGTCAGATAGATTCTTGTGCGGTGAATAGGGGGTGTTGAGTCCATTTCACTGAGCAGGGTGTAGGTCTTGTCCATTACATATTTGGCTTATGGAACGGTATCTGAGCTAATTTCAAACCCTTGTTTTATGCATCACCCCACCTGACCTTTCCCGTTAAGCAGCCATAGTGTGTTTTCTAAACGTGTGACTCTGTTCTGTCTTGTAATTCAGTTCAAGGGTAGCGATTTTGACATTCCCTCTATAAGTGATATCTTAGGATAAGTGTCTTTTTCTGTGTGACTTATTTCACTTAGAGTCATCGTACCTAAATCCACTCATCATGCTTGCTGCTACTAGCCTTATGACATTGATTTCATGGCTGAGTGATATTCCATTGTGCATAAGTACCACATCTTCTTTATCCATTTTTCTCTTTCCTGGGCTATTTAAGGTGTACCGAAGTGGAGGTTCTTGTAAACAGTGCAGCCCTACACTTTGGGGTGCCTGTGTCTTGTGGATTTTCAGTTTTCCCAATGTATACGCCCATGAGTGGAAGTGCCCTATGATCGCTAAGCTGTGTTTATTACATGTTTCAGGACACACCGGACACTTCTCCAGAGTGGCTGTTGGCAATTTACATCCCGCCCATCAGCGTAGCAAGGCTCCCATGTCTCCATGGCCTGTCCTGCATTTCTGGTTTTTACACTTTTTTCAGCATGGCCCTTTTGACCGATGGCAAGCGGGACTTCTTTGTAGTGCTGATTTGCCTTTCTGGCTTGCTTGGTTGTCCAAAAAGGGCGTATGCGTTTTTTCCTGCTTATATTCAGGAAAAAACGCATACGCCCTTTTTGGCCAAGGGCATCATTGTCGACGTTTTGCCGCTTTTCATGTGCTTTAAAGGCGGGTCGCATCTACCTCCTGAAATCTGTTTCCTGCAATTCTGCCTTGCTTTCAAGTCCTCTTCGTTGCCTTCCATCAATATATTTGTGGACGAGAGTTATCATTTATAACTCTGCAGGTTTGTGAATTGCAGTGCCCCTGAGATCCATTTGTCAACTCGCTTTTTTGGGAGCTGGCCGCAAAAGCGCAGGATTGCTTCAGGCCCTATTCTGGTTCCGGGGGGGCAGGCTGAGCCTGCGGTTCATTCTTCTTCCTGATGGAAAAATAGAGTGACCTGTGCCTGTCCCAACACTTAGAGCTAGTCTCTCATTGGTTCCCCCTCTTCCCGTTCATCCTCAGGACAAATTGCAACCTGTACGAAACAGGAGGTTAACGGTGCTGATTCTCCACGTAGGGAGATTGTTAGTAAAGCGGCTGGAATGGCGAACCCGAGCACAAGGAGAGGAGAAATGAGGTGCGTTTTAGAAACCTTTCCCGATCACACGGTGTACCATCTTCTGGGTTTCCCAGGCATGTTTTCGATGTAGGAAGATGCCCTTGAACCTGGAGATTTGGGACCCATGGGATGGGTACCACGCAGTATTACTTTAAAGGGTCTGCGTTTGCTCACCCAACCTCACTAATCCTCTCACCCCAAGAGTGTCCAGCCTTATGTCTCATCCAGCTGTTTGTCTAGATATGGTCTATCCAGGTTGCATCAGAGCCCCTGCATGGATTTTGTAAGAATTTCTCTCTCTTTCACTGTCTTTGTTTTATGGGTTTTTTTTGAAGTAAATTATTTTTATAATGGGGTTTAGCTGCTTTTCACTGCTGTGTTTATGCCTTTTTACATCCTCTTGATTCACTTCCAGAGAGATATCAATACATAGGTTTTAAGATTCTTACGAGTCAGATAGATTCTTGTGCGGTGAATAGGGGGTGTTGAGTCCATTTCACTGAGCAGGGTGTAGGTCTTGTCCATTACATATTTGGCTTATGGAACGGTATCTGAGCTAATTTCAAACCCTTGTTTTATGCATCACCCCACCTGACCTTTCCCGTTAAGCAGCCATAGTGTGTTTTCTAAACGTGTGACTCTGTTCTGTCTTGTAATTCAGTTCAAGGGTAGCGATTTTGACATTCCCTCTATAAGTGATATCTTAGGATAAGTGTCTTTTTCTGTGTGACTTATTTCACTTAGAGTCATCGTACCTAAATCCACTCATCATGCTTGCTGCTACTAGCCTTATGACATTGATTTCATGGCTGAGTGATATTCCATTGTGCATAAGTACCACATCTTCTTTATCCATTTTTCTCTTTCCTGGGCTATTTAAGGTGTACCGAAGTGGAGGTTCTTGTAAACAGTGCAGCCCTACACTTTGGGGTGCCTGTGTCTTGTGGATTTTCAGTTTTCCCAATGTATACGCCCATGAGTGGAAGTGCCCTATGATCGCTAAGCTGTGTTTATTACATGTTTCAGGACACACCGGACACTTCTCCAGAGTGGCTGTTGGCAATTTACATCCCGCCCATCAGCGTAGCAAGGCTCCCATGTCTCCATGGCCTGTCCTGCATTTCTGGTTTTTACACTTTTTTCAGCATGGCCCTTTTGACCGATGGCAAGCGGGACTTCTTTGTAGTGCTGATTTGCCTTTCTGGCTTGCTTGGTTGTCCAAAAAGGGCGTATGCGTTTTTTCCTGCTTATATTCAGGAAAAAACGCATACGCCCTTTTTGGCCAAGGGCATCATTGTCGACGTTTTGCCGCTTTTCATGTGCTTTAAAGGCGGGTCGCATCTACCTCCTGAAATCTGTTTCCTGCAATTCTGCCTTGCTTTCAAGTCCTCTTCGTTGCCTTCCATCAATATATTTGTGGACGAGAGTTATCATTTATAACTCTGCAGGTTTGTGAATTGCAGTGCCCCTGAGCTCCATTTGTCAACTCGCTTGTTTGGGAGCTGGCCGCAAAAGCGCAGGATTGCTTCAGGCCCTATTCTTGTTCCGGGGGCGCAGGCTGAGCCTGTGGTTCATTCTTCTTCCTGATGGGAAAATAGAGTGACCTGTGCCTGTCCCAACACTTAGAGCTAGTCTCTCATTGGTTCCCCCTTTTCCCGTTCATCCTCAGGACAAATTGCAACCTGTACGAAACAGGAGGTTAACGGTGCTGATTCTCCACGTAGGGAGATTGTTAGTAAAGCGGCTGGAATGGCGAACCCGAGCACAAGGAGAGGAGAAATGAGGTGCGTTTTAGAAACCTTTCCCGATCACACGGTGTACCATCTTCTGGGTTTCCCAGGCATGTTTTCGATGTAGGAAGATGCCCTTGAACCTGGAGATTTGGGACCCATGGGATGGGAACCACGCAGTATTACTTTAAAGGGTCTGCGTTTGCTCACCCAACCTCACCAATCCTCTCAGCCCCAAGAGTGTCCAGCCTTATGTCTCATCCAGCTGTGCGTCTAGATATGGTCAATCCAGGTTGCATCAGAGCCCCTGAATGGATTTTGTAAGTATTTCTCTCTCTTTCATTGTCTTTGTTTTATGGGTTTTTTTAAGCAATTTATTTTTATAATGGGGTTTAGCTGCTTTTCACTGCTGTGTTTATGCCGCTTTACACCCTCTTGATTCACTTCCAGAGAGATATCAATACATAGGTTGTAAGATTCTTACGAGTCAGATATATTCTTGTGCGGTGAATAGGGGGTGTTGAGTCCATTTCACTGAGCAGGGTGTAGGTCTTGTCCATTACATATTTGGCTTATGGAACGGTATGTGAGCTAATTTCAAACCCTTGTTTTATGCATCACCCCACCTGACCTTTCCCGTTAAGCAGCCATAGTGTGTTTTCTAAACGTGTGACTCTGTTCTGTCTTGTAATTCAGTTCAAGGGTAGCGATTTTGACATTCCCTCTATAAGTGATATCTTAGGATAAGTGTCTTTTTCTGTGTGACTTATTTCACTTAGAGTCATCGTACCTAAATCCACTCATCATGCTTGCTGCTACTAGCCTTATGACATTGATTTCATGGCTGAGTGATATTCCATTGTGCATAAGTACCACATCTTCTTTATCCATTTTTCTCTTTCCTGGGCTATTTAAGGTGTACCGAAGTGGAGGTTCTTGTAAACAGAGCAGCCCTACACTTTGGGGTGCCTGTGTCTTGTGGATTTTCAGTTTTCCCAATGTATACGCCCATGAGTGGAAGTGCCCTATGCTCTCTAAGCTGTGTTTATTACATGTTTCAGGACACACCGGACACTTCTCCAGAGTGGCTGTTGGCAATTTACATCCCGCCCATCAGAGTAGCAAGGCTCCCATGTCTCCATGGCCTGTCCTGCATTTCTGGTTTTCACACTTTTTTCAGCATGGCCCTTTTGACCGATGGCAAGCGAGACTTCTTTGTAGTGCTGATTTGCCTTTCCGGCTTGCTTGGTTGGCCAAAAAGGGCGTATGCGTTTTTTCCTGAATATATTCAGGAGAAAACGCATACGCCCTTTTTGGCCAAGGGCATCATTGTCGACGTTTTGCCGCTTTTCATGTGCTTTAAAGGCGAGTCGCATCTACCTCCTGAAATCTGTTTCCTGCAATTCTGCCTTGCTTTCAAATCCTCTTCGTTGCCTTCCCTCAATATATTTGTGGACGAGAGTTATCATTTATAACTCTGCAGGTTTGTGAATTGCAGTGCCCCTGAGATCCATTTGTCAACTCGCTTGTTTGGGAGCTGGCCGCAAAAGCGCAGGATTGCTTCAGGCCCTATTCTGGTTCCGGGGGGGCAGGCTGAGCCTGTGGTTCATTCTTCTTCCTGATGGGAAAATAGAGTGACCTGTGCCTGTCCCAACACCTAGAGCTAGTCTCTCCTTGGTTCCCCCTCTTCCCGTTCATCCTCAGGACAAATTGCAACCTGTACGAAACAGGAGGTTAACGGTGCTGATTCTCCACGTAGGGAGATTGTTAGTAAAGCGGCTGGAATGGCGAACCCGAGCACAAGGAGAGGAGAAATGAGGTGCGTTTTAGAAACCTTTCCCGATCACACGGTGTACCATCTTCTGGGATTCCCAGGCATGTTTTCGATGTAGGAAGATGCCCTTGAACCTGGAGATTTGGGACCCATGGGATGGGTACCACGCAGTATTACTTTAAAGGGTCTGCGTTTGCTCACCCAACCTCACCAATCCTCTCAGCCCCAAGAGTGTCCAGCCTTATGTCTCATCCAGCTGTGCGTCTAGATATGGCCAATCCAGGTTGCATCAGAGCCCCTGAATGGATTTTGTAAGTATTTCTCTCTCTTTCATTCTCTTTGTTTTATGGGTTTTTTAAAGCAATTTATTTTTATAATGGGGTTTAGCTGCTTTTCACTGCTGTGTTTATGCCGCTTTACACCCTCTTGATTCACTTCCAGAGAGATATCAATACATAGGTTGTAAGATTCTTACGAGTCAGATATATTCTTGTGCTGTGAATAGGCGGTGTTGAGTCCATTTCACTGAGCAGGGTGTAGATCTTGTCCATTACATATTTGGCTTATGGAACGGTATGTGAGCTAATTTCAAACCCTTGTTTTATGCATCACCCCACCTGACCTTTCCCGTTAAGCAGCCATAGTGTGTTTTCTAAACGTGTGACTCTGTTCTGTCTTGTAATTCAGTTCAAGGGTAGCGATTTTGACATTCCCTCTATAAGTGATATCTTAGGATAAGTGTCTTTTTCTGTGTGACTTATTTCACTTAGAGTCATCGTACCTAAATCCACTCATCATGCTTGCTGCTACTAGCCTTATGTCATTGATTTCATGGCTGAGTGATATTCCATTGTGCATAAGTACCACATCTTCTTTATCCATTTTTCTCTTTCCTGGGCTATTTAAGGTGTACCGAAGTGGAGGTTCTTGTAAACAGAGCAGCCCTACACTTTGGGGTGCCTGTGTCTTGTGGATTTTCAGTTTTCCCAATGTATACGCCCATGAGTGGAAGTGCCCTATTCTCTCTAAGCTGTGTTTATTACATGTTTCAGGACACACCAGACACTTCTCCAGAGTGGCTGTTGGCAATTTACATCCCGCCCATCAGCGTAGCAAGGCTCCCATGTCTCCATGGCCTGTCCTGCATTTCTGGTTTTCACACTTTTTTCAGCATGGCCCTTTTGACCGATGGCAAGCGAGACTTCTTTGTAGTGCTGATTTGCCTTTCCGGCTTGCTTGGTTGGCCAAAAAGGGCGTATGCGTTTTTTCCTGAATATATTCAGGAGAAAACGCATACGCCCTTTTTGGCCAAGGGCATCATTGTCGACGTTTTGCCGCTTTTCATGTGCTTTAAAGGAGAGTCGCATCTACCTCCTGAAATCTGTTTCCTGCAATTCTGCCTTGCTTTCAAATCCTCTTCGTTGCCTTCCCTCAGTATATTTGTGGACGAGAGTTATCATTTATAACTCTGCAGGTTTGTGAATTGCAGTGCCCCTGAGCTCCATTTGTCAACTCGCTTGTTTGGGAGCTGGCCGCAAAAGCGCAGGATTGCTTCAGGCCCTATTCTTGTTCCGGGGGCGCAGGCTGAGCCTGTGGTTCATTCTTCTTCCTGATGGGAAAATAGAGTGACCTGTGCCTGTCCCAACACTTAGAGCTAGTTTCTCATTGGTTCCCCCTCTTCCCGTTCATCCTCAGGACAAATTGCAACCTGTACGAAACAGGAGGTTAACGGTGCTGATTCTCCACGTAGGGAGATTGTTAGTAAAGCGGCTGGAATGGCGAACCCGAGCACAAGGAGAGGAGAAATGAGGTGCGTTTTCTAAACCTTTCCCGATCACACGGTGTACCATCTTCTGGGTTTCCCAGGCATGTTTTCGATGTAGGAAGATGCCCTTGAACCTGGAGATTTGGGACCCATGGGATGGGAACCACGCAGTATTACTTTAAAGGGTCTGCGTTTGCTCACCCAACCTCACCAATCCTCTCAGCCCCAAGAGTGTCCAGCCTTATGTCTCATCCAGCTGTGCGTCTAGATATGGTCAATCCAGGTTGCATCAGAGCCCCTGAATGGATTTTGTAAGTATTTCTCTCTCTTTCATTCTCTTTGTTTTATGGGTTTTTTTAAGCAATTTATTTTTATAATGGGGTTTAGCTGCTTTTCACTGCTGTGTTTATGCCGCTTTACACCCTCTTGATTCACTTCCAGAGAGATATCAATACATAGGTTGTAAGATTCTTACGAGTCAGATATATTCTTGTGCGGTGAATAGGGGGTGTTGAGTCCATTTCACTGAGCAGGGTGTAGGTCTTGTCCATTACATATTTGGCTTATGGAACGGTATGTGAGCTAATTTCAAACCCTTGTTTTATGCATCACCCCACCTGACCTTTCCCGTTAAGCAGCCATAGTGTGTTTTCTAAACGTGTGACTCTGTTCTGTCTTGTAATTCAGTTCAAGGGTAGCGATTTTGACATTCCCTCTATAAGTGATATCTTAGGATAAGTGTCTTTTTCTGTGTGACTTATTTCACTTAGAGTCATCGTACCTAAATCCACTCATCATGCTTGCTGCTACTAGCCTTATGACATTGATTTCATGGCTGAGTGATATTCCATTGTGCATAAGTACCACATCTTCTTTATCCATTTTTCTCTTTCCTGGGCTATTTAAGGTGTACCGAAGTGGAGGTTCTTGTAAACAGAGCAGCCCTACACTTTGGGGTGCCTGTGTCTTGTGGATTTTCAGTTTTCCCAATGTATACGCCCATGAGTGGAAGTGCCCTATGCTCTCTAAGCTGTGTTTATTACATGTTTCAGGACACACCGGACACTTCTCCAGAGTGGCTGTTGGCAATTTACATCCCGCCCATCAGCATAGCAAGGCTCCCATGTCTCCATGGCCTGTCCTGCATTTCTGGTTTTCACACTTTTTTCAGCATGGCCCTTTTGACCGATGGCAAGCGAGACTTCTTTGTAGTGCTGATTTGCCTTTCCGGCTTGCTTGGTTGGCCAAAAAGGGCGTATTCGTTTTCTCCTGAATATATTCAGGAGAAAACGCATACGCCGTTTTTGGCCAAGGGCATCATTGTCGACGTTTTGCCGCTTTTCATGTGCTTTAAAGGAGAGTCGCATCTACCTCCTGAAATCTGTTTCCTGCAATTCTGCCTTGCTTTCAAATCCTCTTCGTTGCCTTCCCTCAATATATTTGTGGACGAGAGTTATCATTTATAACTCTGCAGGTTTGTGAATTGCAGTGCCCCTGAGCTCCATTTGTCAACTCGCTTGTTTGGGAGCTGGCCGCAAAAGCGCAGGATTGCTTCAGGCCCTATTCTGGTTACGGGGGGGCAGGCTGAGCCTGCGGTTCATTCTTCTTCCTGATGGAAAAATAGAGTGACCTGTGCCTGTCCCAACACTTAGAGCTAGTCTCTCATTGGTTCCCCCTCTTCCCGTTCATCCTCAGGACAAATTGCAACCTGTACGAAACAGGAGGTTAACGGTGCTGATTCTCCACGTAGGGAGATTGTTAGTAAAGCGGCTGGAATGGCGAACCCGAGCACAAGGAGAGGAGAAATGAGGTGCGTTTTAGAAACCTTTCCCGATCACACGGTGTACCATCTTCTGGGTTTCCCAGGCATGTTTTCGATGTAGGAAGATGCCCTTGAACCTGGAGATTTGGGACCCATGGGATGGGAACCACGCAGTATTACTTTAAAGGGTCTGCGTTTGCTCACCCAACCTCACCAATCCTCTCAGCCCCAAGAGTGTCCAGCCTTATGTCTCATCCAGCTGTGCGTCTAGATATGGTCAATCCAGGTTGCATCAGAGCCCCTGAATGGATTTTGTAAGTATTTCTCTCTCTTTCATTCTCTTTGTTTTATGGGTTCTTTTAAGCAATTTATTTTTATAATGGGGTTTAGCTGCTTTTCACTGCTGTGTTTATGCCGTTTTACATCCTCTTGATTCACTTCCAGAGAGATATCAATACATAGGTTGTAAGATTCTTACTAGTCAGACATATTCTTGTGCGGTGAATAGGGGGTGTTGAGTCCATTTCACTGAGCAGGGTGTAGGTCTTGTCCATTACATATTTGGCTTATGGAACGGTATCTGAGCTAATTTCAAACCCTTGTTTTATGCATCACGCCACCTGACCTTTCCCGTTAAGCAGCCATAGTGTGTTTTCTAAACGTGTGACTCTGTTCTATCTTGTAATTCAGTTCAAGGGTAGCGATTTTGACATTCCCTCTATAAGTGATATCTTAGGATAAGTGTCTTTTTCTGTGTGACTTATTTCACTTAGAATCATCGTACCTAAATCCACTCATCATGCTTGCTGCTACTAGCCTTATGACATTGATTTCATGGCTGAGTGATATTCCATTGTGCATAAGTACCACATCTTCTTTATCCATTTTTCTCTTTCCTGGGCTATTTAAGGTGTACCGAAGTGGAGGTTCTTGTAAACAGAGCAGCCCTACACTTTGGGGTGCCTGTGTCTTGTGGATTTTCAGTTTTCCCAATGTATACGCCCATGAGTGGAAGTGCCCTATGCTCTCTAAGCTGTGTTTATTACATGTTTCAGGACACACCGGACACTTCTCCAGAGTGGCTGTTGGCAATTTACATCCCGCCCATCAGCGTAGCAAGGCTCCCATGTCTCCATGGCCTGTCCTGCATTTCTGGTTTTTACAATTTTTTCAGCATGGCCCTTTTGACCGATGGAAAGCGAGACTTCTTTGTAGTGCTGATTTGCCTTTCTGGCTTGCTTGGTTGTCCAAAAAGGGCGTATGCGTTTTTTCCTGCTTATATTCAGGAAAAAACGCATACGCCCTTTTTGGCCAAGGGCATCATTGTCGACGTTTTGCCGCTTTTCATGTGCTTTAAAGGCGGGTCGCATCTACCTCCTGAAATCTGTTTCCTGCAATTCTGCCTTGCTTTCAAGTCCTCTTCGTTGCCTTCCATCAATATATTTGTGGACGAGAGTTATCATTTATAACTCTGCAGGTTTGTGAATTGCAGTGCCCCTGAGCTCCATTTGTCAACTCGCTCTTTTGGGAGCTGGCCGCAAAAGCGCAGGATTGCTTCAGGCCCTATTCTTGTTCCGGGGGCGCAGGCTGAGCCTGTGGTTCATTCTTCTTCCTGATGGGAAAATAGAGTGACCTGTGCCTGTCCCAACACTTAGAGCTAGTCTCTCATTGGTTCCCCCTCTTCCCGTTCATCCTCAGGACAAATTGCAACCTGTACGAAACAGGAGGTTAACGGTGCTGATTCTCCACGTAGGGAGATTGTTAGTAAAGCGGCTGGAATGGCGAACCCGAGCACAAGGAGAGGAGAAATGACGTGCGTTTTCTAAACCTTTCCCGATCACACGGTGTACCATCTTCTGGGTTTCCCAGGCATGTTTTCGATGTAGGAAGATGCCCTTGAACCTGGAGATTTGGGACCCATGGGATGGGTACCACGCAGTATTACTTTAAAGGGTCTGCGTTTGCTCACCCAACCTCACCAATCCTCTCAGCCCCAAGAGTGTCCAGCCTTATGTCTCATCCAGCTGTGCGTCTAGATATGGTCAATCCAGGTTGCATCAGAGCTCCTGAATGGATTTTGTAAGTATTTCTCTCTCTTTCATTGTCTTTGTTTTATGGGTTTTTTTAAGCAATTTATTTTTATAATGGGGTTTAGCTGCTTTTCACTGCTGTGTTTATGCCGCTTTATACCCTCTTGATTCACTTCCAGAGAGATATCAATACATAGGTTGTAAGATTCTTACGAGTCAGATATATTCTTGTGCGGTGAATAGGCGGTGTTGAGTCCATTTCACTGAGCAGGGTGTAGGTCTTGTCCATTACATATTTGGCTTATGGAACGGTATGTGAGCTAATTTCAAACCCTTGTTTTATGCATCACCCCACCTGACCTTTCCCGTTAAGCAGCCATAGTGTGTTTTCTAAACGTGTGACTCTGTTCTGTCTTGTAATTCAGTTCAAGGGTAGCGATTTTGACATTCCCTCTATAAGTGATATCTTAGGATAAGTGTCTTTTTCTGTGTGACTTATTTCACTTAGAGTCATCGTACCTAAATCCACTCATCATGCTTGCTGCTACTAGCCTTATGACATTGATTTCATGGCTGAGTGATATTCCATTGTGCATAAGTACCACATCTTCTTTATCCATTTTTCTCTTTCCTGGGCTATTTAAGGTGTACCGAAGTGGAGGTTCTTGTAAACAGAGCAGCCCTACACTTTGGGGTGCCTGTGTCTTGTGGATTTTCAGTTTTCCCAATGTATACGCCCATGAGTGGAAGTGCCCTATGCTCTCTAAGCTGTGTTTATTACATGTTTCAGGACACACCGGACACTTCTCCAGAGTGGCTGTTGGCAATTTACATCCCGCCCATCAGCGTAGCAAGGCTCCCATGTCTCCATGGCCTGTCCTGCATTTCTGGTTTTCACACTTTTTTCAGCATGGCCCTTTTGACCGATGGCAAGCGAGACTTCTTTGTAGTGCTGATTTGCCTTTCCGGCTTGCTTGGTTGGCCAAAAAGGGCGTATGCGTTTTTTCCTGAATATATTCAGGAGAAAACGCATACGCCCTTTTTGGCCAAGGGCATCATTGTCGACGTTTTGCCGCTTTTCATGTGCTTTAAAGGCGAGTCGCATCTACCTCCTGAAATCTGTTTCCTGCAATTCTGCCTTGCTTTCAAATCCTCTTCGTTGCCTTCCCTCAATATATTTGTGGACGAGAGTTATCATTTATAACTCTGCAGGTTTGTGAATTGCAGTGCCCCTGAGCTCCATTTGTCAACTCGCTTGTTTGGGAGCTGGCCGCAAAAGCGCAGGATTGCTTCAGGCCCTATTCTGGTTCCGGGGGGGCAGGCTGAGCCTGCGGTTCATTCTTCTTCCTGATGGAAAAATAGAGTGACCTGTGCCTGTCCCAACACTTAGAGCTAGTCTCTCATTGGTTCCCCCTCTTCCCGTTCATCCTCAGGACAAATTGCAACCTGTACGAAACAGGAGGTTAACGGTGCTGATTCTCCACGTAGGGAGATTGTTAGTAAAGCGGCTGGAATGGCGAACCCGAGCACAAGGAGAGGAGAAATGAGGTGCGTTTTCTAAACCTTTCCCGATCACACGGTGTACCATCTTCTGGGTTTCCCAGGCATGTTTTCGATGTAGGAAGATGCCCTTGAACCTGGAGATTTGGGACCCATGGGATGGGAACCACGCAGTATTACTTTAAAGGGTCTGCGTTTGCTCACCCAACCTCACCAATCCTCTCAGCCCCAAGAGTGTCCAGCCTTATGTCTCATCCAGCTGTGCGTCTAGATATGGTCAATCCAGGTTGCATCAGAGCCCCTGAATGGATTTTGTAAGTATTTCTCTCTCTTTCATTCTCTTTGTTTTATGGGTTTTTTTAAGCAATTTATTTTTATAATGGGGTTTAGCTGCTTTTCACTGCTGTGTTTATGCCGCTTTACACCCTCTTGATTCACTTCCAGAGAGATATCAATACATAGGTTGTAAGATTCTTACGAGTCAGATATATTCTTGTGCGGTGAATAGGGGGTGTTGAGTCCATTTCACTGAGCAGGGTGTAGGTCTTGTCCATTACATATTTGGCTTATGGAACGGTATGTGAGCTAATTTCAAACCCTTGTTTTATGCATCACCCCACCTGACCTTTCCCGTTAAGCAGCCATAGTGTGTTTTCTAAACGTGTGACTCTGTTCTGTCTTGTAATTCAGTTCAAGGGTAGCGATTTTGACATTCCCTCTATAAGTGATATCTTAGGATAAGTGTCTTTTTCTGTGTGACTTATTTCACTTAGAGTCATCGTACCTAAATCCACTCATCATGCTTGCTGCTACTAGCCTTATGACATTGATTTCATGGCTGAGTGATATTCCATTGTGCATAAGTACCACATCTTCTTTATCCATTTTTCTCTTTCCTGGGCTATTTAAGGTGTACCGAAGTGGAGGTTCTTGTAAACAGAGGAGCCCTACACTTTGGGGTGCCTGTGTCTTGTGGATTTTCAGTTTTCCCAATGTATACGCCCATGAGTGGAAGTGCCCTATGCTCTCTAAGCTGTGTTTATTACATGTTTCAGGACACACCGGACACTTCTCCAGAGTGGCTGTTGGCAATTTACATCCCGCCCATCAGCGTAGCAAGGCTCCCATGTCTCCATGGCCTGTCCTGCATTTCTGGTTTTCACACTTTTTTCAGCATGGCCCTTTTGACCGATGGCAAGCGAGACTTCTTTGTAGTGCTGATTTGCCTTTCCGGCTTGCTTGGTTGGCCAAAAAGGGCGTATGCGTTTTTTCCTGAATATATTCAGGAGAAAACGCATACGCCCTTTTTGGCCAAGGGCATCATTGTCGACGTTTTGCCGCTTTTCATGTGCTTTAAAGGCGAGTCGCATCTACCTCCTGAAATCTGTTTCCTGCAATTCTGCCTTGCTTTCAAATCCTCTTCGTTGCCTTCCCTCAATATATTTGTGGACGAGAGTTATCATTTATAACTCTGCAGGTTTGTGAATTGCAGTGCCCCTGAGATCCATTTGTCAACTCGCTTTTTTGGGAGCTGGCCGCAAAAGCGCAGGATTGCTTCAGGCCCTATTCTGGTTCCGGGGGGGCAGGCTGAGCCTGCGGTTCATTCTTCTTCCTGATGGAAAAATAGAGTGACCTGTGCCTGTCCCAACACTTAGAGCTAGTCTCTCATTGGTTCCCCCTCTTCCCGTTCATCCTCAGGACAAATTGCAACCTGTACGAAACAGGAGGTTAACGGTGCTGATTCTCCACGTAGGGAGATTGTTAGTAAAGCGGCTGGAATGGCGAACCCGAGCACAAGGAGAGGAGAAATGAGGTGCGTTTTCTAAACCTTTCCCGATCACACGGTGTACCATCTTCTGGGTTTCCCAGGCATGTTTTCGATGTAGGAAGATGCCCTTGAACCTGGAGATTTGGGACCCATGGGATGGGTACCACGCAGTATTACTTTAAAGGGTCTGCGTTTGCTCACCCAACCTCACTAATCCTCTCACCCCAAGAGTGTCCAGCCTTATGTCTCATCCAGCTGTTTGTCTAGATATGGTCTATCCAGGTTGCATCAGAGCCCCTGCATGGATTTTGTAAGAATTTCTCTCTCTTTCACTGTCTTTGTTTTATGGGTTTTTTTTGAAGTAAATTATTTTTATAATGGGGTTTAGCTGCTTTTCACTGCTGTGTTTATGCCTTTTTACATCCTCTTGATTCACTTCCAGAGAGATATCAATACATAGGTTTTAAGATTCTTACGAGTCAGATAGATTCTTGTGCGGTGAATAGGGGGTGTTGAGTCCATTTCACTGAGCAGGGTGTAGGTCTTGTCCATTACATATTTGGCTTATGGAACGGTATCTGAGCTAATTTCAAACCCTTGTTTTATGCATCACCCCACCTGACCTTTCCCGTTAAGCAGCCATAGTGTGTTTTCTAAACGTGTGACTCTGTTCTGTCTTGTAATTCAGTTCAAGGGTAGCGATTTTGACATTCCCTCTATAAGTGATATCTTAGGATAAGTGTCTTTTTCTGTGTGACTTATTTCACTTAGTCATCGTACCTAAATCCACTCATCATGCTTGCTGCTACTAGCCTTATGACATTGATTTCATGGCTGAGTGATATTCCATTGTGCATAAGTACCACATCTTCTTTATCCATTTTTCTCTTTCCTGGGCTATTTAAGGTGTACCGAAGTGGAGGTTCTTGTAAACAGTGCAGCCCTACACTTTGGGGTGCCTGTGTCTTGTGGATTTTCAGTTTTCCCAATGTATACGCCCATGAGTGGAAGTGCCCTATGATCGCTAAGCTGTGTTTATTACATGTTTCAGGACACACCGGACACTTCTCCAGAGTGGCTGTTGGCAATTTACATCCCGCCCATCAGCGTAGCAAGGCTCCCATGTCTCCATGGCCTGTCCTGCATTTCTGGTTTTTACACTTT
Source organism: Eubalaena glacialis (assembly GCF_028564815.1). Lineage (NCBI taxonomy): Eukaryota > Metazoa > Chordata > Mammalia > Artiodactyla > Balaenidae > Eubalaena > Eubalaena glacialis. The sequence continues at coordinate 70,991,073 of NC_083718.1, read as the reverse complement.
TTTCAGCATGGCCCTTTTGACCGATGGCAAGCGGGACTTCTTTGTAGTGCTGATTTGCCTTTCTGGCTTGCTTGGTTGTCCAAAAAGGGCGTATGCGTTTTTTCCTGCTTATATTCAGGAAAAAACGCATACGCCCTTTTTGGCCAAGGGCATCATTGTCGACGTTTTGCCGCTTTTCATGTGCTTTAAAGGCGAGTCGCATCTACCTCCTGAAATCTGTTTCCTGCAATTCTGCCTTGCTTTCAAGTCCTCTTCGTTGCCTTCCATCAATATATTTGTGGACGAGAGTTATCATTTATAACTCTGCAGGTTTGTGAATTGCAGTGCCCCTGAGATCCATTTGTCAACTCGCTTTTTTGGGAGCTGGCCGCAAAAGCGCAGGATTGCTTCAGGCCCTATTCTGGTTCCGGGGGGGCAGGCTGAGCCTGCGGTTCATTCTTCTTCCTGATGGAAAAATAGAGTGACCTGTGCCTATCCCAACACTTAGAGCTAGTCTCTCATTGGTTCCCCCTTTTCCCGTTCATCCTCAGGACAAATTGCAACCTGTACGAAACAGGAGGTTAACGGTGCTGATTCTCCACGTAGGGAGATTGTTAGTAAAGCGGCTGGAATGGCGAACCCGAGCACAAGGAGAGGAGAAATGAGGTGCGTTTTAGAAACCTTTCCCGATCACACGGTGTACCATCTTCTGGGTTTCCCAGGCATGTTTTCGATGTAGGAAGATGCCCTTGAACCTGGAGATTTGGGACCCATGGGATGGGAACCACGCAGTATTACTTTAAAGGGTCTGCGTTTGCTCACCCAACCTCACCAATCCTCTCAGCCCCAAGAGTGTCCAGCCTTATGTCTCATCCAGCTGTGCGTCTAGATATGGTCAATCCAGGTTGCATCAGAGCCCCTGAATGGATTTTGTAAGTATTTCTCTCTCTTTCATTCTCTTTGTTTTATGGGTTTTTTTAAGCAATTTATTTTTATAATGGGGTTTAGCTGCTTTTCACTGCTGTGTTTATGCCGCTTTACACCCTCTTGATTCACTTCCAGAGAGATATCAATACATAGGTTGTAAGATTCTTACGAGTCAGATATATTCTTGTGCGGTGAATAGGGGGTGTTGAGTCCATTTCACTGAGCAGGGTGTAGGTCTTGTCCATTACATATTTGGCTTATGGAACGGTATGTGAGCTAATTTCAAACCCTTGTTTTATGCATCACCCCACCTGACCTTTCCCGTTAAGCAGCCATAGTGTGTTTTCTAAACGTGTGACTCTGTTCTGTCTTGTAATTCAGTTCAAGGGTAGCGATTTTGACATTCCCTCTATAAGTGATATCTTAGGATAAGTGTCTTTTTCTGTGTGACTTATTTCACTTAGAGTCATCGTACCTAAATCCACTCATCATGCTTGCTGCTACTAGCCTTATGACATTGATTTCATGGCTGAGTGATATTCCATTGTGCATAAGTACCACATCTTCTTTATCCATTTTTCTCTTTCCTGGGCTATTTAAGGTGTACCGAAGTGGAGGTTCTTGTAAACAGAGCAGCCCTACACTTTGGGGTGCCTGTGTCTTGTGGATTTTCAGTTTTCCCAATGTATACGCCCATGAGTGGAAGTGCCCTATGCTCTCTAAGCTGTGTTTATTACATGTTTCAGGACACACCGGACACTTCTCCAGAGTGGCTGTTGGCAATTTACATCCCGCCCATCAGCGTAGCAAGGCTCCCATGTCTCCATGGCCTGTCCTGCATTTCTGGTTTTCACACTTTTTTCAGCATGGCCCTTTTGACCGATGGCAAGCGAGACTTCTTTGTAGTGCTGATTTGCCTTTCCGGCTTGCTTGGTTGGCCAAAAAGGGCGTATGCGTTTTTTCCTGAATATATTCAGGAGAAAACGCATACGCCCTTTTTGGCCAAGGGCATCATTGTCGACGTTTTGCTGCTTTTCATGTGCTTTAAAGGCGAGTCGCATCTACCTCCTGAAATCTGTTTCCTGCAATTCTGCCTTGCTTTCAAATCCTCTTCGTTGCCTTCCCTCAATATATTTGTGGACGAGAGTTATCATTTATAACTCTGCAGGTTTGTGAATTGCAGTGCCCCTGAGCTCCATTTGTCAACTCGCTTCTTTGGGAGCTGGCCGCAAAAGCGCAGGATTGCTTCAGGCCCTATTCTTGTTCCGGGGGCGCAGGCTGAGCCTGTGGTTCATTCTTCTTCCTGATGGGAAAATAGAGTGACCTGTGCCTGTCCCAACACTTAGAGCTAGTCTCTCATTGGTTCCCCCTCTTCCCGTTCATCCTCAGGACAAATTGCAACCTGTACGAAACAGGAGGTTAACGGTGCTGATTCTCCACGTAGGGAGATTGTTAGTAAAGCGGCTGGAATGGCGAACCCGAGCACAAGGAGAGGAGAAATGAGGTGCGTTTTAGAAACCTTTCCCGATCACACGGTGTACCATCTTCTGGGTTTCCCAGGCATGTTTTCGATGTAGGAAGATGCCCTTGAACCTGGAGATTTGGGACCCATGGGATGGGTACCACGCAGTATTACTTTAAAGGGTCTGCGTTTGCTCACCCAACCTCACCAATCCTCTCAGCCCCAAGAGTGTCCAGCCTTATGTCTCATCCAGCTGTGCGTCTAGATATGGCCAATCCAGGTTGCATCAGAGCCCCTGAATGGATTTTGTAAGTATTTCTCTCTCTTTCATTCTCTTTGTTTTATGGGTTTTTTTAAGCAATTTATTTTTATAATGGGGTTTAGCTGCTTTTCACTGCTGTGTTTATGCCGCTTTACACCCTCTTGATTCACTTCCAGAGAGATATCAATACATAGGTTGTAAGATTCTTACGAGTCAGATATATTCTTGTGCGGTGAATAGGGGGTGTTGAGTCCATTTCACTGAGCAGGGTGTAGGTCTTGTCCATTACATATTTGGCTTATGGAACGGTATGTGAGCTAATTTCAAACCCTTGTTTTATGCATCACCCCACCTGACCTTTCCCGTTAAGCAGCCATAGTGTGTTTTCTAAACGTGTGACTCTGTTCTGTCTTGTAATTCAGTTCAAGGGTAGCGATTTTGACATTCCCTCTATAAGTGATATCTTAGGATAAGTGTCTTTTTCTGTGTGACTTATTTCACTTAGAGTCATCGTACCTAAATCCACTCATCATGCTTGCTGCTACTAGCCTTATGACATTGATTTCATGGCTGAGTGATATTCCATTGTGCATAAGTACCACATCTTCTTTATCCATTTTTCTCTTTCCTGGGCTATTTAAGGTGTACCGAAGTGGAGGTTCTTGTAAACAGAGCAGCCCTACACTTTGGGGTGCCTGTGTCTTGTGGATTTTCAGTTTTCCCAATGTATACGCCCATGAGTGGAAGTGCCCTATGCTCTCTAAGCTGTGTTTATTACATGTTTCAGGACACACCGGACACTTCTCCAGAGTGGCTGTTGGCAATTTACATCCCGCCCATCAGCGTAGCAAGGCTCCCATGTCTCCATGGCCTGTCCTGCATTTCTGGTTTTCACACTTTTTTCAGCATGGCCCTTTTGACCGATGGCAAGCGAGACTTCTTTGTAGTGCTGATTTGCCTTTCCGGCTTGCTTGGTTGGCCAAAAAGGGCGTATGCGTTTTTTCCTGAATATATTCAGGAGAAAACGCATACGCCCTTTTTGGCCAAGGGCATCATTGTCGACGTTTTGCCGCTTTTCATGTGCTTTAAAGGCGAGTCGCATCTACCTCCTGAAATCTGTTTCCTGCAATTCTGCCTTGCTTTCAAATCCTCTTCGTTGCCTTCCCTCAGTATATTTGTGGATGAGAGTTATCATTTATAACTCTGCAGGTTTGTGAATTGCAGTGCCCCTGAGCTCCATTTGTCAACTCGCTTGTTTGGGAGCTGGCCGCAAAAGCGCAGGATTGCTTCAGGCCCTATTCTTGTTCCGGGGGCGCAGGCTGAGCCTGTGGTTCATTCTTCTTCCTGATGGGAAAATAGAGTGACCTGTGCCTGTCCCAACACTTAGAGCTAGTCTCTCATTGGTTCCCCCTCTTCCCGTTCATCCTCAGGACAAATTGCAACCTGTACGAAACAGGAGGTTAACGGTGCTGATTCTCCACGTAGGGAGATTGTTAGTAAAGCGGCTGGAATGGCGAACCCGAGCACAAGGAGAGGAGAAATGAGGTGCGTTTTAGAAACCTTTCCCGATCACACGGTGTACCATCTTCTGGGTTTCCCAGGCATGTTTTCGATGTAGGAAGATGCCCTTGAACCTGGAGATTTGGGACCCATGGGATGGGAACCACGCAGTATTACTTTAAAGGGTCTGCGTTTGCTCACCCAACCTCACCAATCCTCTCAGCCCCAAGAGTGTCCAGCCTTATGTCTCATCCAGCTGTGCGTCTAGATATGGTCAATCCAGGTTGCATCAGAGCCCCTGAATGGATTTTGTAAGTATTTCTCTCTCTTTCATTCTCTTTGTTTTATGGGTTTTTTTAAGCAATTTATTTTTATAATGGGGTTTAGCTGCTTTTCACTGCTGTGTTTATGCCGCTTTACACCCTCTTGATTCACTTCCAGAGAGATATCAATACATAGGTTGTAAGATTCTTACGAGTCAGATATATTCTTGTGCGGTGAATAGGGGGTGTTGAGTCCATTTCACTGAGCAGGGTGTAGGTCTTGTCCATTACATATTTGGCTTATGGAACGGTATGTGAGCTAATTTCAAACCCTTGTTTTATGCATCACCCCACCTGACCTTTCCCGTTAAGCAGCCATAGTGTGTTTTCTAAACGTGTGACTCTGTTCTGTCTTGTAATTCAGTTCAAGGGTAGCGATTTTGACATTCCCTCTATAAGTGATATCTTAGGATAAGTGTCTTTTTCTGTGTGACTTATTTCACTTAGAGTCATCGTACCTAAATCCACTCATCATGCTTGCTGCTACTAGCCTTATGACATTGATTTCATGGCTGAGTGATATTCCATTGTGCATAAGTACCACATCTTCTTTATCCATTTTTCTCTTTCCTGGGCTATTTAAGGTGTACCGAAGTGGAGGTTCTTGTAAACAGAGCAGCCCTACACTTTGGGGTGCCTGTGTCTTGTGGATTTTCAGTTTTCCCAATGTATACGCCCATGAGTGGAAGTGCCCTATGCTCTCTAAGCTGTGTTTATTACATGTTTCAGGACACACCGGACACTTCTCCAGAGTGGCTGTTGGCAATTTACATCCCGCCCATCAGCGTAGCAAGGCTCCCATGTCTCCATGGCCTGTCCTGCATTTCTGGTTTTCACACTTTTTTCAGCATGGCCCTTTTGACCGATGGCAAGCGAGACTTCTTTGTAGTGCTGATTTGCCTTTCCGGCTTGCTTGGTTGGCCAAAAAGGGCGTATGCGTTTTTTCCTGAATATATTCAGGAGAAAACGCATACGCCCTTTTTGGCCAAGGGCATCATTGTCGACGTTTTGCTGCTTTTCATGTGCTTTAAAGGCGAGTCGCATCTACCTCCTGAAATCTGTTTCCTGCAATTCTGCCTTGCTTTCAAATCCTCTTCGTTGCCTTCCCTCAATATATTTGTGGACGAGAGTTATCATTTATAACTCTGCAGGTTTGTGAATTGCAGTGCCCCTGAGCTCCATTTGTCAACTCGCTTCTTTGGGAGCTGGCCGCAAAAGCGCAGGATTGCTTCAGGCCCTATTCTTGTTCCGGGGGCGCAGGCTGAGCCTGTGGTTCATTCTTCTTCCTGATGGGAAAATAGAGTGACCTGTGCCTGTCCCAACACTTAGAGCTAGTCTCTCATTGGTTCCCCCTCTTCCCGTTCATCCTCAGGACAAATTGCAACCTGTACGAAACAGGAGGTTAACGGTGCTGATTCTCCACGTAGGGAGATTGTTAGTAAAGCGGCTGGAATGGCGAACCCGAGCACAAGGAGAGGAGAAATGAGGTGCGTTTTAGAAACCTTTCCCGATCACACGGTGTACCATCTTCTGGGTTTCCCAGGCATGTTTTCGATGTAGGAAGATGCCCTTGAACCTGGAGATTTGGGACCCATGGGATGGGTACCACGCAGTATTACTTTAAAGGGTCTGCGTTTGCTCACCCAACCTCACCAATCCTCTCAGCCCCAAGAGTGTCCAGCCTTATGTCTCATCCAGCTGTGCGTCTAGATATGGCCAATCCAGGTTGCATCAGAGCCCCTGAATGGATTTTGTAAGTATTTCTCTCTCTTTCATTCTCTTTGTTTTATGGGTTTTTTTAAGCAATTTATTTTTATAATGGGGTTTAGCTGCTTTTCACTGCTGTGTTTATGCCGCTTTACACCCTCTTGATTCACTTCCAGAGAGATATCAATACATAGGTTGTAAGATTCTTACGAGTCAGATATATTCTTGTGCGGTGAATAGGGGGTGTTGAGTCCATTTCACTGAGCAGGGTGTAGGTCTTGTCCATTACATATTTGGCTTATGGAACGGTATGTGAGCTAATTTCAAACCCTTGTTTTATGCATCACCCCACCTGACCTTTCCCGTTAAGCAGCCATAGTGTGTTTTCTAAACGTGTGACTCTGTTCTGTCTTGTAATTCAGTTCAAGGGTAGCGATTTTGACATTCCCTCTATAAGTGATATCTTAGGATAAGTGTCTTTTTCTGTGTGACTTATTTCACTTAGAGTCATCGTACCTAAATCCACTCATCATGCTTGCTGCTACTAGCCTTATGACATTGATTTCATGGCTGAGTGATATTCCATTGTGCATAAGTACCACATCTTCTTTATCCATTTTTCTCTTTCCTGGGCTATTTAAGGTGTACCGAAGTGGAGGTTCTTGTAAACAGAGCAGCCCTACACTTTGGGGTGCCTGTGTCTTGTGGATTTTCAGTTTTCCCAATGTATACGCCCATGAGTGGAAGTGCCCTATGCTCTCTAAGCTGTGTTTATTACATGTTTCAGGACACACCGGACACTTCTCCAGAGTGGCTGTTGGCAATTTACATCCCGCCCATCAGCGTAGCAAGGCTCCCATGTCTCCATGGCCTGTCCTGCATTTCTGGTTTTCACACTTTTTTCAGCATGGCCCTTTTGACCGATGGCAAGCGAGACTTCTTTGTAGTGCTGATTTGCCTTTCCGGCTTGCTTGGTTGGCCAAAAAGGGCGTATGCGTTTTTTCCTGAATATATTCAGGAGAAAACGCATACGCCCTTTTTGGCCAAGGGCATCATTGTCGACGTTTTGCCGCTTTTCATGTGCTTTAAAGGCGAGTCGCATCTACCTCCTGAAATCTGTTTCCTGCAATTCTGCCTTGCTTTCAAATCCTCTTCGTTGCCTTCCCTCAGTATATTTGTGGATGAGAGTTATCATTTATAACTCTGCAGGTTTGTGAATTGCAGTGCCCCTGAGCTCCATTTGTCAACTCGCTTGTTTGGGAGCTGGCCGCAAAAGCGCAGGATTGCTTCAGGCCCTATTCTTGTTCCGGGGGCGCAGGCTGAGCCTGTGGTTCATTCTTCTTCCTGATGGGAAAATAGAGTGACCTGTGCCTGTCCCAACACTTAGAGCTAGTCTCTCATTGGTTCCCCCTCTTCCCGTTCATCCTCAGGACAAATTGCAACCTGTACGAAACAGGAGGTTAACGGTGCTGATTCTCCACGTAGGGAGATTGTTAGTAAAGCGGCTGGAATGGCGAACCCGAGCACAAGGAGAGGAGAAATGAGGTGCGTTTTAGAAACCTTTCCCGATCACACGGTGTACCATCTTCTGGGTTTCCCAGGCATGTTTTCGATGTAGGAAGATGCCCTTGAACCTGGAGATTTGGGACCCATGGGATGGGTACCACGCAGTATTACTTTAAAGGGTCTGCGTTTGCTCACCCAACCTCACCAATCCTCTCAGCCCCAAGAGTGTCCAGCCTTATGTCTCATCCAGCTGTGCGTCTAGATATGGCCAATCCAGGTTGCATCAGAGCCCCTGTATGGATTTTGTAAGTATTTCTCTCTCTTTCATTCTCTTTGTTTTATGGGTTTTTTAAAGCAATTTATTTTTATAATGGGGTTTAGCTGCTTTTCACTGCTGTGTTTATGCCGCTTTACACCCTCTTGATTCACTTCCAGAGAGATATCAATACATAGGTTGTAAGATTCTTACGAGTCAGATATATTCTTGTGCTGTGAATAGGGGGTGTTGAGTCCATTTCACTGAGCAGGGTGTAGATCTTGTCCATTACATATTTGGCTTATGGAACGGTATGTGAGCTAATTTCAAACCCTTGTTTTATGCATCACCCCACCTGACCTTTCCCGTTAAGCAGCCATAGTGTGTTTTCTAAACGTGTGACTCTGTTCTGTCTTGTAATTCAGTTCAAGGGTAGCGATTTTGACATTCCCTCTATAAGTGATATCTTAGGATAAGTGTCTTTTTCTGTGTGACTTATTTCACTTAGAGTCATCGTACCTAAATCCACTCATCATGCTTGCTGCTACTAGCCTTATGACATTGATTTCATGGCTGAGTGATATTCCATTGTGCATAAGTACCACATCTTCTTTATCCATTTTTCTCTTTCCTGGGCTATTTAAGGTGTACCGAAGTGGAGGTTCTTGTAAACAGAGCAGCCCTACACTTTGGGGTGCCTGTGTCTTGTGGATTTTCAGTTTTCCCAATGTATACGCCCATGAGTGGAAGTGCCCTATGCTCTCTAAGCTGTGTTTATTACATGTTTCAGGACACACCGGACACTTCTCCAGAGTGGCTGTTGGCAATTTACATCCCGCCCATCAGCGTAGCAAGGCTCCCATGTCTCCATGGCCTGTCCTGCATTTCTGGTTTTCACACTTTTTTCAGCATGGCCCTTTTGACCGATGGCAAGCGAGACTTCTTTGTAGTGCTGATTTGCCTTTCCGGCTTGCTTGGTTGGCCAAAAAGGGCGTATGCGTTTTTTCCTGAATATATTCAGGAGAAAACGCATACGCCCTTTTTGGCCAAGGGCATCATTGTCGACGTTTTGCTGCTTTTCATGTGCTTTAAAGGCGAGTCGCATCTACCTCCTGAAATCTGTTTCCTGCAATTCTGCCTTGCTTTCAAATCCTCTTCGTTGCCTTCCCTCAATATATTTGTGGACGAGAGTTATCATTTATAACTCTGCAGGTTTGTGAATTGCAGTGCCCCTGAGCTCCATTTGTCAACTCGCTTCTTTGGGAGCTGGCCGCAAAAGCGCAGGATTGCTTCAGGCCCTATTCTTGTTCCGGGGGCGCAGGCTGAGCCTGTGGTTCATTCTTCTTCCTGATGGGAAAATAGAGTGACCTGTGCCTGTCCCAACACTTAGAGCTAGTCTCTCATTGGTTCCCCCTCTTCCCGTTCATCCTCAGGACAAATTGCAACCTGTACGAAACAGGAGGTTAACGGTGCTGATTCTCCACGTAGGGAGATTGTTAGTAAAGCGGCTGGAATGGCGAACCCGAGCACAAGGAGAGGAGAAATGAGGTGCGTTTTAGAAACCTTTCCCGATCACACGGTGTACCATCTTCTGGGTTTCCCAGGCATGTTTTCGATGTAGGAAGATGCCCTTGAACCTGGAGATTTGGGACCCATGGGATGGGTACCACGCAGTATTACTTTAAAGGGTCTGCGTTTGCTCACCCAACCTCACCAATCCTCTCAGCCCCAAGAGTGTCCAGCCTTATGTCTCATCCAGCTGTGCGTCTAGATATGGCCAATCCAGGTTGCATCAGAGCCCCTGAATGGATTTTGTAAGTATTTCTCTCTCTTTCATTCTCTTTGTTTTATGGGTTTTTTTAAGCAATTTATTTTTATAATGGGGTTTAGCTGCTTTTCACTGCTGTGTTTATGCCGCTTTACACCCTCTTGATTCACTTCCAGAGAGATATCAATACATAGGTTGTAAGATTCTTACGAGTCAGATATATTCTTGTGCGGTGAATAGGGGGTGTTGAGTCCATTTCACTGAGCAGGGTGTAGGTCTTGTCCATTACATATTTGGCTTATGGAACGGTATGTGAGCTAATTTCAAACCCTTGTTTTATGCATCACCCCACCTGACCTTTCCCGTTAAGCAGCCATAGTGTGTTTTCTAAACGTGTGACTCTGTTCTGTCTTGTAATTCAGTTCAAGGGTAGCGATTTTGACATTCCCTCTATAAGTGATATCTTAGGATAAGTGTCTTTTTCTGTGTGACTTATTTCACTTAGAGTCATCGTACCTAAATCCACTCATCATGCTTGCTGCTACTAGCCTTATGACATTGATTTCATGGCTGAGTGATATTCCATTGTGCATAAGTACCACATCTTCTTTATCCATTTTTCTCTTTCCTGGGCTATTTAAGGTGTACCGAAGTGGAGGTTCTTGTAAACAGAGCAGCCCTACACTTTGGGGTGCCTGTGTCTTGTGGATTTTCAGTTTTCCCAATGTATACGCCCATGAGTGGAAGTGCCCTATGCTCTCTAAGCTGTGTTTATTACATGTTTCAGGACACACCGGACACTTCTCCAGAGTGGCTGTTGGCAATTTACATCCCGCCCATCAGAGTAGCAAGGCTCCCATGTCTCCATGGCCTGTCCTGCATTTCTGGTTTTCACACTTTTTTCAGCATGGCCCTTTTGACCGATGGCAAGCGAGACTTCTTTGTAGTGCTGATTTGCCTTTCCGGCTTGCTTGGTTGGCCAAAAAGGGCGTATGCGTTTTTTCCTGAATATATTCAGGAGAAAACGCATACGCCCTTTTTGGCCAAGGGCATCATTGTCGACGTTTTGCCGCTTTTCATGTGCTTTAAAGGCGAGTCGCATCTACCTCCTGAAATCTGTTTCCTGCAATTCTGCCTTGCTTTCAAATCCTCTTCGTTGCCTTCCCTCAGTATATTTGTGGATGAGAGTTATCATTTATAACTCTGCAGGTTTGTGAATTGCAGTGCCCCTGAGATCCATTTGTCAACTCGCTTGTTTGGGAGCTGGCCGCAAAAGCGCAGGATTGCTTCAGGCCCTATTCTTGTTCCGGGGGCGCAGGCTGAGCCTGTGGTTCATTCTTCTTCCTGATGGGAAAATAGAGTGACCTGTGCCTGTCCCAACACTTAGAGCTAGTCTCTCATTGGTTCCCCCTCTTCCCGTTCATCCTCAGGACAAATTGCAACCTGTACGAAACAGGAGGTTAACGGTGCTGATTCTCCACGTAGGGAGATTGTTAGTAAAGCGGCTGGAATGGCGAACCCGAGCACAAGGAGAGGAGAAATGAGGTGCGTTTTAGAAACCTTTCCCGATCACACGGTGTACCATCTTCTGGGTTTCCCAGGCATGTTTTCGATGTAGGAAGATGCCCTTGAACCTGGAGATTTGGGACCCATGGGATGGGTACCACGCAGTATTACTTTAAAGGGTCTGCGTTTGCTCACCCAACCTCACCAATCCTCTCAGCCCCAAGAGTGTCCAGCCTTATGTCTCATCCAGCTGTGCGTCTAGATATGGCCAATCCAGGTTGCATCAGAGCCCCTGTATGGATTTTGTAAGTATTTCTCTCTCTTTCATTCTCTTTGTTTTATGGGTTTTTTAAAGCAATTTATTTTTATAATGGGGTTTAGCTGCTTTTCACTGCTGTGTTTATGCCGCTTTACACCCTCTTGATTCACTTCCAGAGAGATATCAATACATAGGTTGTAAGATTCTTACGAGTCAGATATATTCTTGTGCTGTGAATAGGGGGTGTTGAGTCCATTTCACTGAGCAGGGTGTAGATCTTGTCCATTACATATTTGGCTTATGGAACGGTATGTGAGCTAATTTCAAACCCTTGTTTTATGCATCACCCCACCTGACCTTTCCCGTTAAGCAGCCATAGTGTGTTTTCTAAACGTGTGACTCTGTTCTGTCTTGTAATTCAGTTCAAGGGTAGCGATTTTGACATTCCCTCTATAAGTGATATCTTAGGATAAGTGTCTTTTTCTGTGTGACTTATTTCACTTAGAGTCATCGTACCTAAATCCACTCATCATGCTTGCTGCTACTAGCCTTATGACATTGATTTCATGGCTGAGTGATATTCCATTGTGCATAAGTACCACATCTTCTTTATCCATTTTTCTCTTTCCTGGGCTATTTAAGGTGTACCGAAGTGGAGGTTCTTGTAAACAGAGCAGCCCTACACTTTGGGGTGCCTGTGTCTTGTGGATTTTCAGTTTTCCCAATGTATACGCCCATGAGTGGAAGTGCCCTATGCTCTCTAAGCTGTGTTTATTACATGTTTCAGGACACACCGGACACTTCTCCAGAGTGGCTGTTGGCAATTTACATCCCGCCCATCAGCGTAGCAAGGCTCCCATGTCTCCATGGCCTGTCCTGCATTTCTGGTTTTTACACTTTTTTCAGCATGGCCCTTTTGACCGATGGCAAGCGAGACTTCTTTGTAGTGCTGATTTGCCTTTCCGGCTTGCTTGGTTGGCCAAAAAGGGCGTATGCGTTTTTTCCTGAATATATTCAGGAGAAAACGCATACGCCCTTTTTGGCCAAGGGCATCATTGTCGACGTTTTGCCGCTTTTCATGTGCTTTAAAGGCGAGTCGCATCTACCTCCTGAAATCTGTTTCCTGCAATTCTGCCTTGCTTTCAAATCCTCTTCGTTGCCTTCCCTCAGTATATTTGTGGATGAGAGTTATCATTTATAACTCTGCAGGTTTGTGAATTGCAGTGCCCCTGAGCTCCATTTGTCAACTCGCTTGTTTGGGAGCTGGCCGCAAAAGCGCAGGATTGCTTCAGGCCCTATTCTTGTTCCGGGGGCGCAGGCTGAGCCTGTGGTTCATTCTTCTTCCTGATGGGAAAATAGAGTGACCTGTGCCTGTCCCAACACTTAGAGCTAGTCTCTCATTGGTTCCCCCTCTTCCCGTTCATCCTCAGGACAAATTGCAACCTGTACGAAACAGGAGGTTAACGGTGCTGATTCTCCACGTAGGGAGATTGTTAGTAAAGCGGCTGGAATGGCGAACCCGAGCACAAGGAGAGGAGAAATGAGGTGCGTTTTAGAAACCTTTCCCGATCACACGGTGTACCATCTTCTGGGTTTCCCAGGCATGTTTTCGATGTAGGAAGATGCCCTTGAACCTGGAGATTTGGGACCCATGGGATGGGTACCACGCAGTATTACTTTAAAGGGTCTGCGTTTGCTCACCCAACCTCACCAATCCTCTCAGCCCCAAGAGTGTCCAGCCTTATGTCTCATCCAGCTGTGCGTCTAGATATGGCCAATCCAGGTTGCATCAGAGCCCCTGAATGGATTTTGTAAGTATTTCTCTCTCTTTCATTCTCTTTGTTTTATGGGTTTTTTTAAGCAATTTATTTTTATAATGGGGTTTAGCTGCTTTTCACTGCTGTGTTTATGCCGTTTTACATCCTCTTGATTCACTTCCAGAGAGATATCAATACATAGGTTGTAAGATTCTTACGAGTCAGATATATTCTTGTGCGGTGAATAGGCGGTGTTGAGTCCATTTCACTGAGCAGGGTGTAGGTCTTGTCCATTACATATTTGGCTTATGGAACGGTATGTGAGCTAATTTCAAACCCTTGTTTTATGCATCACCCCACCTGACCTTTCCCGTTAAGCAGCCATAGTGTGTTTTCTAAACGTGTGACTCTGTTCTGTCTTGTAATTCAGTTCAAGGGTAGCGATTTTGACATTCCCTCTATAAGTGATATCTTAGGATAAGTGTCTTTTTCTGTGTGACTTATTTCACTTAGAGTCATCGTACCTAAATCCACTCATCATGCTTGCTGCTACTAGCCTTATGACATTGATTTCATGGCTGAGTGATATTCCATTGTGCATAAGTACCACATCTTCTTTATCCATTTTTCTCTTTCCTGGGCTATTTAAGGTGTACCGAAGTGGAGGTTCTTGTAAACAGAGCAGCCCTACACTTTGGGGTGCCTGTGTCTTGTGGATTTTCAGTTTTCCCAATGTATACGCCCATGAGTGGAAGTGCCCTATGCTCTCTAAGCTGTGTTTATTACATGTTTCAGGACACACCGGACACTTCTCCAGAGTGGCTGTTGGCAATTTACATCCCGCCCATCAGCATAGCAAGGCTCCCATGTCTCCATGGCCTGTCCTGCATTTCTGGTTTTCACACTTTTTTCAGCATGGCCCTTTTGACCGATGGCAAGCGAGACTTCTTTGTAGTGCTGATTTGCCTTTCCGGCTTGCTTGGTTGGCCAAAAAGGGCGTATGCGTTTTTTCCTGAATATATTCAGGAGAAAACGCATACGCCCTTTTTGGCCAAGGGCATCATTCTCGACGTTTTGCCGCTTTTCATGTGCTTTAAAGGCGAGTCGCATCTACCTCCTGAAATCTGTTTCCTGCAATTCTGCCTTGCTTTCAAATCCTCTTCGTTGCCTTCCCTCAATATATTTGTGGACGAGAGTTATCATTTATAACTCTGCAGGTTTGTGAATTGCAGTGCCCCTGAGCTCCATTTGTCAACTCGCTTTTTTGGGAGCTGGCCGCAAAAGCGCAGGATTGCTTCAGGCCCTATTCTGGTTCCGGGGGGGCAGGCTGAGCCTGCGGTTCATTCTTCTTCCTGATGGAAAAATAGAGTGACCTGTGCCTGTCCCAACACTTAGAGCTAGTCTCTCATTGGTTCCCCCTCTTCCCGTTCATCCTCAGGACAAATTGCAACCTGTACGAAACAGGAGGTTAACGGTGCTGATTCTCCACGTAGGGAGATTGTTAGTAAAGCGGCTGGAATGGCGAACCCGAGCACAAGGAGAGGAGAAATGAGGTGCGTTTTAGAAACCTTTCCCGATCACACGGTGTACCATCTTCTGGGTTTCCCAGGCATGTTTTCGATGTAGGAAGATGCCCTTGAACCTGGAGATTTGGGACCCATGGGATGGGAACCACGCAGTATTACTTTAAAGGGTCTGCGTTTGCTCACCCAACCTCACCAATCCTCTCAGCCCCAAGAGTGTCCAGCCTTATGTCTCATCCAGCTGTGCGTCTAGATATGGTCAATCCAGGTTGCATCAGAGCCCCTGAATGGATTTTGTAAGTATTTCTCTCTCTTTCATTGTCTTTGTTTTATGGGTTTTTTTAAGCAATTTATTTTTATAATGGGGTTTAGCTGCTTTTCACTGCTGTGTTTATGCCGTTTTACATCCTCTTGATTCACTTCCAGAGAGATATCAATACATAGGTTGTAAGATTCTTACGAGTCAGATATATTCTTGTGCGGTGAATAGGCGGTGTTGAGTCCATTTCACTGAGCAGGGTGTAGGTCTTGTCCATTACATATTTGGCTTATGGAACGGTATGTGAGCTAATTTCAAACCCTTGTTTTATGCATCACCCCACCTGACCTTTCCCGTTAAGCAGCCATAGTGTGTTTTCTAAACGTGTGACTCTGTTCTGTCTTGTAATTCAGTTCAAGGGTAGCGATTTTGACATTCCCTCTATAAGTGATATCTTAGGATAAGTGTCTTTTTCTGTGTGACTTATTTCACTTAGAGTCATCGTACCTAAATCCACTCATCATGCTTGCTGCTACTAGCCTTATGACATTGATTTCATGGCTGAGTGATATTCCATTGTGCATAAGTACCACATCTTCTTTATCCATTTTTCTCTTTCCTGGGCTATTTAAGGTGTACCGAAGTGGAGGTTCTTGTAAACAGAGCAGCCCTACACTTTGGGGTGCCTGTGTCTTGTGGATTTTCAGTTTTCCCAATGTATACGCCCATGAGTGGAAGTGCCCTATGCTCTCTAAGCTGTGTTTATTACATGTTTCAGGACACACCGGACACTTCTCCAGAGTGGCTGTTGGCAATTTACATCCCGCCCATCAGCGTAGCAAGGCTCCCATGTCTCCATGGCCTGTCCTGCATTTCTGGTTTTCACACTTTTTTCAGCATGGCCCTTTTGACCGATGGCAAGCGAGACTTCTTTGTAGTGCTGATTTGCCTTTCCGGCTTGCTTGGTTGGCCAAAAAGGGCGTATGCGTTTTTTCCTGAATATATTCAGGAGAAAACGCATACGCCCTTTTTGGCCAAGGGCATCATTGTCGACGTTTTGCCGCTTTTCATGTGCTTTAAAGGTGAGTCGCATCTACCTGCTGAAATCTGTTTCCTGCAATTCTGCCTTGCTTTCAAATCCTCTTCGTTGCCTTCCCTCAATATATTTGTGGACGAGAGTTATCATTTATAACTCTGCAGGTTTGTGAATTGCAGTGCCCCTGAGCTCCATTTGTCAACTCGCTTTTTTGGGAGCTGGCCGCAAAAGCGCAGGATTGCTTCAGGCCCTATTCTGGTTCCGGGGGGGCAGGCTGAGCCTGCGGTTCATTCTTCTTCCTGATGGAAAAATAGAGTGACCTGTGCCTGTCCCAACACTTAGAGCTAGTCTCTCATTGGTTCCCCCTCTTCCCGTTCATTCTCAGGACAAATTGCAACCTGTACGAAACAGGAGGTTAACGGTGCTGATTCTCCACGTAGGGAGATTGTTAGTAAAGCGGCTGGAATGGCGAACCCGAGCACAAGGAGAGGAGAAATGAGGTGCGTTTTCTAAACCTTTCCCGATCACACGGTGTACCATCTTCTGGGTTTCCCAGGCATGTTTTCGATGTAGGAAGATGCCCTTGAACCTGGAGATTTGGGACCCATGGGATGGGAACCACGCAGTATTACTTTAAAGGGTCTGCGTTTGCTCACCCAACCTCACCAATCCTCTCAGCCCCAAGAGTGTCCAGCCTTATGTCTCATCCAGCTGTGCGTCTAGATATGGTCAATCCAGGTTGCATCAGAGCCCCTGAATGGATTTTGTAAGTATTTCTCTCTCTTTCATTGTCTTTGTTTTATGGGTTTTTTTAAGCAATTTATTTTTATAATGGGGTTTAGCTGCTTTTCACTGCTGTGTTTATGCCGCTTTACACCCTCTTGATTCACTTCCAGAGAGATATCAATACATAGGTTGTAAGATTCTTACGAGTCAGATATATTCTTGTGCGGTGAATAGGGGGTGTTGAGTCCATTTCACTGAGCAGGGTGTAGGTCTTGTCCATTACATATTTGGCTTATGGAACGGTATGTGAGCTAATTTCAAACCCTTGTTTTATGCATCACCCCACCTGACCTTTCCCGTTAAGCAGCCATAGTGTGTTTTCTAAACGTGTGACTCTGTTCTGTCTTGTAATTCAGTTCAAGGGTAGCGATTTTGACATTCCCTCTATAAGTGATATCTTAGGATAAGTGTCTTTTTCTGTGTGACTTATTTCACTTAGAGTCATCGTACCTAAATCCACTCATCATGCTTGCTGCTACTAGCCTTATGACATTGATTTCATGGCTGAGTGATATTCCATTGTGCATAAGTACCACATCTTCTTTATCCATTTTTCTCTTTCCTGGGCTATTTAAGGTGTACCGAAGTGGAGGTTCTTGTAAACAGAGCAGCCCTACACTTTGGGGTGCCTGTGTCTTGTGGATTTTCAGTTTTCCCAATGTATACGCCCATGAGTGGAAGTGCCCTATGCTCTCTAAGCTGTGTTTATTACATGTTTCAGGACACACCGGACACTTCTCCAGAGTGGCTGTTGGCAATTTACATCCCGCCCATCAGCATAGCAAGGCTCCCATGTCTCCATGGCCTGTCCTGCATTTCTGGTTTTCACACTTTTTTCAGCATGGCCCTTTTGACCGATGGCAAGCGAGACTTCTTTGTAGTGCTGATTTGCCTTTCCGGCTTGCTTGGTTGGCCAAAAAGGGCGTATGCGTTTTTTCCTGAATATATTCAGGAGAAAACGCATACGCCCTTTTTGGCCAAGGGCATCATTGTCGACGTTTTGCCGCTTTTCATGTGCTTTAAAGGCGAGTCGCATCTACCTCCTGAAATCTGTTTCCTGCAATTCTGCCTTGCTTTCAAATCCTCTTCGTTGCCTTCCCTCAATATATTTGTGGACGAGAGTTATCATTTATAACTCTGCAGGTTTGTGAATTGCAGTGCCCCTGAGATCCATTTGTCAACTCGCTTTTTTGGGAGCTGGCCGCAAAAGCGCAGGATTGCTTCAGGCCCTATTCTGGTTCCGGGGGGGCAGGCTGAGCCTGCGGTTCATTCTTCTTCCTGATGGAAAAATAGAGTGACCTGTGCCTGTCCCAACACTTAGAGCTAGTCTCTCATTGGTTCCCCCTCTTCCCGTTCATCCTCAGGACAAATTGCAACCTGTACGAAACAGGAGGTTAACGGTGCTGATTCTCCACGTAGGGAGATTGTTAGTAAAGCGGCTGGAATGGCGAACCCGAGCACAAGGAGAGGAGAAATGAGGTGCGTTTTAGAAACCTTTCCCGATCACACGGTGTACCATCTTCTGGGTTTCCCAGGCATGTTTTCGATGTAGGAAGATGCCCTTGAACCTGGAGATTTGGGACCCATGGGATGGGTACCACGCAGTATTACTTTAAAGGGTCTGCGTTTGCTCACCCAACCTCACTAATCCTCTCACCCCAAGAGTGTCCAGCCTTATGTCTCATCCAGCTGTGGGTCTAGATATGGTCTATCCAGGTTGCATCAGAGCCCCTGCATGGATTTTGTAAGAATTTCTCTCTCTTTCACTGTCTTTGTTTTATGGGTTTTTTTTGAAGTAAATTATTTTTATAATGGGGTTTAGCTGCTTTTCACTGCTGTGTTTATGCCTTTTTACATCCTCTTGATTCACTTCCAGAGAGATATCAATACATAGGTTTTAAGATTCTTACGAGTCAGATAGATTCTTGTGCGGTGAATAGGGGGTGTTGAGTCCATTTCACTGAGCAGGGTGTAGGTCTTGTCCATTACATATTTGGCTTATGGAACGGTATCTGAGCTAATTTCAAACCCTTGTTTTATGCATCAGCCCACCTGACCTTTCCCGTTAAGCAGCCATAGTGTGTTTTCTAAACGTGTGACTCTGTTCTGTCTTGTAATTCAGTTCAAGGGTAGCGATTTTGACATTCCCTCTATAAGTGATATCTTAGGATAAGTGTCTTTTTCTGTGTGACTTATTTCACTTAGAGTCATCGTACCTAAATCCACTCATCATGCTTGCTGCTACTAGCCTTATGACATTGATTTCATGGCTGAGTGATATTCCATTGTGCATAAGTACCACATCTTCTTTATCCATTTTTCTCTTTCCTGGGCTATTTAAGGTGTACCGAAGTGGAGGTTCTTGTAAACAGTGCAGCCCTACACTTTGGGGTGCCTGTGTCTTGTGGATTTTCAGTTTTCCCAATGTATACGCCCATGAGTGGAAGTGCCCTATGATCTCTAAGCTGTGTTTATTACATGTTTCAGGACACACCGGACACTTCTCCAGAGTGGCTGTTGGCAATTTACATCCCGCCCATCAGCGTAGCAAGGCTCCCATGTCTCCATGGCCTGTCCTGCATTTCTGGTTTTTACACTTTTTTCAGCATGGCCCTTTTGACCGATGGCAAGCGGGACTTCTTTGTAGTGCTGATTTGCCTTTCTGGCTTGCTTGGTTGTCCAAAAAGGGCGTATGCGTTTTTTCCTGCTTATATTCAGGAAAAAACGCATACGCCCTTTTTGGCCAAGGGCATCATTGTCGACGTTTTGCCGCTTTTCATGTGCTTTAAAGGCGGGTCGCATCTACCTCCTGAAATCTGTTTCCTGCAATTCTGCCTTGCTTTCAAGTCCTCTTCGTTGCCTTCCATCAATATATTTGTGGACGAGAGTTATCATTTATAACTCTGCAGGTTTGTGAATTGCAGTGCCCCTGAGCTCCATTTGTCAACTCGCTTGTTTGGGAGCTGGCCGCAAAAGCGCAGGATTGCTTCAGGCCCTATTCTTGTTCCGGGGGCGCAGGCTGAGCCTGTGGTTCATTCTTCTTCCTGATGGGAAAATAGAGTGACCTGTGCCTGTCCCAACACTTAGAGCTAGTCTTTCATTGGTTCCCCCTTTTCCCGTTCATCCTCAGGACAAATTGCAACCTGTACGAAACAGGAGGTTAACGGTGCTGATTCTCCACGTAGGGAGATTGTTAGTAAAGCGGCTGGAATGGCGAACCCGAGCACAAGGAGAGGAGAAATGAGGTGCGTTTTAGAAACCTTTCCCGATCACACGGTGTACCATCTTCTGGGTTTCCCAGGCATGTTTTCGATGTAGGAAGATGCCCTTGAACCTGGAGATTTGGGACCCATGGGATGGGAACCACGCAGTATTACTTTAAAGGGTCTGCGTTTGCTCACCCAACCTCACCAATCCTCTCAGCCCCAAGAGTGTCCAGCCTTATGTCTCATCCAGCTGTGCGTCTAGATATGGTCAATCCAGGTTGCATCAGAGCCCCTGAATGGATTTTGTAAGTATTTCTCTCTCTTTCATTCTCTTTGTTTTATGCGTTTTTTTAAGCAATTTATTTTTATAATGGGGTTTAGCTGCTTTTCACTGCTGTGTTTATGCCGCTTTACACCCTCTTGATTCACTTCCAGAGAGATATCAATACATAGGTTGTAAGATTCTTACGAGTCAGATATATTCTTGTGCGGTGAATAGGGGGTGTTGAGTCCATTTCACTGAGCAGGGTGTAGGTCTTGTCCATTACATATTTGGCTTATGGAACGGTATGTGAGCTAATTTCAAACCCTTGTTTTATGCATCACCCCACCTGACCTTTCCCGTTAAGCAGCCATAGTGTGTTTTCTAAACGTGTGACTCTGTTCTGTCTTGTAATTCAGTTCAAGGGTAGCGATTTTGACATTCCCTCTATAAGTGATATCTTAGGATAAGTGTCTTTTTCTGTGTGACTTATTTCACTTAGAGTCATCGTACCTAAATCCACTCATCATGCTTGCTGCTACTAGCCTTATGACATTGATTTCATGGCTGAGTGATATTCCATTGTGCATAAGTACCACATCTTCTTTATCCATTTTTCTCTTTCCTGGGCTATTTAAGGTGTACCGAAGTGGAGGTTCTTGTAAACAGAGCAGCCCTACACTTTGGGGTGCCTGTGTCTTGTGGATTTTCAGTTTTCCCAATGTATACGCCCATGAGTGGAAGTGCCCTATTCTCTCTAAGCTGTGTTTATTACATGTTTCAGGACACACCGGACACTTCTCCAGAGTGGCTGTTGGCAATTTACATCCCGCCCATCAGAGTAGCAAGGCTCCCATGTCTCCATGGCCTGTCCTGCATTTCTGGTTTTCACACTTTTTTCAGCATGGCCCTTTTGACCGATGGCAAGCGAGACTTCTTTGTAGTGCTGATTTGCCTTTCCGGCTTGCTTGGTTGGCCAAAAAGGGCGTATGCGTTTTTTCCTGAATATATTCAGGAGAAAACGCATACGCCCTTTTTGGCCAAGGGCATCATTGTCGACGTTTTGCCGCTTTTCATGTGCTTTAAAGGCGAGTCGCATCTACCTCCTGAAATCTGTTTCCTGCAATTCTGCCTTGCTTTCAAATCCTCTTCGTTGCCTTCCCTCAATATATTTGTGGACGAGAGTTATCATTTATAACTCTGCAGGTTTGTGAATTGCAGTGCCCCTGAGCTCCATTTGTCAACTCGCTCTTTTGGGAGCTGGCCGCAAAAGCGCAGGATTGCTTCAGGCCCTATTCTTGTTCCGGGGGCGCAGGCTGAGCCTGTGGTTCATTCTTCTTCCTGATGGGAAAATAGAGTGACCTGTGCCTGTCCCAACACTTAGAGCTAGTCTCTCATTGGTTCCCCCTCTTCCCGTTCATCCTCAGGACAAATTGCAACCTGTACGAAACAGGAGGTTAACGGTGCTGATTCTCCACGTAGGGAGATTGTTAGTAAAGCGGCTGGAATGGCGAACCCGAGCACAAGGAGAGGAGAAATGAGGTGCGTTTTAGAAACCTTTCCCGATCACACGGTGTACCATCTTCTGGGTTTCCCAGGCATGTTTTCGATGTAGGAAGATGCCCTTGAACCTGGAGATTTGGGACCCATGGGATGGGTACCACGCAGTATTACTTTAAAGGGTCTGCGTTTGCTCACCCAACCTCACCAATCCTCTCAGCCCCAAGAGTGTCCAGCCTTATGTCTCATCCAGCTGTGCGTCTAGATATGGCCAATCCAGGTTGCATCAGAGCCCCTGAATGGATTTTGTAAGTATTTCTCTCTCTTTCATTCTCTTTGTTTTATGGGTTTTTTAAAGCAATTTATTTTTATAATGGGGTTTAGCTGCTTTTCACTGCTGTGTTTATGCCGCTTTACACCCTCTTGATTCACTTCCAGAGAGATATCAATACATAGGTTGTAAGATTCTTACGAGTCAGATATATTCTTGTGCTGTGAATAGGGGGTGTTGAGTCCATTTCACTGAGCAGGGTGTAGATCTTGTCCATTACATATTTGGCTTATGGAACGGTATGTGAGCTAATTTCAAACCCTTGTTTTATGCATCACCCCACCTGACCTTTCCCGTTAAGCAGCCATAGTGTGTTTTCTAAACGTGTGACTCTGTTCTGTCTTGTAATTCAGTTCAAGGGTAGCGATTTTGACATTCCCTCTATAAGTGATATCTTAGGATAAGTGTCTTTTTCTGTGTGACTTATTTCACTTAGAGTCATCGTACCTAAATCCACTCATCATGCTTGCTGCTACTAGCCTTATGACATTGATTTCATGGCTGAGTGATATTCCATTGTGCATAAGTACCACATCTTCTTTATCCATTTTTCTCTTTCCTGGGCTATTTAAGGTGTACGGAAGTGGAGGTTCTTGTAAACAGAGCAGCCCTACACTTTGGGGTGCCTGTGTCTTGTGGATTTTCAGTTTTCCCAATGTATACGCCCATGAGTGGAAGTGCCCTATGCTCTCTAAGCTGTGTTTATTACATGTTTCAGGACACACCGGACACTTCTCCAGAGTGGCTGTTGGCAATTTACATCCCGCCCATCAGAGTAGCAAGGCTCCCATGTCTCCATGGCCTGTCCTGCATTTCTGGTTTTCACACTTTTTTCAGCATGGCCCTTTTGACCGATGGCAAGCGAGACTTCTTTGTAGTGCTGATTTGCCTTTCCGGCTTGCTTGGTTGGCCAAAAAGGGCGTATGCGTTTTTTCCTGAATATATTCAGGAGAAAACGCATACGCCCTTTTTGGCCAAGGGCATCATTGTCGACGTTTTGCCGCTTTTCATGTGCTTTAAAGGCGAGTCGCATCTACCTCCTGAAATCTGTTTCCTGCAATTCTGCCTTGCTTTCAAATCCTCTTCGTTGCCTTCCCTCAGTATATTTGTGGATGAGAGTTATCATTTATAACTCTGCAGGTTTGTGAATTGCAGTGCCCCTGAGCTCCATTTGTCAACTCGCTTGTTTGGGAGCTGGCCGCAAAAGCGCAGGATTGCTTCAGGCCCTATTCTTGTTCCGGGGGCGCAGGCTGAGCCTGTGGTTCATTCTTCTTCCTGATGGGAAAATAGAGTGACCTGTGCCTGTCCCAACACTTAGAGCTAGTCTCTCATTGGTTCCCCCTCTTCCCGTTCATCCTCAGGACAAATTGCAACCTGTACGAAACAGGAGGTTAACGGTGCTGATTCTCCACGTAGGGAGATTGTTAGTAAAGCGGCTGGAATGGCGAACCCGAGCACAAGGAGAGGAGAAATGACGTGCGTTTTAGAAACCTTTCCCGATCACACGGTGTACCATCTTCTGGGTTTCCCAGGCATGTTTTCGATGTAGGAAGATGCCCTTGAACCTGGAGATTTGGGACCCATGGGATGGGTACCACGCAGTATTACTTTAAAGGGTCTGCGTTTGCTCACCCAACCTCACCAATCCTCTCAGCCCCAAGAGTGTCCAGCCTTATGTCTCATCCAGCTGTGCGTCTAGATATGGCCAATCCAGGTTGCATCAGAGCCCCTGAATGGATTTTGTAAGTATTTCTCTCTCTTTCATTCTCTTTGTTTTATGGGTTTTTTAAAGCAATTTATTTTTATAATGGGGTTTAGCTGCTTTTCACTGCTGTGTTTATGCCGCTTTACACCCTCTTGATTCACTTCCAGAGAGATATCAATACATAGGTTGTAAGATTCTTACGAGTCAGATATATTCTTGTGCTGTGAATAGGGGGTGTTGAGTCCATTTCACTGAGCAGGGTGTAGATCTTGTCCATTACATATTTGGCTTATGGAACGGTATGTGAGCTAATTTCAAACCCTTGTTTTATGCATCACCCCACCTGACCTTTCCCGTTAAGCAGCCATAGTGTGTTTTCTAAACGTGTGACTCTGTTCTGTCTTGTAATTCAGTTCAACGGTAGCGATTTTGACATTCCCTCTATAAGTGATATCTTAGGATAAGTGTCTTTTTCTGTGTGACTTATTTCACTTAGAGTCATCGTACCTAAATCCACTCATCATGCTTGCTGCTACTAGCCTTATGACATTGATTTCATGGCTGAGTGATATTCCATTGTGCATAAGTACCACATCTTCTTTATCCATTTTTCTCTTTCCTGGGCTATTTAAGGTGTACCGAAGTGGAGGTTCTTGTAAACAGAGCAGCCCTACACTTTGGGGTGCCTGTGTCTTGTGGATTTTCAGTTTTCCCAATGTATACGCCCATGAGTGGAAGTGCCCTATGCTCTCTAAGCTGTGTTTATTACATGTTTCAGGACACACCGGACACTTCTCCAGAGTGGCTGTTGGCAATTTACATCCCGCCCATCAGAGTAGCAAGGCTCCCATGTCTCCATGGCCTGTCCTGCATTTCTGGTTTTCACACTTTTTTCAGCATGGCCCTTTTGACCGATGGCAAGCGAGACTTCTTTGTAGTGCTGATTTGCCTTTCCGGCTTGCTTGGTTGGCCAAAAAGGGCGTATGCGTTTTTTCCTGAATATATTCAGGAGAAAACGCATACGCCCTTTTTGGCCAAGGGCATCATTGTCGACGTTTTGCCGCTTTTCATGTGCTTTAAAGGCGAGTCGCATCTACCTCCTGAAATCTGTTTCCTGCAATTCTGCCTTGCTTTCAAATCCTCTTCGTTGCCTTCCCTCAGTATATTTGTGGATGAGAGTTATCATTTATAACTCTGCAGGTTTGTGAATTGCAGTGCCCCTGAGCTCCATTTGTCAACTCGCTTGTTTGGGAGCTGGCCGCAAAAGCGCAGGATTGCTTCAGGCCCTATTCTTGTTCCGGGGGCGCAGGCTGAGCCTGTGGTTCATTCTTCTTCCTGATGGGAAAATAGAGTGACCTGTGCCTGTCCCAACACTTAGAGCTAGTCTCTCATTGGTTCCCCCTCTTCCCGTTCATCCTCAGGACAAATTGCAACCTGTACGAAACAGGAGGTTAACGGTGCTGATTCTCCACGTAGGGAGATTGTTAGTAAAGCGGCTGGAATGGCGAACCCGAGCACAAGGAGAGGAGAAATGAGGTGCGTTTTAGAAACCTTTCCCGATCACACGGTGTACCATCTTCTGGGTTTCCCAGGCATGTTTTCGATGTAGGAAGATGCCCTTGAACCTGGAGATTTGGGACCCATGGGATGGGTACCACGCAGTATTACTTTAAAGGGTCTGCGTTTGCTCACCCAACCTCACCAATCCTCTCAGCCCCAAGAGTGTCCAGCCTTATGTCTCATCCAGCTGTGCGTCTAGATATGGCCAATCCAGGTTGCATCAGAGCCCCTGAATGGATTTTGTAAGTATTTCTCTCTCTTTCATTCTCTTTGTTTTATGGGTTTTTTAAAGCAATTTATTTTTATAATGGGGTTTAGCTGCTTTTCACTGCTGTGTTTATGCCGCTTTACACCCTCTTGATTCACTTCCAGAGAGATATCAATACATAGGTTGTAAGATTCTTACGAGTCAGATATATTCTTGTGCGGTGAATAGGGGGTGTTGAGTCCATTTCACTGAGCAGGGTGTAGGTCTTGTCCATTACATATTTGGCTTATGGAACGGTATGTGAGCTAATTTCAAACCCTTGTTTTATGCATCACCCCACCTGACCTTTCCCGTTAAGCAGCCATAGTGTGTTTTCTAAACGTGTGACTCTGTTCTGTCTTGTAATTCAGTTCAAGGGTAGCGATTTTGACATTCCCTCTATAAGTGATATCTTAGGATAAGTGTCTTTTTCTGTGTGACTTATTTCACTTAGAGTCATCGTACCTAAATCCACTCATCATGCTTGCTGCTACTAGCCTTATGACATTGATTTCATGGCTGAGTGATATTCCATTGTGCATAAGTACCACATCTTCTTTATCCATTTTTCTCTTTCCTGGGCTATTTAAGGTGTACCGAAGTGGAGGTTCTTGTAAACAGAGCAGCCCTACACTTTGGGGTGCCTGTGTCTTGTGGATTTTCAGTTTTCCCAATGTATACGCCCATGAGTGGAAGTGCCCTATTCTCTCTAAGCTGTGTTTATTACATGTTTCAGGACACACCGGACACTTCTCCAGAGTGGCTGTTGGCAATTTACATCCCGCCCATCAGAGTAGCAAGGCTCCCATGTCTCCATGGCCTGTCCTGCATTTCTGGTTTTCACACTTTTTTCAGCATGGCCCTTTTGACCGATGGCAAGCGAGACTTCTTTGTAGTGCTGATTTGCCTTTCCGGCTTGCTTGGTTGGCCAAAAAGGGCGTATGCGTTTTTTCCTGAATATATTCAGGAGAAAACGCATACGCCCTTTTTGGCCAAGGGCATCATTGTCGACGTTTTGCCGCTTTTCATGTGCTTTAAAGGCGAGTCGCATCTACCTCCTGAAATCTGTTTCCTGCAATTCTGCCTTGCTTTCAAATCCTCTTCGTTGCCTTCCCTCAATATATTTGTGGACGAGAGTTATCATTTATAACTCTGCAGGTTTGTGAATTGCAGTGCCCCTGAGCTCCATTTGTCAACTCGCTCTTTTGGGAGCTGGCCGCAAAAGCGCAGGATTGCTTCAGGCCCTATTCTTGTTCCGGGGGCGCAGGCTGAGCCTGTGGTTCATTCTTCTTCCTGATGGGAAAATAGAGTGACCTGTGCCTGTCCCAACACTTAGAGCTAGTCTCTCATTGGTTCCCCCTCTTCCCGTTCATCCTCAGGACAAATTGCAACCTGTACGAAACAGGAGGTTAACGGTGCTGATTCTCCACGTAGGGAGATTGTTAGTAAAGCGGCTGGAATGGCGAACCCGAGCACAAGGAGAGGAGAAATGAGGTGCGTTTTAGAAACCTTTCCCGATCACACGGTGTACCATCTTCTGGGTTTCCCAGGCATGTTTTCGATGTAGGAAGATGCCCTTGAACCTGGAGATTTGGGACCCATGGGATGGGTACCACGCAGTATTACTTTAAAGGGTCTGCGTTTGCTCACCCAACCTCACCAATCCTCTCAGCCCCAAGAGTGTCCAGCCTTATGTCTCATCCAGCTGTGCGTCTAGATATGGCCAATCCAGGTTGCATCAGAGCCCCTGAATGGATTTTGTAAGTATTTCTCTCTCTTTCATTCTCTTTGTTTTATGGGTTTTTTAAAGCAATTTATTTTTATAATGGGGTTTAGCTGCTTTTCACTGCTGTGTTTATGCCGCTTTACACCCTCTTGATTCACTTCCAGAGAGATATCAATACATAGGTTGTAAGATTCTTACGAGTCAGATAGATTCTTGTGCTGTGAATAGGGGGTGTTGAGTCCATTTCACTGAGCAGGGTGTAGATCTTGTCCATTACATATTTGGCTTATGGAACGGTATGTGAGCTAATTTCAAACCCTTGTTTTATGCATCACCCCACCTGACCTTTCCCGTTAAGCAGCCATAGTGTGTTTTCTAAACGTGTGACTCTGTTCTGTCTTGTAATTCAGTTCAAGGGTAGCGATTTTGACATTCCCTCTATAAGTGATATCTTAGGATAAGTGTCTTTTTCTGTGTGACTTATTTCACTTAGAGTCATCGTACCTAAATCCACTCATCATGCTTGCTGCTACTAGCCTTATGACATTGATTTCATGGCTGAGTGATATTCCATTGTGCATAAGTACCACATCTTCTTTATCCATTTTTCTCTTTCCTGGGCTATTTAAGGTGTACGGAAGTGGAGGTTCTTGTAAACAGAGCAGCCCTACACTTTGGGGTGCCTGTGTCTTGTGGATTTTCAGTTTTCCCAATGTATACGCCCATGAGTGGAAGTGCCCTATGCTCTCTAAGCTGTGTTTATTACATGTTTCAGGACACACCGGACACTTCTCCAGAGTGGCTGTTGGCAATTTACATCCCGCCCATCAGAGTAGCAAGGCTCCCATGTCTCCATGGCCTGTCCTGCATTTCTGGTTTTCACACTTTTTTCAGCATGGCCCTTTTGACCGATGGCAAGCGAGACTTCTTTGTAGTGCTGATTTGCCTTTCCGGCTTGCTTGGTTGGCCAAAAAGGGCGTATGCGTTTTTTCCTGAATATATTCAGGAGAAAACGCATACGCCCTTTTTGGCCAAGGGCATCATTGTCGACGTTTTGCCGCTTTTCATGTGCTTTAAAGGCGAGTCGCATCTACCTCCTGAAATCTGTTTCCTGCAATTCTGCCTTGCTTTCAAATCCTCTTCGTTGCCTTCCCTCAGTATATTTGTGGATGAGAGTTATCATTTATAACTCTGCAGGTTTGTGAATTGCAGTGCCCCTGAGCTCCATTTGTCAACTCGCTTGTTTGGGAGCTGGCCGCAAAAGCGCAGGATTGCTTCAGGCCCTATTCTTGTTCCGGGGGCGCAGGCTGAGCCTGTGGTTCATTCTTCTTCCTGATGGGAAAATAGAGTGACCTGTGCCTGTCCCAACACTTAGAGCTAGTCTCTCATTGGTTCCCCCTCTTCCCGTTCATCCTCAGGACAAATTGCAACCTGTACGAAACAGGAGGTTAACGGTGCTGATTCTCCACGTAGGGAGATTGTTAGTAAAGCGGCTGGAATGGCGAACCCGAGCACAAGGAGAGGAGAAATGACGTGCGTTTTAGAAACCTTTCCCGATCACACGGTGTACCATCTTCTGGGTTTCCCAGGCATGTTTTCGATGTAGGAAGATGCCCTTGAACCTGGAGATTTGGGACCCATGGGATGGGTACCACGCAGTATTACTTTAAAGGGTCTGCGTTTGCTCACCCAACCTCACCAATCCTCTCAGCCCCAAGAGTGTCCAGCCTTATGTCTCATCCAGCTGTGCGTCTAGATATGGCCAATCCAGGTTGCATCAGAGCCCCTGAATGGATTTTGTAAGTATTTCTCTCTCTTTCATTCTCTTTGTTTTATGGGTTTTTTAAAGCAATTTATTTTTATAATGGGGTTTAGCTGCTTTTCACTGCTGTGTTTATGCCGCTTTACACCCTCTTGATTCACTTCCAGAGAGATATCAATACATAGGTTGTAAGATTCTTACGAGTCAGATATATTCTTGTGCTGTGAATAGGGGGTGTTGAGTCCATTTCACTGAGCAGGGTGTAGATCTTGTCCATTACATATTTGGCTTATGGAACGGTATGTGAGCTAATTTCAAACCCTTGTTTTATGCATCACCCCACCTGACCTTTCCCGTTAAGCAGCCATAGTGTGTTTTCTAAACGTGTGACTCTGTTCTGTCTTGTAATTCAGTTCAACGGTAGCGATTTTGACATTCCCTCTATAAGTGATATCTTAGGATAAGTGTCTTTTTCTGTGTGACTTATTTCACTTAGAGTCATCGTACCTAAATCCACTCATCATGCTTGCTGCTACTAGCCTTATGACATTGATTTCATGGCTGAGTGATATTCCATTGTGCATAAGTACCACATCTTCTTTATCCATTTTTCTCTTTCCTGGGCTATTTAAGGTGTACCGAAGTGGAGGTTCTTGTAAACAGAGCAGCCCTACACTTTGGGGTGCCTGTGTCTTGTGGATTTTCAGTTTTCCCAATGTATACGCCCATGAGTGGAAGTGCCCTATGCTCTCTAAGCTGTGTTTATTACATGTTTCAGGACACACCGGACACTTCTCCAGAGTGGCTGTTGGCAATTTACATCCCGCCCATCAGAGTAGCAAGGCTCCCATGTCTCCATGGCCTGTCCTGCATTTCTGGTTTTCACACTTTTTTCAGCATGGCCCTTTTGACCGATGGCAAGCGAGACTTCTTTGTAGTGCTGATTTGCCTTTCCGGCTTGCTTGGTTGGCCAAAAAGGGCGTATGCGTTTTTTCCTGAATATATTCAGGAGAAAACGCATACGCCCTTTTTGGCCAAGGGCATCATTGTCGACGTTTTGCCGCTTTTCATGTGCTTTAAAGGCGAGTCGCATCTACCTCCTGAAATCTGTTTCCTGCAATTCTGCCTTGCTTTCAAATCCTCTTCGTTGCCTTCCCTCAGTATATTTGTGGATGAGAGTTATCATTTATAACTCTGCAGGTTTGTGAATTGCAGTGCCCCTGAGCTCCATTTGTCAACTCGCTTGTTTGGGAGCTGGCCGCAAAAGCGCAGGATTGCTTCAGGCCCTATTCTTGTTCCGGGGGCGCAGGCTGAGCCTGTGGTTCATTCTTCTTCCTGATGGGAAAATAGAGTGACCTGTGCCTGTCCCAACACTTAGAGCTAGTCTCTCATTGGTTCCCCCTCTTCCCGTTCATCCTCAGGACAAATTGCAACCTGTACGAAACAGGAGGTTAACGGTGCTGATTCTCCACGTAGGGAGATTGTTAGTAAAGCGGCTGGAATGGCGAACCCGAGCACAAGGAGAGGAGAAATGAGGTGCGTTTTAGAAACCTTTCCCGATCACACGGTGTACCATCTTCTGGGTTTCCCAGGCATGTTTTCGATGTAGGAAGATGCCCTTGAACCTGGAGATTTGGGACCCATGGGATGGGTACCACGCAGTATTACTTTAAAGGGTCTGCGTTTGCTCACCCAACCTCACCAATCCTCTCAGCCCCAAGAGTGTCCAGCCTTATGTCTCATCCAGCTGTGCGTCTAGATATGGCCAATCCAGGTTGCATCAGAGCCCCTGAATGGATTTTGTAAGTATTTCTCTCTCTTTCATTCTCTTTGTTTTATGGGTTTTTTAAAGCAATTTATTTTTATAATGGGGTTTAGCTGCTTTTCACTGCTGTGT
The DNA here is from genome assembly GCF_028564815.1 of Eubalaena glacialis. Classification (NCBI taxonomy): domain Eukaryota; kingdom Metazoa; phylum Chordata; class Mammalia; order Artiodactyla; family Balaenidae; genus Eubalaena; species Eubalaena glacialis. The sequence goes on along the minus strand of NC_083718.1, from coordinate 70,960,061 downwards.
TTATGCCGCTTTACACCCTCTTGATTCACTTCCAGAGAGATATCAATACATAGGTTGTAAGATTCTTACGAGTCAGATATATTCTTGTGCGGTGAATAGGGGGTGTTGAGTCCATTTCACTGAGCAGGGTGTAGGTCTTGTCCATTACATATTTGGCTTATGGAACGGTATGTGAGCTAATTTCAAACCCTTGTTTTATGCATCACCCCACCTGACCTTTCCCGTTAAGCAGCCATAGTGTGTTTTCTAAACGTGTGACTCTGTTCTGTCTTGTAATTCAGTTCAAGGGTAGCGATTTTGACATTCCCTCTATAAGTGATATCTTAGGATAAGTGTCTTTTTCTGTGTGACTTATTTCACTTAGAGTCATCGTACCTAAATCCACTCATCATGCTTGCTGCTACTAGCCTTATGACATTGATTTCATGGCTGAGTGATATTCCATTGTGCATAAGTACCACATCTTCTTTATCCATTTTTCTCTTTCCTGGGCTATTTAAGGTGTACCGAAGTGGAGGTTCTTGTAAACAGAGCAGCCCTACACTTTGGGGTGCCTGTGTCTTGTGGATTTTCAGTTTTCCCAATGTATACGCCCATGAGTGGAAGTGCCCTATGCTCTCTAAGCTGTGTTTATTACATGTTTCAGGACACACCGGACACTTCTCCAGAGTGGCTGTTGGCAATTTACATCCCGCCCATCAGCGTAGCAAGGCTCCCATGTCTCCATGGCCTGTCCTGCATTTCTGGTTTTCACACTTTTTTCAGCATGGCCCTTTTGACCGATGGCAAGCGAGACTTCTTTGTAGTGCTGATTTGCCTTTCCGGCTTGCTTGGTTGGCCAAAAAGGGCGTATGCGTTTTTTCCTGAATATATTCAGGAGAAAACGCATACGCCCTTTTTGGCCAAGGGCATCATTGTCGACGTTTTGCCGCTTTTCATGTGCTTTAAAGGCGAGTCGCATCTACCTCCTGAAATCTGTTTCCTGCAATTCTGCCTTGCTTTCAAATCCTCTTCGTTGCCTTCCCTCAATATATTTGTGGACGAGAGTTATCATTTATAACTCTGCAGGTTTGTGAATTGCAGTGCCCCTGAGCTCCATTTGTCAACTCGCTTTTTTGGGAGCTGGCCGCAAAAGCGCAGGATTGCTTCAGGCCCTATTCTGGTTCCGGGGGGGCAGGCTGAGCCTGCGGTTCATTCTTCTTCCTGATGGAAAAATAGAGTGACCTGTGCCTGTCCCAACACTTAGAGCTAGTCTCTCATTGGTTCCCCCTCTTCCCGTTCATCCTCAGGACAAATTGCAACCTGTACGAAACAGGAGGTTAACGGTGCTGATTCTCCACGTAGGGAGATTGTTAGTAAAGCGGCTGGAATGGCGAACCCGAGCACAAGGAGAGGAGAAATGAGGTGCGTTTTCTAAACCTTTCCCGATCACACGGTGTACCATCTTCTGGGTTTCCCAGGCATGTTTTCGATGTAGGAAGATGCCCTTGAACCTGGAGATTTGGGACCCATGGGATGGGAACCACGCAGTATTACTTTAAAGGGTCTGCGTTTGCTCACCCAACCTCACCAATCCTCTCAGCCCCAAGAGTGTCCAGCCTTATGTCTCATCCAGCTGTGCGTCTAGATATGGTCAATCCAGGTTGCATCAGAGCCCCTGAATGGATTTTGTAAGTATTTCTCTCTCTTTCATTGTCTTTGTTTTATGGGTTTTTTTAAGCAATTTATTTTTATAATGGGGTTTAGCTGCTTTTCACTGCTGTGTTTATGCCGTTTTACATCCTCTTGATTCACTTCCAGAGAGATATCAATACATAGGTTGTAAGATTCTTACGAGTCAGATATATTCTTGTGCGGTGAATAGGCGGTGTTGAGTCCATTTCACTGAGCAGGGTGTAGGTCTTGTCCATTACATATTTGGCTTATGGAACGGTATGTGAGCTAATTTCAAACCCTTGTTTTATGCATCACCCCACCTGACCTTTCCCGTTAAGCAGCCATAGTGTGTTTTCTAAACGTGTGACTCTGTTCTGTCTTGTAATTCAGTTCAAGGGTAGCGATTTTGACATTCCCTCTATAAGTGATATCTTAGGATAAGTGTCTTTTTCTGTGTGACTTATTTCACTTAGAGTCATCGTACCTAAATCCACTCATCATGCTTGCTGCTACTAGCCTTATGACATTGATTTCATGGCTGAGTGATATTCCATTGTGCATAAGTACCACATCTTCTTTATCCATTTTTCTCTTTCCTGGGCTATTTAAGGTGTACCGAAGTGGAGGTTCTTGTAAACAGAGCAGCCCTACACTTTGGGGTGCCTGTGTCTTGTGGATTTTCAGTTTTCCCAATGTATACGCCCATGAGTGGAAGTGCCCTATGCTCTCTAAGCTGTGTTTATTACATGTTTCAGGACACACCGGACACTTCTCCAGAGTGGCTGTTGGCAATTTACATCCCGCCCATCAGCGTAGCAAGGCTCCCATGTCTCCATGGCCTGTCCTGCATTTCTGGTTTTCACACTTTTTTCAGCATGGCCCTTTTGACCGATGGCAAGCGAGACTTCTTTGTAGTGCTGATTTGCCTTTCCGGCTTGCTTGGTTGGCCAAAAAGGGCGTATGCGTTTTTTCCTGAATATATTCAGGAGAAAACGCATACGCCCTTTTTGGCCAAGGGCATCATTGTCGACGTTTTGCCGCTTTTCATGTGCTTTAAAGGCGAGTCGCATCTACCTCCTGAAATCTGTTTCCTGCAATTCTGCCTTGCTTTCAAATCCTCTTCGTTGCCTTCCCTCAATATATTTGTGGACGAGAGTTATCATTTATAACTCTGCAGGTTTGTGAATTGCAGTGCCCCTGAACTCCATTTGTCAACTCGCTTTTTTGGGAGCTGGCCGCAAAAGCGCAGGATTGCTTCAGGCCCTATTCTGGTTCCGGGGGGGCAGGCTGAGCCTGCGGTTCATTCTTCTTCCTGATGGAAAAATAGAGTGACCTGTGCCTGTCCCAACACTTAGAGCTAGTCTCTCATTGGTTCCCCCTCTTCCCGTTCATCCTCAGGACAAATTGCAACCTGTACGAAACAGGAGGTTAACGGTGCTGATTCTCCACGTAGGGAGATTGTTAGTAAAGCGGCTGGAATGGCGAACCCGAGCACAAGGAGAGGAGAAATGAGGTGCGTTTTCTAAACCTTTCCCGATCACACGGTGTACCATCTTCTGGGTTTCCCAGGCATGTTTTCGATGTAGGAAGATGCCCTTGAACCTGGAGATTGGGGACCCATGGGATGGGTACCACGCAGTATTACTTTAAAGGGTCTGCGTTTGCTCACCCAACCTCACCAATCCTCTCAGCCCCAAGAGTGTCCAGCCTTATGTCTCATCCAGCTGTGCGTCTAGATATGGCCAATCCAGGTTGCATCAGAGCCCCTGAATGGATTTTGTAAGTATTTCTCTCTCTTTCATTCTCTTTGTTTTATGGGTTTTTTAAAGCAATTTATTTTTATAATGGGGTTTAGCTGCTTTTCACTGCTGTGTTTATGCCGCTTTACACCCTCTTGATTCACTTCCAGAGAGATATCAATACATAGGTTTTAAGATTCTTACTAGTCAGACATATTCTTGTGTGGTGAATAGGGGGTGTTGAGTCCATTTCACTGAGCAGGGTGTAGGTCTTGTCCATTACATATTTGGCTTATGGAACGGTATCTGAGCTAATTTCAAACCCTTGTTTTATGCATCACGCCACCTGACCTTTCCCGTTAAGCAGCCATAGTGTGTTTTCTAAACGTGTGACTCTGTTCTATCTTGTAATTCAGTTCAAGGGTAGCGATTTTGACATTCCCTCTATAAGTGATATCTTAGGATAAGTGTCTTTTTCTGTGTGACTTATTTCACTTAGAATCATTGTACCTAAATCCACTCATCATGCTTGCTGCTACTAGCCTTATGACATTGATTTCATGGCTGAGTGATATTCCATTGTGCATAAGTACCACATCTTCTTTATCCATTTTTCTCTTTCCTGGGCTATTTAAGGTGTACCGAAGTGGAGGTTCTTGTAAACAGAGCAGCCCTACACTTTGGGGTGCCTGTGTCTTGTGGATTTTCAGTTTTCCCAATGTATACGCCCATGAGTGGAAGTGCCCTATGCTCTCTAAGCTGTGTTTATTACATGTTTCAGGACACACCGGACACTTCTCCAGAGTGGCTGTTGGCAATTTACATCCCGCCCATCAGCGTAGCAAGGCTCCCATGTCTCCATGGCCTGTCCTGCATTTCTGGTTTTTACACTTTTTTCAGCATGGCCCTTTTGACCGATGGAAAGCGAGACTTCTTTGTAGTGCTGATTTGCCTTTCCGGCTTGCTTGGTTGTCCAAAAAGGGCGTATGCGTTTTTTCCTGCTTATATTCAGGAAAAAACGCATACGCCCTTTTTGGCCAAGGGCATCATTGTCGACGTTTTGCCGCTTTTCATGTGCTTTAAAGGCGGGTCGCATCTACCTCCTGAAATCTGTTTCCTGCAATTCTGCCTTGCTTTCAAGTCCTCTTCGTTGCCTTCCATCAATATATTTGTGGACGAGAGTTATCATTTATAACTCTGCAGGTTTGTGAATTGCAGTGCCCCTGAGATCCATTTGTCAACTCGCTCTTTTGGGAGCTGGCCGCAAAAGCGCAGGATTGCTTCAGGCCCTATTCTTGTTCCGGGGGCGCAGGCTGAGCCTGTGGTTCATTCTTCTTCCTGATGGGAAAATAGAGTGACCTGTGCCTGTCCCAACACTTAGAGCTAGTCTCTCATTGGTTCCCCCTCTTCCCGTTCATCCTCAGGACAAATTGCAACCTGTACGAAACAGGAGGTTAACGGTGCTGATTCTCCACGTAGGGAGATTGTTAGTAAAGCGGCTGGAATGGCGAACCCGAGCACAAGGAGAGGAGAAATGACGTGCGTTTTCTAAACCTTTCCCGATCACACGGTGTACCATCTTCTGGGTTTCCCAGGCATGTTTTCGATGTAGGAAGATGCCCTTGAACCTGGAGATTTGGGACCCATGGGATGGGTACCACGCAGTATTACTTTAAAGGGTCTGCGTTTGCTCACCCAACCTCACCAATCCTCTCAGCCCCAAGAGTGTCCAGCCTTATGTCTCATCCAGCTGTGCGTCTAGATATGGTCAATCCAGGTTGCATCAGAGCTCCTGAATGGATTTTGTAAGTATTTCTCTCTCTTTCATTGTCTTTGTTTTATGGGTTTTTTAAAGCAATTTATTTTTATAATGGGGTTTAGCTGCTTTTCACTGCTGTGTTTATGCCGCTTTATACCCTCTTGATTCACTTCCAGAGAGATATCAATACATAGGTTGTAAGATTCTTACGAGTCAGATATATTCTTGTGCGGTGAATAGGCGGTGTTGAGTCCATTTCACTGAGCAGGGTGTAGGTCTTGTCCATTACATATTTGGCTTATGGAACGGTATGTGAGCTAATTTCAAACCCTTGTTTTATGCATCACCCCACCTGACCTTTCCCGTTAAGCAGCCATAGTGTGTTTTCTAAACGTGTGACTCTGTTCTGTCTTGTAATTCAGTTCAAGGGTAGCGATTTTGACATTCCCTCTATAAGTGATATCTTAGGATAAGTGTCTTTTTCTGTGTGACTTATTTCACTTAGAGTCATCGTACCTAAATCCACTCATCATGCTTGCTGCTACTAGCCTTATGACATTGATTTCATGGCTGAGTGATATTCCATTGTGCATAAGTACCACATCTTCTTTATCCATTTTTCTCTTTCCTGGGCTATTTAAGGTGTACCGAAGTGGAGGTTCTTGTAAACAGAGCAGCCCTACACTTTGGGGTGCCTGTGTCTTGTGGATTTTCAGTTTTCCCAATGTATACGCCCATGAGTGGAAGTGCCCTATGCTCTCTAAGCTGTGTTTATTACATGTTTCAGGACACACCGGACACTTCTCCAGAGTGGCTGTTGGCAATTTACATCCCGCCCATCAGCGTAGCAAGGCTCCCATGTCTCCATGGCCTGTCCTGCATTTCTGGTTTTCACACTTTTTTCAGCATGGCCCTTTTGACCGATGGCAAGCGAGACTTCTTTGTAGTGCTGATTTGCCTTTCCGGCTTGCTTGGTTGGCCAAAAAGGGCGTATGCGTTTTTTCCTGAATATATTCAGGAGAAAACGCATACGCCCTTTTTGGCCAAGGGCATCATTGTCGACGTTTTGCCGCTTTTCATGTGCTTTAAAGGCGAGTCGCATCTACCTCCTGAAATCTGTTTCCTGCAATTCTGCCTTGCTTTCAAATCCTCTTCGTTGCCTTCCCTCAATATATTTGTGGACGAGAGTTATCATTTATAACTCTGCAGGTTTGTGAATTGCAGTGCCCCTGAGATCCATTTGTCAACTCGCTTTTTTGGGAGCTGGCCGCAAAAGCGCAGGATTGCTTCAGGCCCTATTCTGGTTCCGGGGGGGCAGGCTGAGCCTGCGGTTCATTCTTCTTCCTGATGGAAAAATAGAGTGACCTGTGCCTGTCCCAACACTTAGAGCTAGTCTCTCATTGGTTCCCCCTCTTCCCGTTCATCCTCAGGACAAATTGCAACCTGTACGAAACAGGAGGTTAACGGTGCTGATTCTCCACGTAGGGAGATTGTTAGTAAAGCGGCTGGAATGGCGAACCCGAGCACAAGGAGAGGAGAAATGAGGTGCGTTTTCTAAACCTTTCCCGATCACACGGTGTACCATCTTCTGGGTTTCCCAGGCATGTTTTCGATGTAGGAAGATGCCCTTGAACCTGGAGATTTGGGACCCATGGGATGGGAACCACGCAGTATTACTTTAAAGGGTCTGCGTTTGCTCACCCAACCTCACCAATCCTCTCAGCCCCAAGAGTGTCCAGCCTTATGTCTCATCCAGCTGTGCGTCTAGATATGGTCAATCCAGGTTGCATCAGAGCCCCTGAATGGATTTTGTAAGTATTTCTCTCTCTTTCATTCTCTTTGTTTTATGGGTTTTTTTAAGCAATTTATTTTTATAATGGGGTTTAGCTGCTTTTCACTGCTGTGTTTATGCCGCTTTACACCCTCTTGATTCACTTCCAGAGAGATATCAATACATAGGTTGTAAGATTCTTACGAGTCAGATATATTCTTGTGCGGTGAATAGGGGGTGTTGAGTCCATTTCACTGAGCAGGGTGTAGGTCTTGTCCATTACATATTTGGCTTATGGAACGGTATGTGAGCTAATTTCAAACCCTTGTTTTATGCATCACCCCACCTGACCTTTCCCGTTAAGCAGCCATAGTGTGTTTTCTAAACGTGTGACTCTGTTCTGTCTTGTAATTCAGTTCAAGGGTAGCGATTTTGACATTCCCTCTATAAGTGATATCTTAGGATAAGTGTCTTTTTCTGTGTGACTTATTTCACTTAGAGTCATCGTACCTAAATCCACTCATCATGCTTGCTGCTACTAGCCTTATGACATTGATTTCATGGCTGAGTGATATTCCATTGTGCATAAGTACCACATCTTCTTTATCCATTTTTCTCTTTCCTGGGCTATTTAAGGTGTACCGAAGTGGAGGTTCTTGTAAACAGAGCAGCCCTACACTTTGGGGTGCCTGTGTCTTGTGGATTTTCAGTTTTCCCAATGTATACGCCCATGAGTGGAAGTGCCCTATGCTCTCTAAGCTGTGTTTATTACATGTTTCAGGACACACCGGACACTTCTCCAGAGTGGCTGTTGGCAATTTACATCCCGCCCATCAGCGTAGCAAGGCTCCCATGTCTCCATGGCCTGTCCTGCATTTCTGGTTTTCACACTTTTTTCAGCATGGCCCTTTTGACCGATGGCAAGCGAGACTTCTTTGTAGTGCTGATTTGCCTTTCCGGCTTGCTTGGTTGGCCAAAAAGGGCGTATGCGTTTTTTCCTGAATATATTCAGGAGAAAACGCATACGCCCTTTTTGGCCAAGGGCATCATTGTCGACGTTTTGCCGCTTTTCATGTGCTTTAAAGGCGAGTCGCATCTACCTCCTGAAATCTGTTTCCTGCAATTCTGCCTTGCTTTCAAATCCTCTTCGTTGCCTTCCCTCAATATATTTGTGGACGAGAGTTATCATTTATAACTCTGCAGGTTTGTGAATTGCAGTGCCCCTGAGATCCATTTGTCAACTCGCTTTTTTGGGAGCTGGCCGCAAAAGCGCAGGATTGCTTCAGGCCCTATTCTGGTTCCGGGGGGGCAGGCTGAGCCTGCGGTTCATTCTTCTTCCTGATGGAAAAATAGAGTGACCTGTGCCTGTCCCAACACTTAGAGCTAGTCTCTCATTGGTTCCCCCTCTTCCCGTTCATCCTCAGGACAAATTGCAACCTGTACGAAACAGGAGGTTAACGGTGCTGATTCTCCACGTAGGGAGATTGTTAGTAAAGCGGCTGGAATGGCGAACCCGAGCACAAGGAGAGGAGAAATGAGGTGCGTTTTCTAAACCTTTCCCGATCACACGGTGTACCATCTTCTGGGTTTCCCAGGCATGTTTTCGATGTAGGAAGATGCCCTTGAACCTGGAGATTTGGGACCCATGGGATGGGTACCACGCAGTATTACTTTAAAGGGTCTGCGTTTGCTCACCCAACCTCACTAATCCTCTCACCCCAAGAGTGTCCAGCCTTATGTCTCATCCAGCTGTGGGTCTAGATATGGTCTATCCAGGTTGCATCAGAGCCCCTGCATGGATTTTGTAAGAATTTCTCTCTCTTTCACTGTCTTTGTTTTATGGGTTTTTTTTGAAGTAAATTATTTTTATAATGGGGTTTAGCTGCTTTTCACTGCTGTGTTTATGCCTTTTTACATCCTCTTGATTCACTTCCAGAGAGATATCAATACATAGGTTTTAAGATACTTACGAGTCAGATAGATTGTTGTGCGGTGAATAGGGGGTGTTGAGTCCATTTCACTGAGCAGGGTGTAGGTCTTGTCCATTACATATTTGGCTTATGGAACGGTATCTGAGCTAATTTCAAACCCTTGTTTTATGCATCACCCCACCTGACCTTTCCCGTTAAGCAGCCATAGTGTGTTTTCTAAACGTGTGACTCTGTTCTGTCTTGTAATTCAGTTCAAGGGTAGCGATTTTGACATTCCATCTATAAGTGATATCTTAGGATAAGTGTCTTTTTCTGTGTGACTTATTTCACTTAGAGTCATCGTACCTAAATCCACTCATCATGCTTGCTGCTACTAGCCTTATGACATTGATTTCATGGCTGAGTGATATTCCATTGTGCATAAGTACCACATCTTCTTTATCCATTTTTCTCTTTCCTGGGCTATTTAAGGTGTACCGAAGTGGAGGTTCTTGTAAACAGTGCAGCCCTACACTTTGGGGTGCCTGTGTCTTGTGGATTTTCAGTTTTCCCAATGTATACGCCCATGAGTGGAAGTGCCCTATGATCTCTAAGCTGTGTTTATTACATGTTTCAGGACACACCGGACACTTCTCCAGAGTGGCTGTTGGCAATTTACATCCCGCCCATCAGCGTAGCAAGGCTCCCATGTCTCCATGGCCTGTCCTGCATTTCTGGTTTTTACACTTTTTTCAGCATGGCCCTTTTGACCGATGGCAAGCGGGACTTCTTTGTAGTGCTGATTTGCCTTTCTGGCTTGCTTGGTTGTCCAAAAAGGGCGTATGCGTTTTTTCCTGCTTATATTCAGGAAAAAACGCATACGCCCTTTTTGGCCAAGGGCATCATTGTCGACGTTTTGCCGCTTTTCATGTGCTTTAAAGGCGGGTCGCATCTACCTCCTGAAATCTGTTTCCTGCAATTCTGCCTTGCTTTCAAGTCCTCTTCGTTGCCTTCCATCAATATATTTGTGGACGAGAGTTATCATTTATAACTCTGCAGGTTTGTGAATTGCAGTGCCCCTGAGCTCCATTTGTCAACTCGCTCTTTTGGGAGCTGGCCGCAAAAGCGCAGGATTGCTTCAGGCCCTATTCTTGTTCCGGGGGCGCAGGCTGAGCCTGTGGTTCATTCTTCTTCCTGATGGGAAAATAGAGTGACCTGTGCCTGTCCCAACACTTAGAGCTAGTCTCTCATTGGTTCCCCCTCTTCCCGTTCATCCTCAGGACAAATTGCAACCTGTATGAAACAGGAGGTTAACGGTGCTGATTCTCCACGTAGGGAGATTGTTAGTAAAGCGGCTGGAATGGCGAACCCGAGCACAAGGAGAGGAGAAATGAGGTGCGTTTTAGAAACCTTTCCCGATCACACGGTGTACCATCTTCTGGGTTTCCCAGGCATGTTTTCGATGTAGGAAGATGCCCTTGAACCTGGAGATTTGGGACCCATGGGATGGGTACCACGCAGTATTACTTTAAAGGGTCTGCGTTTGCTCACCCAACCTCACCAATCCTCTCAGCCCCAAGAGTGTCCAGCCTTATGTCTCATCCAGCTGTGCGTCTAGATATGGCCAATCCAGGTTGCATCAGAGCCCCTGAATGGATTTTGTAAGTATTTCTCTCTCTTTCATTCTCTTTGTTTTATGGGTTTTTTAAAGCAATTTATTTTTATAATGGGGTTTAGCTGCTTTTCACTGCTGTGTTTATGCCGCTTTACACCCTCTTGATTCACTTCCAGAGAGATATCAATACATAGGTTGTAAGATTCTTACGAGTCAGATATATTCTTGTGCGGTGAATAGGGGGTGTTGAGTCCATTTCACTGAGCAGGGTGTAGATCTTGTCCATTACATATTTGGCTTATGGAACGGTATGTGAGCTAATTTCAAACCCTTGTTTTATGCATCACCCCACCTGACCTTTCCCGTTAAGCAGCCATAGTGTGTTTTCTAAACGTGTGACTCTGTTCTGTCTTGTAATTCAGTTCAAGGGTAGCGATTTTGACATTCCCTCTATAAGTGATATCTTAGGATAAGTGTCTTTTTCTGTGTGACTTATTTCACTTAGAGTCATCGTACCTAAATCCACTCATCATGCTTGCTGCTACTAGCCTTATGACATTGATTTCATGGCTGAGTGATATTCCATTGTGCATAAGTACCACATCTTCTTTATCCATTTTTCTCTTTCCTGGGCTATTTAAGGTGTACCGAAGTGGAGGTTCTTGTAAACAGAGCAGCCCTACACTTTGGGGTGCCTGTGTCTTGTGGATTTTCAGTTTTCCCAATGTATACGCCCATGAGTGGAAGTGCCCTATGCTCTCTAAGCTGTGTTTATTACATGTTTCAGGACACACCGGACACTTCTCCAGAGTGGCTGTTGGCAATTTACATCCCGCCCATCAGAGTAGCAAGGCTCCCATGTCTCCATGGCCTGTCCTGCATTTCTGGTTTTCACACTTTTTTCAGCATGGCCCTTTTGACCGATGGCAAGCGAGACTTCTTTGTAGTGCTGATTTGCCTTTCCGGCTTGCTTGGTTGGCCAAAAAGGGCGTATGCGTTTTTTCCTGAATATATTCAGGAGAAAACGCATACGCCCTTTTTGGCCAAGGGCATCATTGTCGACGTTTTGCCGCTTTTCATGTGCTTTAAAGGCGAGTCGCATCTACCTCCTGAAATCTGTTTCCTGCAATTCTGCCTTGCTTTCAAATCCTCTTCGTTGCCTTCCCTCAGTATATTTGTGGACGAGAGTTATCATTTATAACTCTGCAGGTTTGTGAATTGCAGTGCCCCTGAGCTCCATTTGTCAACTCGCTTGTTTGGGAGCTGGCCGCAAAAGCGCAGGATTGCTTCAGGCCCTATTCTTGTTCCGGGGGCGCAGGCTGAGCCTGTGGTTCATTCTTCTTCCTGATGGGAAAATAGAGTGACCTGTGCCTGTCCCAACACTTAGAGCTAGTCTCTCATTGGTTCCCCCTCTTCCCGTTCATCCTCAGGACAAATTGCAACCTGTACGAAACAGGAGGTTAACGGTGCTGATTCTCCACGTAGGGAGATTGTTAGTAAAGCGGCTGGAATGGCGAACCCGAGCACAAGGAGAGGAGAAATGAGGTGCGTTTTAGAAACCTTTCCCGATCACACGGTGTACCATCTTCTGGGTTTCCCAGGCATGTTTTCGATGTAGGAAGATGCCCTTGAACCTGGAGATTGGGGACCCATGGGATGGGTACCACGCAGTATTACTTTAAAGGGTCTGCGTTTGCTCACCCAACCTCACCAATCCTCTCAGCCCCAAGAGTGTCCAGCCTTATGTCTCATCCAGCTGTGCGTCTAGATATGGCCAATCCAGGTTGCATCAGAGCCCCTGAATGGATTTTGTAAGTATTTCTCTCTCTTTCATTCTCTTTGTTTTATGGGTTTTTTTAAGCAATTTATTTTTATAATGGGGTTTAGCTGCTTTTCACTGCTGTGTTTATGCCGCTTTACACCCTCTTGATTCACTTCCAGAGAGATATCAATACATAGGTTGTAAGATTCTTACGAGTCAGATATATTCTTGTGCGGTGAATAGGGGGTGTTGAGTCCATTTCACTGAGCAGGGTGTAGGTCTTGTCCATTACATATTTGGCTTATGGAACGGTATGTGAGCTAATTTCAAACCCTTGTTTTATGCATCACCCCACCTGACCTTTCCCGTTAAGCAGCCATAGTGTGTTTTCTAAACGTGTGACTCTGTTCTGTCTTGTAATTCAGTTCAAGGGTAGCGATTTTGACATTCCCTCTATAAGTGATATCTTAGGATAAGTGTCTTTTTCTGTGTGACTTATTTCACTTAGAGTCATCGTACCTAAATCCACTCATCATGCTTGCTGCTACTAGCCTTATGACATTGATTTCATGGCTGAGTGATATTCCATTGTGCATAAGTACCACATCTTCTTTATCCATTTTTCTCTTTCCTGGGCTATTTAAGGTGTACCGAAGTGGAGGTTCTTGTAAACAGAGCAGCCCTACACTTTGGGGTGCCTGTGTCTTGTGGATTTTCAGTTTTCCCAATGTATACGCCCATGAGTGGAAGTGCCCTATGCTCTCTAAGCTGTGTTTATTACATGTTTCAGGACACACCGGACACTTCTCCAGAGTGGCTGTTGGCAATTTACATCCCGCCCATCAGAGTAGCAAGGCTCCCATGTCTCCATGGCCTGTCCTGCATTTCTGGTTTTCACACTTTTTTCAGCATGGCCCTTTTGACCGATGGCAAGCGAGACTTCTTTGTAGTGCTGATTTGCCTTTCCGGCTTGCTTGGTTGGCCAAAAAGGGCGTATGCGTTTTTTCCTGAATATATTCAGGAGAAAACGCATACGCCCTTTTTGGCCAAGGGCATCATTGTCGACGTTTTGCCGCTTTTCATGTGCTTTAAAGGCGAGTCGCATCTACCTCCTGAAATCTGTTTCCTGCAATTCTGCCTTGCTTTCAAATCCTCTTCGTTGCCTTCCCTCAATATATTTGTGGACGAGAGTTATCATTTATAACTCTGCAGGTTTGTGAATTGCAGTGCCCCTGAGATCCATTTGTCAACTCGCTTTTTTGGGAGCTGGCCGCAAAAGCGCAGGATTGCTTCAGGCCCTATTCTGGTTCCGGGGGGGCAGGCTGAGCCTGCGGTTCATTCTTCTTCCTGATGGAAAAATAGAGTGACCTGTGCCTGTCCCAACACTTAGAGCTAGTCTCTCATTGGTTCCCCCTCTTCCCGTTCATCCTCAGGACAAATTGCAACCTGTACGAAACAGGAGGTTAACGGTGCTGATTCTCCACGTAGGGAGATTGTTAGTAAAGCGGCTGGAATGGCGAACCCGAGCACAAGGAGAGGAGAAATGAGGTGCGTTTTCTAAACCTTTCCCGATCACACGGTGTACCATCTTCTGGGTTTCCCAGGCATGTTTTCGATGTAGGAAGATGCCCTTGAACCTGGAGATTTGGGACCCATGGGATGGGAACCACGCAGTATTACTTTAAAGGGTCTGCGTTTGCTCACCCAACCTCACCAATCCTCTCAGCCCCAAGAGTGTCCAGCCTTATGTCTCATCCAGCTGTGCGTCTAGATATGGTCAATCCAGGTTGCATCAGAGCCCCTGAATGGATTTTGTAAGTATTTCTCTCTCTTTCATTCTCTTTGTTTTATGGGTTTTTTTAAGCAATTTATTTTTATAATGGGGTTTAGCTGCTTTTCACTGCTGTGTTTATGCCGCTTTACACCCTCTTGATTCACTTCCAGAGAGATATCAATACATAGGTTGTAAGATTCTTACGAGTCAGATATATTCTTGTGCGGTGAATAGGGGGTGTTGAGTCCATTTCACTGAGCAGGGTGTAGGTCTTGTCCATTACATATTTGGCTTATGGAACGGTATGTGAGCTAATTTCAAACCCTTGTTTTATGCATCACCCCACCTGACCTTTCCCGTTAAGCAGCCATAGTGTGTTTTCTAAACGTGTGACTCTGTTCTGTCTTGTAATTCAGTTCAAGGGTAGCGATTTTGACATTCCCTCTATAAGTGATATCTTAGGATAAGTGTCTTTTTCTGTGTGACTTATTTCACTTAGAGTCATCGTACCTAAATCCACTCATCATGCTTGCTGCTACTAGCCTTATGACATTGATTTCATGGCTGAGTGATATTCCATTGTGCATAAGTACCACATCTTCTTTATCCATTTTTCTCTTTCCTGGGCTATTTAAGGTGTACCGAAGTGGAGGTTCTTGTAAACAGAGCAGCCCTACACTTTGGGGTGCCTGTGTCTTGTGGATTTTCAGTTTTCCCAATGTATACGCCCATGAGTGGAAGTGCCCTATGCTCTCTAAGCTGTGTTTATTACATGTTTCAGGACACACCGGACACTTCTCCAGAGTGGCTGTTGGCAATTTACATCCCGCCCATCAGCGTAGCAAGGCTCCCATGTCTCCATGGCCTGTCCTGCATTTCTGGTTTTCACACTTTTTTCAGCATGGCCCTTTTGACCGATGGCAAGCGAGACTTCTTTGTAGTGCTGATTTGCCTTTCCGGCTTGCTTGGTTGGCCAAAAAGGGCGTATGCGTTTTTTCCTGAATATATTCAGGAGAAAACGCATACGCCCTTTTTGGCCAAGGGCATCATTGTCGACGTTTTGCCGCTTTTCATGTGCTTTAAAGGCGAGTCGCATCTACCTCCTGAAATCTGTTTCCTGCAATTCTGCCTTGCTTTCAAATCCTCTTCGTTGCCTTCCCTCAATATATTTGTGGACGAGAGTTATCATTTATAACTCTGCAGGTTTGTGAATTGCAGTGCCCCTGAGATCCATTTGTCAACTCGCTTTTTTGGGAGCTGGCCGCAAAAGCGCAGGATTGCTTCAGGCCCTATTCTGGTTCCGGGGGGGCAGGCTGAGCCTGCGGTTCATTCTTCTTCCTGATGGAAAAATAGAGTGACCTGTGCCTGTCCCAACACTTAGAGCTAGTCTCTCATTGGTTCCCCCTCTTCCCGTTCATCCTCAGGACAAATTGCAACCTGTACGAAACAGGAGGTTAACGGTGCTGATTCTCCACGTAGGGAGATTGTTAGTAAAGCGGCTGGAATGGCGAACCCGAGCACAAGGAGAGGAGAAATGAGGTGCGTTTTCTAAACCTTTCCCGATCACACGGTGTACCATCTTCTGGGTTTCCCAGGCATGTTTTCGATGTAGGAAGATGCCCTTGAACCTGGAGATTTGGGACCCATGGGATGGGTACCACGCAGTATTACTTTAAAGGGTCTGCGTTTGCTCACCCAACCTCACTAATCCTCTCACCCCAAGAGTGTCCAGCCTTATGTCTCATCCAGCTGTGGGTCTAGATATGGTCTATCCAGGTTGCATCAGAGCCCCTGCATGGATTTTGTAAGAATTTCTCTCTCTTTCACTGTCTTTGTTTTATGGGTTTTTTTTGAAGTAAATTATTTTTATAATGGGGTTTAGCTGCTTTTCACTGCTGTGTTTATGCCTTTTTACATCCTCTTGATTCACTTCCAGAGAGATATCAATACATAGGTTTTAAGATACTTACGAGTCAGATAGATTGTTGTGCGGTGAATAGGGGGTGTTGAGTCCATTTCACTGAGCAGGGTGTAGGTCTTGTCCATTACATATTTGGCTTATGGAACGGTATCTGAGCTAATTTCAAACCCTTGTTTTATGCATCACCCCACCTGACCTTTCCCGTTAAGCAGCCATAGTGTGTTTTCTAAACGTGTGACTCTGTTCTGTCTTGT
Organism: Eubalaena glacialis; assembly: GCF_028564815.1. NCBI lineage: Eukaryota > Metazoa > Chordata > Mammalia > Artiodactyla > Balaenidae > Eubalaena > Eubalaena glacialis. The sequence continues at coordinate 70,943,900 of NC_083718.1, read as the reverse complement.
AATTCAGTTCAAGGGTAGCGATTTTGACATTCCATCTATAAGTGATATCTTAGGATAAGTGTCTTTTTCTGTGTGACTTATTTCACTTAGAGTCATCGTACCTAAATCCACTCATCATGCTTGCTGCTACTAGCCTTATGACATTGATTTCATGGCTGAGTGATATTCCATTGTGCATAAGTACCACATCTTCTTTATCCATTTTTCTCTTTCCTGGGCTATTTAAGGTGTACCGAAGTGGAGGTTCTTGTAAACAGTGCAGCCCTACACTTTGGGGTGCCTGTGTCTTGTGGATTTTCAGTTTTCCCAATGTATACGCCCATGAGTGGAAGTGCCCTATGATCTCTAAGCTGTGTTTATTACATGTTTCAGGACACACCGGACACTTCTCCAGAGTGGCTGTTGGCAATTTACATCCCGCCCATCAGCGTAGCAAGGCTCCCATGTCTCCATGGCCTGTCCTGCATTTCTGGTTTTTACACTTTTTTCAGCATGGCCCTTTTGACCGATGGCAAGCGGGACTTCTTTGTAGTGCTGATTTGCCTTTCTGGCTTGCTTGGTTGTCCAAAAAGGGCGTATGCGTTTTTTCCTGCTTATATTCAGGAAAAAACGCATACGCCCTTTTTGGCCAAGGGCATCATTGTCGACGTTTTGCCGCTTTTCATGTGCTTTAAAGGCGGGTCGCATCTACCTCCTGAAATCTGTTTCCTGCAATTCTGCCTTGCTTTCAAGTCCTCTTCGTTGCCTTCCATCAATATATTTGTGGACGAGAGTTATCATTTATAACTCTGCAGGTTTGTGAATTGCAGTGCCCCTGAGCTCCATTTGTCAACTCGCTCTTTTGGGAGCTGGCCGCAAAAGCGCAGGATTGCTTCAGGCCCTATTCTTGTTCCGGGGGCGCAGGCTGAGCCTGTGGTTCATTCTTCTTCCTGATGGGAAAATAGAGTGACCTGTGCCTGTCCCAACACTTAGAGCTAGTCTCTCATTGGTTCCCCCTCTTCCCGTTCATCCTCAGGACAAATTGCAACCTGTATGAAACAGGAGGTTAACGGTGCTGATTCTCCACGTAGGGAGATTGTTAGTAAAGCGGCTGGAATGGCGAACCCGAGCACAAGGAGAGGAGAAATGAGGTGCGTTTTAGAAACCTTTCCCGATCACACGGTGTACCATCTTCTGGGTTTCCCAGGCATGTTTTCGATGTAGGAAGATGCCCTTGAACCTGGAGATTTGGGACCCATGGGATGGGTACCACGCAGTATTACTTTAAAGGGTCTGCGTTTGCTCACCCAACCTCACCAATCCTCTCAGCCCCAAGAGTGTCCAGCCTTATGTCTCATCCAGCTGTGCGTCTAGATATGGCCAATCCAGGTTGCATCAGAGCCCCTGAATGGATTTTGTAAGTATTTCTCTCTCTTTCATTCTCTTTGTTTTATGGGTTTTTTAAAGCAATTTATTTTTATAATGGGGTTTAGCTGCTTTTCACTGCTGTGTTTATGCCGCTTTACACCCTCTTGATTCACTTCCAGAGAGATATCAATACATAGGTTGTAAGATTCTTACGAGTCAGATATATTCTTGTGCGGTGAATAGGGGGTGTTGAGTCCATTTCACTGAGCAGGGTGTAGATCTTGTCCATTACATATTTGGCTTATGGAACGGTATGTGAGCTAATTTCAAACCCTTGTTTTATGCATCACCCCACCTGACCTTTCCCGTTAAGCAGCCATAGTGTGTTTTCTAAACGTGTGACTCTGTTCTGTCTTGTAATTCAGTTCAAGGGTAGCGATTTTGACATTCCCTCTATAAGTGATATCTTAGGATAAGTGTCTTTTTCTGTGTGACTTATTTCACTTAGAGTCATCGTACCTAAATCCACTCATCATGCTTGCTGCTACTAGCCTTATGACATTGATTTCATGGCTGAGTGATATTCCATTGTGCATAAGTACCACATCTTCTTTATCCATTTTTCTCTTTCCTGGGCTATTTAAGGTGTACCGAAGTGGAGGTTCTTGTAAACAGAGCAGCCCTACACTTTGGGGTGCCTGTGTCTTGTGGATTTTCAGTTTTCCCAATGTATACGCCCATGAGTGGAAGTGCCCTATGCTCTCTAAGCTGTGTTTATTACATGTTTCAGGACACACCGGACACTTCTCCAGAGTGGCTGTTGGCAATTTACATCCCGCCCATCAGAGTAGCAAGGCTCCCATGTCTCCATGGCCTGTCCTGCATTTCTGGTTTTCACACTTTTTTCAGCATGGCCCTTTTGACCGATGGCAAGCGAGACTTCTTTGTAGTGCTGATTTGCCTTTCCGGCTTGCTTGGTTGGCCAAAAAGGGCGTATGCGTTTTTTCCTGAATATATTCAGGAGAAAACGCATACGCCCTTTTTGGCCAAGGGCATCATTGTCGACGTTTTGCCGCTTTTCATGTGCTTTAAAGGCGAGTCGCATCTACCTCCTGAAATCTGTTTCCTGCAATTCTGCCTTGCTTTCAAATCCTCTTCGTTGCCTTCCCTCAGTATATTTGTGGACGAGAGTTATCATTTATAACTCTGCAGGTTTGTGAATTGCAGTGCCCCTGAGCTCCATTTGTCAACTCGCTTGTTTGGGAGCTGGCCGCAAAAGCGCAGGATTGCTTCAGGCCCTATTCTTGTTCCGGGGGCGCAGGCTGAGCCTGTGGTTCATTCTTCTTCCTGATGGGAAAATAGAGTGACCTGTGCCTGTCCCAACACTTAGAGCTAGTCTCTCATTGGTTCCCCCTCTTCCCGTTCATCCTCAGGACAAATTGCAACCTGTACGAAACAGGAGGTTAACGGTGCTGATTCTCCACGTAGGGAGATTGTTAGTAAAGCGGCTGGAATGGCGAACCCGAGCACAAGGAGAGGAGAAATGAGGTGCGTTTTAGAAACCTTTCCCGATCACACGGTGTACCATCTTCTGGGTTTCCCAGGCATGTTTTCGATGTAGGAAGATGCCCTTGAACCTGGAGATTGGGGACCCATGGGATGGGTACCACGCAGTATTACTTTAAAGGGTCTGCGTTTGCTCACCCAACCTCACCAATCCTCTCAGCCCCAAGAGTGTCCAGCCTTATGTCTCATCCAGCTGTGCGTCTAGATATGGCCAATCCAGGTTGCATCAGAGCCCCTGAATGGATTTTGTAAGTATTTCTCTCTCTTTCATTCTCTTTGTTTTATGGGTTTTTTTAAGCAATTTATTTTTATAATGGGGTTTAGCTGCTTTTCACTGCTGTGTTTATGCCGCTTTACACCCTCTTGATTCACTTCCAGAGAGATATCAATACATAGGTTGTAAGATTCTTACGAGTCAGATATATTCTTGTGCGGTGAATAGGGGGTGTTGAGTCCATTTCACTGAGCAGGGTGTAGGTCTTGTCCATTACATATTTGGCTTATGGAACGGTATGTGAGCTAATTTCAAACCCTTGTTTTATGCATCACCCCACCTGACCTTTCCCGTTAAGCAGCCATAGTGTGTTTTCTAAACGTGTGACTCTGTTCTGTCTTGTAATTCAGTTCAAGGGTAGCGATTTTGACATTCCCTCTATAAGTGATATCTTAGGATAAGTGTCTTTTTCTGTGTGACTTATTTCACTTAGAGTCATCGTACCTAAATCCACTCATCATGCTTGCTGCTACTAGCCTTATGACATTGATTTCATGGCTGAGTGATATTCCATTGTGCATAAGTACCACATCTTCTTTATCCATTTTTCTCTTTCCTGGGCTATTTAAGGTGTACCGAAGTGGAGGTTCTTGTAAACAGAGCAGCCCTACACTTTGGGGTGCCTGTGTCTTGTGGATTTTCAGTTTTCCCAATGTATACGCCCATGAGTGGAAGTGCCCTATGCTCTCTAAGCTGTGTTTATTACATGTTTCAGGACACACCGGACACTTCTCCAGAGTGGCTGTTGGCAATTTACATCCCGCCCATCAGAGTAGCAAGGCTCCCATGTCTCCATGGCCTGTCCTGCATTTCTGGTTTTCACACTTTTTTCAGCATGGCCCTTTTGACCGATGGCAAGCGAGACTTCTTTGTAGTGCTGATTTGCCTTTCCGGCTTGCTTGGTTGGCCAAAAAGGGCGTATGCGTTTTTTCCTGAATATATTCAGGAGAAAACGCATACGCCCTTTTTGGCCAAGGGCATCATTGTCGACGTTTTGCCGCTTTTCATGTGCTTTAAAGGCGAGTCGCATCTACCTCCTGAAATCTGTTTCCTGCAATTCTGCCTTGCTTTCAAATCCTCTTCGTTGCCTTCCCTCAGTATATTTGTGGACGAGAGTTATCATTTATAACTCTGCAGGTTTGTGAATTGCAGTGCCCCTGAGCTCCATTTGTCAACTCGCTTGTTTGGGAGCTGGCCGCAAAAGCGCAGGATTGCTTCAGGCCCTATTCTTGTTCCGGGGGCGCAGGCTGAGCCTGTGGTTCATTCTTCTTCCTGATGGGAAAATAGAGTGACCTGTGCCTGTCCCAACACTTAGAGCTAGTCTCTCATTGGTTCCCCCTCTTCCCGTTCATCCTCAGGACAAATTGCAACCTGTACGAAACAGGAGGTTAACGGTGCTGATTCTCCACGTAGGGAGATTGTTAGTAAAGCGGCTGGAATGGCGAACCCGAGCACAAGGAGAGGAGAAATGAGGTGCGTTTTAGAAACCTTTCCCGATCACACGGTGTACCATCTTCTGGGTTTCCCAGGCATGTTTTCGATGTAGGAAGATGCCCTTGAACCTGGAGATTGGGGACCCATGGGATGGGTACCACGCAGTATTACTTTAAAGGGTCTGCGTTTGCTCACCCAACCTCACCAATCCTCTCAGCCCCAAGAGTGTCCAGCCTTATGTCTCATCCAGCTGTGCGTCTAGATATGGCCAATCCAGGTTGCATCAGAGCCCCTGAATGGATTTTGTAAGTATTTCTCTCTCTTTCATTCTCTTTGTTTTATGGGTTTTTTTAAGCAATTTATTTTTATAATGGGGTTTAGCTGCTTTTCACTGCTGTGTTTATGCCGCTTTACACCCTCTTGATTCACTTCCAGAGAGATATCAATACATAGGTTGTAAGATTCTTACGAGTCAGATATATTCTTGTGCGGTGAATAGGGGGTGTTGAGTCCATTTCACTGAGCAGGGTGTAGGTCTTGTCCATTACATATTTGGCTTATGGAACGGTATGTGAGCTAATTTCAAACCCTTGTTTTATGCATCACCCCACCTGACCTTTCCCGTTAAGCAGCCATAGTGTGTTTTCTAAACGTGTGACTCTGTTCTGTCTTGTAATTCAGTTCAAGGGTAGCGATTTTGACATTCCCTCTATAAGTGATATCTTAGGATAAGTGTCTTTTTCTGTGTGACTTATTTCACTTAGAGTCATCGTACCTAAATCCACTCATCATGCTTGCTGCTACTAGCCTTATGACATTGATTTCATGGCTGAGTGATATTCCATTGTGCATAAGTACCACATCTTCTTTATCCATTTTTCTCTTTCCTGGGCTATTTAAGGTGTACCGAAGTGGAGGTTCTTGTAAACAGAGCAGCCCTACACTTTGGGGTGCCTGTGTCTTGTGGATTTTCAGTTTTCCCAATGTATACGCCCATGAGTGGAAGTGCCCTATGCTCTCTAAGCTGTGTTTATTACATGTTTCAGGACACACCGGACACTTCTCCAGAGTGGCTGTTGGCAATTTACATCCCGCCCATCAGCGTAGCAAGGCTCCCATGTCTCCATGGCCTGTCCTGCATTTCTGGTTTTCACACTTTTTTCAGCATGGCCCTTTTGACCGATGGCAAGCGAGACTTCTTTGTAGTGCTGATTTGCCTTTCCGGCTTGCTTGGTTGGCCAAAAAGGGCGTATGCGTTTTTTCCTGAATATATTCAGGAGAAAACGCATACGCCCTTTTTGGCCAAGGGCATCATTGTCGACGTTTTGCCGCTTTTCATGTGCTTTAAAGGCGAGTCGCATCTACCTCCTGAAATCTGTTTCCTGCAATTCTGCCTTGCTTTCAAATCCTCTTCGTTGCCTTCCCTCAATATATTTGTGGACGAGAGTTATCATTTATAACTCTGCAGGTTTGTGAATTGCAGTGCCCCTGAGATCCATTTGTCAACTCGCTTTTTTGGGAGCTGGCCGCAAAAGCGCAGGATTGCTTCAGGCCCTATTCTGGTTCCGGGGGGGCAGGCTGAGCCTGCGGTTCATTCTTCTTCCTGATGGAAAAATAGAGTGACCTGTGCCTGTCCCAACACTTAGAGCTAGTCTCTCATTGGTTCCCCCTCTTCCCGTTCATCCTCAGGACAAATTGCAACCTGTACGAAACAGGAGGTTAACGGTGCTGATTCTCCACGTAGGGAGATTGTTAGTAAAGCGGCTGGAATGGCGAACCCGAGCACAAGGAGAGGAGAAATGAGGTGCGTTTTCTAAACCTTTCCCGATCACACGGTGTACCATCTTCTGGGTTTCCCAGGCATGTTTTCGATGTAGGAAGATGCCCTTGAACCTGGAGATTTGGGACCCATGGGATGGGAACCACGCAGTATTACTTTAAAGGGTCTGCGTTTGCTCACCCAACCTCACCAATCCTCTCAGCCCCAAGAGTGTCCAGCCTTATGTCTCATCCAGCTGTGCGTCTAGATATGGTCAATCCAGGTTGCATCAGAGCCCCTGTATGGATTTTGTAAGTATTTCTCTCTCTTTCATTCTCTTTGTTTTATGGGTTTTTTTAAGCAATTTATTTTTATAATGGGGTTTAGCTGCTTTTCACTGCTGTGTTTATGCCGCTTTACACCCTCTTGATTCACTTCCAGAGAGATATCAATACATAGGTTGTAAGATTCTTACGAGTCAGATATATTCTTGTGCGGTGAATAGGGGGTGTTGAGTCCATTTCACTGAGCAGGGTGTAGGTCTTGTCCATTACATATTTGGCTTATGGAACGGTATGTGAGCTAATTTCAAACCCTTGTTTTATGCATCACCCCACCTGACCTTTCCCGTTAAGCAGCCATAGTGTGTTTTCTAAACGTGTGACTCTGTTCTGTCTTGTAATTCAGTTCAAGGGTAGCGATTTTGACATTCCCTCTATAAGTGATATCTTAGGATAAGTGTCTTTTTCTGTGTGACTTATTTCACTTAGAGTCATCGTACCTAAATCCACTCATCATGCTTGCTGCTACTAGCCTTATGACATTGATTTCATGGCTGAGTGATATTCCATTGTGCATAAGTACCACATCTTCTTTATCCATTTTTCTCTTTCCTGGGCTATTTAAGGTGTACCGAAGTGGAGGTTCTTGTAAACAGAGCAGCCCTACACTTTGGGGTGCCTGTGTCTTGTGGATTTTCAGTTTTCCCAATGTATACGCCCATGAGTGGAAGTGCCCTATGCTCTCTAAGCTGTGTTTATTACATGTTTCAGGACACACCGGACACTTCTCCAGAGTGGCTGTTGGCAATTTACATCCCGCCCATCAGCGTAGCAAGGCTCCCATGTCTCCATGGCCTGTCCTGCATTTCTGGTTTTCACACTTTTTTCAGCATGGCCCTTTTGACCGATGGCAAGCGAGACTTCTTTGTAGTGCTGATTTGCCTTTCCGGCTTGCTTGGTTGGCCAAAAAGGGCGTATGCGTTTTCTCCTGAATATATTCAGGAGAAAACGCATACGCCCTTTTTGGCCAAGGGCATCATTGTCGACGTTTTGCCGCTTTTCATGTGCTTTAAAGGCGAGTCGCATCTACCTCCTGAAATCTGTTTCCTGCAATTCTGCCTTGCTTTCAAATCCTCTTCGTTGCCTTCCCTCAATATATTTGTGGACGAGAGTTATCATTTATAACTCTGCAGGTTTGTGAATTGCAGTGCCCCTGAGCTCCATTTGTCAACTCGCTTTTTTGGGAGCTGGCCGCAAAAGCGCAGGATTGCTTCAGGCCCTATTCTGGTTCCGGGGGGGCAGGCTGAGCCTGCGGTTCATTCTTCTTCCTGATGGAAAAATAGAGTGACCTGTGCCTGTCCCAACACTTAGAGCTAGTCTCTCATTGGTTCCCCCTCTTCCCGTTCATCCTCAGGACAAATTGCAACCTGTACGAAACAGGAGGTTAACGGTGCTGATTCTCCACGTAGGGAGATTGTTAGTAAAGCGGCTGGAATGGCGAACCCGAGCACAAGGAGAGGAGAAATGAGGTGCGTTTTCTAAACCTTTCCCGATCACACGGTGTACCATCTTCTGGGTTTCCCAGGCATGTTTTCGATGTAGGAAGATGCCCTTGAACCTGGAGATTTGGGACCCATGGGATGGGAACCACGCAGTATTACTTTAAAGGGTCTGCGTTTGCTCACCCAACCTCACCAATCCTCTCAGCCCCAAGAGTGTCCAGCCTTATGTCTCATCCAGCTGTGCGTCTAGATATGGTCAATCCAGGTTGCATCAGAGCCCCTGTATGGATTTTGTAAGTATTTCTCTCTCTTTCATTCTCTTTGTTTTATGGGTTTTTTTAAGCAATTTATTTTTATAATGGGGTTTAGCTGCTTTTCACTGCTGTGTTTATGCCGCTTTACACCCTCTTGATTCACTTCCAGAGAGATATCAATACATAGGTTGTAAGATTCTTACGAGTCAGATATATTCTTGTGCGGTGAATAGGGGGTGTTGAGTCCATTTCACTGAGCAGGGTGTAGGTCTTGTCCATTACATATTTGGCTTATGGAACGGTATGTGAGCTAATTTCAAACCCTTGTTTTATGCATCACCCCACCTGACCTTTCCCGTTAAGCAGCCATAGTGTGTTTTCTAAACGTGTGACTCTGTTCTGTCTTGTAATTCAGTTCAAGGGTAGCGATTTTGACATTCCCTCTATAAGTGATATCTTAGGATAAGTGTCTTTTTCTGTGTGACTTATTTCACTTAGAGTCATCGTACCTAAATCCACTCATCATGCTTGCTGCTACTAGCCTTATGACATTGATTTCATGGCTGAGTGATATTCCATTGTGCATAAGTACCACATCTTCTTTATCCATTTTTCTCTTTCCTGGGCTATTTAAGGTGTACCGAAGTGGAGGTTCTTGTAAACAGAGCAGCCCTACACTTTGGGGTGCCTGTGTCTTGTGGATTTTCAGTTTTCCCAATGTATACGCCCATGAGTGGAAGTGCCCTATGCTCCCTAAGCTGTGTTTATTACATGTTTCAGGACACACCGGACACTTCTCCAGAGTGGCTGTTGGCAATTTACATCCCGCCCATCAGCGTAGCAAGGCTCCCATGTCTCCATGGCCTGTCCTGCATTTCTGGTTTTCACACTTTTTTCAGCATGGCCCTTTTGACCGATGGCAAGCGAGACTTCTTTGTAGTGCTGATTTGCCTTTCCGGCTTGCTTGGTTGGCCAAAAAGGGCGTATGCGTTTTCTCCTGAATATATTCAGGAGAAAACGCATACGCCCTTTTTGGCCAAGGGCATCATTGTCGACGTTTTGCCGCTTTTCATGTGCTTTAAAGGCGAGTCGCATCTACCTCCTGAAATCTGTTTCCTGCAATTCTGCCTTGCTTTCAAATCCTCTTCGTTGCCTTCCCTCAATATATTTGTGGACGAGAGTTATCATTTATAACTCTGCAGGTTTGTGAATTGCAGTGCCCCTGAGCTCCATTTGTCAACTCGCTTTTTTGGGAGCTGGCCGCAAAAGCGCAGGATTGCTTCAGGCCCTATTCTGGTTCCGGGGGGGCAGGCTGAGCCTGCGGTTCATTCTTCTTCCTGATGGAAAAATAGAGTGACCTGTGCCTGTCCCAACACTTAGAGCTAGTCTCTCATTGGTTCCCCCTCTTCCCGTTCATCCTCAGGACAAATTGCAACCTGTACGAAACAGGAGGTTAACGGTGCTGATTCTCCACGTAGGGAGATTGTTAGTAAAGCGGCTGGAATGGCGAACCCGAGCACAAGGAGAGGAGAAATGAGGTGCGTTTTAGAAACCTTTCCCGATCACACGGTGTACCATCTTCTGGGTTTCCCAGGCATGTTTTCGATGTAGGAAGATGCCCTTGAACCTGGAGATTTGGGACCCATGGGATGGGAACCACGCAGTATTATTTTAAAGGGTCTGCGTTTGCTCACCCAACCTCACCAATCCTCTCAGCCCCAAGAGTGTCCAGCCTTATGTCTCATCCAGCTGTGCGTCTAGATATGGTCAATCCAGGTTGCATCAGAGCCCCTGAATGGATTTTGTAAGTATTTCTCTCTCTTTCATTGTCTTTGTTTTATGGGTTTTTTTAAGCAATTTATTTTTATAATGGGGTTTAGCTGCTTTTCACTGCTGTGTTTATGCCGTTTTACATCCTCTTGATTCACTTCCAGAGAGATATCAATACATAGGTTGTAAGATTCTTACTAGTCAGACATATTCTTGTGCGGTGAATAGGGGGTGTTGAGTCCATTTCACTGAGCAGGGTGTAGGTCTTGTCCATTACATATTTGGCTTATGGAACGGTATCTGAGCTAATTTCAAACCCTTGTTTTATGCATCACGCCACCTGACCTTTCCCGTTAAGCAGCCATAGTGTGTTTTCTAAACGTGTGACTCTGTTCTATCTTGTAATTTAGTTCAAGGGTAGCGATTTTGACATTCCCTCTATAAGTGATATCTTAGGATAAGTGTCTTTTTCTGTGTGACTTATTTCACTTAGAGTCATCGTACCTAAATCCACTCATCATGCTTGCTGCTACTAGCCTTATGACATTGATTTCATGGCTGAGTGATATTCCATTGTGCATAAGTACCACATCTTCTTTATCCATTTTTCTCTTTCCTGGGCTATTTAAGGTGTACCGAAGTGGAGGTTCTTGTAAACAGAGCAGCCCTACACTTTGGGGTGCCTGTGTCTTGTGGATTTTCAGTTTTCCCAATGTATACGCCCATGAGTGGAAGTGCCCTATGCTCTCTAAGCTGTGTTTATTACATGTTTCAGGACACACCGGACACTTCTCCAGAGTGGCTGTTGGCAATTTACATCCCGCCCATCAGCGTAGCAAGGCTCCCATGTCTCCATGGCCTGTCCTGCATTTCTGGTTTTTACAATTTTTTCAGCATGGCCCTTTTGACCGATGGCAAGCGAGACTTCTTTGTAGTGCTGATTTGCCTTTCCGGCTTGCTTGGTTGGCCAAAAAGGGCGTATGCGTTTTTTCCTGAATATATTCAGGAGAAAACGCATACGCCCTTTTTGGCCAAGGGCATCATTGTCGACGTTTTGCCGCTTTTCATGTGCTTTAAAGGCGAGTCGCATCTACCTCCTGAAATCTGTTTCCTGCAATTCTGCCTTGCTTTCAAATCCTCTTCGTTGCCTTCCCTCAATATATTTGTGGACGAGAGTTATCATTTATAACTCTGCAGGTTTGTGAATTGCAGTGCCCCTGAGCTCCATTTGTCAACTCGCTTTTTTGGGAGCTGGCCGCAAAAGCGCAGGATTGCTTCAGGCCCTATTCTGGTTCCGGGGGGGCAGGCTGAGCCTGCGGTTCATTCTTCTTCCTGATGGAAAAATAGAGTGACCTGTGCCTGTCCCAACACTTAGAGCTAGTCTCTCATTGGTTCCCCCTCTTCCCGTTCATCCTCAGGACAAATTGCAACCTGTACGAAACAGGAGGTTAACGGTGCTGATTCTCCACGTAGGGAGATTGTTAGTAAAGCGGCTGGAATGGCGAACCCGAGCACAAGGAGAGGAGAAATGAGGTGCGTTTTCTAAACCTTTCCCGATCACACGGTGTACCATCTTCTGGGTTTCCCAGGCATGTTTTCGATGTAGGAAGATGCCCTTGAACCTGGAGATTTGGGACCCATGGGATGGGAACCACGCAGTATTACTTTAAAGGGTCTGCGTTTGCTCACCCAACCTCACCAATCCTCTCAGCCCCAAGAGTGTCCAGCCTTATGTCTCATCCAGCTGTGCGTCTAGATATGGTCAATCCAGGTTGCATCAGAGCCCCTGAATGGATTTTGTAAGTATTTCTCTCTCTTTCATTCTCTTTGTTTTATGGGTTTTTTTAAGCAATTTATTTTTATAATGGGGTTTAGCTGCTTTTCACTGCTGTGTTTATGCCGCTTTACACCCTCTTGATTCACTTCCAGAGAGATATCAATACATAGGTTGTAAGATTCTTACGAGTCAGATATATTCTTGTGCGGTGAATAGGGGGTGTTGAGTCCATTTCACTGAGCAGGGTGTAGGTCTTGTCCATTACATATTTGGCTTATGGAACGGTATGTGAGCTAATTTCAAACCCTTGTTTTATGCATCACCCCACCTGACCTTTCCCGTTAAGCAGCCATAGTGTGTTTTCTAAACGTGTGACTCTGTTCTGTCTTGTAATTCAGTTCAAGGGTAGCGATTTTGACATTCCCTCTATAAGTGATATCTTAGGATAAGTGTCTTTTTCTGTGTGACTTATTTCACTTAGAGTCATCGTACCTAAATCCACTCATCATGCTTGCTGCTACTAGCCTTATGACATTGATTTCATGGCTGAGTGATATTCCATTGTGCATAAGTACCACATCTTCTTTATCCATTTTTCTCTTTCCTGGGCTATTTAAGGTGTACCGAAGTGGAGGTTCTTGTAAACAGAGCAGCCCTACACTTTGGGGTGCCTGTGTCTTGTGGATTTTCAGTTTTCCCAATGTATACGCCCATGAGTGGAAGTGCCCTATGCTCTCTAAGCTGTGTTTATTACATGTTTCAGGACACACCGGACACTTCTCCAGAGTGGCTGTTGGCAATTTACATCCCGCCCATCAGCGTAGCAAGGCTCCCATGTCTCCATGGCCTGTCCTGCATTTCTGGTTTTCACACTTTTTTCAGCATGGCCCTTTTGACCGATGGCAAGCGAGACTTCTTTGTAGTGCTGATTTGCCTTTCCGGCTTGCTTGGTTGGCCAAAAAGGGCGTATGCGTTTTTTCCTGAATATATTCAGGAGAAAACGCATACGCCCTTTTTGGCCAAGGGCATCATTGTCGACGTTTTGCCGCTTTTCATGTGCTTTAAAGGCGAGTCGCATCTACCTCCTGAAATCTGTTTCCTGCAATTCTGCCTTGCTTTCAAATCCTCTTCGTTGCCTTCCCTCAATATATTTGTGGACGAGAGTTATCATTTATAACTCTGCAGGTTTGTGAATTGCAGTGCCCCTGAGATCCATTTGTCAACTCGCTTTTTTGGGAGCTGGCCGCAAAAGCGCAGGATTGCTTCAGGCCCTATTCTGGTTCCGGGGGGGCAGGCTGAGCCTGCGGTTCATTCTTCTTCCTGATGGAAAAATAGAGTGACCTGTGCCTGTCCCAACACTTAGAGCTAGTCTCTCATTGGTTCCCCCTCTTCCCGTTCATCCTCAGGACAAATTGCAACCTGTACGAAACAGGAGGTTAACGGTGCTGATTCTCCACGTAGGGAGATTGTTAGTAAAGCGGCTGGAATGGCGAACCCGAGCACAAGGAGAGGAGAAATGAGGTGCGTTTTAGAAACCTTTCCCGATCACACGGTGTACCATCTTCTGGGTTTCCCAGGCATGTTTTCGATGTAGGAAGATGCCCTTGAACCTGGAGATTTGGGACCCATGGGATGGGTACCACGCAGTATTACTTTAAAGGGTCTGCGTTTGCTCACCCAACCTCACTAATCCTCTCACCCCAAGAGTGTCCAGCCTTATGTCTCATCCAGCTGTTTGTCTAGATATGGTCTATCCAGGTTGCATCAGAGCCCCTGCATGGATTTTGTAAGAATTTCTCTCTCTTTCACTGTCTTTGTTTTATGGGTTTTTTTTGAAGTAAATTATTTTTATAATGGGGTTTAGCTGCTTTTCACTGCTGTGTTTATGCCTTTTTACATCCTCTTGATTCACTTCCAGAGAGATATCAATACATAGGTTTTAAGATTCTTACGAGTCAGATAGATTCTTGTGCGGTGAATAGGGGGTGTTGAGTCCATTTCACTGAGCAGGGTGTAGGTCTTGTCCATTACATATTTGGCTTATGGAACGGTATCTGAGCTAATTTCAAACCCTTGTTTTATGCATCACCCCACCTGACCTTTCCCGTTAAGCAGCCATAGTGTGTTTTCTAAACGTGTGACTCTGTTCTGTCTTGTAATTCAGTTCAAGGGTAGCGATTTTGACATTCCCTCTATAAGTGATATCTTAGGATAAGTGTCTTTTTCTGTGTGACTTATTTCACTTAGAGTCATCGTACCTAAATCCACTCATCATGCTTGCTGCTACTAGCCTTATGACATTGATTTCATGGCTGAGTGATATTCCATTGTGCATAAGTACCACATCTTCTTTATCCATTTTTCTCTTTCCTGGGCTATTTAAGGTGTACCGAAGTGGAGGTTCTTGTAAACAGTGCAGCCCTACACTTTGGGGTGCCTGTGTCTTGTGGATTTTCAGTTTTCCCAATGTATACGCCCATGAGTGGAAGTGCCCTATGATCGCTAAGCTGTGTTTATTACATGTTTCAGGACACACCGGACACTTCTCCAGAGTGGCTGTTGGCAATTTACATCCCGCCCATCAGCGTAGCAAGGCTCCCATGTCTCCATGGCCTGTCCTGCATTTCTGGTTTTTACACTTTTTTCAGCATGGCCCTTTTGACCGATGGCAAGCGGGACTTCTTTGTAGTGCTGATTTGCCTTTCTGGCTTGCTTGGTTGTCCAAAAAGGGCGTATGCGTTTTTTCCTGCTTATATTCAGGAAAAAACGCATACGCCCTTTTTGGCCAAGGGCATCATTGTCGACGTTTTGCCGCTTTTCATGTGCTTTAAAGGCGGGTCGCATCTACCTCCTGAAATCTGTTTCCTGCAATTCTGCCTTGCTTTCAAGTCCTCTTCGTTGCCTTCCATCAATATATTTGTGGACGAGAGTTATCATTTATAACTCTGCAGGTTTGTGAATTGCAGTGCCCCTGAGCTCCATTTGTCAACTCGCTTGTTTGGGAGCTGGCCGCAAAAGCGCAGGATTGCTTCAGGCCCTATTCTTGTTCCGGGGGCGCAGGCTGAGCCTGTGGTTCATTCTTCTTCCTGATGGGAAAATAGAGTGACCTGTGCCTGTCCCAACACTTAGAGCTAGTCTCTCATTGGTTCCCCCTTTTCCCGTTCATCCTCAGGACAAATTGCAACCTGTACGAAACAGGAGGTTAACGGTGCTGATTCTCCACGTAGGGAGATTGTTAGTAAAGCGGCTGGAATGGCGAACCCGAGCACAAGGAGAGGAGAAATGAGGTGCGTTTTAGAAACCTTTCCCGATCACACGGTGTACCATCTTCTGGGTTTCCCAGGCATGTTTTCGATGTAGGAAGATGCCCTTGAACCTGGAGATTTGGGACCCATGGGATGGGAACCACGCAGTATTACTTTAAAGGGTCTGCGTTTGCTCACCCAACCTCACCAATCCTCTCAGCCCCAAGAGTGTCCAGCCTTATGTCTCATCCAGCTGTGCGTCTAGATATGGTCAATCCAGGTTGCATCAGAGCCCCTGAATGGATTTTGTAAGTATTTCTCTCTCTTTCATTGTCTTTGTTTTATGGGTTTTTTTAAGCAATTTATTTTTATAATGGGGTTTAGCTGCTTTTCACTGCTGTGTTTATGCCGCTTTACACCCTCTTGATTCACTTCCAGAGAGATATCAATACATAGGTTGTAAGATTCTTACGAGTCAGATATATTCTTGTGCGGTGAATAGGGGGTGTTGAGTCCATTTCACTGAGCAGGGTGTAGGTCTTGTCCATTACATATTTGGCTTATGGAACGGTATGTGAGCTAATTTCAAACCCTTGTTTTATGCATCACCCCACCTGACCTTTCCCGTTAAGCAGCCATAGTGTGTTTTCTAAACGTGTGACTCTGTTCTGTCTTGTAATTCAGTTCAAGGGTAGCGATTTTGACATTCCCTCTATAAGTGATATCTTAGGATAAGTGTCTTTTTCTGTGTGACTTATTTCACTTAGAGTCATCGTACCTAAATCCACTCATCATGCTTGCTGCTACTAGCCTTATGACATTGATTTCATGGCTGAGTGATATTCCATTGTGCATAAGTACCACATCTTCTTTATCCATTTTTCTCTTTCCTGGGCTATTTAAGGTGTACCGAAGTGGAGGTTCTTGTAAACAGAGCAGCCCTACACTTTGGGGTGCCTGTGTCTTGTGGATTTTCAGTTTTCCCAATGTATACGCCCATGAGTGGAAGTGCCCTATGCTCTCTAAGCTGTGTTTATTACATGTTTCAGGACACACCGGACACTTCTCCAGAGTGGCTGTTGGCAATTTACATCCCGCCCATCAGAGTAGCAAGGCTCCCATGTCTCCATGGCCTGTCCTGCATTTCTGGTTTTCACACTTTTTTCAGCATGGCCCTTTTGACCGATGGCAAGCGAGACTTCTTTGTAGTGCTGATTTGCCTTTCCGGCTTGCTTGGTTGGCCAAAAAGGGCGTATGCGTTTTTTCCTGAATATATTCAGGAGAAAACGCATACGCCCTTTTTGGCCAAGGGCATCATTGTCGACGTTTTGCCGCTTTTCATGTGCTTTAAAGGCGAGTCGCATCTACCTCCTGAAATCTGTTTCCTGCAATTCTGCCTTGCTTTCAAATCCTCTTCGTTGCCTTCCCTCAATATATTTGTGGACGAGAGTTATCATTTATAACTCTGCAGGTTTGTGAATTGCAGTGCCCCTGAGATCCATTTGTCAACTCGCTTGTTTGGGAGCTGGCCGCAAAAGCGCAGGATTGCTTCAGGCCCTATTCTGGTTCCGGGGGGGCAGGCTGAGCCTGTGGTTCATTCTTCTTCCTGATGGGAAAATAGAGTGACCTGTGCCTGTCCCAACACCTAGAGCTAGTCTCTCCTTGGTTCCCCCTCTTCCCGTTCATCCTCAGGACAAATTGCAACCTGTACGAAACAGGAGGTTAACGGTGCTGATTCTCCACGTAGGGAGATTGTTAGTAAAGCGGCTGGAATGGCGAACCCGAGCACAAGGAGAGGAGAAATGAGGTGCGTTTTAGAAACCTTTCCCGATCACACGGTGTACCATCTTCTGGGATTCCCAGGCATGTTTTCGATGTAGGAAGATGCCCTTGAACCTGGAGATTTGGGACCCATGGGATGGGTACCACGCAGTATTACTTTAAAGGGTCTGCGTTTGCTCACCCAACCTCACCAATCCTCTCAGCCCCAAGAGTGTCCAGCCTTATGTCTCATCCAGCTGTGCGTCTAGATATGGCCAATCCAGGTTGCATCAGAGCCCCTGAATGGATTTTGTAAGTATTTCTCTCTCTTTCATTCTCTTTGTTTTATGGGTTTTTTAAAGCAATTTATTTTTATAATGGGGTTTAGCTGCTTTTCACTGCTGTGTTTATGCCGCTTTACACCCTCTTGATTCACTTCCAGAGAGATATCAATACATAGGTTGTAAGATTCTTACGAGTCAGATATATTCTTGTGCTGTGAATAGGCGGTGTTGAGTCCATTTCACTGAGCAGGGTGTAGATCTTGTCCATTACATATTTGGCTTATGGAACGGTATGTGAGCTAATTTCAAACCCTTGTTTTATGCATCACCCCACCTGACCTTTCCCGTTAAGCAGCCATAGTGTGTTTTCTAAACGTGTGACTCTGTTCTGTCTTGTAATTCAGTTCAAGGGTAGCGATTTTGACATTCCCTCTATAAGTGATATCTTAGGATAAGTGTCTTTTTCTGTGTGACTTATTTCACTTAGAGTCATCGTACCTAAATCCACTCATCATGCTTGCTGCTACTAGCCTTATGTCATTGATTTCATGGCTGAGTGATATTCCATTGTGCATAAGTACCACATCTTCTTTATCCATTTTTCTCTTTCCTGGGCTATTTAAGGTGTACCGAAGTGGAGGTTCTTGTAAACAGAGCAGCCCTACACTTTGGGGTGCCTGTGTCTTGTGGATTTTCAGTTTTCCCAATGTATACGCCCATGAGTGGAAGTGCCCTATGCTCTCTAAGCTGTGTTTATTACATGTTTCAGGACACACCAGACACTTCTCCAGAGTGGCTGTTGGCAATTTACATCCCGCCCATCAGCGTAGCAAGGCTCCCATGTCTCCATGGCCTGTCCTGCATTTCTGGTTTTCACACTTTTTTCAGCATGGCCCTTTTGACCGATGGCAAGCGAGACTTCTTTGTAGTGCTGATTTGCCTTTCCGGCTTGCTTGGTTGGCCAAAAAGGGCGTATGCGTTTTTTCCTGAATATATTCAGGAGAAAACGCATACGCCCTTTTTGGCCAAGGGCATCATTGTCGACGTTTTGCCGCTTTTCATGTGCTTTAAAGGCGAGTCGCATCTACCTCCTGAAATCTGTTTCCTGCAATTCTGCCTTGCTTTCAAATCCTCTTCGTTGCCTTCCCTCAGTATATTTGTGGACGAGAGTTATCATTTATAACTCTGCAGGTTTGTGAATTGCAGTGCCCCTGAGCTCCATTTGTCAACTCGCTTGTTTGGGAGCTGGCCGCAAAAGCGCAGGATTGCTTCAGGCCCTATTCTTGTTCCGGGGGCGCAGGCTGAGCCTGTGGTTCATTCTTCTTCCTGATGGGAAAATAGAGTGACCTGTGCCTGTCCCAACACTTAGAGCTAGTCTCTCATTGGTTCCCCCTCTTCCCGTTCATCCTCAGGACAAATTGCAACCTGTACGAAACAGGAGGTTAACGGTGCTGATTCTCCACGTAGGGAGATTGTTAGTAAAGCGGCTGGAATGGCGAACCCGAGCACAAGGAGAGGAGAAATGAGGTGCGTTTTCTAAACCTTTCCCGATCACACGGTGTACCATCTTCTGGGTTTCCCAGGCATGTTTTCGATGTAGGAAGATGCCCTTGAACCTGGAGATTTGGGACCCATGGGATGGGAACCACGCAGTATTACTTTAAAGGGTCTGCGTTTGCTCACCCAACCTCACCAATCCTCTCAGCCCCAAGAGTGTCCAGCCTTATGTCTCATCCAGCTGTGCGTCTAGATATGGTCAATCCAGGTTGCATCAGAGCCCCTGAATGGATTTTGTAAGTATTTCTCTCTCTTTCATTCTCTTTGTTTTATGGGTTTTTTTAAGCAATTTATTTTTATAATGGGGTTTAGCTGCTTTTCACTGCTGTGTTTATGCCGCTTTACACCCTCTTGATTCACTTCCAGAGAGATATCAATACATAGGTTGTAAGATTCTTACGAGTCAGATATATTCTTGTGCGGTGAATAGGGGGTGTTGAGTCCATTTCACTGAGCAGGGTGTAGGTCTTGTCCATTACATATTTGGCTTATGGAACGGTATGTGAGCTAATTTCAAACCCTTGTTTTATGCATCACCCCACCTGACCTTTCCCGTTAAGCAGCCATAGTGTGTTTTCTAAACGTGTGACTCTGTTCTGTCTTGTAATTCAGTTCAAGGGTAGCGATTTTGACATTCCCTCTATAAGTGATATCTTAGGATAAGTGTCTTTTTCTGTGTGACTTATTTCACTTAGAGTCATCGTACCTAAATCCACTCATCATGCTTGCTGCTACTAGCCTTATGACATTGATTTCATGGCTGAGTGATATTCCATTGTGCATAAGTACCACATCTTCTTTATCCATTTTTCTCTTTCCTGGGCTATTTAAGGTGTACCGAAGTGGAGGTTCTTGTAAACAGAGCAGCCCTACACTTTGGGGTGCCTGTGTCTTGTGGATTTTCAGTTTTCCCAATGTATACGCCCATGAGTGGAAGTGCCCTATGCTCTCTAAGCTGTGTTTATTACATGTTTCAGGACACACCGGACACTTCTCCAGAGTGGCTGTTGGCAATTTACATCCCGCCCATCAGCGTAGCAAGGCTCCCATGTCTCCATGGCCTGTCCTGCATTTCTGGTTTTCACACTTTTTTCAGCATGGCCCTTTTGACCGATGGCAAGCGAGACTTCTTTGTAGTGCTGATTTGCCTTTCCGGCTTGCTTGGTTGGCCAAAAAGGGCGTATTCGTTTTCTCCTGAATATATTCAGGAGAAAACGCATACGCCGTTTTTGGCCAAGGGCATCATTGTCGACGTTTTGCCGCTTTTCATGTGCTTTAAAGGAGAGTCGCATCTACCTCCTGAAATCTGTTTCCTGCAATTCTGCCTTGCTTTCAAATCCTCTTCGTTGCCTTCCCTCAATATATTTGTGGACGAGAGTTATCATTTATAACTCTGCAGGTTTGTGAATTGCAGTGCCCCTGAGCTCCATTTGTCAACTCGCTTTTTTGGGAGCTGGCCGCAAAAGCGCAGGATTGCTTCAGGCCCTATTCTGGTTACGGGGGGGCAGGCTGAGCCTGCGGTTCATTCTTCTTCCTGATGGAAAAATAGAGTGACCTGTGCCTGTCCCAACACTTAGAGCTAGTCTCTCATTGGTTCCCCCTCTTCCCGTTCATCCTCAGGACAAATTGCAACCTGTACGAAACAGGAGGTTAACGGTGCTGATTCTCCACGTAGGGAGATTGTTAGTAAAGCGGCTGGAATGGCGAACCCGAGCACAAGGAGAGGAGAAATGAGGTGCGTTTTAGAAACCTTTCCCGATCACACGGTGTACCATCTTCTGGGTTTCCCAGGCATGTTTTCGATGTAGGAAGATGCCCTTGAACCTGGAGATTTGGGACCCATGGGATGGGAACCACGCAGTATTACTTTAAAGGGTCTGCGTTTGCTCACCCAACCTCACCAATCCTCTCAGCCCCAAGAGTGTCCAGCCTTATGTCTCATCCAGCTGTGCGTCTAGATATGGTCAATCCAGGTTGCATCAGAGCCCCTGAATGGATTTTGTAAGTATTTCTCTCTCTTTCATTCTCTTTGTTTTATGGGTTCTTTTAAGCAATTTATTTTTATAATGGGGTTTAGCTGCTTTTCACTGCTGTGTTTATGCCGTTTTACATCCTCTTGATTCACTTCCAGAGAGATATCAATACATAGGTTGTAAGATTCTTACTAGTCAGACATATTCTTGTGCGGTGAATAGGGGGTGTTGAGTCCATTTCACTGAGCAGGGTGTAGGTCTTGTCCATTACATATTTGGCTTATGGAACGGTATCTGAGCTAATTTCAAACCCTTGTTTTATGCATCACGCCACCTGACCTTTCCCGTTAAGCAGCCATAGTGTGTTTTCTAAACGTGTGACTCTGTTCTATCTTGTAATTCAGTTCAAGGGTAGCGATTTTGACATTCCCTCTATAAGTGATATCTTAGGATAAGTGTCTTTTTCTGTGTGACTTATTTCACTTAGAATCATCGTACCTAAATCCACTCATCATGCTTGCTGCTACTAGCCTTATGACATTGATTTCATGGCTGAGTGATATTCCATTGTGCATAAGTACCACATCTTCTTTATCCATTTTTCTCTTTCCTGGGCTATTTAAGGTGTACCGAAGTGGAGGTTCTTGTAAACAGAGCAGCCCTACACTTTGGGGTGCCTGTGTCTTGTGGATTTTCAGTTTTCCCAATGTATACGCCCATGAGTGGAAGTGCCCTATGCTCTCTAAGCTGTGTTTATTACATGTTTCAGGACACACCGGACACTTCTCCAGAGTGGCTGTTGGCAATTTACATCCCGCCCATCAGCGTAGCAAGGCTCCCATGTCTCCATGGCCTGTCCTGCATTTCTGGTTTTTACAATTTTTTCAGCATGGCCCTTTTGACCGATGGCAAGCGAGACTTCTTTGTAGTGCTGATTTGCCTTTCTGGCTTGCTTGGTTGTCCAAAAAGGGCGTATGCGTTTTTTCCTGCTTATATTCAGGAAAAAACGCATACGCCCTTTTTGGCCAAGGGCATCATTGTCGACGTTTTGCCGCTTTTCATGTGCTTTAAAGGCGGGTCGCATCTACCTCCTGAAATCTGTTTCCTGCAATTCTGCCTTGCTTTCAAGTCCTCTTCGTTGCCTTCCATCAATATATTTGTGGACGAGAGTTATCATTTATAACTCTGCAGGTTTGTGAATTGCAGTGCCCCTGAGCTCCATTTGTCAACTCGCTCTTTTGGGAGCTGGCCGCAAAAGCGCAGGATTGCTTCAGGCCCTATTCTTGTTCCGGGGGCGCAGGCTGAGCCTGTGGTTCATTCTTCTTCCTGATGGGAAAATAGAGTGACCTGTGCCTGTCCCAACACTTAGAGCTAGTCTCTCATTGGTTCCCCCTCTTCCCGTTCATCCTCAGGACAAATTGCAACCTGTACGAAACAGGAGGTTAACGGTGCTGATTCTCCACGTAGGGAGATTGTTAGTAAAGCGGCTGGAATGGCGAACCCGAGCACAAGGAGAGGAGAAATGACGTGCGTTTTCTAAACCTTTCCCGATCACACGGTGTACCATCTTCTGGGTTTCCCAGGCATGTTTTCGATGTAGGAAGATGCCCTTGAACCTGGAGATTTGGGACCCATGGGATGGGTACCACGCAGTATTACTTTAAAGGGTCTGCGTTTGCTCACCCAACCTCACCAATCCTCTCAGCCCCAAGAGTGTCCAGCCTTATGTCTCATCCAGCTGTGCGTCTAGATATGGTCAATCCAGGTTGCATCAGAGCTCCTGAATGGATTTTGTAAGTATTTCTCTCTCTTTCATTGTCTTTGTTTTATGGGTTTTTTTAAGCAATTTATTTTTATAATGGGGTTTAGCTGCTTTTCACTGCTGTGTTTATGCCGCTTTATACCCTCTTGATTCACTTCCAGAGAGATATCAATACATAGGTTGTAAGATTCTTACGAGTCAGATATATTCTTGTGCGGTGAATAGGCGGTGTTGAGTCCATTTCACTGAGCAGGGTGTAGGTCTTGTCCATTACATATTTGGCTTATGGAACGGTATGTGAGCTAATTTCAAACCCTTGTTTTATGCATCACCCCACCTGACCTTTCCCGTTAAGCAGCCATAGTGTGTTTTCTAAACGTGTGACTCTGTTCTGTCTTGTAATTCAGTTCAAGGGTAGCGATTTTGACATTCCCTCTATAAGTGATATCTTAGGATAAGTGTCTTTTTCTGTGTGACTTATTTCACTTAGAGTCATCGTACCTAAATCCACTCATCATGCTTGCTGCTACTAGCCTTATGACATTGATTTCATGGCTGAGTGATATTCCATTGTGCATAAGTACCACATCTTCTTTATCCATTTTTCTCTTTCCTGGGCTATTTAAGGTGTACCGAAGTGGAGGTTCTTGTAAACAGAGCAGCCCTACACTTTGGGGTGCCTGTGTCTTGTGGATTTTCAGTTTTCCCAATGTATACGCCCATGAGTGGAAGTGCCCTATGCTCTCTAAGCTGTGTTTATTACATGTTTCAGGACACACCGGACACTTCTCCAGAGTGGCTGTTGGCAATTTACATCCCGCCCATCAGCGTAGCAAGGCTCCCATGTCTCCATGGCCTGTCCTGCATTTCTGGTTTTCACACTTTTTTCAGCATGGCCCTTTTGACCGATGGCAAGCGAGACTTCTTTGTAGTGCTGATTTGCCTTTCCGGCTTGCTTGGTTGGCCAAAAAGGGCGTATGCGTTTTTTCCTGAATATATTCAGGAGAAAACGCATACGCCCTTTTTGGCCAAGGGCATCATTGTCGACGTTTTGCCGCTTTTCATGTGCTTTAAAGGCGAGTCGCATCTACCTCCTGAAATCTGTTTCCTGCAATTCTGCCTTGCTTTCAAATCCTCTTCGTTGCCTTCCCTCAATATATTTGTGGACGAGAGTTATCATTTATAACTCTGCAGGTTTGTGAATTGCAGTGCCCCTGAGCTCCATTTGTCAACTCGCTTGTTTGGGAGCTGGCCGCAAAAGCGCAGGATTGCTTCAGGCCCTATTCTGGTTCCGGGGGGGCAGGCTGAGCCTGCGATTCATTCTTCTTCCTGATGGAAAAATAGAGTGACCTGTGCCTGTCCCAACACTTAGAGCTAGTCTCTCATTGGTTCCCCCTCTTCCCGTTCATCCTCAGGACAAATTGCAACCTGTACGAAACAGGAGGTTAACGGTGCTGATTCTCCACGTAGGGAGATTGTTAGTAAAGCGGCTGGAATGGCGAACCCGAGCACAAGGAGAGGAGAAATGAGGTGCGTTTTCTAAACCTTTCCCGATCACACGGTGTACCATCTTCTGGGTTTCCCAGGCATGTTTTCGATGTAGGAAGATGCCCTTGAACCTGGAGATTTGGGACCCATGGGATGGGAACCACGCAGTATTACTTTAAAGGGTCTGCGTTTGCTCACCCAACCTCACCAATCCTCTCAGCCCCAAGAGTGTCCAGCCTTATGTCTCATCCAGCTGTGCGTCTAGATATGGTCAATCCAGGTTGCATCAGAGCCCCTGAATGGATTTTGTAAGTATTTCTCTCTCTTTCATTCTCTTTGTTTTATGGGTTTTTTTAAGCAATTTATTTTTATAATGGGGTTTAGCTGCTTTTCACTGCTGTGTTTATGCCGCTTTACACCCTCTTGATTCACTTCCAGAGAGATATCAATACATAGGTTGTAAGATTCTTACGAGTCAGATATATTCTTGTGCGGTGAATAGGGGGTGTTGAGTCCATTTCACTGAGCAGGGTGTAGGTCTTGTCCATTACATATTTGGCTTATGGAACGGTATGTGAGCTAATTTCAAACCCTTGTTTTATGCATCACCCCACCTGACCTTTCCCGTTAAGCAGCCATAGTGTGTTTTCTAAACGTGTGACTCTGTTCTGTCTTGTAATTCAGTTCAAGGGTAGCGATTTTGACATTCCCTCTATAAGTGATATCTTAGGATAAGTGTCTTTTTCTGTGTGACTTATTTCACTTAGAGTCATCGTACCTAAATCCACTCATCATGCTTGCTGCTACTAGCCTTATGACATTGATTTCATGGCTGAGTGATATTCCATTGTGCATAAGTACCACATCTTCTTTATCCATTTTTCTCTTTCCTGGGCTATTTAAGGTGTACCGAAGTGGAGGTTCTTGTAAACAGAGGAGCCCTACACTTTGGGGTGCCTGTGTCTTGTGGATTTTCAGTTTTCCCAATGTATACGCCCATGAGTGGAAGTGCCCTATGCTCTCTAAGCTGTGTTTATTACATGTTTCAGGACACACCGGACACTTCTCCAGAGTGGCTGTTGGCAATTTACATCCCGCCCATCAGCGTAGCAAGGCTCCCATGTCTCCATGGCCTGTCCTGCATTTCTGGTTTTCACACTTTTTTCAGCATGGCCCTTTTGACCGATGGCAAGCGAGACTTCTTTGTAGTGCTGATTTGCCTTTCCGGCTTGCTTGGTTGGCCAAAAAGGGCGTATGCGTTTTTTCCTGAATATATTCAGGAGAAAACGCATACGCCCTTTTTGGCCAAGGGCATCATTGTCGACGTTTTGCCGCTTTTCATGTGCTTTAAAGGCGAGTCGCATCTACCTCCTGAAATCTGTTTCCTGCAATTCTGCCTTGCTTTCAAATCCTCTTCGTTGCCTTCCCTCAATATATTTGTGGACGAGAGTTATCATTTATAACTCTGCAGGTTTGTGAATTGCAGTGCCCCTGAGATCCATTTGTCAACTCGCTTTTTTGGGAGCTGGCCGCAAAAGCGCAGGATTGCTTCAGGCCCTATTCTGGTTCCGGGGGGGCAGGCTGAGCCTGCGGTTCATTCTTCTTCCTGATGGAAAAATAGAGTGACCTGTGCCTGTCCCAACACTTAGAGCTAGTCTCTCATTGGTTCCCCCTCTTCCCGTTCATCCTCAGGACAAATTGCAACCTGTACGAAACAGGAGGTTAACGGTGCTGATTCTCCACGTAGGGAGATTGTTAGTAAAGCGGCTGGAATGGCGAACCCGAGCACAAGGAGAGGAGAAATGAGGTGCGTTTTCTAAACCTTTCCCGATCACACGGTGTACCATCTTCTGGGTTTCCCAGGCATGTTTTCGATGTAGGAAGATGCCCTTGAACCTGGAGATTTGGGACCCATGGGATGGGTACCACGCAGTATTACTTTAAAGGGTCTGCGTTTGCTCACCCAACCTCACTAATCCTCTCACCCCAAGAGTGTCCAGCCTTATGTCTCATCCAGCTGTTTGTCTAGATATGGTCTATCCAGGTTGCATCAGAGCCCCTGCATGGATTTTGTAAGAATTTCTCTCTCTTTCACTGTCTTTGTTTTATGGGTTTTTTTTGAAGTAAATTATTTTTATAATGGGGTTTAGCTGCTTTTCACTGCTGTGTTTATGCCTTTTTACATCCTCTTGATTCACTTCCAGAGAGATATCAATACATAGGTTTTAAGATTCTTACGAGTCAGATAGATTCTTGTGCGGTGAATAGGGGGTGTTGAGTCCATTTCACTGAGCAGGGTGTAGGTCTTGTCCATTACATATTTGGCTTATGGAACGGTATCTGAGCTAATTTCAAACCCTTGTTTTATGCATCACGCCACCTGACCTTTCCCGTTAAGCAGCCATAGTGTGTTTTCTAAACGTGTGACTCTGTTCTGTCTTGTAATTCAGTTCAAGGGTAGCGATTTTGACATTCCCTCTATAAGTGATATCTTAGGATAAGTGTCTTTTTCTGTGTGACTTATTTCACTTAGTCATCGTACCTAAATCCACTCATCATGCTTGCTGCTACTAGCCTTATGACATTGATTTCATGGCTGAGTGATATTCCATTGTGCATAAGTACCACATCTTCTTTATCCATTTTTCTCTTTCCTGGGCTATTTAAGGTGTACCGAAGTGGAGGTTCTTGTAAACAGTGCAGCCCTACACTTTGGGGTGCCTGTGTCTTGTGGATTTTCAGTTTTCCCAATGTATACGCCCATGAGTGGAAGTGCCCTATGATCGCTAAGCTGTGTTTATTACATGTTTCAGGACACACCGGACACTTCTCCAGAGTGGCTGTTGGCAATTTACATCCCGCCCATCAGCGTAGCAAGGCTCCCATGTCTCCATGGCCTGTCCTGCATTTCTGGTTTTTACACTTTTTTCAGCATGGCCCTTTTGACCGATGGCAAGCGGGACTTCTTTGTAGTGCTGATTTGCCTTTCTGGCTTGCTTGGTTGTCCAAAAAGGGCGTATGCGTTTTTTCCTGCTTATATTCAGGAAAAAACGCATACGCCCTTTTTGGCCAAGGGCATCATTGTCGACGTTTTGCCGCTTTTCATGTGCTTTAAAGGCGAGTCGCATCTACCTCCTGAAATCTGTTTCCTGCAATTCTGCCTTGCTTTCAAGTCCTCTTCGTTGCCTTCCATCAATATATTTGTGGACGAGAGTTATCATTTATAACTCTGCAGGTTTGTGAATTGCAGTGCCCCTGAGCTCCATTTGTCAACTCGCTTGTTTGGGAGCTGGCCGCAAAAGCGCAGGATTGCTTCAGGCCCTATTCTGGTTCCGGGGGCGCAGGCTGAGCCTGTGGTTCATTCTTCTTCCTGATGGGAAAATAGAGTGACCTGTGCCTGTCCCAACACTTAGAGCTAGTCTCTCATTGGTTCCCCCTTTTCCCGTTCATCCTCAGGACAAATTGCAACCTGTACGAAACAGGAGGTTAACGGTGCTGATTCTCCACGTAGGGAGATTGTTAGTAAAGCGGCTGGAATGGCGAACCCGAGCACAAGGAGAGGAGAAATGAGGTGCGTTTTCTAAACCTTTCCCGATCACACGGTGTACCATCTTCTGGGTTTCCCAGGCATGTTTTCGATGTAGGAAGATGCCCTTGAACCTGGAGATTTGGGACCCATGGGATGGGAACCACGCAGTATTACTTTAAAGGGTCTGCGTTTGCTCACCCAACCTCACCAATCCTCTCAGCCCCAAGAGTGTCCAGCCTTATGTCTCATCCAGCTGTGCGTCTAGATATGGTCAATCCAGGTTGCATCAGAGCCCCTGAATGGATTTTGTAAGTATTTCTCTCTCTTTCATTCTCTTTGTTTTATGGGTTTTTTTAAGCAATTTATTTTTATAATGGGGTTTAGCTGCTTTTCACTGCTGTGTTTATGCCGCTTTACACCCTCTTGATTCACTTCCAGAGAGATATCAATACATAGGTTGTAAGATTCTTACGAGTCAGATAGATTCTTGTGCGGTGAATAGGGGGTGTTGAGTCCATTTCACTGAGCAGGGTGTAGGTCTTGTCCATTACATATTTGGCTTATGGAACGGTATGTGAGCTAATTTCAAACCCTTGTTTTATGCATCACCCCACCTGACCTTTCCCGTTAAGCAGCCATAGTGTGTTTTCTAAACGTGTGACTCTGTTCTGTCTTGTAATTCAGTTCAAGGGTAGCGATTTTGACATTCCCTCTATAAGTGATATCTTAGGATAAGTGTCTTTTTCTGTGTGACTTATTTCACTTAGAGTCATCGTACCTAAATCCACTCATCATGCTTGCTGCTACTAGCCTTATGACATTGATTTCATGGCTGAGTGATATTCCATTGTGCATAAGTACCACATCTTCTTTATCCATTTTTCTCTTTCCTGGGCTATTTAAGGTGTACCGAAGTGGAGGTTCTTGTAAACAGAGCAGCCCTACACTTTGGGGTGCCTGTGTCTTGTGGATTTTCAGTTTTCCCAATGTATACGCCCATGAGTGGAAGTGCCCTATGCTCTCTAAGCTGTGTTTATTACATGTTTCAGGACACACCGGACACTTCTCCAGAGTGGCTGTTGGCAATTTACATCCCGCCCATCAGCGTAGCAAGGCTCCCATGTCTCCATGGCCTGTCCTGCATTTCTGGTTTTCACACTTTTTTCAGCATGGCCCTTTTGACCGATGGCAAGCGAGACTTCTTTGTAGTGCTGATTTGCCTTTCCGGCTTGCTTGGTTGGCCAAAAAGGGCGTATGCGTTTTTTCCTGAATATATTCAGGAGAAAACGCATACGCCCTTTTTGGCCAAGGGCATCATTGTCGACGTTTTGCTGCTTTTCATGTGCTTTAAAGGCGAGTCGCATCTACCTCCTGAAATCTGTTTCCTGCAATTCTGCCTTGCTTTCAAATCCTCTTCGTTGCCTTCCCTCAATATATTTGTGGACGAGAGTTATCATTTATAACTCTGCAGGTTTGTGAATTGCAGTGCCCCTGAGCTCCATTTGTCAACTCGCTTCTTTGGGAGCTGGCCGCAAAAGCGCAGGATTGCTTCAGGCCCTATTCTTGTTCCGGGGGCGCAGGCTGAGCCTGTGGTTCATTCTTCTTCCTGATGGGAAAATAGAGTGACCTGTGCCTGTCCCAACACTTAGAGCTAGTCTCTCATTGGTTCCCCCTCTTACCGTTCATCCTCAGGACAAATTGCAACCTGTACGAAACAGGAGGTTAACGGTGCTGATTCTCCACGTAGGGAGATTGTTAGTAAAGCGGCTGGAATGGCGAACCCGAGCACAAGGAGAGGAGAAATGAGGTGCGTTTTAGAAACCTTTCCCGATCACACGGTGTACCATCTTCTGGGTTTCCCAGGCATGTTTTCGATGTAGGAAGATGCCCTTGAACCTGGAGATTTGGGACCCATGGGATGGGTACCACGCAGTATTACTTTAAAGGGTCTGCGTTTGCTCACCCAACCTCACCAATCCTCTCAGCCCCAAGAGTGTCCAGCCTTATGTCTCATCCAGCTGTGCGTCTAGATATGGCCAATCCAGGTTGCATCAGAGCCCCTGAATGGATTTTGTAAGTATTTCTCTCTCTTTCATTCTCTTTGTTTTATAGGTTTTTTTAAGCAATTTATTTTTATAATGGGGTTTAGCTGCTTTTCACTGCTGTGTTTATGCCGCTTTACACCCTCTTGATTCACTTCCAGAGAGATATCAATACATAGGTTGTAAGATTCTTACGAGTCAGATATATTCTTGTGCGGTGAATAGGGGGTGTTGAGTCCATTTCACTGAGCAGGGTGTAGGTCTTGTCCATTACATATTTGGCTTATGGAACGGTATGTGAGCTAATTTCAAACCCTTGTTTTATGCATCACCCCACCTGACCTTTCCCGTTAAGCAGCCATAGTGTGTTTTCTAAACGTGTGACTCTGTTCTGTCTTGTAATTCAGTTCAAGGGTAGCGATTTTGACATTCCCTCTATAAGTGATATCTTAGGATAAGTGTCTTTTTCTGTGTGACTTATTTCACTTAGAGTCATCGTACCTAAATCCACTCATCATGCTTGCTGCTACTAGCCTTATGACATTGATTTCATGGCTGAGTGATATTCCATTGTGCATAAGTACCACATCTTCTTTATCCATTTTTCTCTTTCCTGGGCTATTTAAGGTGTACCGAAGTGGAGGTTCTTGTAAACAGAGCAGCCCTACACTTTGGGGTGCCTGTGTCTTGTGGATTTTCAGTTTTCCCAATGTATACGCCCATGAGTGGAAGTGCCCTATGCTCTCTAAGCTGTGTTTATTACATGTTTCAGGACACACCGGACACTTCTCCAGAGTGGCTGTTGGCAATTTACATCCCGCCCATCAGCGTAGCAAGGCTCCCATGTCTCCATGGCCTGTCCTGCATTTCTGGTTTTCACACTTTTTTCAGCATGGCCCTTTTGACCGATGGCAAGCGAGACTTCTTTGTAGTGCTGATTTGCCTTTCCGGCTTGCTTGGTTGGCCAAAAAGGGCGTATGCGTTTTTTCCTGAATATATTCAGGAGAAAACGCATACGCCCTTTTTGGCCAAGGGCATCATTGTCGACGTTTTGCTGCTTTTCATGTGCTTTAAAGGCGAGTCGCATCTACCTCCTGAAATCTGTTTCCTGCAATTCTGCCTTGCTTTCAAATCCTCTTCGTTGCCTTCCCTCAATATATTTGTGGACGAGAGTTATCATTTATAACTCTGCAGGTTTGTGAATTGCAGTGCCCCTGAGCTCCATTTGTCAACTCGCTTCTTTGGGAGCTGGCCGCAAAAGCGCAGGATTGCTTCAGGCCCTATTCTTGTTCCGGGGGCGCAGGCTGAGCCTGTGGTTCATTCTTCTTCCTGATGGGAAAATAGAGTGACCTGTGCCTGTCCCAACACTTAGAGCTAGTCTCTCATTGGTTCCCCCTCTTCCCGTTCATCCTCAGGACAAATTGCAACCTGTACGAAACAGGAGGTTAACGGTGCTGATTCTCCACGTAGGGAGATTGTTAGTAAAGCGGCTGGAATGGCGAACCCGAGCACAAGGAGAGGAGAAATGAGGTGCGTTTTAGAAACCTTTCCCGATCACACGGTGTACCATCTTCTGGGTTTCCCAGGCATGTTTTCGATGTAGGAAGATGCCCTTGAACCTGGAGATTTGGGACCCATGGGATGGGTACCACGCAGTATTACTTTAAAGGGTCTGCGTTTGCTCACCCAACCTCACCAATCCTCTCAGCCCCAAGAGTGTCCAGCCTTATGTCTCATCCAGCTGTGCGTCTAGATATGGCCAATCCAGGTTGCATCAGAGCCCCTGAATGGATTTTGTAAGTATTTCTCTCTCTTTCATTCTCTTTGTTTTATGGGTTTTTTAAAGCAATTTATTTTTATAATGGGGTTTAGCTGCTTTTCACTGCTGTGTTTATGCCGCTTTACACCCTCTTGATTCACTTCCAGAGAGATATCAATACATAGGTTGTAAGATTCTTACGAGTCAGATATATTCTTGTGCTGTGAATAGGCGGTGTTGAGTCCATTTCACTGAGCAGGGTGTAGATCTTGTCCATTACATATTTGGCTTATGGAACGGTATGTGAGCTAATTTCAAACCCTTGTTTTATGCATCACCCCACCTGACCTTTCCCGTTAAGCAGCCATAGTGTGTTTTCTAAACGTGTGACTCTGTTCTGTCTTGTAATTCAGTTCAAGGGTAGCGATTTTGACATTCCCTCTATAAGTGATATCTTAGGATAAGTGTCTTTTTCTGTGTGACTTATTTCACTTAGAGTCATCGTACCTAAATCCACTCATCATGCTTGCTGCTACTAGCCTTATGACATTGATTTCATGGCTGAGTGATATTCCATTGTGCATAAGTACCACATCTTCTTTATCCATTTTTCTCTTTCCTGGGCTATTTAAGGTGTACCGAAGTGGAGGTTCTTGTAAACAGAGCAGCCCTACACTTTGGGGTGCCTGTGTCTTGTGGATTTTCAGTTTTCCCAATGTATACGCCCATGAGTGGAAGTGCCCTATGCTCTCTAAGCTGTGTTTATTACATGTTTCAGGACACACCAGACACTTCTCCAGAGTGGCTGTTGGCAATTTACATCCCGCCCATCAGAGTAGCAAGGCTCCCATGTCTCCATGGCCTGTCCTGCATTTCTGGTTTTCACACTTTTTTCAGCATGGCCCTTTTGACCGATGGCAAGCGAGACTTCTTTGTAGTGCTGATTTGCCTTTCCGGCTTGCTTGGTTGGCCAAAAAGGGCGTATGCGTTTTTTCCTGAATATATTCAGGAGAAAACGCATACGCCCTTTTTGGCCAAGGGCATCATTGTCGACATTTTGCCGCTTTTCATGTGCTTTAAAGGCGAGTCGCATCTACCTCCTGAAATCTGTTTCCTGCAATTCTGCCTTGCTTTCAAATCCTCTTCGTTGCCTTCCCTCAGTATATTTGTGGACGAGAGTTATCATTTATAACTCTGCAGGTTTGTGAATTGCAGTGCCCCTGAGCTCCATTTGTCAACTCGCTTGTTTGGGAGCTGGCCGCAAAAGCGCAGGATTGCTTCAGGCCCTATTCTTGTTCCGGGGGCGCAGGCTGAGCCTGCGGTTCATTCTTCTTCCTGATGGGAAAATAGAGTGACCTGTGCCTGTCCCAACACTTAGAGCTAGTCTCTCATTGGTTCCCCCTCTTCCCGTTCATCCTCAGGACAAATTGCAACCTGTACGAAACAGGAGGTTAACGGTGCTGATTCTCCACGTAGGGAGATTGTTAGTAAAGCGGCTGGAATGGCGAACCCGAGCACAAGGAGAGGAGAAATGAGGTGCGTTTTCTAAACCTTTCCCGATCACACGGTGTACCATCTTCTGGGTTTCCCAGGCATGTTTTCGATGTAGGAAGATGCCCTTGAACCTGGAGATTTGGGACCCATGGGATGGGAACCACGCAGTATTACTTTAAAGGGTCTGCGTTTGCTCACCCAACCTCACCAATCCTCTCAGCCCCAAGAGTGTCCAGCCTTATGTCTCATCCAGCTGTGCGTCTAGATATGGTCAATCCAGGTTGCATCAGAGCCCCTGAATGGATTTTGTAAGTATTTCTCTCTCTTTCATTCTCTTTGTTTTATGGGTTTTTTTAAGCAATTTATTTTTATAATGGGGTTTAGCTGCTTTTCACTGCTGTGTTTATGCCGCTTTACACCCTCTTGATTCACTTCCAGAGAGATATCAATACATAGGTTGTAAGATTCTTACGAGTCAGATATATTCTTGTGCGGTGAATAGGGGGTGTTGAGTCCATTTCACTGAGCAGGGTGTAGGTCTTGTCCATTACATATTTGGCTTATGGAACGGTATGTGAGCTAATTTCAAACCCTTGTTTTATGCATCACCCCACCTGACCTTTCCCGTTAAGCAGCCATAGTGTGTTTTCTAAACGTGTGACTCTGTTCTGTCTTGTAATTCAGTTCAAGGGTAGCGATTTTGACATTCCCTCTATAAGTGATATCTTAGGATAAGTGTCTTTTTCTGTGTGACTTATTTCACTTAGAGTCATCGTACCTAAATCCACTCATCATGCTTGCTGCTACTAGCCTTATGACATTGATTTCATGGCTGAGTGATATTCCATTGTGCATAAGTACCACATCTTCTTTATCCATTTTTCTCTTTCCTGGGCTATTTAAGGTGTACCGAAGTGGAGGTTCTTGTAAACAGAGCAGCCCTACACTTTGGGGTGCCTGTGTCTTGTGGATTTTCAGTTTTCCCAATGTATACGCCCATGAGTGGAAGTGCCCTATGCTCTCTAAGCTGTGTTTATTACATGTTTCAGGACACACCGGACACTTCTCCAGAGTGGCTGTTGGCAATTTACATCCCGCCCATCAGCGTAGCAAGGCTCCCATGTCTCCATGGCCTGTCCTGCATTTCTGGTTTTCACACTTTTTTCAGCATGGCCCTTTTGACCGATGGCAAGCGAGACTTCTTTGTAGTGCTGATTTGCCTTTCCGGCTTGCTTGGTTGGCCAAAAAGGGCGTATGCGTTTTCTCCTGCTTATATTCAGGAAAAAACGCATACGCCCTTTTTGGCCAAGGGCATCATTGTCGACGTTTTGCCGCTTTTCATGTGCTTTAAAGGCGAGTCGCATCTACCTCCTGAAATCTGTTTCCTGCAATTCTGCCTTGCTTTCAAGTCCTCTTCGTTGCCTTCCATCAATATATTTGTGGACGAGAGTTATCATTTATAACTCTGCAGGTTTGTGAATTGCAGTGCCCCTAAGCTCCATTTGTCAACTCGCTCTTTTGGGAGCTGGCCGCAAAAGCGCAGGATTGCTTCAGGCCCTATTCTTGTTCCGGGGGCGCAGGCTGAGCCTGTGGTTCATTCTTCTTCCTGATGGGAAAATAGAGTGACCTGTGCCTGTCCCAACACTTAGAGCTAGTCTCTCATTGGTTCCCCCTCTTCCCGTTCATCCTCAGGACAAATTGCAACCTGTACGAAACAGGAGGTTAACGGTGCTGATTCTCCACGTAGGGAGATTGTTAGTAAAGCGGCTGGAATGGCGAACCCGAGCACAAGGAGAGGAGAAATGACGTGCGTTTTCTAAACCTTTCCCGATCACACGGTGTACCATCTTCTGGGTTTCCCAGGCATGTTTTCGATGTAGGAAGATGCCCTTGAACCTGGAGATTTGGGACCCATGGGATGGGTACCACGCAGTATTACTTTAAAGGGTCTGCGTTTGCTCACCCAACCCCACCAATCCTCTCAGCCCCAAGAGTGTCCAGCCTTATGTCTCATCCAGCTGTGCGTCTAGATATGGTCAATCCAGGTTGCATCAGAGCTCCTGAATGGATTTTGTAAGTATTTCTCTCTCTTTCATTGTCTTTGTTTTATGGGTTTTTTTAAGCAATTTATTTTTATAATGGGGTTTAGCTGCTTTTCACTGCTGTGTTTATGCCGCTTTATACCCTCTTGATTCACTTCCAGAGAGATATCAATACATAGGTTGTAAGATTCTTACGAGTCAGATATATTCTTGTGCGGTGAATAGGCGGTGTTGAGTCCATTTCACTGAGCAGGGTGTAGGTCTTGTCCATTACATATTTGGCTTATGGAACGGTATGTGAGCTAATTTCAAACCCTTGTTTTATGCATCACCCCACCTGACCTTTCCCGTTAAGCAGCCATAGTGTGTTTTCTAAACGTGTGACTCTGTTCTGTCTTGTAATTCAGTTCAAGGGTAGCGATTTTGACATTCCCTCTATAAGTGATATCTTAGGATAAGTGTCTTTTTCTGTGTGACTTATTTCACTTAGAGTCATCGTACCTAAATCCACTCATCATGCTTGCTGCTACTAGCCTTATGACATTGATTTCATGGCTGAGTGATATTCCATTGTGCATAAGTACCACATCTTCTTTATCCATTTTTCTCTTTCCTGGGCTATTTAAGGTGTACCGAAGTGGAGGTTCTTGTAAACAGAGCAGCCCTACACTTTGGGGTGCCTGTGTCTTGTGGATTTTCAGTTTTCCCAATGTATACGCCCATGAGTGGAAGTGCCCTATGCTCTCTAAGCTGTGTTTATTACATGTTTCAGGACACACCGGACACTTCTCCAGAGTGGCTGTTGGCAATTTACATCCCGCCCATCAGCGTAGCAAGGCTCCCATGTCTCCATGGCCTGTCCTGCATTTCTGGTTTTCACACTTTTTTCAGCATGGCCCTTTTGACCGATGGCAAGCGAGACTTCTTTGTAGTGCTGATTTGCCTTTCCGGCTTGCTTGGTTGGCCAAAAAGGGCGTATGCGTTTTTTCCTGAATATATTCAGGAGAAAACGCATACGCCCTTTTTGGCCAAGGGCATCATTGTCGACGTTTTGCCGCTTTTCATGTGCTTTAAAGGCGAGTCGCATCTACCTCCTGAAATCTGTTTCCTGCAATTCTGCCTTGCTTTCAAATCCTCTTCGTTGCCTTCCCTCAATATATTTGTGGACGAGAGTTATCATTTATAACTCTGCAGGTTTGTGAATTGCAGTGCCCCTGAGCTCCATTTGTCAACTCGCTTTTTTGGGAGCTGGCCGCAAAAGCGCAGGATTGCTTCAGGCCCTATTCTGGTTCCGGGGGGGCAGGCTGAGCCTGCGGTTCATTCTTCTTCCTGATGGAAAAATAGAGTGACCTGTGCCTGTCCCAACACTTAGAGCTAGTCTCTCATTGGTTCCCCCTCTTCCCGTTCATCCTCAGGACAAATTGCAACCTGTACGAAACAGGAGGTTAACGGTGCTGATTCTCCACGTAGGGAGATTGTTAGTAAAGCGGCTGGAATGGCGAACCCGAGCACAAGGAGAGGAGAAATGAGGTGCGTTTTCTAAACCTTTCCCGATCACACGGTGTACCATCTTCTGGGTTTCCCAGGCATGTTTTCGATGTAGGAAGATGCCCTTGAACCTGGAGATTTGGGACCCATGGGATGGGTACCACGCAGTATTACTTTAAAGGGTCTGCGTTTGCTCACCCAACCTCACTAATCCTCTCACCCCAAGAGTGTCCAGCCTTATGTCTCATCCAGCTGTTTGTCTAGATATGGTCTATCCAGGTTGCATCAGAGCCCCTGCATGGATTTTGTAAGAATTTCTCTCTCTTTCACTGTCTTTGTTTTATGGGGTTTTTTTGAAGTAAATTATTTTTATAATGGGGTTTAGCTGCTTTTCACTGCTGTGTTTATGCCTTTTTACATCCTCTTGATTCACTTCCAGAGAGATATCAATACATAGGTTTTAAGATTCTTACGAGTCAGATAGATTCTTGTGCGGTGAATAGGGGGTGTTGAGTCCATTTCACTGAGCAGGGTGTAGGTCTTGTCCATTACATATTTGGCTTATGGAACGGTATCTGAGCTAATTTCAAACCCTTGTTTTATGCATCACCCCACCTGACCTTTCCCGTTAAGCAGCCATAGTGTGTTTTCTAAACGTGTGACTCTGTTCTGTCTTGTAATTCAGTTCAAGGGTAGCGATTTTGACATTCCCTCTATAAGTGATATCTTAGGATAAGTGTCTTTTTCTGTGTGACTTATTTCACTTAGAGTCATCGTACCTAAATCCACTCATCATGCTTGCTGCTACTAGCCTTATGACATTGATTTCATGGCTGAGTGATATTCCATTGTGCATAAGTACCACATCTTCTTTATCCATTTTTCTCTTTCCTGGGCTATTTAAGGTGTACCGAAGTGGAGGTTCTTGTAAACAGTGCAGCCCTACACTTTGGGGTGCCTGTGTCTTGTGGATTTTCAGTTTTCCCAATGTGTACGCCCATGAGTGGAAGTGCCCTATGATCGCTAAGCTGTGTTTATTACATGTTTCAGGACACACCGGACACTTCTCCAGAGTGGCTGTTGGCAATTTACATCCCGCCCATCAGCGTAGCAAGGCTCCCATGTGTCCATGGCCTGTCCTGCATTTCTGGTTTTTACACTTTTTTCAGCATGGCCCTTTTGACCGATGGCAAGCGGGACTTCTTTGTAGTGCTGATTTGCCTTTCTGGCTTGCTTGGTTGTCCAAAAAGGGCGTATGCGTTTTTTCCTGCTTATATTCAGGAAAAAACGCATACGCTCTTTTTGGCCAAGGGCATCATTGTCGACGTTTTGCCGCTTTTCATGTGCTTTAAAGGCGGGTCGCATCTACCTCCTGAAATCTGTTTCCTGCAATTCTGCCTTGCTTTCAAGTCCTCTTCGTTGCCTTCCATCAATATATTTGTGGACGAGAGTTATCATTTATAACTCTGCAGGTTTGTGAATTGCAGTGCCCCTGAGCTCCATTTGTCAACTCGCTTGTTTGGGAGCTGGCCGCAAAAGCGCAGGATTGCTTCAGGCCCTATTCTTGTTCCGGGGGCGCAGGCTGAGCCTGTGGTTCATTCTTCTTCCTGATGGGAAAATAGAGTGACCTGTGCCTGTCCCAACACTTAGAGCTAGTCTCTCATTGGTTCCCCCTTTTCCCGTTCATCCTCAGGACAAATTGCAACCTGTACGAAACAGGAGGTTAACGGTGCTGATTCTCCACGTAGGGAGATTGTTAGTAAAGCGGCTGGAATGGCGAACCCGAGCACAAGGAGAGGAGAAATGAGGTGCGTTTTAGAAACCTTTCCCGATCACACGGTGTACCATCTTCTGGGTTTCCCAGGCATGTTTTCGATGTAGGAAGATGCCCTTGAACCTGGAGATTTGGGACCCATGGGATGGGAACCACGCAGTATTACTTTAAAGGGTCTGCGTTTGCTCACCCAACCTCACCAATCCTCTCAGCCCCAAGAGTGTCCAGCCTTATGTCTCATCCAGCTGTGCGTCTAGATATGGTCAATCCAGGTTGCATCAGAGCCCCTGAATGGATTTTGTAAGTATTTCTCTCTCTTTCATTCTCTTTGTTTTATGGGTTTTTTTAAGCAATTTATTTTTATAATGGGGTTTAGCTGCTTTTCACTGCTGTGTTTATGCTGCTTTACACCCTCTTGATTCACTTCCAGAGAGATATCAATACATAGGTTGTAAGATTCTTACGAGTCAGATATATTCTTGTGCGGTGAATAGGGGGTGTTGAGTCCATTTCACTGAGCAGGGTGTAGGTCTTGTCCATTACATATTTGGCTTATGGAACGGTATGTGAGCTAATTTCAAACCCTTGTTTTATGCATCACCCCACCTGACCTTTCCCGTTAAGCAGCCATAGTGTGTTTTCTAAACGTGTGACTCTGTTCTGTCTTGTAATTCAGTTCAAGGGTAGCGATTTTGACATTCCCTCTATAAGTGATATCTTAGGATAAGTGTCTTTTTCTGTGTGACTTATTTCACTTAGAGTCATCGTACCTAAATCCACTCATCATGCTTGCTGCTACTAGCCTTATGACATTGATTTCATGGCTGAGTGATATTCCATTGTGCATAAGTACCACATCTTCTTTATCCATTTTTCTCTTTCCTGGGCTATTTAAGGTGTACCGAAGTGGAGGTTCTTGTAAACAGAGCAGCCCTACACTTTGGGGTGCCTGTGTCTTGTGGATTTTCAGTTTTCCCAATGTATACGCCCATGAGTGGAAGTGCCCTATTCTCTCTAAGCTGTGTTTATTACATGTTTCAGGACACACCGGACACTTCTCCAGAGTGGCTGTTGGCAATTTACATCCCGCCCATCAGCGTAGCAAGGCTCCCATGTCTCCATGGCCTGTCCTGCATTTCTGGTTTTCACACTTTTTTCAGCATGGCCCTTTTGACCGATGGCAAGCGAGACTTCTTTGTAGTGCTGATTTGCCTTTCCGGCTTGCTTGGTTGGCCAAAAAGGGCGTATGCGTTTTTTCCTGAATATATTCAGGAGAAAACGCATACGCCCTTTTTGGCCAAGGGCATCATTGTCGACGTTTTGCCGCTTTTCATGTGCTTTAAAGGCGAGTCGCATCTACCTCCTGAAATCTGTTTCCTGCAATTCTGCCTTGCTTTCAAATCCTCTTCGTTGCCTTCCCTCAATATATTTGTGGACGAGAGTTATCATTTATAACTCTGCAGGTTTGTGAATTGCAGTGCCCCTGAGCTCCATTTGTCAACTCGCTTCTTTGGGAGCTGGCCGCAAAAGCGCAGGATTGCTTCAGGCCCTATTCTTGTTCCGGGGGCGCAGGCTGAGCCTGTGGTTCATTCTTCTTCCTGATGGGAAAATAGAGTGACCTGTGCCTGTCCCAACACTTAGAGCTAGTCTCTCATTGGTTCCCCCTCTTCCCGTTCATCCTCAGGACAAATTGCAACCTGTACGAAACAGGAGGTTAACGGTGCTGATTCTCCACGTAGGGAGATTGTTAGTAAAGCGGCTGGAATGGCGAACCCGAGCACAAGGAGAGGAGAAATGAGGTGCGTTTTAGAAACCTTTCCCGATCACACGGTGTACCATCTTCTGGGTTTCCCAGGCATGTTTTCGATGTAGGAAGATGCCCTTGAACCTGGAGATTTGGGACCCATGGGATGGGTACCACGCAGTATTACTTTAAAGGGTCTGCGTTTGCTCACCCAACCTCACCAATCCTCTCAGCCCCAAGAGTGTCCAGCCTTATGTCTCATCCAGCTGTGCGTCTAGATATGGCCAATCCAGGTTGCATCAGAGCCCCTGAATGGATTTTGTAAGTATTTCTCTCTCTTTCATTCTCTTTGTTTTATGGGTTTTTTAAAGCAATTTATTTTTATAATGGGGTTTAGCTGCTTTTCACTGCTGTGTTTATGCCGCTTTACACCCTCTTGATTCACTTCCAGAGAGATATCAATACATAGGTTGTAAGATTCTTACGAGTCAGATATATTCTTGTGCTGTGAATAGGCGGTGTTGAGTCCATTTCACTGAGCAGGGTGTAGATCTTGTCCATTACATATTTGGCTTATGGAACGGTATGTGAGCTAATTTCAAACCCTTGTTTTATGCATCACCCCACCTGACCTTTCCCGTTAAGCAGCCATAGTGTGTTTTCTAAACGTGTGACTCTGTTCTGTCTTGTAATTCAGTTCAAGGGTAGCGATTTTGACATTCCCTCTATAAGTGATATCTTAGGATAAGTGTCTTTTTCTGTGTGACTTATTTCACTTAGAGTCATCGTACCTAAATCCACTCATCATGCTTGCTGCTACTAGCCTTATGACATTGATTTCATGGCTGAGTGATATTCCATTGTGCATAAGTACCACATCTTCTTTATCCATTTTTCTCTTTCCTGGGCTATTTAAGGTGTACCGAAGTGGAGGTTCTTGTAAACAGAGCAGCCCTACACTTTGGGGTGCCTGTGTCTTGTGGATTTTCAGTTTTCCCAATGTATACGCCCATGAGTGGAAGTGCCCTATGCTCTCTAAGCTGTGTTTATTACATGTTTCAGGACACACCGGACACTTCTCCAGAGTGGCTGTTGGCAATTTACATCCCGCCCATCAGCGTAGCAAGGCTCCCATGTCTCCATGGCCTGTCCTGCATTTCTGGTTTTTACACTTTTTTCAGCATGGCCCTTTTGACCGATGGCAAGCGGGACTTCTTTGTAGTGCTGATTTGCCTTTCTGGCTTGCTTGGTTGTCCAAAAAGGGCGTATGCGTTTTTTCCTGCTTATATTCAGGAAAAAACGCATACGCCCTTTTTGGCCAAGGGCATCATTGTCGACGTTTTGCCGCTTTTCATGTGCTTTAAAGGCGAGTCGCATCTACCTCCTGAAATCTGTTTCCTGCAATTCTGCCTTGCTTTCAAGTCCTCTTCGTTGCCTTCCATCAATATATTTGTGGACGAGAGTTATCATTTATAACTCTGCAGGTTTGTGAATTGCAGTGCCCCTGAGCTCCATTTGTCAACTCGCTTGTTTGGGAGCTGGCCGCAAAAGCGCAGGATTGCTTCAGGCCCTATTCTTGTTCCGGGGGCGCAGGCTGAGCCTGTGGTTCATTCTTCTTCCTGATGGGAAAATAGAGTGACCTGTGCCTGTCCCAACACTTAGAGCTAGTCTCTCATTGGTTCCCCCTTTTCCCGTTCATCCTCAGGACAAATTGCAACCTGTACGAAACAGGAGGTTAACGGTGCTGATTCTCCACGTAGGGAGATTGTTAGTAAAGCGGCTGGAATGGCGAACCCGAGCACAAGGAGAGGAGAAATGAGGTGCGTTTTAGAAACCTTTCCCGATCACACGGTGTACCATCTTCTGGGTTTCCCAGGCATGTTTTCGATGTAGGAAGATGCCCTTGAACCTGGAGATTTGGGACCCATGGGATGGGAACCACGCAGTATTACTTTAAAGGGTCTGCGTTTGCTCACCCAACCTCACCAATCCTCTCAGCCCCAAGAGTGTCCAGCCTTATGTCTCATCCAGCTGTGCGTCTAGATATGGTCAATCCAGGTTGCATCAGAGCCCCTGAATGGATTTTGTAAGTATTTCTCTCTCTTTCATTCTCTTTGTTTTATGGGTTTTTTTAAGCAATTTATTTTTATAATGGGGTTTAGCTGCTTTTCACTGCTGTGTTTATGCCGCTTTACACCCTCTTGATTCACTTCCAGAGAGATATCAATACATAGGTTGTAAGATTCTTACGAGTCAGATATATTCTTGTGCGGTGAATAGGGGGTGTTGAGTCCATTTCACTGAGCAGGGTGTAGGTCTTGTCCATTACATATTTGGCTTATGGAACGGTATGTGAGCTAATTTCAAACCCTTGTTTTATGCATCACCCCACCTGACCTTTCCCGTTAAGCAGCCATAGTGTGTTTTCTAAACGTGTGACTCTGTTCTGTCTTGTAATTCAGTTCAAGGGTAGCGATTTTGACATTCCCTCTATAAGTGATATCTTAGGATAAGTGTCTTTTTCTGTGTGACTTATTTCACTTAGAGTCATCGTACCTAAATCCACTCATCATGCTTGCTGCTACTAGCCTTATGACATTGATTTCATGGCTGAGTGATATTCCATTGTGCATAAGTACCACATCTTCTTTATCCATTTTTCTCTTTCCTGGGCTATTTAAGGTGTACCGAAGTGGAGGTTCTTGTAAACAGTGCAGCCCTACACTTTGGGGTGCCTGTGTCTTGTGGATTTTCAGTTTTCCCAATGTATACGCCCATGAGTGGAAGTGCCCTATGCTCTCTAAGCTGTGTTTATTACATGTTTCAGGACACACCGGACACTTCTCCAGAGTGGCTGTTGGCAATTTACATCCCGCCCATCAGCGTAGCAAGGCTCCCATGTCTCCATGGCCTGTCCTGCATTTCTGGTTTTCACACTTTTTTCAGCATGGCCCTTTTGACCGATGGCAAGCGAGACTTCTTTGTAGTGCTGATTTGCCTTTCCGGCTTGCTTGGTTGGCCAAAAAGGGCGT
Source organism: Eubalaena glacialis (assembly GCF_028564815.1). Classification (NCBI taxonomy): domain Eukaryota; kingdom Metazoa; phylum Chordata; class Mammalia; order Artiodactyla; family Balaenidae; genus Eubalaena; species Eubalaena glacialis. The sequence continues at coordinate 70,900,962 of NC_083718.1, read as the reverse complement.
ATGCGTTTTTTCCTGAATATATTCAGGAGAAAACGCATACGCCCTTTTTGGCCAAGGGCATCATTGTCGACATTTTGCCGGTTTCATGTGCTTTAAAGGCGAGTCGCATCTACCTCCTGAAATCTGTTTCCTGCAATTCTGCCTTGCTTTCAAATCCTCTTCGTTGCCTTCCCTCAGTATATTTGTGGACGAGAGTTATCATTTATAACTCTGCAGGTTTGTGAATTGCAGTGCCCCTGCGCTCCATTTGTCAACTCGCTTGTTTGGGAGCTGGCCGCAAAAGCGCAGGATTGCTTCAGGCCCTATTCTTGTTCCGGGGGCGCAGGCTGAGCCTGTGGTTCATTCTTCTTCCTGATGGGAAAATAGAGTGACCTGTGCCTGTCCCAACACTTAGAGCTAGTCTCTCATTGGTTCCCCCTCTTCCCGTTCATCCTCAGGACAAATTGCAACCTGTACGAAACAGGAGGTTAACGGTGCTGATTCTCCACGTAGGGAGATTGTTAGTAAAGCGGCTGGAATGGCGAACCCGAGCACAAGGAGAGGAGAAATGAGGTGCGTTTTCTAAACCTTTCCCGATCACACGGTGTACCATCTTCTGGGTTTCCCAGGCATGTTTTCGATGTAGGAAGATGCCCTTGAACCTGGAGATTTGGGACCCATGGGATGGGAACCACGCAGTATTACTTTAAAGGGTCTGCGTTTGCTCACCCAACCTCACCAATCCTCTCAGCCCCAAGAGTGTCCAGCCGTATGTCTCATCCAGCTGTGCGTCTAGATATGGTCAATCCAGGTTGCATCAGAGCCCCTGAATGGATTTTGTAAGTATTTCTCTCTCTTTCATTCTCTTTGTTTTATGGGTTTTTTTAAGCAATTTATTTTTATAATGGGGTTTAGCTGCTTTTCACTGCTGTGTTTATGCCGCTTTACACCCTCTTGATTCACTTCCAGAGAGATATCAATACATAGGTTGTAAGATTCTTACGAGTCAGATATATTCTTGTGCGGTGAATAGGGGGTGTTGAGTCCATTTCACTGAGCAGGGTGTAGGTCTTGTCCATTACATATTTGGCTTATGGAACGGTATGTGAGCTAATTTCAAACCCTTGTTTTATGCATCACCCCACCTGACCTTTCCCGTTAAGCAGCCATAGTGTGTTTTCTAAACGTGTGACTCTGTTCTGTCTTGTAATTTAGTTTAAGGGTAGCGATTTTGACATTCCCTCTATAAGTGATATCTTAGGATAAGTGTCTTTTTCTGTGTGACTTATTTCACTTAGAGTCATCGTACCTAAATCCACTCATCATGCTTGCTGCTACTAGCCTTATGACATTGATTTCATGGCTGAGTGATATTCCATTGTGCATAAGTACCACATCTTCTTTATCCATTTTTCTCTTTCCTGGGCTATTTAAGGTGTACCGAAGTGGAGGTTCTTGTAAACAGAGCAGCCCTACACTTTGGGGTGCCTGTGTCTTGTGGATTTTCAGTTTTCCCAATGTATACGCCCATGAGTGGAAGTGCCCTATGCTCTCTAAGCTGTGTTTATTACATGTTTCAGGACACACCGGACACTTCTCCAGAGTGGCTGTTGGCAATTTACATCCCGCCCATCAGCGTAGCAAGGCTCCCATGTCTCCATGGCCTGTCCTGCATTTCTGGTTTTCACACTTTTTTCAGCATGGCCCTTTTGACCTATGGCAAGCGAGACTTCTTTGTAGTGCTGATTTGCCTTTCCGGCTTGCTTGGTTGGCCAAAAAGGGCGTATGCGTTTTCTCCTGCTTATATTCAGGAAAAAACGCATACGCCCTTTTTGGCCAAGGGCATCATTGTCGACGTTTTGCCGCTTTTCATGTGCTTTAAAGGCGGGTCGCATCTACCTCCTGAAATCTGTTTCCTGCAATTCTGCCTTGCTTTCAAGTCCTCTTCGTTGCCTTCCATCAATATATTTGTGGACGAGAGTTATCATTTATAACTCTGCAGGTTTGTGAATTGCAGTGCCCCTGAGCTCCATTTGTCAACTCGCTCTTTTGGGAGCTGGCCGCAAAAGCGCAGGATTGCTTCAGGCCCTATTCTTGTTCCGGGGGCGCAGGCTGAGCCTGTGGTTCATTCTTCTTCCTGATGGGAAAATAGAGTGACCTGTGCCTGTCCCAACACTTAGAGCTAGTCTCTCATTGGTTCCCCCTCTTCCCGTTCATCCTCAGGACAAATTGCAACCTGTACGAAACAGGAGGTTAACGGTGCTGATTCTCCACGTAGGGAGATTGTTAGTAAAGCGGCTGGAATGGCGAACCCGAGCACAAGGAGAGGAGAAATGACGTGCGTTTTCTAAACCTTTCCCGATCACACGGTGTACCATCTTCTGGGTTTCCCAGGCATGTTTTCGATGTAGGAAGATGCCCTTGAACCTGGAGATTTGGGACCCATGGGATGGGTACCACGCAGTATTACTTTAAAGGGTCTGCGTTTGCTCACCCAACCTCACCAATCCTCTCAGCCCCAAGAGTGTCCAGCCTTATGTCTCATCCAGCTGTGCGTCTAGATATGGTCAATCCAGGTTGCATCAGAGCTCCTGAATGGATTTTGTAAGTATTTCTCTCTCTTTCATTGTCTTTGTTTTATGGGTTTTTTTAAGCAATTTATTTTTATAATGGGGTTTAGCTGCTTTTCACTGCTGTGTTTATGCCGCTTTATACCCTCTTGATTCACTTCCAGAGAGATATCAATACATAGGTTGTAAGATTCTTACGAGTCAGATATATTCTTGTGCGGTGAATAGGCGGTGTTGAGTCCATTTCACTGAGCAGGGTGTAGGTCTTGTCCATTACATATTTGGCTTATGGAACGGTATGTGAGCTAATTTCAAACCCTTGTTTTATGCATCACCCCACCTGACCTTTCCCGTTAAGCAGCCATAGTGTGTTTTCTAAACGTGTGACTCTGTTCTGTCTTGTAATTCAGTTCAAGGGTAGCGATTTTGACATTCCCTCTATAAGTGATATCTTAGGATAAGTGTCTTTTTCTGTGTGACTTATTTCACTTAGAGTCATCGTACCTAAATCCACTCATCATGCTTGCTGCTACTAGCCTTATGACATTGATTTCATGGCTGAGTGATATTCCATTGTGCATAAGTACCACATCTTCTTTATCCATTTTTCTCTTTCCTGGGCTATTTAAGGTGTACCGAAGTGGAGGTTCTTGTAAACAGAGCAGCCCTACACTTTGGGGTGCCTGTGTCTTGTGGATTTTCAGTTTTCCCAATGTATACGCCCATGAGTGGAAGTGCCCTATGCTCTCTAAGCTGTGTTTATTACATGTTTCAGGACACACCGGACACTTCTCCAGAGTGGCTGTTGGCAATTTACATCCCGCCCATCAGCGTAGCAAGGCTCCCATGTCTCCATGGCCTGTCCTGCATTTCTGGTTTTCACACTTTTTTCAGCATGGCCCTTTTGACCGATGGCAAGCGAGACTTCTTTGTAGTGCTGATTTGCCTTTCCGGCTTGCTTGGTTGGCCAAAAAGGGCGTATGCGTTTTTTCCTGAATATATTCAGGAGAAAACGCATACGCCCTTTTTGGCCAAGGGCATCATTGTCGACGTTTTGCCGCTTTTCATGTGCTTTAAAGGCGAGTCGCATCTACCTCCTGAAATCTGTTTCCTGCAATTCTGCCTTGCTTTCAAATCCTCTTCGTTGCCTTCCCTCAATATATTTGTGGACGAGAGTTATCATTTATAACTCTGCAGGTTTGTGAATTGCAGTGCCCCTGAGCTCCATTTGTCAACTCGCTTTTTTGGGAGCTGGCCGCAAAAGCGCAGGATTGCTTCAGGCCCTATTCTGGTTCCGGGGGGGCAGGCTGAGCCTGCGGTTCATTCTTCTTCCTGATGGAAAAATAGAGTGACCTGTGCCTGTCCCAACACTTAGAGCTAGTCTCTCATTGGTTCCCCCTCTTCCCGTTCATCCTCAGGACAAATTGCAACCTGTACGAAACAGGAGGTTAACGGTGCTGATTCTCCACGTAGGGAGATTGTTAGTAAAGCGGCTGGAATGGCGAACCCGAGCACAAGGAGAGGAGAAATGAGGTGCGTTTTCTAAACCTTTCCCGATCACACGGTGTACCATCTTCTGGGTTTCCCAGGCATGTTTTCGATGTAGGAAGATGCCCTTGAACCTGGAGATTTGGGACCCATGGGATGGGTACCACGCAGTATTACTTTAAAGGGTCTGCGTTTGCTCACCCAACCTCACTAATCCTCTCACCCCAAGAGTGTCCAGCCTTATGTCTCATCCAGCTGTTTGTCTAGATATGGTCTATCCAGGTTGCATCAGAGCCCCTGCATGGATTTTGTAAGAATTTCTCTCTCTTTCACTGTCTTTGTTTTATGGGGTTTTTTTGAAGTAAATTATTTTTATAATGGGGTTTAGCTGCTTTTCACTGCTGTGTTTATGCCTTTTTACATCCTCTTGATTCACTTCCAGAGAGATATCAATACATAGGTTTTAAGATTCTTACGAGTCAGATAGATTCTTGTGCGGTGAATAGGGGGTGTTGAGTCCATTTCACTGAGCAGGGTGTAGGTCTTGTCCATTACATATTTGGCTTATGGAACGGTATCTGAGCTAATTTCAAACCCTTGTTTTATGCATCACCCCACCTGACCTTTCCCGTTAAGCAGCCATAGTGTGTTTTCTAAACGTGTGACTCTGTTCTGTCTTGTAATTCAGTTCAAGGGTAGCGATTTTGACATTCCCTCTATAAGTGATATCTTAGGATAAGTGTCTTTTTCTGTGTGACTTATTTCACTTAGAGTCATCGTACCTAAATCCACTCATCATGCTTGCTGCTACTAGCCTTATGACATTGATTTCATGGCTGAGTGATATTCCATTGTGCATAAGTACCACATCTTCTTTATCCATTTTTCTCTTTCCTGGGCTATTTAAGGTGTACCGAAGTGGAGGTTCTTGTAAACAGTGCAGCCCTACACTTTGGGGTGCCTGTGTCTTGTGGATTTTCAGTTTTCCCAATGTATACGCCCATGAGTGGAAGTGCCCTATGATCGCTAAGCTGTGTTTATTACATGTTTCAGGACACACCGGACACTTCTCCAGAGTGGCTGTTGGCAATTTACATCCCGCCCATCAGCGTAGCAAGGCTCCCATGTCTCCATGGCCTGTCCTGCATTTCTGGTTTTTACACTTTTTTCAGCATGGCCCTTTTGACCGATGGCAAGCGGGACTTCTTTGTAGTGCTGATTTGCCTTTCTGGCTTGCTTGGTTGTCCAAAAAGGGCGTATGCGTTTTTTCCTGCTTATATTCAGGAAAAAACGCATACGCCCTTTTTGGCCAAGGGCATCATTGTCGACGTTTTGCCGCTTTTCATGTGCTTTAAAGGCGGGTCGCATCTACCTCCTGAAATCTGTTTCCTGCAATTCTGCCTTGCTTTCAAGTCCTCTTCGTTGCCTTCCATCAATATATTTGTGGACGAGAGTTATCATTTATAACTCTGCAGGTTTGTGAATTGCAGTGCCCCTGAGCTCCATTTGTCAACTCGCTTGTTTGGGAGCTGGCCGCAAAAGCGCAGGATTGCTTCAGGCCCTATTCTTGTTCCGGGGGCGCAGGCTGAGCCTGTGGTTCATTCTTCTTCCTGATGGGAAAATAGAGTGACCTGTGCCTGTCCCAACACTTAGAGCTAGTCTCTCATTGGTTCCCCCTTTTCCCGTTCATCCTCAGGACAAATTGCAACCTGTACGAAACAGGAGGTTAACGGTGCTGATTCTCCACGTAGGGAGATTGTTAGTAAAGCGGCTGGAATGGCGAACCCGAGCACAAGGAGAGGAGAAATGAGGTGCGTTTTAGAAACCTTTCCCGATCACACGGTGTACCATCTTCTGGGTTTCCCAGGCATGTTTTCGATGTAGGAAGATGCCCTTGAACCTGGAGATTTGGGACCCATGGGATGGGAACCACGCAGTATTACTTTAAAGGGTCTGCGTTTGCTCACCCAACCTCACCAATCCTCTCAGCCCCAAGAGTGTCCAGCCTTATGTCTCATCCAGCTGTGCGTCTAGATATGGTCAATCCAGGTTGCATCAGAGCCCCTGAATGGATTTTGTAAGTATTTCTCTCTCTTTCATTCTCTTTGTTTTATGGGTTTTTTTAAGCAATTTATTTTTATAATGGGGTTTAGCTGCTTTTCACTGCTGTGTTTATGCTGCTTTACACCCTCTTGATTCACTTCCAGAGAGATATCAATACATAGGTTGTAAGATTCTTACGAGTCAGATATATTCTTGTGCGGTGAATAGGGGGTGTTGAGTCCATTTCACTGAGCAGGGTGTAGGTCTTGTCCATTACATATTTGGCTTATGGAACGGTATGTGAGCTAATTTCAAACCCTTGTTTTATGCATCACCCCACCTGACCTTTCCCGTTAAGCAGCCATAGTGTGTTTTCTAAACGTGTGACTCTGTTCTGTCTTGTAATTCAGTTCAAGGGTAGCGATTTTGACATTCCCTCTATAAGTGATATCTTAGGATAAGTGTCTTTTTCTGTGTGACTTATTTCACTTAGAGTCATCGTACCTAAATCCACTCATCATGCTTGCTGCTACTAGCCTTATGACATTGATTTCATGGCTGAGTGATATTCCATTGTGCATAAGTACCACATCTTCTTTATCCATTTTTCTCTTTCCTGGGCTATTTAAGGTGTACCGAAGTGGAGGTTCTTGTAAACAGAGCAGCCCTACACTTTGGGGTGCCTGTGTCTTGTGGATTTTCAGTTTTCCCAATGTATACGCCCATGAGTGGAAGTGCCCTATTCTCTCTAAGCTGTGTTTATTACATGTTTCAGGACACACCGGACACTTCTCCAGAGTGGCTGTTGGCAATTTACATCCCGCCCATCAGCGTAGCAAGGCTCCCATGTCTCCATGGCCTGTCCTGCATTTCTGGTTTTCACACTTTTTTCAGCATGGCCCTTTTGACCGATGGCAAGCGAGACTTCTTTGTAGTGCTGATTTGCCTTTCCGGCTTGCTTGGTTGGCCAAAAAGGGCGTATGCGTTTTTTCCTGAATATATTCAGGAGAAAACGCATACGCCCTTTTTGGCCAAGGGCATCATTGTCGACATTTTGCCGGTTTCATGTGCTTTAAAGGCGAGTCGCATCTACCTCCTGAAATCTGTTTCCTGCAATTCTGCCTTGCTTTCAAATCCTCTTCGTTGCCTTCCCTCAGTATATTTGTGGACGAGAGTTATCATTTATAACTCTGCAGGTTTGTGAATTGCAGTGCCCCTGCGCTCCATTTGTCAACTCGCTTGTTTGGGAGCTGGCCGCAAAAGCGCAGGATTGCTTCAGGCCCTATTCTTGTTCCGGGGGCGCAGGCTGAGCCTGTGGTTCATTCTTCTTCCTGATGGGAAAATAGAGTGACCTGTGCCTGTCCCAACACTTAGAGCTAGTCTCTCATTGGTTCCCCCTCTTCCCGTTCATCCTCAGGACAAATTGCAACCTGTACGAAACAGGAGGTTAACGGTGCTGATTCTCCACGTAGGGAGATTGTTAGTAAAGCGGCTGGAATGGCGAACCCGAGCACAAGGAGAGGAGAAATGAGGTGCGTTTTCTAAACCTTTCCCGATCACACGGTGTACCATCTTCTGGGTTTCCCAGGCATGTTTTCGATGTAGGAAGATGCCCTTGAACCTGGAGATTTGGGACCCATGGGATGGGAACCACGCAGTATTACTTTAAAGGGTCTGCGTTTGCTCACCCAACCTCACCAATCCTCTCAGCCCCAAGAGTGTCCAGCCGTATGTCTCATCCAGCTGTGCGTCTAGATATGGTCAATCCAGGTTGCATCAGAGCCCCTGAATGGATTTTGTAAGTATTTCTCTCTCTTTCATTCTCTTTGTTTTATGGGTTTTTTTAAGCAATTTATTTTTATAATGGGGTTTAGCTGCTTTTCACTGCTGTGTTTATGCCGCTTTACACCCTCTTGATTCACTTCCAGAGAGATATCAATACATAGGTTGTAAGATTCTTACGAGTCAGATATATTCTTGTGCGGTGAATAGGGGGTGTTGAGTCCATTTCACTGAGCAGGGTGTAGGTCTTGTCCATTACATATTTGGCTTATGGAACGGTATGTGAGCTAATTTCAAACCCTTGTTTTATGCATCACCCCACCTGACCTTTCCCGTTAAGCAGCCATAGTGTGTTTTCTAAACGTGTGACTCTGTTCTGTCTTGTAATTTAGTTTAAGGGTAGCGATTTTGACATTCCCTCTATAAGTGATATCTTAGGATAAGTGTCTTTTTCTGTGTGACTTATTTCACTTAGAGTCATCGTACCTAAATCCACTCATCATGCTTGCTGCTCCTAGCCTTATGACATTGATTTCATGGCTGAGTGATATTCCATTGTGCATAAGTACCACATCTTCTTTATCCATTTTTCTCTTTCCTGGGCTATTTAAGGTGTACCGAAGTGGAGGTTCTTGTAAACAGAGCAGCCCTACACTTTGGGGTGCCTGTGTCTTGTGGATTTTCAGTTTTCCCAATGTATACGCCCATGAGTGGAAGTGCCCTATGCTCTCTAAGCTGTGTTTATTACATGTTTCAGGACACACCGGACACTTCTCCAGAGTGGCTGTTGGCAATTTACATCCCGCCCATCAGCGTAGCAAGGCTCCCATGTCTCCATGGCCTGTCCTGCATTTCTGGTTTTCACACTTTTTTCAGCATGGCCCTTTTGACCGATGGCAAGCGAGACTTCTTTGTAGTGCTGATTTGCCTTTCCGGCTTGCTTGGTTGGCCAAAAAGGGCGTATGCGTTTTCTCCTGCTTATATTCAGGAAAAAACGCATACGCCCTTTTTGGCCAAGGGCATCATTGTCGACGTTTTGCCGCTTTTCATGTGCTTTAAAGGCGGGTCGCATCTACCTCCTGAAATCTGTTTCCTGCAATTCTGCCTTGCTTTCAAGTCCTCTTCGTTGCCTTCCATCAATATATTTGTGGACGAGAGTTATCATTTATAACTCTGCAGGTTTGTGAATTGCAGTGCCCCTGAGCTCCATTTGTCAACTCGCTCTTTTGGGAGCTGGCCGCAAAAGCGCAGGATTGCTTCAGGCCCTATTCTTGTTCCGGGGGCGCAGGCTGAGCCTGTGGTTCATTCTTCTTCCTGATGGGAAAATAGAGTGACCTGTGCCTGTCCCAACACTTAGAGCTAGTCTCTCATTGGTTCCCCCTCTTCCCGTTCATCCTCAGGACAAATTGCAACCTGTACGAAACAGGAGGTTAACGGTGCTGATTCTCCACGTAGGGAGATTGTTAGTAAAGCGGCTGGAATGGCGAACCCGAGCACAAGGAGAGGAGAAATGACGTGCGTTTTCTAAACCTTTCCCGATCACACGGTGTACCATCTTCTGGGTTTCCCAGGCATGTTTTCGATGTAGGAAGATGCCCTTGAACCTGGAGATTTGGGACCCATGGGATGGGTACCACGCAGTATTACTTTAAAGGGTCTGCGTTTGCTCACCCAACCTCACCAATCCTCTCAGCCCCAAGAGTGTCCAGCCTTATGTCTCATCCAGCTGTGCGTCTAGATATGGTCAATCCAGGTTGCATCAGAGCTCCTGAATGGATTTTGTAAGTATTTCTCTCTCTTTCATTGTCTTTGTTTTATGGGTTTTTTTAAGCAATTTATTTTTATAATGGGGTTTAGCTGCTTTTCACTGCTGTGTTTATGCCGCTTTATACCCTCTTGATTCACTTCCAGAGAGATATCAATACATAGGTTGTAAGATTCTTACGAGTCAGATATATTCTTGTGCGGTGAATAGGCGGTGTTGAGTCCATTTCACTGAGCAGGGTGTAGGTCTTGTCCATTACATATTTGGCTTATGGAACGGTATGTGAGCTAATTTCAAACCCTTGTTTTATGCATCACCCCACCTGACCTTTCCCGTTAAGCAGCCATAGTGTGTTTTCTAAACGTGTGACTCTGTTCTGTCTTGTAATTCAGTTCAAGGGTAGCGATTTTGACATTCCCTCTATAAGTGATATCTTAGGATAAGTGTCTTTTTCTGTGTGACTTATTTCACTTAGAGTCATCGTACCTAAATCCACTCATCATGCTTGCTGCTACTAGCCTTATGACATTGATTTCATGGCTGAGTGATATTCCATTGTGCATAAGTACCACATCTTCTTTATCCATTTTTCTCTTTCCTGGGCTATTTAAGGTGTACCGAAGTGGAGGTTCTTGTAAACAGAGCAGCCCTACACTTTGGGGTGCCTGTGTCTTGTGGATTTTCAGTTTTCCCAATGTATACGCCCATGAGTGGAAGTGCCCTATGCTCTCTAAGCTGTGTTTATTACATGTTTCAGGACACACCGGACACTTCTCCAGAGTGGCTGTTGGCAATTTACATCCCGCCCATCAGCGTAGCAAGGCTCCCATGTCTCCATGGCCTGTCCTGCATTTCTGGTTTTCACACTTTTTTCAGCATGGCCCTTTTGACCGATGGCAAGCGAGACTTCTTTGTAGTGCTGATTTGCCTTTCCGGCTTGCTTGGTTGGCCAAAAAGGGCGTATGCGTTTTTTCCTGAATATATTCAGGAGAAAACGCATACGCCCTTTTTGGCCAAGGGCATCATTGTCGACGTTTTGCCGCTTTTCATGTGCTTTAAAGGCGAGTCGCATCTACCTCCTGAAATCTGTTTCCTGCAATTCTGCCTTGCTTTCAAATCCTCTTCGTTGCCTTCCCTCAATATATTTGTGGACGAGAGTTATCATTTATAACTCTGCAGGTTTGTGAATTGCAGTGCCCCTGAGATCCATTTGTCAACTCGCTTTTTTGGGAGCTGGCCGCAAAAGCGCAGGATTGCTTCAGGCCCTATTCTGGTTCCGGGGGGGCAGGCTGAGCCTGCGGTTCATTCTTCTTCCTGATGGAAAAATAGAGTGACCTGTGCCTGTCCCAACACTTAGAGCTAGTCTCTCATTGGTTCCCCCTCTTCCCGTTCATCCTCAGGACAAATTGCAACCTGTACGAAACAGGAGGTTAACGGTGCTGATTCTCCACGTAGGGAGATTGTTAGTAAAGCGGCTGGAATGGCGAACCCGAGCACAAGGAGAGGAGAAATGAGGTGCGTTTTCTAAACCTTTCCCGATCACACGGTGTACCATCTTCTGGGTTTCCCAGGCATGTTTTCGATGTAGGAAGATGCCCTTGAACCTGGAGATTTGGGACCCATGGGATGGGTACCACGCAGTATTACTTTAAAGGGTCTGCGTTTGCTCACCCAACCTCACTAATCCTCTCACCCCAAGAGTGTCCAGCCTTATGTCTCATCCAGCTGTTTGTCTAGATATGGTCTATCCAGGTTGCATCAGAGCCCCTGCATGGATTTTGTAAGAATTTCTCTCTCTTTCACTGTCTTTGTTTTATGGGGTTTTTTTGAAGTAAATTATTTTTATAATGGGGTTTAGCTGCTTTTCACTGCTGTGTTTATGCCTTTTTACATCCTCTTGATTCACTTCCAGAGAGATATCAATACATAGGTTTTAAGATTCTTACGAGTCAGATAGATTCTTGTGCGGTGAATAGGGGGTGTTGAGTCCATTTCACTGAGCAGGGTGTAGGTCTTGTCCATTACATATTTGGCTTATGGAACGGTATCTGAGCTAATTTCAAACCCTTGTTTTATGCATCACCCCACCTGACCTTTCCCGTTAAGCAGCCATAGTGTGTTTTCTAAACGTGTGACTCTGTTCTGTCTTGTAATTCAGTTCAAGGGTAGCGATTTTGACATTCCCTCTATAAGTGATATCTTAGGATAAGTGTCTTTTTCTGTGTGACTTATTTCACTTAGAGTCATCGTACCTAAATCCACTCATCATGCTTGCTGCTACTAGCCTTATGACATTGATTTCATGGCTGAGTGATATTCCATTGTGCATAAGTACCACATCTTCTTTATCCATTTTTCTCTTTCCTGGGCTATTTAAGGTGTACCGAAGTGGAGGTTCTTGTAAACAGTGCAGCCCTACACTTTGGGGTGCCTGTGTCTTGTGGATTTTCAGTTTTCCCAATGTATACGCCCATGAGTGGAAGTGCCCTATGATCGCTAAGCTGTGTTTATTACATGTTTCAGGACACACCGGACACTTCTCCAGAGTGGCTGTTGGCAATTTACATCCCGCCCATCAGCGTAGCAAGGCTCCCATGTCTCCATGGCCTGTCCTGCATTTCTGGTTTTTACACTTTTTTCAGCATGGCCCTTTTGACCGATGGCAAGCGGGACTTCTTTGTAGTGCTGATTTGCCTTTCTGGCTTGCTTGGTTGTCCAAAAAGGGCGTATGCGTTTTTTCCTGCTTATATTCAGGAAAAAACGCATACGCCCTTTTTGGCCAAGGGCATCATTGTCGACGTTTTGCCGCTTTTCATGTGCTTTAAAGGCGGGTCGCATCTACCTCCTGAAATCTGTTTCCTGCAATTCTGCCTTGCTTTCAAGTCCTCTTCGTTGCCTTCCATCAATATATTTGTGGACGAGAGTTATCATTTATAACTCTGCAGGTTTGTGAATTGCAGTGCCCCTGAGCTCCATTTGTCAACTCGCTTGTTTGGGAGCTGGCCGCAAAAGCGCAGGATTGCTTCAGGCCCTATTCTTGTTCCGGGGGCGCAGGCTGAGCCTGTGGTTCATTCTTCTTCCTGATGGGAAAATAGAGTGACCTGTGCCTGTCCCAACACTTAGAGCTAGTCTCTCATTGGTTCCCCCTTTTCCCGTTCATCCTCAGGACAAATTGCAACCTGTACGAAACAGGAGGTTAACGGTGCTGATTCTCCACGTAGGGAGATTGTTAGTAAAGCGGCTGGAATGGCGAACCCGAGCACAAGGAGAGGAGAAATGAGGTGCGTTTTAGAAACCTTTCCCGATCACACGGTGTACCATCTTCTGGGTTTCCCAGGCATGTTTTCGATGTAGGAAGATGCCCTTGAACCTGGAGATTTGGGACCCATGGGATGGGAACCACGCAGTATTACTTTAAAGGGTCTGCGTTTGCTCACCCAACCTCACCAATCCTCTCAGCCCCAAGAGTGTCCAGCCTTATGTCTCATCCAGCTGTGCGTCTAGATATGGTCAATCCAGGTTGCATCAGAGCCCCTGAATGGATTTTGTAAGTATTTCTCTCTCTTTCATTCTCTTTGTTTTATGGGTTTTTTTAAGCAATTTATTTTTATAATGGGGTTTAGCTGCTTTTCACTGCTGTGTTTATGCTGCTTTACACCCTCTTGATTCACTTCCAGAGAGATATCAATACATAGGTTGTAAGATTCTTACGAGTCAGATATATTCTTGTGCGGTGAATAGGGGGTGTTGAGTCCATTTCACTGAGCAGGGTGTAGGTCTTGTCCATTACATATTTGGCTTATGGAACGGTATGTGAGCTAATTTCAAACCCTTGTTTTATGCATCACCCCACCTGACCTTTCCCGTTAAGCAGCCATAGTGTGTTTTCTAAACGTGTGACTCTGTTCTGTCTTGTAATTCAGTTCAAGGGTAGCGATTTTGACATTCCCTCTATAAGTGATATCTTAGGATAAGTGTCTTTTTCTGTGTGACTTATTTCACTTAGAGTCATCGTACCTAAATCCACTCATCATGCTTGCTGCTACTAGCCTTATGACATTGATTTCATGGCTGAGTGATATTCCATTGTGCATAAGTACCACATCTTCTTTATCCATTTTTCTCTTTCCTGGGCTATTTAAGGTGTACCGAAGTGGAGGTTCTTGTAAACAGAGCAGCCCTACACTTTGGGGTGCCTGTGTCTTGTGGATTTTCAGTTTTCCCAATGTATACGCCCATGAGTGGAAGTGCCCTATTCTCTCTAAGCTGTGTTTATTACATGTTTCAGGACACACCGGACACTTCTCCAGAGTGGCTGTTGGCAATTTACATCCCGCCCATCAGCGTAGCAAGGCTCCCATGTCTCCATGGCCTGTCCTGCATTTCTGGTTTTCACACTTTTTTCAGCATGGCCCTTTTGACCGATGGCAAGCGAGACTTCTTTGTAGTGCTGATTTGCCTTTCCGGCTTGCTTGGTTGGCCAAAAAGGGCGTATGCGTTTTTTCCTGAATATATTCAGGAGAAAACGCATACGCCCTTTTTGGCCAAGGGCATCATTGTCGACGTTTTGCCGCTTTTCATGTGCTTTAAAGGCGAGTCGCATCTACCTCCTGAAATCTGTTTCCTGCAATTCTGCCTTGCTTTCAAATCCTCTTCGTTGCCTTCCCTCAATATATTTGTGGACGAGAGTTATCATTTATAACTCTGCAGGTTTGTGAATTGCAGTGCCCCTGAGCTCCATTTGTCAACTCGCTTTTTTGGGAGCTGGCCGCAAAAGCGCAGGATTGCTTCAGGCCCTATTCTGGTTCCGGGGGGGCAGGCTGAGCCTGCGGTTCATTCTTCTTCCTGATGGGAAAATAGAGTGACCTGTGCCTGTCCCAACACTTAGAGCTAGTCTCTCATTGGTTCCCCCTTTTCCCGTTCATCCTCAGGACAAATTGCAACCTGTACGAAACAGGAGGTTAACGGTGCTGATTCTCCACGTAGGGAGATTGTTAGTAAAGCGGCTGGAATGGCGAACCCGAGCACAAGGAGAGGAGAAATGAGGTGCGTTTTAGAAACCTTTCCCGATCACACGGTGTACCATCTTCTGGGTTTCCCAGGCATGTTTTCGATGTAGGAAGATGCCCTTGAACCTGGAGATTTGGGACCCATGGGATGGGTACCACGCAGTATTACTTTAAAGGGTCTGCGTTTGCTCACCCAACCTCACCAATCCTCTCAGCCCCAAGAGTGTCCAGCCTTATGTCTCATCCAGCTGTGCGTCTAGATATGGCCAATCCAGGTTGCATCAGAGCCCCTGAATGGATTTTGTAAGTATTTCTCTCTCTTTCATTCTCTTTGTTTTATGGGTTTTTTAAAGCAATTTATTTTTATAATGGGGTTTAGCTGCTTTTCACTGCTGTGTTTATGCCGCTTTACACCCTCTTGATTCACTTCCAGAGAGATATCAATACATAGGTTGTAAGATTCTTACGAGTCAGATATATTCTTGTGCTGTGAATAGGCGGTGTTGAGTCCATTTCACTGAGCAGGGTGTAGATCTTGTCCATTACATATTTGGCTTATGGAACGGTATGTGAGCTAATTTCAAACCCTTGTTTTATGCATCACCCCACCTGACCTTTCCCGTTAAGCAGCCATAGTGTGTTTTCTAAACGTGTGACTCTGTTCTGTCTTGTAATTCAGTTCAAGGGTAGCGATTTTGACATTCCCTCTATAAGTGATATCTTAGGATAAGTGTCTTTTTCTGTGTGACTTATTTCACTTAGAGTCATCGTACCTAAATCCACTCATCATGCTTGCTGCTACTAGCCTTATGACATTGATTTCATGGCTGAGTGATATTCCATTGTGCATAAGTACCACATCTTCTTTATCCATTTTTCTCTTTCCTGGGCTATTTAAGGTGTACCGAAGTGGAGGTTCTTGTAAACAGAGCAGCCCTACACTTTGGGGTGCCTGTGTCTTGTGGATTTTCAGTTTTCCCAATGTATACGCCCATGAGTGGAAGTGCCCTATGCTCTCTAAGCTGTGTTTATTACATGTTTCAGGACACACCAGACACTTCTCCAGAGTGGCTGTTGGCAATTTACATCCCGCCCATCAGAGTAGCAAGGCTCCCATGTCTGCATTGCCTGTCCTGCATTTCTGGTTTTCACACTTTTTTCAGCATGGCCCTTTTGACCGATGGCAAGCGAGACTTCTTTGTAGTGCTGATTTGCCTTTCCGGCTTGCTTGGTTGGCCAAAAAGGGCGTATGCGTTTTTTCCTGAATATATTCAGGAGAAAACGCATACGCCCTTTTTGGCCAAGGGCATCATTGTCGACGTTTTGCCGCTTTTCATGTGCTTTAAAGGCGAGTCGCATCTACCTCCTGAAATCTGTTTCCTGCAATTCTGCCTTGCTTTCAAATCCTCTTCGTTGCCTTCCCTCAGTATATTTGTGGACGAGAGTTATCATTTATAACTCTGCAGGTTTGTGAATTGCAGTGCCCCTGAGCTCCATTTGTCAACTCGCTTGTTTGGGAGCTGGCCGCAAAAGCGCAGGATTGCTTCAGGCCCTATTCTTGTTCCGGGGGCGCAGGCTGAGCCTGTGGTTCATTCTTCTTCCTGATGGGAAAATAGAGTGACCTGTGCCTGTCCCAACACTTAGAGCTAGTCTCTCATTGGTTCCCCCTCTTCCCGTTCATCCTCAGGACAAATTGCAACCTGTACGAAACAGGAGGTTAACGGTGCTGATTCTCCACGTAGGGAGATTGTTAGTAAAGCGGCTGGAATGGCGAACCCGAGCACAAGGAGAGGAGAAATGAGGTGCGTTTTCTAAACCTTTCCCGATCACACGGTGTACCATCTTCTGGGTTTCCCAGGCATGTTTTCGATGTAGGAAGATGCCCTTGAACCTGGAGATTTGGGACCCATGGGATGGGAACCACGCAGTATTACTTTAAAGGGTCTGCGTTTGCTCACCCAACCTCACCAATCCTCTCAGCCCCAAGAGTGTCCAGCCTTATGTCTCATCCAGCTGTGCGTCTAGATATGGTCAATCCAGGTTGCATCAGAGCCCCTGAATGGATTTTGTAAGTATTTCTCTCTCTTTCATTGTCTTTGTTTTATGGGTTTTTTTAAGCAATTTATTTTTATAATGGGGTTTAGCTGCTTTTCACTGCTGTGTTTATGCCGCTTTACACCCTCTTGATTCACTTCCAGAGAGATATCAATACATAGGTTGTAAGATTCTTACGAGTCAGATATATTCTTGTGCGGTGAATAGGGGGTGTTGAGTCCATTTCACTGAGCAGGGTGTAGGTCTTGTCCGTTACATATTTGGCTTATGGAACGGTATGTGAGCTAATTTCAAACCCTTGTTTTATGCATCACCCCACCTGACCTTTCCCGTTAAGCAACCATAGTGTGTTTTCTAAACGTGTGACTCTGTTCTGTCTTGTAATTCAGTTCAAGGGTAGCGATTTTGACATTCCCTCTATAAGTGATATCTTAGGATAAGTGTCTTTTTCTGTGTGACTTATTTCACTTAGAGTCATCGTACCTAAATCCACTCATCATGCTTGCTGCTACTAGCCTTATGACATTGATTTCATGGCTGAGTGATATTCCATTGTGCATAAGTACCACATCTTCTTTATCCATTTTTCTCTTTCCTGGGCTATTTAAGGTGTACCGAAGTGGAGGTTCTTGTAAACAGAGCAGCCCTACACTTTGGGGTGCCTGTGTCTTGTGGATTTTCAGTTTTCCCAATGTATACGCCCATGAGTGGAAGTGCCCTATGCTCTCTAAGCTGTGTTTATTACATGTTTCAGGACACACCGTACACTTCTCCAGAGTGGCTGTTGGCAATTTACATCCCGCCCATCAGCGTAGCAAGGCTCCCATGTCTCCATGGCCTGTCCTGCATTTCTGGTTTTCACACTTTTTTCAGCATGGCCCTTTTGACCGATGGCAAGCGAGACTTCTTTGTAGTGCTGATTTGCCTTTCCGGCTTGCTTGGTTGTCCAGAAAGGGCGTATGCGTTTTTTCCTGCTTATATTCAGGAAAAAACGCATACGCCCTTTTTGGCCAAGGGCATCATTGTCGACGTTTTGCCGCTTTTCATGTGCTTTAAAGGCGAGTCGCATCTACCTCCTGAAATCTGTTTCCTGCAATTCTGCCTTGCTTTCAAGTCCTCTTCGTTGCCTTCCATCAATATATTTGTGGACGAGAGTTATCATTTATAACTCTGCAGGTTTGTGAATTGCAGTGCCCCTGAGCTCCATTTGTCAACTCGCTTGTTTGTGAGCTGGCCGCAAAAGCGCAGGATTGCTTCAGGCCCTATTCTTGTTCCGGGGGCGCAGGCTGAGCCTGTGGTTCATTCTTCTTCCTGATGGGAAAATAGAGTGACCTTTGCCTGTCCCAACACCTCGAGCTCGTCTCTCATTGGTTCCCCCTTTTCCCGTTCATCCTCAGGACAAATTGCAACCTGTACGAAACAGGAGGTTAACGGTGCTGATTCTCCAAGTAGGGAGATTGTTCGTAAAGCGGCTGGAATGGCGAACCCGAGCACAAGGAGAGGAGAAATGAGGTGCGTTTTAGAAACCTTTCCCGATCACACGGTGTACCATCTTCTGGGTTTCCCAGGCATGTTTTCGATGTAGGAAGATGCCCTTGAACCTGGAGATTTGGGACCCATGGGATGGGAACCACGCAGTATTACTTTAAAGGGTCTGCGTTTGCTCACCCAACCTCACCAATCCTCTCAGCTCCAAGAGTGTCCAGCCTTATGTCTCATCCAGCTGTGCGTCTAGATATGGTCAATCCAGGTTGCATCAGAGCCCCTGAATGGATTTTGTAAGTATTTCTCTCTCTTTCATTCTCTTTGTTTTATGGGTTTTTTTAAGCAATTTATTTTTATAATGGGGTTTAGCTGCTTTTCACTGCTGTGTTTATGCCGCTTTACACCCTCTTGATTCACTTCCAGAGAGATATCAATACATAGGTTGTAAGATTCTTACGAGTCAGATATATTCTTGTGCGGTGAATAGGGGGTGTTGAGTCCATTTCACTGAGCAGGGTGTAGGTCTTGTCCATTACATATTTGGCTTATGGAACGGTATGTGAGCTAATTTCAAACCCTTGTTTTATGCATCACCCCACCTGACCTTTCCCGTTAAGCAGCCATAGTGTGTTTTCTAAACGTGTGACTCTGTTCTGTCTTGTAATTCAGTTCAAGGGTAGCGATTTTGACATTCCCTCTATAAGTGATATCTTAGGATAAGTGTCTTTTTCTGTGTGACTTATTTCACTTAGAGTCATCGTACCTAAATCCACTCATCATGCTTGCTGCTACTAGCCTTATGACATTGATTTCATGGCTGAGTGATATTCCATTGTGC
The DNA here is from genome assembly GCF_028564815.1 of Eubalaena glacialis. Lineage (NCBI taxonomy): Eukaryota > Metazoa > Chordata > Mammalia > Artiodactyla > Balaenidae > Eubalaena > Eubalaena glacialis. The sequence goes on along the minus strand of NC_083718.1, from coordinate 70,881,948 downwards.
ATAAGTACCACATCTTCTTTATCCATTTTTCTCTTTCCTGGGCTATTTAAGGTGTACCGAAGTGGAGGTTCTTGTAAACAGAGCAGCCCTACACTTTGGGGTGCCTGTGTCTTGTGGATTTTCAGTTTTCCCAATGTATACGTCCATGAGTGGAAGTGCCCTATGCTCTCTAAGCTGTGTTTATTACATGTTTCAGGACACACCGGACACTTCTCCAGAGTGGCTGTTGGCAATTTACATCCCGCCCATCAGCGTAGAAAGGCTCCCATGTCTCCATGGCCTGTCCTGCATTTCTGGTTTTCACACTTTTTTCAGCATGGCCCTTTTGACCGATGGCAAGCGAGACTTCTTTGTAGTGCTGATTTGCCTTTCCGGCTTGCTTGGTTGGCCAAAAAGGGCGTATGCGTTTTTTCCTGAATATATTCAGGAGAAAACGCATACGCCCTTTTTGGCCAAGGGCATCATTGTCGACGTTTTGCCGCTTTTCATGTGCTTTAAAGGCGAGTCGCATCTACCTCCTGAAATCTGTTTCCTGCAATTCTGCCTTGCTTTCAAATCCTCTTCGTTGCCTTCCCTCAATATATTTGTGGACGAGAGTTATCATTTATAACTCTGCAGGTTTGTGAATTGCAGTGCCCCTGAGCTCCATTTGTCAACTCGCTTTTTTGGGAGCTGGCCGCAAAAGCGCAGGATTGCTTCAGGCCCTATTCTGGTTCCGGGGGGGCAGGCTGAGCCTGCGGTTCATTCTTCTTCCTGATGGAAAAATAGAGTGACCTGTGCCTGTCCCAACACTTAGAGCTAGTCTCTCATTGGTTCCCCCTCTTCCCGTTCATCCTCAGGACAAATTGCAACCTGTACGAAACAGGAGGTTAACGGTGCTGATTCTCCACGTAGGGAGATTGTTAGTAAAGCGGCTGGAATGGCGAACCCGAGCACAAGGAGAGGAGAAATGAGGTGCGTTTTAGAAACCTTTCCCGATCACACGGTGTACCATCTTCTGGGTTTCCCAGGCATGTTTTCGATGTAGGAAGATGCCCTTGAACCTGGAGATTTGGGACCCATGGGATGGGAACCACGCAGTATTACTTTAAAGGGTCTGCGTTTGCTCACCCAACCTCACCAATCCTCTCAGCCCCAAGAGTGTCCAGCCTTATGTCTCATCCAGCTGTGCGTCTAGATATGGTCAATCCAGGTTGCATCAGAGCCCCTGAATGGATTTTGTAAGTATTTCTCTCTCTTTCATTGTCTTTGTTTTATGGGTTTTTTAAGCAATTTATTTTTATAATGGGGTTTAGCTGCTTTTCACTGCTGTGTTTATGCCGCTTTACACCCTCTTGATTCACTTCCAGAGAGATATCAATACATAGGTTGTAAGATTCTTACGAGTCAGATATATTCTTGTGCGGTGAATAGGGGGTGTTGAGTCCATTTCACTGAGCAGGGTGTAGGTCTTGTCCATTACATATTTGGCTTATGGAACGGTATGTGAGCTAATTTCAAACCCTTGTTTTATGCATCACCCCACCTGACCTTTCCCGTTAAGCAGCCATAGTGTGTTTTCTAAACGTGTGACTCTGTTCTGTCTTGTAATTCAGTTCAAGGGTAGCGATTTTGACATTCCCTCTATAAGTGATATCTTAGGATAAGTGTCTTTTTCTGTGTGACTTATTTCACTTAGAGTCATCGTACCTAAATCCACTCATCATGCTTGCTGCTACTAGCCTTATGACATTGATTTCATGGCTGAGTGATATTCCATTGTGCATAAGTACCACATCTTCTTTATCCATTTTTCTCTTTCCTGGGCTATTTAAGGTGTACCGAAGTGGAGGTTCTTGTAAACAGAGCAGCCCTACACTTTGGGGTGCCTGTGTCTTGTGGATTTTCAGTTTTCCCAATGTATACGCCCATGAGTGGAAGTGCCCTATGCTCTCTAAGCTGTGTTTATTACATGTTTCAGGACACACCGGACACTTCTCCAGAGTGGCTGTTGGCAATTTACATCCCGCCCATCAGCGTAGCAAGGCTCCCATGTCTCCATGGCCTGTCCTGCATTTCTGGTTTTCACACTTTTTTCAGCATGGCCCTTTTGACCGATGGCAAGCGAGACTTCTTTGTAGTGCTGATTTGCCTTTCCGGCTTGCTTGGTTGGCCAAAAAGGGCGTATGCGTTTTTTCCTGAATATATTCAGGAGAAAACGCATACGCCCTTTTTGGCCAAGGGCATCATTGTCGACGTTTTGCCGCTTTTCATGTGCTTTAAAGGCGAGTCGCATCTACCTCCTGAAATCTGTTTCCTGCAATTCTGCCTTGCTTTCAAGTCCTCTTCGTTGCCTTCCATCAATATATTTGTGGACGAGAGTTATCATTTATAACTCTGCAGGTTTGTGAATTGCAGTGCCCCTGAGCTCCATTTGTCAACTCGCTTGTTTGGGAGCTGGCCGCAAAAGCGCAGGATTGCTTCAGGCCCTATTCTTGTTCCGGGGGCGCAGGCTGAGCCTGTGGTTCATTCTTCTTCCTGATGGGAAAATAGAGTGACCTGTGCCTGTCCCAACACTTAGAGCTAGTCTCTCATTGGTTCCCCCTCTTCCCGTTCATCCTCAGGACAAATTGCAACCTGTACGAAACAGGAGGTTAACGGTGCTGATTCTCCACGTAGGGAGATTGTTAGTAAAGCGGCTGGAATGGCGAACCCGAGCACAAGGAGAGGAGAAATGAGGTGCGTTTTAGAAACCTTTCCCGATCACACGGTGTACCATCTTCTGGGTTTCCCAGGCATGTTTTCGATGTAGGAAGATGCCCTTGAACCTGGAGATTTGGGACCCATGGGATGGGAACCACGCAGTATTACTTTAAAGGGTCTGCGTTTGCTCACCCAACCTCACCAATCCTCTCAGCCCCAAGAGTGTCCAGCCTTATGTCTCATCCAGCTGTGCGTCTAGATATGGTCAATCCAGGTTGCATCAGAGCCCCTGAATGGATTTTGTAAGTATTTCTCTCTCTTTCATTGTCTTTGTTTTATGGGTTTTTTAAGCAATTTATTTTTATAATGGGGTTTAGCTGCTTTTCACTGCTGTGTTTATGCCGCTTTACACCCTCTTGATTCACTTCCAGAGAGATATCAATACATAGGTTGTAAGATTCTTACGAGTCAGATATATTCTTGTGCGGTGAATAGGGGGTGTTGAGTCCATTTCACTGAGCAGGGTGTAGGTCTTGTCCATTACATATTTGGCTTATGGAACGGTATGTGAGCTAATTTCAAACCCTTGTTTTATGCATCACCCCACCTGACCTTTCCCGTTAAGCAGCCATAGTGTGTTTTCTAAACGTGTGACTCTGTTCTGTCTTGTAATTCAGTTCAAGGGTAGCGATTTTGACATTCCCTCTATAAGTGATATCTTAGGATAAGTGTCTTTTTCTGTGTGACTTATTTCACTTAGAGTCATCGTACCTAAATCCACTCATCATGCTTGCTGCTACTAGCCTTATGACATTGATTTCATGGCTGAGTGATATTCCATTGTGCATAAGTACCACATCTTCTTTATCCATTTTTCTCTTTCCTGGGCTATTTAAGGTGTACCGAAGTGGAGGTTCTTGTAAACAGAGCAGCCCTACACTTTGGGGTGCCTGTGTCTTGTGGATTTTCAGTTTTCCCAATGTATACGTCCATGAGTGGAAGTGCCCTATGCTCTCTAAGCTGTGTTTATTACATGTTTCAGGACACACCGGACACTTCTCCAGAGTGGCTGTTGGCAATTTACATCCCGCCCATCAGCGTAGAAAGGCTCCCATGTCTCCATGGCCTGTCCTGCATTTCTGGTTTTCACACTTTTTTCAGCATGGCCCTTTTGACCGATGGCAAGCGAGACTTCTTTGTAGTGCTGATTTGCCTTTCCGGCTTGCTTGGTTGGCCAAAAAGGGCGTATGCGTTTTTTCCTGAATATATTCAGGAGAAAACGCATACGCCCTTTTTGGCCAAGGGCATCATTGTCGACGTTTTGCCGCTTTTCATGTGCTTTAAAGGCGAGTCGCATCTACCTCCTGAAATCTGTTTCCTGCAATTCTGCCTTGCTTTCAAATCCTCTTCGTTGCCTTCCCTCAATATATTTGTGGACGAGAGTTATCATTTATAACTCTGCAGGTTTGTGAATTGCAGTGCCCCTGAGCTCCATTTGTCAACTCGCTTTTTTGGGAGCTGGCCGCAAAAGCGCAGGATTGCTTCAGGCCCTATTCTGGTTCCGGGGGGGCAGGCTGAGCCTGCGGTTCATTCTTCTTCCTGATGGAAAAATAGAGTGACCTGTGCCTGTCCCAACACTTAGAGCTAGTCTCTCATTGGTTCCCCCTCTTCCCGTTCATCCTCAGGACAAATTGCAACCTGTACGAAACAGGAGGTTAACGGTGCTGATTCTCCACGTAGGGAGATTGTTAGTAAAGCGGCTGGAATGGCGAACCCGAGCACAAGGAGAGGAGAAATGAGGTGCGTTTTAGAAACCTTTCCCGATCACACGGTGTACCATCTTCTGGGTTTCCCAGGCATGTTTTCGATGTAGGAAGATGCCCTTGAACCTGGAGATTTGGGACCCATGGGATGGGAACCACGCAGTATTACTTTAAAGGGTCTGCGTTTGCTCACCCAACCTCACCAATCCTCTCAGCCCCAAGAGTGTCCAGCCTTATGTCTCATCCAGCTGTGCGTCTAGATATGGTCAATCCAGGTTGCATCAGAGCCCCTGAATGGATTTTGTAAGTATTTCTCTCTCTTTCATTGTCTTTGTTTTATGGGTTTTTTAAGCAATTTATTTTTATAATGGGGTTTAGCTGCTTTTCACTGCTGTGTTTATGCCGCTTTACACCCTCTTGATTCACTTCCAGAGAGATATCAATACATAGGTTGTAAGATTCTTACGAGTCAGATATATTCTTGTGCGGTGAATAGGGGGTGTTGAGTCCATTTCACTGAGCAGGGTGTAGGTCTTGTCCATTACATATTTGGCTTATGGAACGGTATGTGAGCTAATTTCAAACCCTTGTTTTATGCATCACCCCACCTGACCTTTCCCGTTAAGCAGCCATAGTGTGTTTTCTAAACGTGTGACTCTGTTCTGTCTTGTAATTCAGTTCAAGGGTAGCGATTTTGACATTCCCTCTATAAGTGATATCTTAGGATAAGTGTCTTTTTCTGTGTGACTTATTTCACTTAGAGTCATCGTACCTAAATCCACTCATCATGCTTGCTGCTACTAGCCTTATGACATTGATTTCATGGCTGAGTGATATTCCATTGTGCATAAGTACCACATCTTCTTTATCCATTTTTCTCTTTCCTGGGCTATTTAAGGTGTACCGAAGTGGAGGTTCTTGTAAACAGAGCAGCCCTACACTTTGGGGTGCCTGTGTCTTGTGGATTTTCAGTTTTCCCAATGTATACGCCCATGAGTGGAAGTGCCCTATGCTCTCTAAGCTGTGTTTATTACATGTTTCAGGACACACCGGACACTTCTCCAGAGTGGCTGTTGGCAATTTACATCCCGCCCATCAGCGTAGCAAGGCTCCCATGTCTCCATGGCCTGTCCTGCATTTCTGGTTTTCACACTTTTTTCAGCATGGCCCTTTTGACCGATGGCAAGCGAGACTTCTTTGTAGTGCTGATTTGCCTTTCCGGCTTGCTTGGTTGGCCAAAAAGGGCGTATGCGTTTTTTCCTGAATATATTCAGGAGAAAACGCATACGCCCTTTTTGGCCAAGGGCATCATTGTCGACGTTTTGCCGCTTTTCATGTGCTTTAAAGGCGAGTCGCATCTACCTCCTGAAATCTGTTTCCTGCAATTCTGCCTTGCTTTCAAGTCCTCTTCGTTGCCTTCCATCAATATATTTGTGGACGAGAGTTATCATTTATAACTCTGCAGGTTTGTGAATTGCAGTGCCCCTGAGCTCCATTTGTCAACTCGCTTGTTTGGGAGCTGGCCGCAAAAGCGCAGGATTGCTTCAGGCCCTATTCTTGTTCCGGGGGCGCAGGCTGAGCCTGTGGTTCATTCTTCTTCCTGATGGGAAAATAGAGTGACCTGTGCCTGTCCCAACACTTAGAGCTAGTCTCTCATTGGTTCCCCCTCTTCCCGTTCATCCTCAGGACAAATTGCAACCTGTACGAAACAGGAGGTTAACGGTGCTGATTCTCCACGTAGGGAGATTGTTAGTAAAGCGGCTGGAATGGCGAACCCGAGCACAAGGAGAGGAGAAATGAGGTGCGTTTTAGAAACCTTTCCCGATCACACGGTGTACCATCTTCTGGGTTTCCCAGGCATGTTTTCGATGTAGGAAGATGCCCTTGAACCTGGAGATTTGGGACCCATGGGATGGGTACCACGCAGTATTACTTTAAAGGGTCTGCGTTTGCTCACCCAACCTCACCAATCCTCTCAGCCCCAAGAGTGTCCAGCCTTATGTCTCATCCAGCTGTGCGTCTAGATATGGCCAATTCAGGTTGCATCAGAGCCCCTGAATGGATTTTGTAAGTATTTCTCTCTCTTTCATTCTCTTTGTTTTATGGGTTTTTTAAAGCAATTTATTTTTATAATGGGGTTTAGCTGCTTTTCACTGCTGTGTTTATGCCGCTTTACACCCTCTTGATTCACTTCCAGAGAGATATCAATACATAGGTTGTAAGATTCTTACGAGTCAGATAGATTCTTGTGCGGTGAATAGGGGGTGTTGAGTCCATTTCACTGAGCAGGGTGTAGGTCTTGTCCATTACATATTTGGCTTATGGAACGGTATGTGAGCTAATTTCAAACCCTTGTTTTATGCATCACCCCACCTGACCTTTCCCGTTAAGCAGCCATAGTGTGTTTTCTAAACGTGTGACTCTGTTCTGTCTTGTAATTCAGTTCAAGGGTAGCGATTTTGACATTCCCTCTATAAGTGATATCTTAGGATAAGTGTCTTTTTCTGTGTGACTTATTTCACTTAGAGTCATCGTACCTAAATCCACTCATCATGCTTGCTGCTACTAGCCTTATGACATTGATTTCATGGCTGAGTGATATTCCATTGTGCATAAGTACCACATCTTCTTTATCCATTTTTCTCTTTCCTGGGCTATTTAAGGTGTACCGAAGTGGAGGTTCTTGTAAACAGAGCAGCCCTACACTTTGGGGTGCCTGTGTCTTGTGGATTTTCAGTTTTCCCAATGTATATGCCCATGAGTGGAAGTGCCCTATGATCTCTAAGCTGTGTTTATTACATGTTTCAGGACACACCGTACACTTCTCCAGAGTGGCTGTTGGCAATTTACATCCCGCCCATCAGCGTAGCAAGGCTCCCATGTCTCCATGGCCTGTCCTGCATTTCTGGTTTTTACACTTTTTTCAGCATGGCCCTTTTGACCGATGGCAAGCGGGACTTCTTTGTAGTGCTGATTTGCCTTTCTGGCTTGCTTGGTTGTCCAGAAAGGGCGTATGCGTTTTTTCCTGCTTATATTCAGGAAAAAACGCATACGCCCTTTTTGGCCAAGGGCATCATTGTCGACGTTTTGCCGCTTTTCATGTGCTTTAAAGGCGAGTCGCATCTACCTCCTGAAATCTGTTTCCTGCAATTCTGCCTTGCTTTCAAGTCCTCTTCGTTGCCTTCCATCAATATATTTGTGGACGAGAGTTATCATTTATAACTCTGCAGGTTTGTGAATTGCAGTGCCCCTGAGCTCCATTTGTCAACTCGCTTGTTTGGGAGCTGGCCGCAAAAGCGCAGGATTGCTTCAGGCCCTATTCTTGTTCCGGGGGCGCAGGCTGAGCCTGTGGTTCATTCTTCTTCCTGATGGGAAAATAGAGTGACCTGTGCCTGTCCCAACACTTAGAGCTAGTCTCTCATTGGTTCCCCCTCTTCCCGTTCATCCTCAGGACAAATTGCAACCTGTACGAAACAGGAGGTTAACGGTGCTGATTCTCCACGTAGGGAGATTGTTAGTAAAGCGGCTGGAATGGCGAACCCGAGCACAAGGAGAGGAGAAATGAGGTGCGTTTTAGAAACCTTTCCCGATCACACGGTGTACCATCTTCTGGGTTTCCCAGGCATGTTTTCGATGTAGGAAGATGCCCTTGAACCTGGAGATTTGGGACCCATGGGATGGGAACCACGCAGTATTACTTTAAAGGGTCTGCGTTTGCTCACCCAACCTCACCAATCCTCTCAGCCCCAAGAGTGTCCAGCCTTATGTCTCATCCAGCTGTGCGTCTAGATATGGTCAATCCAGGTTGCATCAGAGCCCCTGAATGGGTTTTGTAAGTATTTCTCTCTCTTTCATTGTCTTTGTTTTATGGGTTTTTTTAAGCAATTTATTTTTATAATGGGGTTTAGCTGCTTTTCACTGCTGTGTTTATGCCGCTTTACACCCTCTTGATTCACTTCCAGAGAGATATCAATACATAGGTTGTAAGATTCTTACGAGTCAGATATATTCTTGTGCGGTGAATAGGGGGTGTTGAGTCCATTTCACTGAGCAGGGTGTAGGTCTTGTCCGTTACATATTTGGCTTATGGAACGGTATGTGAGCTAATTTCAAACCCTTGTTTTATGCATCACCCCACCTGACCTTTCCCGTTAAGCAACCATAGTGTGTTTTCTAAACGTGTGACTCTGTTCTGTCTTGTAATTCAGTTCAAGGGTAGCGATTTTGACATTCCCTCTATAAGTGATATCTTAGGATAAGTGTCTTTTTCTGTGTGACTTATTTCACTTAGAGTCATCGTACCTAAATCCACTCATCATGCTTGCTGCTACTAGCCTTATGACATTGATTTCATGGCTGAGTGATATTCCATTGTGCATAAGTACCACATCTTCTTTATCCATTTTTCTCTTTCCTGGGCTATTTAAGGTGTACCGAAGTGGAGGTTCTTGTAAACAGAGCAGCCCTACACTTTGGGGTGCCTGTGTCTTGTGGATTTTCAGTTTTCCCAATGTATACGCCCATGAGTGGAAGTGCCCTATGCTCTCTAAGCTGTGTTTATTACATGTTTCAGGACACACCGGACACTTCTCCAGAGTGGCTGTTGGCAATTTACATCCCGCCCATCAGCGTAGCAAGGCTCCCATGTCTCCATGGCCTGTCCTGCATTTCTGGTTTTCACACTTTTTTCAGCATGGCCCTTTTGACCGATGGCAAGCGAGACTTCTTTGTAGTGCTGATTTGCCTTTCCGGCTTGCTTGGTTGGCCAAAAAGGGCGTATGCGTTTTTTCCTGAATATATTCAGGAGAAAACGCATACGCCCTTTTTGGCCAAGGGCATCATTGTCGACGTTTTGCTGCTTTTCATGTGCTTTAAAGGCGAGTCGCATCTACCTCCTGAAATCTGTTTCCTGCAATTCTGCCTTGCTTTCAAATCCTCTTCGTTGCCTTCCCTCAATATATTTGTGGACGAGAGTTATCATTTATAACTCTGCAGGTTTGTGAATTGCAGTGCCCCTGAGCTCCATTTGTCAACTCGCTTTTTTGGGAGCTGGCCGCAAAAGCGCAGGATTGCTTCAGGCCCTATTCTGGTTCCGGGGGGGCAGGCTGAGCCTGCGGTTCATTCTTCTTCCTGATGGAAAAATAGAGTGACCTGTGCCTGTCCCAACACTTAGAGCTAGTCTCTCATTGGTTCCCCCTCTTCCCGTTCATCCTCAGGACAAATTGCAACCTGTACGAAACAGGAGGTTAACGGTGCTGATTCTCCACGTAGGGAGATTGTTAGTAAAGCGGCTGGAATGGCGAACCCGAGCACAAGGAGAGGAGAAATGAGGTGCGTTTTCTAAACCTTTCCCGATCACACGGTGTACCATCTTCTGGGTTTCCCAGGCATGTTTTCGATGTAGGAAGATGCCCTTGAACCTGGAGATTTGGGACCCATGGGATGGGAACCACGCAGTATTACTTTAAAGGGTCTGCGTTTGCTCACCCAACCTCACCAATCCTCTCAGCCCCAAGAGTGTCCAGCCTTATGTCTCATCCAGCTGTGCGTCTAGATATGGTCAATCCAGGTTGCATCAGAGCCCCTGAATGGATTTTGTAAGTATTTCTCTCTCTTTCATTCTCTTTGTTTTATGGGTTTTTTTAAGCAATTTATTTTTATAATGGGGTTTAGCTGCTTTTCACTGCTGTGTTTATGCCGCTTTACACCCTCTTGATTCACTTCCAGAGAGATATCAATACATAGGTTGTAAGATTCTTACGAGTCAGATATATTCTTGTGCGGTGAATAGGGGGTGTTGAGTCCATTTCACTGAGCAGGGTGTAGGTCTTGTCCATTACATATTTGGCTTATGGAACGGTATGTGAGCTAATTTCAAACCCTTGTTTTATGCATCACCCCACCTGACCTTTCCCGTTAAGCAGCCATAGTGTGTTTTCTAAACGTGTGACTCTGTTCTGTCTTGTAATTCAGTTCAAGGGTAGCGATTTTGACATTCCCTCTATAAGTGATATCTTAGGATAAGTGTCTTTTTCTGTGTGACTTATTTCACTTAGAGTCATCGTACCTAAATCCACTCATCATGCTTGCTGCTACTAGCCTTATGACATTGATTTCATGGCTGAGTGATATTCCATTGTGCATAAGTACCACATCTTCTTTATCCATTTTTCTCTTTCCTGGGCTATTTAAGGTGTACCGAAGTGGAGGTTCTTGTAAACAGAGCAGCCCTACACTTTGGGGTGCCTGTGTCTTGTGGATTTTCAGTTTTCCCAATGTATACGCCCATGAGTGGAAGTGCCCTATGCTCTCTAAGCTGTGTTTATTACATGTTTCAGGACACACCGGACACTTCTCCAGAGTGGCTGTTGGCAATTTACATCCCGCCCATCAGCGTAGCAAGGCTCCCATGTCTCCATGGCCTGTCCTGCATTTCTGGTTTTCACACTTTTTTCAGCATGGCCCTTTTGACCGATGGCAAGCGAGACTTCTTTGTAGTGCTGATTTGCCTTTCCGGCTTGCTTGGTTGGCCAAAAAGGGCGTATGCGTTTTTTCCTGAATATATTCAGGAGAAAACGCATACGCCCTTTTTGGCCAAGGGCATCATTGTCGACGTTTTGCCGCTTTTCATGTGCTTTAAAGGCGAGTCGCATCTACCTCCTGAAATCTGTTTCCTGCAATTCTGCCTTGCTTTCAAATCCTCTTCGTTGCCTTCCCTCAATATATTTGTGGACGAGAGTTATCATTTATAACTCTGCAGGTTTGTGAATTGCAGTGCCCCTGAGATCCATTTGTCAACTCGCTTTTTTGGGAGCTGGCCGCAAAAGCGCAGGATTGCTTCAGGCCCTATTCTGGTTCCGGGGGGCAGGCTGAGCCTGCGGTTCATTCTTCTTCCTGATGGAAAAATAGAGTGACCTGTGCCTGTCCCAACACTTAGAGCTAGTCTCTCATTGGTTCCCCCTCTTCCCGTTCATCCTCAGGACAAATTGCAACCTGTACGAAACAGGAGGTTAACGGTGCTGATTCTCCACGTAGGGAGATTGTTAGTAAAGCGGCTGGAATGGCGAACCCGAGCACAAGGAGAGGAGAAATGAGGTGCGTTTTAGAAACCTTTCCCGATCACACGGTGTACCATCTTCTGGGTTTCCCAGGCATGTTTTCGATGTAGGAAGATGCCCTTGAACCTGGAGATTTGGGACCCATGGGATGGGTACCACGCAGTATTACTTTAAAGGGTCTGCGTTTGCTCACCCAACCTCACTAATCCTCTCACCCCAAGAGTGTCCAGCCTTATGTCTCATCCAGCTGTGGGTCTAGATATGGTCTATCCAGGTTGCATCAGAGCCCCTGCATGGATTTTGTAAGAATTTCTCTCTCTTTCACTGTCTTTGTTTTATGGGTTTTTTTTGAAGTAAATTATTTTTATAATGGGGTTTAGCTGCTTTTCACTGCTGTGTTTATGCCTTTTTACATCCTCTTGATTCACTTCCAGAGAGATATCAATACATAGGTTTTAAGATACTTACGAGTCAGATAGATTCTTGTGCGGTGAATAGGGGGTGTTGAGTCCATTTCACTGAGCAGGGTGTAGGTCTTGTCCATTACATATTTGGCTTATGGAACGGTATGTGAGCTAATTTCAAACCCTTGTTTTATGCATCACCCCACCTGACCTTTCCCGTTAAGCAGCCATAGTGTGTTTTCTAAACGTGTGACTCTGTTCTGTCTTGTAATTCAGTTCAAGGGTAGCGATTTTGACATTCCCTCTATAAGTGATATCTTAGGATAAGTGTCTTTTTCTGTGTGACTTATTTCACTTAGAGTCATCGTACCTAAATCCACTCATCATGCTTGCTGCTACTAGCCTTATGACATTGATTTCATGGCTGAGTGATATTCCATTGTGCATAAGTACCACATCTTCTTTATCCATTTTTCTCTTTCCTGGGCTATTTAAGGTGTACCGAAGTGGAGGTTCTTGTAAACAGAGCAGCCCTACACTTTGGGGTGCCTGTGTCTTGTGGATTTTCAGTTTTCCCAATGTATACGCCCATGAGTGGAAGTGCCCTATGCTCTCTAAGCTGTGTTTATTACATGTTTCAGGACACACCGGACACTTCTCCAGAGTGGCTGTTGGCAATTTACATCCCGCCCATCAGCGTAGCAAGGCTCCCATGTCTCCATGGCCTGTCCTGCATTTCTGGTTTTCACACTTTTTTCAGCATGGCCCTTTTGACCGATGGCAAGCGAGACTTCTTTGTAGTGCTGATTTGCCTTTCCGGCTTGCTTGGTTGGCCAAAAAGGGCGTATGCGTTTTTTCCTGAATATATTCAGGAGAAAACGCATACGCCCTTTTTGGCCAAGGGCATCATTGTCGACGTTTTGCCGCTTTTCATGTGCTTTAAAGGCGAGTCGCATCTACCTGCTGAAATCTGTTTCCTGCAATTCTGCCTTGCTTTCAAATCCTCTTCGTTGCCTTCCCTCAATATATTTGTGGACGAGAGTTATCATTTATAACTCTGCAGGTTTGTGAATTGCAGTGCCCCTGAGATCCATTTGTCAACTCGCTTTTTTGGGAGCTGGCCGCAAAAGCGCAGGATTGCTTCAGGCCCTATTCTGGTTCCGGGGGGGCAGGCTGAGCCTGCGGTTCATTCTTCTTCCTGATGGAAAAATAGAGTGACCTGTGCCTGTCCCAACACTTAGAGCTAGTCTCTCATTGGTTCCCCCTCTTCCCGTTCATCCTCAGGACAAATTGCAACCTGTACGAAACAGGAGGTTAACGGTGCTGATTCTCCACGTAGGGAGATTGTTAGTAAAGCGGCTGGAATGGCGAACCCGAGCACAAGGAGAGGAGAAATGAGGTGCGTTTTCTAAACCTTTCCCGATCACACGGTGTACCATCTTCTGGGTTTCCCAGGCATGTTTTCGATGTAGGAAGATGCCCTTGAACCTGGAGATTTGGGACCCATGGGATGGGAACCACGCAGTATTACTTTAAAGGGTCTGCGTTTGCTCACCCAACCTCACCAATCCTCTCAGCCCCAAGAGTGTCCAGCCTTATGTCTCATCCAGCTGTGCGTCTAGATATGGTCAATCCAGGTTGCATCAGAGCCCCTGAATGGATTTTGTAAGTATTTCTCTCTCTTTCATTGTCTTTGTTTTATGGGTTTTTTTAAGCAATTTATTTTTATAATGGGGTTTAGCTGCTTTTCACTGCTGTGTTTATGCCGCTTTACACCCTCTTGATTCACTTCCAGAGAGATATCAATACATAGGTTGTAAGATTCTTACGAGTCAGATATATTCTTGTGCGGTGAATAGGGGGTGTTGAGTCCATTTCACTGAGCAGGGTGTAGGTCTTGTCCATTACATATTTGGCTTATGGAACGGTATGTGAGCTAATTTCAAACCCTTGTTTTATGCATCACCCCACCTGACCTTTCCCGTTAAGCAGCCATAGTGTGTTTTCTAAACGTGTGACTCTGTTCTGTCTTGTAATTCAGTTCAAGGGTAGCGATTTTGACATTCCCTCTATAAGTGATATCTTAGGATAAGTGTCTTTTTCTGTGTGACTTATTTCACTTAGAGTCATCGTACCTAAATCCACTCATCATGCTTGCTGCTACTAGCCTTATGACATTGATTTCATGGCTGAGTGATATTCCATTGTGCATAAGTACCACATCTTCTTTATCCATTTTTCTCTTTCCTGGGCTATTTAAGGTGTACCGAAGTGGAGGTTCTTGTAAACAGAGCAGCCCTACACTTTGGGGTGCCTGTGTCTTGTGGATTTTCAGTTTTCCCAATGTATACGCCCATGAGTGGAAGTGCCCTATGCTCTCTAAGCTGTGTTTATTACATGTTTCAGGACACACCGGACACTTCTCCAGAGTGGCTGTTGGCAATTTACATCCTGCCCATCAGCGTAGCAAGGCTCCCATGTCTCCATGGCCTGTCCTGCATTTCTGGTTTTCACACTTTTTTCAGCATGGCCCTTTTGACCGATGGCAAGCGAGACTTCTTTGTAGTGCTGATTTGCCTTTCCGGCTTGCTTGGTTGGCCAAAAAGGGCGTATGCGTTTTTTCCTGAATATATTCAGGAGAAAACGCATACGCCCTTTTTGGCCAAGGGCATCATTGTCGACGTTTTGCCGCTTTTCATGTGCTTTAAAGGCGAGTCGCATCTACCTCCTGAAATCTGTTTCCTGCAATTCTGCCTTGCTTTCAAGTCCTCTTCGTTGCCTTCCATCAATATATTTGTGGACGAGAGTTATCATTTATAACTCTGCAGGTTTGTGAATTGCAGTGCCCCTGAGCTCCATTTGTCAACTCGCTTGTTTGGGAGCTGGCCGCAAAAGCGCAGGATTGCTTCAGGCCCTATTCTTGTTCCGGGGGCGCAGGCTGAGCCTGTGGTTCATTCTTCTTCCTGATGGGAAAATAGAGTGACCTGTGCCTGTCCCAACACTTAGAGCTAGTCTCTCATTGGTTCCCCCTCTTCCCGTTCATCCTCAGGACAAATTGCAACCTGTACGAAACAGGAGGTTAACGGTGCTGATTCTCCACGTAGGGAGATTGTTAGTAAAGCGGCTGGAATGGCGAACCCGAGCACAAGGAGAGGAGAAATGAGGTGCGTTTTAGAAACCTTTCCCGATCACACGGTGTACCATCTTCTGGGTTTCCCAGGCATGTTTTCGATGTAGGAAGATGCCCTTGAACCTGGAGATTTGGGACCCATGGGATGGGTACCACGCAGTATTACTTTAAAGGGTCTGCGTTTGCTCACCCAACCTCACCAATCCTCTCAGCCCCAAGAGTGTCCAGCCTTATGTCTCATCCAGCTGTGCGTCTAGATATGGCCAATTCAGGTTGCATCAGAGCCCCTGAATGGATTTTGTAAGTATTTCTCTCTCTTTCATTCTCTTTGTTTTATGGGTTTTTTAAAGCAATTTATTTTTATAATGGGGTTTAGCTGCTTTTCACTGCTGTGTTTATGCCGCTTTACACCCTCTTGATTCACTTCCAGAGAGATATCAATACATAGGTTGTAAGATTCTTACGAGTCAGATAGATTCTTGTGCGGTGAATAGGGGGTGTTGAGTCCATTTCACTGAGCAGGGTGTAGGTCTTGTCCATTACATATTTGGCTTATGGAACGGTATGTGAGCTAATTTCAAACCCTTGTTTTATGCATCACCCCACCTGACCTTTCCCGTTAAGCAGCCATAGTGTGTTTTCTAAACGTGTGACTCTGTTCTGTCTTGTAATTCAGTTCAAGGGTAGCGATTTTGACATTCCCTCTATAAGTGATATCTTAGGATAAGTGTCTTTTTCTGTGTGACTTATTTCACTTAGAGTCATCGTACCTAAATCCACTCATCATGCTTGCTGCTACTAGCCTTATGACATTGATTTCATGGCTGAGTGATATTCCATTGTGCATAAGTACCACATCTTCTTTATCCATTTTTCTCTTTCCTGGGCTATTTAAGGTGTACCGAAGTGGAGGTTCTTGTAAACAGAGCAGCCCTACACTTTGGGGTGCCTGTGTCTTGTGGATTTTCAGTTTTCCCAATGTATATGCCCATGAGTGGAAGTGCCCTATGATCTCTAAGCTGTGTTTATTACATGTTTCAGGACACACCGTACACTTCTCCAGAGTGGCTGTTGGCAATTTACATCCCGCCCATCAGCGTAGCAAGGCTCCCATGTCTCCATGGCCTGTCCTGCATTTCTGGTTTTTACACTTTTTTCAGCATGGCCCTTTTGACCGATGGCAAGCGGGACTTCTTTGTAGTGCTGATTTGCCTTTCTGGCTTGCTTGGTTGTCCAGAAAGGGCGTATGCGTTTTTTCCTGCTTATATTCAGGAAAAAACGCATACGCCCTTTTTGGCCAAGGGCATCATTGTCGACGTTTTGCCGCTTTTCATGTGCTTTAAAGGCGAGTCGCATCTACCTCCTGAAATCTGTTTCCTGCAATTCTGCCTTGCTTTCAAGTCCTCTTCGTTGCCTTCCATCAATATATTTGTGGACGAGAGTTATCATTTATAACTCTGCAGGTTTGTGAATTGCAGTGCCCCTGAGCTCCATTTGTCAACTCGCTTGTTTGGGAGCTGGCCGCAAAAGCGCAGGATTGCTTCAGGCCCTATTCTTGTTCCGGGGGCGCAGGCTGAGCCTGTGGTTCATTCTTCTTCCTGATGGGAAAATAGAGTGACCTGTGCCTGTCCCAACACTTAGAGCTAGTCTCTCATTGGTTCCCCCTCTTCCCGTTCATCCTCAGGACAAATTGCAACCTGTACGAAACAGGAGGTTAACGGTGCTGATTCTCCACGTAGGGAGATTGTTAGTAAAGCGGCTGGAATGGCGAACCCGAGCACAAGGAGAGGAGAAATGAGGTGCGTTTTAGAAACCTTTCCCGATCACACGGTGTACCATCTTCTGGGTTTCCCAGGCATGTTTTCGATGTAGGAAGATGCCCTTGAACCTGGAGATTTGGGACCCATGGGATGGGAACCACGCAGTATTACTTTAAAGGGTCTGCGTTTGCTCACCCAACCTCACCAATCCTCTCAGCCCCAAGAGTGTCCAGCCTTATGTCTCATCCAGCTGTGCGTCTAGATATGGTCAATCCAGGTTGCATCAGAGCCCCTGAATGGGTTTTGTAAGTATTTCTCTCTCTTTCATTGTCTTTGTTTTATGGGTTTTTTTAAGCAATTTATTTTTATAATGGGGTTTAGCTGCTTTTCACTGCTGTGTTTATGCCGCTTTACACCCTCTTGATTCACTTCCAGAGAGATATCAATACATAGGTTGTAAGATTCTTACGAGTCAGATATATTCTTGTGCGGTGAATAGGGGGTGTTGAGTCCATTTCACTGAGCAGGGTGTAGGTCTTGTCCGTTACATATTTGGCTTATGGAACGGTATGTGAGCTAATTTCAAACCCTTGTTTTATGCATCACCCCACCTGACCTTTCCCGTTAAGCAACCATAGTGTGTTTTCTAAACGTGTGACTCTGTTCTGTCTTGTAATTCAGTTCAAGGGTAGCGATTTTGACATTCCCTCTATAAGTGATATCTTAGGATAAGTGTCTTTTTCTGTGTGACTTATTTCACTTAGAGTCATCGTACCTAAATCCACTCATCATGCTTGCTGCTACTAGCCTTATGACATTGATTTCATGGCTGAGTGATATTCCATTGTGCATAAGTACCACATCTTCTTTATCCATTTTTCTCTTTCCTGGGCTATTTAAGGTGTACCGAAGTGGAGGTTCTTGTAAACAGAGCAGCCCTACACTTTGGGGTGCCTGTGTCTTGTGGATTTTCAGTTTTCCCAATGTATACGCCCATGAGTGGAAGTGCCCTATGCTCTCTAAGCTGTGTTTATTACATGTTTCAGGACACACCGGACACTTCTCCAGAGTGGCTGTTGGCAATTTACATCCCGCCCATCAGCGTAGCAAGGCTCCCATGTCTCCATGGCCTGTCCTGCATTTCTGGTTTTCACACTTTTTTCAGCATGGCCCTTTTGACCGATGGCAAGCGAGACTTCTTTGTAGTGCTGATTTGCCTTTCCGGCTTGCTTGGTTGGCCAAAAAGGGCGTATGCGTTTTTTCCTGAATATATTCAGGAGAAAACGCATACGCCCTTTTTGGCCAAGGGCATCATTGTCGACGTTTTGCCGCTTTTCATGTGCTTTAAAGGCGAGTCGCATCTACCTCCTGAAATCTGTTTCCTGCAATTCTGCCTTGCTTTCAAATCCTCTTCGTTGCCTTCCCTCAATATATTTGTGGACGAGAGTTATCATTTATAACTCTGCAGGTTTGTGAATTGCAGTGCCCCTGAGCTCCATTTGTCAACTCGCTTTTTTGGGAGCTGGCCGCAAAAGCGCAGGATTGCTTCAGGCCCTATTCTGGTTCCGGGGGGGCAGGCTGAGCCTGCGGTTCATTCTTCTTCCTGATGGAAAAATAGAGTGACCTGTGCCTGTCCCAACACTTAGAGCTAGTCTCTCATTGGTTCCCCCTCTTCCCGTTCATCCTCAGGACAAATTGCAACCTGTACGAAACAGGAGGTTAACGGTGCTGATTCTCCACGTAGGGAGATTGTTAGTAAAGCGGCTGGAATGGCGAACCCGAGCACAAGGAGAGGAGAAATGAGGTGCGTTTTCTAAACCTTTCCCGATCACACGGTGTACCATCTTCTGGGTTTCCCAGGCATGTTTTCGATGTAGGAAGATGCCCTTGAACCTGGAGATTTGGGACCCATGGGATGGGAACCACGCAGTATTACTTTAAAGGGTCTGCGTTTGCTCACCCAACCTCACCAATCCTCTCAGCCCCAAGAGTGTCCAGCCTTATGTCTCATCCAGCTGTGCGTCTAGATATGGTCAATCCAGGTTGCATCAGAGCCCCTGAATGGATTTTGTAAGTATTTCTCTCTCTTTCATTCTCTTTGTTTTATGGGTTTTTTTAAGCAATTTATTTTTATAATGGGGTTTAGCTGCTTTTCACTGCTGTGTTTATGCCGCTTTACACCCTCTTGATTCACTTCCAGAGAGATATCAATACATAGGTTGTAAGATTCTTACGAGTCAGATATATTCTTGTGCGGTGAATAGGGGGTGTTGAGTCCATTTCACTGAGCAGGGTGTAGGTCTTGTCCATTACATATTTGGCTTATGGAACGGTATGTGAGCTAATTTCAAACCCTTGTTTTATGCATCACCCCACCTGACCTTTCCCGTTAAGCAGCCATAGTGTGTTTTCTAAACGTGTGACTCTGTTCTGTCTTGTAATTCAGTTCAAGGGTAGCGATTTTGACATTCCCTCTATAAGTGATATCTTAGGATAAGTGTCTTTTTCTGTGTGACTTATTTCACTTAGAGTCATCGTACCTAAATCCACTCATCATGCTTGCTGCTACTAGCCTTATGACATTGATTTCATGGCTGAGTGATATTCCATTGTGCATAAGTACCACATCTTCTTTATCCATTTTTCTCTTTCCTGGGCTATTTAAGGTGTACCGAAGTGGAGGTTCTTGTAAACAGAGCAGCCCTACACTTTGGGGTGCCTGTGTCTTGTGGATTTTCAGTTTTCCCAATGTATACGCCCATGAGTGGAAGTGCCCTATGCTCTCTAAGCTGTGTTTATTACATGTTTCAGGACACACCGGACACTTCTCCAGAGTGGCTGTTGGCAATTTACATCCCGCCCATCAGCGTAGCAAGGCTCCCATGTCTCCATGGCCTGTCCTGCATTTCTGGTTTTCACACTTTTTTCAGCATGGCCCTTTTGACCGATGGCAAGCGAGACTTCTTTGTAGTGCTGATTTGCCTTTCCGGCTTGCTTGGTTGGCCAAAAAGGGCGTATGCGTTTTTTCCTGAATATATTCAGGAGAAAACGCATACGCCCTTTTTGGCCAAGGGCATCATTGTCGACGTTTTGCCGCTTTTCATGTGCTTTAAAGGCGAGTCGCATCTACCTCCTGAAATCTGTTTCCTGCAATTCTGCCTTGCTTTCAAATCCTCTTCGTTGCCTTCCCTCAATATATTTGTGGACGAGAGTTATCATTTATAACTCTGCAGGTTTGTGAATTGCAGTGCCCCTGAGATCCATTTGTCAACTCGCTTTTTTGGGAGCTGGCCGCAAAAGCGCAGGATTGCTTCAGGCCCTATTCTGGTTCCGGGGGGCAGGCTGAGCCTGCGGTTCATTCTTCTTCCTGATGGAAAAATAGAGTGACCTGTGCCTGTCCCAACACTTAGAGCTAGTCTCTCATTGGTTCCCCCTCTTCCCGTTCATCCTCAGGACAAATTGCAACCTGTACGAAACAGGAGGTTAACGGTGCTGATTCTCCACGTAGGGAGATTGTTAGTAAAGCGGCTGGAATGGCGAACCCGAGCACAAGGAGAGGAGAAATGAGGTGCGTTTTAGAAACCTTTCCCGATCACACGGTGTACCATCTTCTGGGTTTCCCAGGCATGTTTTCGATGTAGGAAGATGCCCTTGAACCTGGAGATTTGGGACCCATGGGATGGGTACCACGCAGTATTACTTTAAAGGGTCTGCGTTTGCTCACCCAACCTCACCAATCCTCTCACCCCAAGAGTGTCCAGCCTTATGTCTCATCCAGCTGTGGGTCTAGATATGGTCTATCCAGGTTGCATCAGAGCCCCTGCATGGATTTTGTAAGAATTTCTCTCTCTTTCACTGTCTTTGTTTTATGGGTTTTTTTTGAAGTAAATTATTTTTATAATGGGGTTTAGCTGCTTTTCACTGCTGTGTTTATGCCTTTTTACATCCTCTTGATTCACTTCCAGAGAGATATCAATACATAGGTTTTAAGATACTTACGAGTCAGATAGATTCTTGTGCGGTGAATAGGGGGTGTTGAGTCCATTTCACTGAGCAGGGTGTAGGTCTTGTCCATTACATATTTGGCTTATGGAACGGTATGTGAGCTAATTTCAAACCCTTGTTTTATGCATCACCCCACCTGACCTTTCCCGTTAAGCAGCCATAGTGTGTTTTCTAAACGTGTGACTCTGTTCTGTCTTGTAATTCAGTTCAAGGGTAGCGATTTTGACATTCCCTCTATAAGTGATATCTTAGGATAAGTGTCTTTTTCTGTGTGACTTATTTCACTTAGAGTCATCGTACCTAA
This sequence comes from Eubalaena glacialis, assembly GCF_028564815.1. NCBI lineage: Eukaryota > Metazoa > Chordata > Mammalia > Artiodactyla > Balaenidae > Eubalaena > Eubalaena glacialis. The sequence continues at coordinate 70,860,842 of NC_083718.1, read as the reverse complement.
ATCCACTCATCATGCTTGCTGCTACTAGCCTTATGACATTGATTTCATGGCTGAGTGATATTCCATTGTGCATAAGTACCACATCTTCTTTATCCATTTTTCTCTTTCCTGGGCTATTTAAGGTGTACCGAAGTGGAGGTTCTTGTAAACAGAGCAGCCCTACACTTTGGGGTGCCTGTGTCTTGTGGATTTTCAGTTTTCCCAATGTATACGCCCATGAGTGGAAGTGCCCTATGCTCTCTAAGCTGTGTTTATTACATGTTTCAGGACACACCGGACACTTCTCCAGAGTGGCTGTTGGCAATTTACATCCCGCCCATCAGCGTAGCAAGGCTCCCATGTCTCCATGGCCTGTCCTGCATTTCTGGTTTTCACACTTTTTTCAGCATGGCCCTTTTGACCGATGGCAAGCGAGACTTCTTTGTAGTGCTGATTTGCCTTTCCGGCTTGCTTGGTTGGCCAAAAAGGGCGTATGCGTTTTTTCCTGAATATATTCAGGAGAAAACGCATACGCCCTTTTTGGCCAAGGGCATCATTGTCGACGTTTTGCCGCTTTTCATGTGCTTTAAAGGCGAGTCGCATCTACCTGCTGAAATCTGTTTCCTGCAATTCTGCCTTGCTTTCAAATCCTCTTCGTTGCCTTCCCTCAATATATTTGTGGACGAGAGTTATCATTTATAACTCTGCAGGTTTGTGAATTGCAGTGCCCCTGAGATCCATTTGTCAACTCGCTTTTTTGGGAGCTGGCCGCAAAAGCGCAGGATTGCTTCAGGCCCTATTCTGGTTCCGGGGGGGCAGGCTGAGCCTGCGGTTCATTCTTCTTCCTGATGGAAAAATAGAGTGACCTGTGCCTGTCCCAACACTTAGAGCTAGTCTCTCATTGGTTCCCCCTCTTCCCGTTCATCCTCAGGACAAATTGCAACCTGTACGAAACAGGAGGTTAACGGTGCTGATTCTCCACGTAGGGAGATTGTTAGTAAAGCGGCTGGAATGGCGAACCCGAGCACAAGGAGAGGAGAAATGAGGTGCGTTTTCTAAACCTTTCCCGATCACACGGTGTACCATCTTCTGGGTTTCCCAGGCATGTTTTCGATGTAGGAAGATGCCCTTGAACCTGGAGATTTGGGACCCATGGGATGGGAACCACGCAGTATTACTTTAAAGGGTCTGCGTTTGCTCACCCAACCTCACCAATCCTCTCAGCCCCAAGAGTGTCCAGCCTTATGTCTCATCCAGCTGTGCGTCTAGATATGGTCAATCCAGGTTGCATCAGAGCCCCTGAATGGATTTTGTAAGTATTTCTCTCTCTTTCATTGTCTTTGTTTTATGGGTTTTTTTAAGCAATTTATTTTTATAATGGGGTTTAGCTGCTTTTCACTGCTGTGTTTATGCCGCTTTACACCCTCTTGATTCACTTCCAGAGAGATATCAATACATAGGTTGTAAGATTCTTACGAGTCAGATATATTCTTGTGCGGTGAATAGGGGGTGTTGAGTCCATTTCACTGAGCAGGGTGTAGGTCTTGTCCATTACATATTTGGCTTATGGAACGGTATGTGAGCTAATTTCAAACCCTTGTTTTATGCATCACCCCACCTGACCTTTCCCGTTAAGCAGCCATAGTGTGTTTTCTAAACGTGTGACTCTGTTCTGTCTTGTAATTCAGTTCAAGGGTAGCGATTTTGACATTCCCTCTATAAGTGATATCTTAGGATAAGTGTCTTTTTCTGTGTGACTTATTTCACTTAGAGTCATCGTACCTAAATCCACTCATCATGCTTGCTGCTACTAGCCTTATGACATTGATTTCATGGCTGAGTGATATTCCATTGTGCATAAGTACCACATCTTCTTTATCCATTTTTCTCTTTCCTGGGCTATTTAAGGTGTACCGAAGTGGAGGTTCTTGTAAACAGAGCAGCCCTACACTTTGGGGTGCCTGTGTCTTGTGGATTTTCAGTTTTCCCAATGTATACGCCCATGAGTGGAAGTGCCCTATGCTCTCTAAGCTGTGTTTATTACATGTTTCAGGACACACCGGACACTTCTCCAGAGTGGCTGTTGGCAATTTACATCCTGCCCATCAGCGTAGCAAGGCTCCCATGTCTCCATGGCCTGTCCTGCATTTCTGGTTTTCACACTTTTTTCAGCATGGCCCTTTTGACCGATGGCAAGCGAGACTTCTTTGTAGTGCTGATTTGCCTTTCCGGCTTGCTTGGTTGGCCAAAAAGGGCGTATGCGTTTTTTCCTGAATATATTCAGGAGAAAACGCATACGCCCTTTTTGGCCAAGGGCATCATTGTCGACGTTTTGCCGCTTTTCATGTGCTTTAAAGGCGAGTCGCATCTACCTCCTGAAATCTGTTTCCTGCAATTCTGCCTTGCTTTCAAATCCTCTTCGTTGCCTTCCCTCAATATATTTGTGGACGAGAGTTATCATTTATAACTCTGCAGGTTTGTGAATTGCAGTGCCCCTGAGATCCATTTGTCAACTCGCTTTTTTGGGAGCTGGCCGCAAAAGCGCAGGATTGCTTCAGGCCCTATTCTGGTTCCGGGGGGGCAGGCTGAGCCTGCGGTTCATTCTTCTTCCTGATGGAAAAATAGAGTGACCTGTGCCTGTCCCAACACTTAGAGCTAGTCTCTCATTGGTTCCCCCTCTTCCCGTTCATCCTCAGGACAAATTGCAACCTGTACGAAACAGGAGGTTAACGGTGCTGATTCTCCACGTAGGGAGATTGTTAGTAAAGCGGCTGGAATGGCGAACCCGAGCACAAGGAGAGGAGAAATGAGGTGCGTTTTAGAAACCTTTCCCGATCACACGGTGTACCATCTTCTGGGTTTCCCAGGCATGTTTTCGATGTAGGAAGATGCCCTTGAACCTGGAGATTTGGGACCCATGGGATGGGTACCACGCAGTATTACTTTAAAGGGTCTGCGTTTGCTCACCCAACCTCACTAATCCTCTCACCCCAAGAGTGTCCAGCCTTATGTCTCATCCAGCTGTGGGTCTAGATATGGTCTATCCAGGTTGCATCAGAGCCCCTGCATGGATTTTGTAAGAATTTCTCTCTCTTTCACTGTCTTTGTTTTATGGGTTTTTTTTGAAGTAAATTATTTTTATAATGGGGTTTAGCTGCTTTTCACTGCTGTGTTTATGCCTTTTTACATCCTCTTGATTCACTTCCAGAGAGATATCAATACATAGGTTTTAAGATTCTTACGAGTCAGATAGATTCTTGTGCGGTGAATAGGGGGTGTTGAGTCCATTTCACTGAGCAGGGTGTAGGTCTTGTCCATTACATATTTGGCTTATGGAACGGTATCTGAGCTAATTTCAAACCCTTGTTTTATGCATCACCCCACCTGACCTTTCCCGTTAAGCAGCCATAGTGTGTTTTCTAAACGTGTGACTCTGTTCTGTCTTGTAATTCAGTTCAAGGGTAGCGATTTTGACATTCCCTCTATAAGTGATATCTTAGGATAAGTGTCTTTTTCTGTGTGACTTATTTCACTTAGAGTCATCGTACCTAAATCCACTCATCATGCTTGCTGCTACTAGCCTTATGACATTGATTTCATGGCTGAGTGATATTCCATTGTGCATAAGTACCACATCTTCTTTATCCATTTTTCTCTTTCCTGGGCTATTTAAGGTGTACCGAAGTGGAGGTTCTTGTAAACAGTGCAGCCCTACACTTTGGGGTGCCTGTGTCTTGTGGATTTTCAGTTTTCCCAATGTATACGCCCATGAGTGGAAGTGCCCTATGATCGCTAAGCTGTGTTTATTACATGTTTCAGGACACACCGGACACTTCTCCAGAGTGGCTGTTGGCAATTTACATCCCGCCCATCAGCGTAGCAAGGCTCCCATGTCTCCATGGCCTGTCCTGCATTTCTGGTTTTTACACTTTTTTCAGCATGGCCCTTTTGACCGATGGCAAGCGGGACTTCTTTGTAGTGCTGATTTGCCTTTCTGGCTTGCTTGGTTGTCCAAAAAGGGCGTATGCGTTTTTTCCTGCTTATATTCAGGAAAAAACGCATACGCCCTTTTTGGCCAAGGGCATCATTGTCGACGTTTTGCCGCTTTTCATGTGCTTTAAAGGCGGGTCGCATCTACCTCCTGAAATCTGTTTCCTGCAATTCTGCCTTGCTTTCAAGTCCTCTTCGTTGCCTTCCATCAATATATTTGTGGACGAGAGTTATCATTTATAACTCTGCAGGTTTGTGAATTGCAGTGCCCCTGAGCTCCATTTGTCAACTCGCTTGTTTGGGAGCTGGCCGCAAAAGCGCAGGATTGCTTCAGGCCCTATTCTTGTTCCGGGGGCGCAGGCTGAGCCTGTGGTTCATTCTTCTTCCTGATGGGAAAATAGAGTGACCTGTGCCTGTCCCAACACTTAGAGCTAGTCTTTCATTGGTTCCCCCTTTTCCCGTTCATCCTCAGGACAAATTGCAACCTGTACGAAACAGGAGGTTAACGGTGCTGATTCTCCACGTAGGGAGATTGTTAGTAAAGCGGCTGGAATGGCGCACCCGAGCACAAGGAGAGGAGAAATGAGGTGCGTTTTAGAAACCTTTCCCGATCACACGGTGTACCATCTTCTGGGTTTCCCAGGCATGTTTTCGATGTAGGAAGATGCCCTTGAACCTGGAGATTTGGGACCCATGGGATGGGAACCACGCAGTATTACTTTAAAGGGTCTGCGTTTGCTCACCCAACCTCACCAATCCTCTCAGCCCCAAGAGTGTCCAGCCTTATGTCTCATCCAGCTGTGCGTCTAGATATGGTCAATCCAGGTTGCATCAGAGCCCCTGAATGGATTTTGTAAGTATTTCTCTCTCTTTCATTCTCTTTGTTTTATGCGTTTTTTTAAGCAATTTATTTTTATAATGGGGTTTAGCTGCTTTTCACTGCTGTGTTTATGCCGCTTTACACCCTCTTGATTCACTTCCAGAGAGATATCAATACATAGGTTGTAAGATTCTTACGAGTCAGATATATTCTTGTGCGGTGAATAGGGGGTGTTGAGTCCATTTCACTGAGCAGGGTGTAGGTCTTGTCCATTACATATTTGGCTTATGGAACGGTATGTGAGCTAATTTCAAACCCTTGTTTTATGCATCACCCCACCTGACCTTTCCCGTTAAGCAGCCATAGTGTGTTTTCTAAACGTGTGACTCTGTTCTGTCTTGTAATTCAGTTCAAGGGTAGCGATTTTGACATTCCCTCTATAAGTGATATCTTAGGATAAGTGTCTTTTTCTGTGTGACTTATTTCACTTAGAGTCATCGTACCTAAATCCACTCATCATGCTTGCTGCTACTAGCCTTATGACATTGATTTCATGGCTGAGTGATATTCCATTGTGCATAAGTACCACATCTTCTTTATCCATTTTTCTCTTTCCTGGGCTATTTAAGGTGTACCGAAGTGGAGGTTCTTGTAAACAGAGCAGCCCTACACTTTGGGGTGCCTGTGTCTTGTGGATTTTCAGTTTTCCCAATGTATACGCCCATGAGTGGAAGTGCCCTATGCTCTCTAAGCTGTGTTTATTACATGTTTCAGGACACACCGGACACTTCTCCAGAGTGGCTGTTGGCAATTTACATCCCGCCCATCAGAGTAGCAAGGCTCCCATGTCTCCATGGCCTGTCCTGCATTTCTGGTTTTCACACTTTTTTCAGCATGGCCCTTTTGACCGATGGCAAGCGAGACTTCTTTGTAGTGCTGATTTGCCTTTCCGGCTTGCTTGGTTGGCCAAAAAGGGCGTATGCGTTTTTTCCTGAATATATTCAGGAGAAAACGCATACGCCCTTTTTGGCCAAGGGCATCATTGTCGACGTTTTGCCGCTTTTCATGTGCTTTAAAGGCGAGTCGCATCTACCTCCTGAAATCTGTTTCCTGCAATTCTGCCTTGCTTTCAAATCCTCTTCGTTGCCTTCCCTCAATATATTTGTGGACGAGAGTTATCATTTATAACTCTGCAGGTTTGTGAATTGCAGTGCCCCTGAGCTCCATTTGTCAACTCGCTTTTTTGGGAGCTGGCCGCAAAAGCGCAGGATTGCTTCAGGCCCTATTCTGGTTCCGGGGGGGCAGGCTGAGCCTGCGGTTCATTCTTCTTCCTGATGGAAAAATAGAGTGACCTGTGCCTGTCCCAACACTTAGAGCTAGTCTCTCATTGGTTCCCCCTCTTCCCGTTCATCCTCAGGACAAATTGCAACCTGTACGAAACAGGAGGTTAACGGTGCTGATTCTCCACGTAGGGAGATTGTTAGTAAAGCGGCTGGAATGGCGAACCCGAGCACAAGGAGAGGAGAAATGAGGTGCGTTTTCTAAACCTTTCCTGATCACACGGTGTACCATCTTCTGGGTTTCCCAGGCATGTTTTCGATGTAGGAAGATGCCCTTGAACCTGGAGATTTGGGACCCATGGGATGGGAACCACGCAGTATTACTTTAAAGGGTCTGCGTTTGCTCACCCAACCTCACCAATCCTCTCAGCCCCAAGAGTGTCCAGCCTTATGTCTCATCCAGCTGTGCGTCTAGATATGGTCAATCCAGGTTGCATCAGAGCCCCTGAATGGATTTTGTAAGTATTTCTCTCTCTTTCATTGTCTTTGTTTTATGGGTTTTTTTAAGCAATTTATTTTTATAATGGGGTTTAGCTGCTTTTCACTGCTGTGTTTATGCCGCTTTACACCCTCTTGATTCACTTCCAGAGAGATATCAATACATAGGTTGTAAGATTCTTACGAGTCAGATATATTCTTGTGCGGTGAATAGGGGGTGTTGAGTCCATTTCACTGAGCAGGGTGTAGGTCTTGTCCGTTACATATTTGGCTTATGGAACGGTATGTGAGCTAATTTCAAACCCTTGTTTTATGCATCACCCCACCTGACCTTTCCCGTTAAGCAGCCATAGTGTGTTTTCTAAACGTGTGACTCTGTTCTGTCTTGTAATTCAGTTCAAGGGTAGCGATTTTGACATTCCCTCTATAAGTGATATCTTAGGATAAGTGTCTTTTTCTGTGTGACTTATTTCACTTAGAGTCATCGTACCTAAATCCACTCATCATGCTTGCTGCTACTAGCCTTATGACATTGATTTCATGGCTGAGTGATATTCCATTGTGCATAAGTACCACATCTTCTTTATCCATTTTTCTCTTTCCTGGGCTATTTAAGGTGTACCGAAGTGGAGGTTCTTGTAAACAGAGCAGCCCTACACTTTGGGGTGCCTGTGTCTTGTGGATTTTCAGTTTTCCCAATGTATACGCCCATGAGTGGAAGTGCCCTATGCTCTCTAAGCTGTGTTTATTACATGTTTCAGGACACACCGGACACTTCTCCAGAGTGGCTGTTGGCAATTTACATCCCGCCCATCAGCGTAGCAAGGCTCCCATGTCTCCATGGCCTGTCCTGCATTTCTGGTTTTCACACTTTTTTCAGCATGGCCCTTTTGACCGATGGCAAGCGAGACTTCTTTGTAGTGCTGATTTGCCTTTCCGGCTTGCTTGGTTGGCCAAAAAGGGCGTATGCGTTTTTTCCTGAATATATTCAGGAGAAAACGCATACGCCCTTTTTGGCCAAGGGCATCATTGTCGACGTTTTGCCGCTTTTCATGTGCTTTAAAGGCGAGTCGCATCTACCTCCTGAAATCTGTTTCCTGCAATTCTGCCTTGCTTTCAAGTCCTCTTCGTTGCCTTCCATCAATATATTTGTGGACGAGAGTTATCATTTATAACTCTGCAGGTTTGTGAATTGCAGTGCCCCTGAGCTCCATTTGTCAACTCGCTTGTTTGGGAGCTGGCCGCAAAAGCGCAGGATTGCTTCAGGCCCTATTCTTGTTCCGGGGGCGCAGGCTGAGCCTGTGGTTCATTCTTCTTCCTGATGGGAAAATAGAGTGACCTGTGCCTGTCCCAACACTTAGAGCTAGTCTCTCATTGGTTCCCCCTCTTCCCGTTCATCCTCAGGACAAATTGCAACCTGTACGAAACAGGAGGTTAACGGTGCTGATTCTCCACGTAGGGAGATTGTTAGTAAAGCGGCTGGAATGGCGAACCCGAGCACAAGGAGAGGAGAAATGAGGTGCGTTTTAGAAACCTTTCCCGATCACACGGTGTACCATCTTCTGGGTTTCCCAGGCATGTTTTCGATGTAGGAAGATGCCCTTGAACCTGGAGATTTGGGACCCATGGGATGGGTACCACGCAGTATTACTTTAAAGGGTCTGCGTTTGCTCACCCAACCTCACCAATCCTCTCAGCCCCAAGAGTGTCCAGCCTTATGTCTCATCCAGCTGTGCTTCTAGATATGGCCAATTCAGGTTGCATCAGAGCCCCTGAATGGATTTTGTAAGTATTTCTCTCTCTTTCATTCTCTTTGTTTTATGGGTTTTTTAAAGCAATTTATTTTTATAATGGGGTTTAGCTGCTTTTCACTGCTGTGTTTATGCCGCTTTACACCCTCTTGATTCACTTCCAGAGAGATATCAATACATAGGTTGTAAGATTCTTACGAGTCAGATAGATTCTTGTGCGGTGAATAGGGGGTGTTGAGTCCATTTCACTGAGCAGGGTGTAGGTCTTGTCCATTACATATTTGGCTTATGGAACGGTATGTGAGCTAATTTCAAACCCTTGTTTTATGCATCACCCCACCTGACCTTTCCCGTTAAGCAGCCATAGTGTGTTTTCTAAACGTGTGACTCTGTTCTGTCTTGTAATTCAGTTCAAGGGTAGCGATTTTGACATTCCCTCTATAAGTGATATCTTAGGATAAGTGTCTTTTTCTGTGTGACTTATTTCACTTAGAGTCATCGTACCTAAATCCACTCATCATGCTTGCTGCTACTAGCCTTATGACATTGATTTCATGGCTGAGTGATATTCCATTGTGCATAAGTACCACATCTTCTTTATCCATTTTTCTCTTTCCTGGGCTATTTAAGGTGTACCGAAGTGGAGGTTCTTGTAAACAGAGCAGCCCTACACTTTGGGGTGCCTGTGTCTTGTGGATTTTCAGTTTTCCCAATGTATACGCCCATGAGTGGAAGTGCCCTATGCTCTCTAAGCTGTGTTTATTACATGTTTCAGGACACACCGGACACTTCTCCAGAGTGGCTGTTGGCAATTTACATCCCGCCCATCAGCGTAGCAAGGCTCCCATGTCTCCATGGCCTGTCCTGCATTTCTGGTTTTCACACTTTTTTCAGCATGGCCCTTTTGACCGATGGCAAGCGAGACTTCTTTGTAGTGCTGATTTGCCTTTCCGGCTTGCTTGGTTGGCCAAAAAGGGCGTATGCGTTTTTTCCTGAATATATTCAGGAGAAAACGCATACGCCCTTTTTGGCCAAGGGCATCATTGTCGATGTTTTGCCGCTTTTCATGTGCTTTAAAGGCGAGTCGCATCTACCTCCTGAAATCTGTTTCCTGCAATTCTGCCTTGCTTTCAAGTCCTCTTCGTTGCCTTCCATCAATATATTTGTGGACGAGAGTTATCATTTATAACTCTGCAGGTTTGTGAATTGCAGTGCCCCTGAGCTCCATTTGTCAACTCGCTTGTTTGGGAGCTGGCCGCAAAAGCGCAGGATTGCTTCAGGCCCTATTCTTGTTCCGGGGGCGAAGGCTGAGCCTGTGGTTCATTCTTCTTCCTGATGGGAAAATAGAGTGACCTGTGCCTGTCCCAACACTTAGAGCTAGTCTCTCATTGGTTCCCCCTCTTCCCGTTCATCCTCAGGACAAATTGCAACCTGTACGAAACAGGAGGTTAACGGTGCTGATTCTCCACGTAGGGAGATTGTTAGTAAAGCGGCTGGAATGGCGAACCCGAGCACAAGGAGAGGAGAAATGAGGTGCGTTTTAGAAACCTTTCCCGATCACACGGTGTACCATCTTCTGGGTTTCCCAGGCATGTTTTCGATGTAGGAAGATGCCCTTGAACCTGGAGATTTGGGACCCATGGGATGGGTACCACGCAGTATTACTTTAAAGGGTCTGCGTTTGCTCAACCAACCTCACCAATCCTCTCAGCCCCAAGAGTGTCCAGCCTTATGTCTCATCCAGCTGTGCGTCTAGATATGGCCAATTCAGGTTGCATCAGAGCCCCTGAATGGATTTTGTAAGTATTTCTCTCTCTTTCATTCTCTTTGTTTTATGGGTTTTTTAAAGCAATTTATTTTTATAATGGGGTTTAGCTGCTTTTCACTGCTGTGTTTATGCCGCTTTACACCCTCTTGATTCACTTCCAGAGAGATATCAATACATAGGTTGTAAGATTCTTACGAGTCAGATATATTCTTGTGCGGTGAATAGGGGGTGTTGAGTCCATTTCACTGAGCAGGGTGTAGGTCTTGTCCATTACATATTTGGCTTATGGAACGGTATGTGAGCTAATTTCAAACCCTTGTTTTATGCATCACCCCACCTGACCTTTCCCGTTAAGCAGCCATAGTGTGTTTTCTAAACGTGTGACTCTGTTCTGTCTTGTAATTCAGTTCAAGGGTAGCGATTTTGACATTCCCTCTATAAGTGATATCTTAGGATAAGTGTCTTTTTCTGTGTGACTTATTTCACTTAGAGTCATCGTACCTAAATCCACTCATCATGCTTGCTGCTACTAGCCTTATGACATTGATTTCATGGCTGAGTGATATTCCATTGTGCATAAGTACCACATCTTCTTTATCCATTTTTCTCTTTCCTGGGCTATTTAAGGTGTACCGAAGTGGAGGTTCTTGTAAACAGAGCAGCCCTACACTTTGGGGTGCCTGTGTCTTGTGGATTTTCAGTTTTCCCAATGTATACGCCCATGAGTGGAAGTGCCCTATGCTCTCTAAGCTGTGTTTATTACATGTTTCAGGACACACCGGACACTTCTCCAGAGTGGCTGTTGGCAATTTACATCCCGCCCATCAGCGTAGCAAGGCTCCCATGTCTCCATGGCCTGTCCTGCATTTCTGGTTTTCACACTTTTTTCAGCATGGCCCTTTTGACCGATGGCAAGCGAGACTTCTTTGTAGTGCTGATTTGCCTTTCCGGCTTGCTTGGTTGGCCAAAAAGGGCGTATGCGTTTTTTCCTGAATATATTCAGGAGAAAACGCATACGCCCTTTTTGGCCAAGGGCATCATTGTCGACGTTTTGCCGCTTTTCATGTGCTTTAAAGGCGAGTCGCATCTACCTCCTGAAATCTGTTTCCTGCAATTCTGCCTTGCTTTCAAGTCCTCTTCGTTGCCTTCCATCAATATATTTGTGGACGAGAGTTATCATTTATAACTCTGCAGGTTTGTGAATTGCAGTGCCCCTGAGCTCCATTTGTCAACTCGCTTGTTTGGGAGCTGGCCGCAAAAGCGCAGGATTGCTTCAGGCCCTATTCTTGTTCCGGGGGCGCAGGCTGAGCCTGTGGTTCATTCTTCTTCCTGATGGGAAAATAGAGTGACCTGTGCCTGTCCCAACACTTAGAGCTAGTCTCTCATTGGTTCCCCCTCTTCCCGTTCATCCTCAGGACAAATTGCAACCTGTACGAAACAGGAGGTTAACGGTGCTGATTCTCCACGTAGGGAGATTGTTAGTAAAGCGGCTGGAATGGCGAACCCGAGCACAAGGAGAGGAGAAATGAGGTGCGTTTTAGAAACCTTTCCCGATCACACGGTGTACCATCTTCTGGGTTTCCCAGGCATGTTTTCGATGTAGGAAGATGCCCTTGAACCTGGAGATTTGGGACCCATGGGATGGGTACCACGCAGTATTACTTTAAAGGGTCTGCGTTTGCTCACCCAACCTCACCAATCCTCTCAGCCCCAAGAGTGTCCAGCCTTATGTCTCATCCAGCTGTGCTTCTAGATATGGCCAATTCAGGTTGCATCAGAGCCCCTGAATGGATTTTGTAAGTATTTCTCTCTCTTTCATTCTCTTTGTTTTATGGGTTTTTTAAAGCAATTTATTTTTATAATGGGGTTTAGCTGCTTTTCACTGCTGTGTTTATGCCGCTTTACACCCTCTTGATTCACTTCCAGAGAGATATCAATACATAGGTTGTAAGATTCTTACGAGTCAGATAGATTCTTGTGCGGTGAATAGGGGGTGTTGAGTCCATTTCACTGAGCAGGGTGTAGGTCTTGTCCATTACATATTTGGCTTATGGAACGGTATGTGAGCTAATTTCAAACCCTTGTTTTATGCATCACCCCACCTGACCTTTCCCGTTAAGCAGCCATAGTGTGTTTTCTAAACGTGTGACTCTGTTCTGTCTTGTAATTCAGTTCAAGGGTAGCGATTTTGACATTCCCTCTATAAGTGATATCTTAGGATAAGTGTCTTTTTCTGTGTGACTTATTTCACTTAGAGTCATCGTACCTAAATCCACTCATCATGCTTGCTGCTACTAGCCTTATGACATTGATTTCATGGCTGAGTGATATTCCATTGTGCATAAGTACCACATCTTCTTTATCCATTTTTCTCTTTCCTGGGCTATTTAAGGTGTACCGAAGTGGAGGTTCTTGTAAACAGAGCAGCCCTACACTTTGGGGTGCCTGTGTCTTGTGGATTTTCAGTTTTCCCAATGTATACGCCCATGAGTGGAAGTGCCCTATGCTCTCTAAGCTGTGTTTATTACATGTTTCAGGACACACCGGACACTTCTCCAGAGTGGCTGTTGGCAATTTACATCCCGCCCATCAGCGTAGCAAGGCTCCCATGTCTCCATGGCCTGTCCTGCATTTCTGGTTTTCACACTTTTTTCAGCATGGCCCTTTTGACCGATGGCAAGCGAGACTTCTTTGTAGTGCTGATTTGCCTTTCCGGCTTGCTTGGTTGGCCAAAAAGGGCGTATGCGTTTTTTCCTGAATATATTCAGGAGAAAACGCATACGCCCTTTTTGGCCAAGGGCATCATTGTCGATGTTTTGCCGCTTTTCATGTGCTTTAAAGGCGAGTCGCATCTACCTCCTGAAATCTGTTTCCTGCAATTCTGCCTTGCTTTCAAGTCCTCTTCGTTGCCTTCCATCAATATATTTGTGGACGAGAGTTATCATTTATAACTCTGCAGGTTTGTGAATTGCAGTGCCCCTGAGCTCCATTTGTCAACTCGCTTGTTTGGGAGCTGGCCGCAAAAGCGCAGGATTGCTTCAGGCCCTATTCTTGTTCCGGGGGCGCAGGCTGAGCCTGTGGTTCATTCTTCTTCCTGATGGGAAAATAGAGTGACCTGTGCCTGTCCCAACACTTAGAGCTAGTCTCTCATTGGTTCCCCCTCTTCCCGTTCATCCTCAGGACAAATTGCAACCTGTACGAAACAGGAGGTTAACGGTGCTGATTCTCCACGTAGGGAGATTGTTAGTAAAGCGGCTGGAATGGCGAACCCGAGCACAAGGAGAGGAGAAATGAGGTGCGTTTTAGAAACCTTTCCCGATCACACGGTGTACCATCTTCTGGGTTTCCCAGGCATGTTTTCGATGTAGGAAGATGCCCTTGAACCTGGAGATTTGGGACCCATGGGATGGGTACCACGCAGTATTACTTTAAAGGGTCTGCGTTTGCTCAACCAACCTCACCAATCCTCTCAGCCCCAAGAGTGTCCAGCCTTATGTCTCATCCAGCTGTGCGTCTAGATATGGCCAATTCAGGTTGCATCAGAGCCCCTGAATGGATTTTGTAAGTATTTCTCTCTCTTTCATTCTCTTTGTTTTATGGGTTTTTTAAAGCAATTTATTTTTATAATGGGGTTTAGCTGCTTTTCACTGCTGTGTTTATGCCGCTTTACACCCTCTTGATTCACTTCCAGAGAGATATCAATACATAGGTTGTAAGATTCTTACGAGTCAGATATATTCTTGTGCGGTGAATAGGGGGTGTTGAGTCCATTTCACTGAGCAGGGTGTAGGTCTTGTCCATTACATATTTGGCTTATGGAACGGTATGTGAGCTAATTTCAAACCCTTGTTTTATGCATCACCCCACCTGACCTTTCCCGTTAAGCAGCCATAGTGTGTTTTCTAAACGTGTGACTCTGTTCTGTCTTGTAATTCAGTTCAAGGGTAGCGATTTTGACATTCCCTCTATAAGTGATATCTTAGGATAAGTGTCTTTTTCTGTGTGACTTATTTCACTTAGAGTCATCGTACCTAAATCCACTCATCATGCTTGCTGCTACTAGCCTTATGACATTGATTTCATGGCTGAGTGATATTCCATTGTGCATAAGTACCACATCTTCTTTATCCATTTTTCTCTTTCCTGGGCTATTTAAGGTGTACCGAAGTGGAGGTTCTTGTAAACAGAGCAGCCCTACACTTTGGGGTGCCTGTGTCTTGTGGATTTTCAGTTTTCCCAATGTATATGCCCATGAGTGGAAGTGCCCTATGATCTCTAAGCTGTGTTTATTACATGTTTCAGGACACACCGTACACTTCTCCAGAGTGGCTGTTGGCAATTTACATCCCGCCCATCAGCGTAGCAAGGCTCCCATGTCTCCATGGCCTGTCCTGCATTTCTGGTTTTTACACTTTTTTCAGCATGGCCCTTTTGACCGATGGCAAGCGGGACTTCTTTGTAGTGCTGATTTGCCTTTCTGGCTTGCTTGGTTGTCCAGAAAGGGCGTATGCGTTTTTTCCTGCTTATATTCAGGAAAAAACGCATACGCCCTTTTTGGCCAAGGGCATCATTGTCGACGTTTTGCCGCTTTTCATGTGCTTTAAAGGCGAGTCGCATCTACCTCCTGAAATCTGTTTCCTGCAATTCTGCCTTGCTTTCAAGTCCTCTTCGTTGCCTTCCATCAATATATTTGTGGACGAGAGTTATCATTTATAACTCTGCAGGTTTGTGAATTGCAGTGCCCCTGAGCTCCATTTGTCAACTCGCTTGTTTGGGAGCTGGCCGCAAAAGCGCAGGATTGCTTCAGGCCCTATTCTTGTTCCGGGGGCGCAGGCTGAGCCTGTGGTTCATTCTTCTTCCTGATGGGAAAATAGAGTGACCTGTGCCTGTCCCAACACCTCGAGCTCGTCTCTCATTGGTTCCCCCTTTTCCCGTTCATCCTCAGGACAAATTGCAACCTGTACGAAACAGGAGGTTAACGGTGCTGATTCTCCAAGTAGGGAGATTGTTCGTAAAGCGGCTGGAATGGCGAACCCGAGCACAAGGAGAGGAGAAATGAGGTGCGTTTTAGAAACCTTTCCCGATCACACGGTGTACCATCTTCTGGGTTTCCCAGGCATGTTTTCGATGTAGGAAGATGCCCTTGAACCTGGAGATTTGGGACCCATGGGATGGGAACCACGCAGTATTACTTTAAAGGGTCTGCGTTTGCTCACCCAACCTCACCAATCCTCTCAGCCCCAAGAGTGTCCAGCCTTATGTCTCATCCAGCTGTGCGTCTAGATATGGTCAATCCAGGTTGCATCAGAGCCCCTGAATGGATTTTGTAAGTATTTCTCTCTCTTTCATTCTCTTTGTTTTATGGGTTTTTTTAAGCAATTTATTTTTATAATGGGGTTTAGCTGCTTTTCACTGCTGTGTTTATGCCGCTTTACACCCTCTTGATTCACTTCCAGAGAGATATCAATACATAGGTTGTAAGATTCTTACGAGTCAGATATATTCTTGTGCGGTGAATAGGGGGTGTTGAGTCCATTTCACTGAGCAGGGTGTAGGTCTTGTCCATTACATATTTGGCTTATGGAACGGTATGTGAGCTAATTTCAAACCCTTGTTTTATGCATCACCCCACCTGACCTTTCCCGTTAAGCAGCCATAGTGTGTTTTCTAAACGTGTGACTCTGTTCTGTCTTGTAATTCAGTTCAAGGGTAGCGATTTTGACATTCCCTCTATAAGTGATATCTTAGGATAAGTGTCTTTTTCTGTGTGACTTATTTCACTTAGAGTCATCGTACCTAAATCCACTCATCATGCTTGCTGCTACTAGCCTTATGACATTGATTTCATGGCTGAGTGATATTCCATTGTGCATAAGTACCACATCTTCTTTATCCATTTTTCTCTTTCCTGGGCTATTTAAGGTGTACCGAAGTGGAGGTTCTTGTAAACAGAGCAGCCCTACACTTTGGGGTGCCTGTGTCTTGTGGATTTTCAGTTTTCCCAATGTATACGCCCATGAGTGGAAGTGCCCTATGCTCTCTAAGCTGTGTTTATTACATGTTTCAGGACACACCGGACACTTCTCCAGAGTGGCTGTTGGCAATTTACATCCCGCCCATCAGCGTAGCAAGGCTCCCATGTCTCCATGGCCTGTCCTGCATTTCTGGTTTTCACACTTTTTTCAGCATGGCCCTTTTGACCGATGGCAAGCGAGACTTCTTTGTAGTGCTGATTTGCCTTTCCGGCTTGCTTGGTTGGCCAAAAAGGGCGTATGCGTTTTTTCCTGAATATATGCAGGAGAAAACGCATACGCCCTTTTTGGCCAAGGGCATCATTGTCGACGTTTTGCCGCTTTTCATGTGCTTTAAAGGCGAGTCGCATCTACCTCCTGAAATCTGTTTCCTGCAATTCTGCCTTGCTTTCAAATCCTCTTCGTTGCCTTCCCTCAATATATTTGTGGACGAGAGTTATCATTTATAACTCTGCAGGTTTGTGAATTGCAGTGCCCCTGAGCTCCATTTGTCAACTCGCTTTTTTGGGAGCTGGCCGCAAAAGCGCAGGATTGCTTCAGGCCCTATTCTGGTTCCGGGGGGGCAGGCTGAGCCTGCGGTTCATTCTTCTTCCTGATGGAAAAATAGAGTGACCTGTGCCTGTCCCAACACTTAGAGCTAGTCTCTCATTGGTTCCCCCTCTTCCCGTTCATCCTCAGGACAAATTGCAACCTGTACGAAACAGGAGGTTAACGGTGCTGATTCTCCACGTAGGGAGATTGTTAGTAAAGCGGCTGGAATGGCGAACCCGAGCACAAGGAGAGGAGAAATGAGGTGCGTTTTCTAAACCTTTCCCGATCACACGGTGTACCATCTTCTGGGTTTCCCAGGCATGTTTTCGATGTAGGAAGATGCCCTTGAACCTGGAGATTTGGGACCCATGGGATGGGTACCACGCAGTATTACTTTAAAGGGTCTGCGTTTGCTCAACCAACCTCACCAATCCTCTCAGCCCCGAGAGTGTCCAGCCTTATGTCTCATCCAGCTGTGCGTCTAGATATGGCCAATTCAGGTTGCATCAGAGCCCCTGAATGGATTTTGTAAGTATTTCTCTCTCTTTCATTCTCTTTGTTTTATGGGTTTTTTAAAGCAATTTATTTTTATAATGGGGTTTAGCTGCTTTTCACTGCTGTGTTTATGCCGCTTTACACCCTCTTGATTCACTTCCAGAGAGATATCAATACATAGGTTGTAAGATTCTTACGAGTCAGATAGATTCTTGTGCGGTGAATAGGGGGTGTTGAGTCCATTTCACTGAGCAGGGTGTAGGTCTTGTCCATTACATATTTGGCTTATGGAACGGTATGTGAGCTAATTTCAAACCCTTGTTTTATGCATCACCCCACCTGACCTTTCCCGTTAAGCAGCCATAGTGTGTTTTCTAAACGTGTGACTCTGTTCTGTCTTGTAATTCAGTTCAAGGGTAGCGATTTTGACATTCCCTCTATAAGTGATATCTTAGGATAAGTGTCTTTTTCTGTGTGACTTATTTCACTTAGAGTCATCGTACCTAAATCCACTCATCATGCTTGCTGCTACTAGCCTTATGACATTGATTTCATGGCTGAGTGATATTCCATTGTGCATAAGTACCACATCTTCTTTATCCATTTTTCTCTTTCCTGGGCTATTTAAGGTGTACCGAAGTGGAGGTTCTTGTAAACAGAGCAGCCCTACACTTTGGGGTGCCTGTGTCTTGTGGATTTTCAGTTTTCCCAATGTATACGCCCATGAGTGGAAGTGCCCTATGCTCTCTAAGCTGTGTTTATTACATGTTTCAGGACACACCGGACACTTCTCCAGAGTGGCTGTTGGCAATTTACATCCCGCCCATCAGCGTAGCAAGGCTCCCATGTCTCCATGGCCTGTCCTGCATTTCTGGTTTTCACACTTTTTTCAGCATGGCCCTTTTGACCGATGGCAAGCGAGACTTCTTTGTAGTGCTGATTTGCCTTTCCGGCTTGCTTGGTTGGCCAAAAAGGGCGTATGCGTTTTTTCCTGAATATATTCAGGAGAAAACGCATACGCCCTTTTTGGCCAAGGGCATCATTGTCGACGTTTTGCCGCTTTTCATGTGCTTTAAAGGCGAGTCGCATCTACCTCCTGAAATCTGTTTCCTGCAATTCTGCCTTGCTTTCAAATCCTCTTCGTTGCCTTCCCTCAATATATTTGTGGACGAGAGTTATCATTTATAACTCTGCAGGTTTGTGAATTGCAGTGCCCCTGAGATCCATTTGTCAACTCGCTTTTTTGGGAGCTGGCCGCAAAAGCGCAGGATTGCTTCAGGCCCTATTCTGGTTCCGGGGGGGCAGGCTGAGCCTGCAGTTCATTCTTCTTCCTGATGGAAAAATAGAGTGACCTGTGCCTGTCCCAACACTTAGAGCTAGTCTCTCATTGGTTCCCCCTCTTCCCGTTCATCCTCAGGACAAATTGCAACCTGTACGAAACAGGAGGTTAACGGTGCTGATTCTCCACGTAGGGAGATTGTTAGTAAAGCGGCTGGAATGGCGAACCCGAGCACAAGGAGAGGAGAAATGAGGTGCGTTTTAGAAACCTTTCCCGATCACACGGTGTACCATCTTCTGGGTTTCCCAGGCATGTTTTCGATGTAGGAAGATGCCCTTGAACCTGGAGATTTGGGACCCATGGGATGGGTACCACGCAGTATTACTTTAAAGGGTCTGCGTTTGCTCACCCAACCTCACTAATCCTCTCACCCCAAGAGTGTCCAGCCTTATGTCTCATCCAGCTGTTTGTCTAGATATGGTCTATCCAGGTTGCATCAGAGCCCCTGCATGGATTTTGTAAGAATTTCTCTCTCTTTCACTGTCTTTGTTTTATGGGTTTTTTTTGAAGTAAATTATTTTTATAATGGGGTTTAGCTGCTTTTCACTGCTGTGTTTATGCCTTTTTACATCCTCTTGATTCACTTCCAGAGAGATATCAATACATAGGTTTTAAGATTCTTACGAGTCAGATAGATTCTTGTGCGGTGAATAGGGGGTGTTGAGTCCATTTCACTGAGCAGGGTGTAGGTCTTGTCCATTACATATTTGGCTTATGGAACGGTATCTGAGCTAATTTCAAACCCTTGTTTTATGCATCACCCCACCTGACCTTTCCCGTTAAGCAGCCATAGTGTGTTTTCTAAACGTGTGACTCTGTTCTGTCTTGTAATTCAGTTCAAGGGTAGCGATTTTGACATTCCCTCTATAAGTGATATCTTAGGATAAGTGTCTTTTTCTGTGTGACTTATTTCACTTAGAGTCATCGTACCTAAATCCACTCATCATGCTTGCTGCTACTAGCCTTATGACATTGATTTCATGGCTGAGTGATATTCCATTGTGCATAAGTACGACATCTTCTTTATCCATTTTTCTCTTTCCTGGGCTATTTAAGGTGTACCGAAGTGGAGGTTCTTGTAAACAGTGCAGCCCTACACTTTGGGGTGCCTGTGTCTTGTGGAGTTTCAGTTTTCCCAATGTATACGCCCATGAGTGGAAGTGCCCTATGATCGCTAAGCTGTGTTTATTACATGTTTCAGGACACACCGGACACTTCTCCAGAGTGGCTGTTGGCAATTTACATCCCGCCCATCAGCGTAGCAAGGCTCCCATGTCTCCATGGCCTGTCCTGCATTTCTGGTTTTTACACTTTTTTCAGCATGGCCCTTTTGACCGATGGCAAGCGGGACTTCTTTGTAGTGCTGATTTGCCTTTCTGGCTTGCTTGGTTGTCCAAAAAGGGCGTATGCGTTTTTTCCTGCTTATATTCAGGAAAAAACGCATACGCCCTTTTTGGCCAAGGGCATCATTGTCGACGTTTTGCCGCTTTTCATGTGCTTTAAAGGCGGGTCGCATCTACCTCCTGAAATCTGTTTCCTGCAATTCTGCCTTGCTTTCAAGTCCTCTTCGTTGCCTTCCATCAATATATTTGTGGACGAGAGTTATCATTTATAACTCTGCAGGTTTGTGAATTGCAGTGCCCCTGAGCTCCATTTGTCAACTCGCTTGTTTGGGAGCTGGCCGCAAAAGCGCAGGATTGCTTCAGGCCCTATTCTTCTTCCGGGGGCGCAGGCTGAGCCTGTGGTTCATTCTTCTTCCTGATGGGAAAATAGAGTGACCTGTGCCTGTCCCAACACTTAGAGCTAGTCTCTCATTGGTTCCCCCTTTTCCCGTTCATCCTCAGGACAAATTGCAACCTGTACGAAACAGGAGGTTAACGGTGCTGATTCTCCACGTAGGGAGATTGTTAGTAAAGCGGCTGGAATGGCGAACCCGAGCACAAGGAGAGGAGAAATGAGGTGCGTTTTAGAAACCTTTCCCGATCACACGGTGTACCATCTTCTGGGTTTCCCAGGCATGTTTTCGATGTAGGAAGATGCCCTTGAACCTGGAGATTTGGGACCCATGGGATGGGAACCACGCAGTATTACTTTAAAGGGTCTGCGTTTGCTCACCCAACCTCACCAATCCTCTCAGCCCCAAGAGTGTCCAGCCTTATGTCTCATCCAGCTGTGCGTCTAGATATGGTCAATCCAGGTTGCATCAGAGCCCCTGAATGGATTTTGTAAGTATTTCTCTCTCTTTCATTGTCTTTGTTTTATGGGTTTTTTTAAGCAATTTATTTTTATAATGGGGTTTAGCTGCTTTTCACTGCTGTGTTTATGCCGCTTTACACCCTCTTGATTCACTTCCAGAGAGATATCAATACATAGGTTGTAAGATTCTTACGAGTCAGATATATTCTTGTGCGGTGAATAGGGGGTGTTGAGTCCATTTCACTGAGCAGGGTGTAGGTCTTGTCCATTACATATTTGGCTTATGGAACGGTATGTGAGCTAATTTCAAACCCTTGTTTTATGCATCACCCCACCTGACCTTTCCCGTTAAGCAGCCATAGTGTGTTTTCTAAACGTGTGACTCTGTTCTGTCTTGTAATTCAGTTCAAGGGTAGCGATTTTGACATTCCCTCTATAAGTGATATCTTAGGATAAGTGTCTTTTTCTGTGTGACTTATTTCACTTAGAGTCATCGTACCTAAATCCACTCATCATGCTTGCTGCTACTAGCCTTATGACATTGATTTCATGGCTGAGTGATATTCCATTGTGCATAAGTACCACATCTTCTTTATCCATTTTTCTCTTTCCTGGGCTATTTAAGGTGTACCGAAGTGGAGGTTCTTGTAAACAGAGCAGCCCTACACTTTGGGGTGCCTGTGTCTTGTGGATTTTCAGTTTTCCCAATGTATACGCCCATGAGTGGAAGTGCCCTATGCTCTCTAAGCTGTGTTTATTACATGTTTCAGGACACACCGGACACTTCTCCAGAGTGGCTGTTGGCAATTTACATCCCGCCCATCAGCGTAGCAAGGCTCCCATGTCTCCATGGCCTGTCCTGCATTTCTGGTTTTCACACTTTTTTCAGCATGGCCCTTTTGACCGATGGCAAGCGAGACTTCTTTGTAGTGCTGATTTGCCTTTCCGGCTTGCTTGGTTGGCCAAAAAGGGCGTATGCGTTTTTTCCTGAATATATTCAGGAGAAAACGCATACGCCCTTTTTGGCCAAGGGCATCATTGTCGACGTTTTGCCGCTTTTCATGTGCTTTAAAGGCGAGTCGCATCTACCTCCTGAAATCTGTTTCCTGCAATTCTGCCTTGCTTTCAAATCCTCTTCGTTGCCTTCCCTCAATATATTTGTGGACGAGAGTTATCATTTATAACTCTGCAGGTTTGTGAATTGCAGTGCCCCTGAGATCCATTTGTCAACTCGCTTTTTTGGGAGCTGGCCGCAAAAGCGCAGGATTGCTTCAGGCCCTATTCTGGTTCCGGGGGGGCAGGCTGAGCCTGCGGTTCATTCTTCTTCCTGATGGAAAAATAGAGTGACCTGTGCCTGTCCCAACACTTAGAGCTAGTCTCTCATTGGTTCCCCCTCTTCCCGTTCATCCTCAGGACAAATTGCAACCTGTACGAAACAGGAGGTTAACGGTGCTGATTCTCCAAGTAGGGAGATTGTTCGTAAAGCGGCTGGAATGGCGAACCCGAGCACAAGGAGAGGAGAAATGAGGTGCGTTTTAGAAACCTTTCCCGATCACACGGTGTACCATCTTCTGGGTTTCCCAGGCATGTTTTCGATGTAGGAAGATGCCCTTGAACCTGGAGATTTGGGACCCATGGGATGGGTACCACGCAGTATTACTTTAAAGGGTCTGCGTTTGCTCACCCAACCTCACTAATCCTCTCACCCCAAGAGTGTCCAGCCTTATGTCTCATCCAGCTGTTTCTCTAGATATGGTCTATCCAGGTTGCATCAGAGCCCCTGCATGGATTTTGTAAGAATTTCTCTCTCTTTCACTGTCTTTGTTTTATGGGTATTTTTTGAAGTAAATTATTTTTATAATGGGGTTTAGCTGCTTTTCACTGTTGTGTTTATGCCTTTTTACATCCTCTTGATTCACTTCCAGAGAGATATCAATACATAGGTTTTAAGATTCTTACGAGTCAGATAGATTCTTGTGCGGTGAATAGGGGGTGTTGAGTCCATTTCACTGAGCAGGGTGTAGGTCTTGTCCATTACATATTTGGCTTATGGAACGGTATCTGAGCTAATTTCAAACCCTTGTTTTATGCATCACCCCACCTGACCTTTCCCGTTAAGCAGCCATAGTGTGTTTTCTAAACGTGTGACTCTGTTCTGTCTTGTAATTCAGTTCAAGGGTAGCGATTTTGACATTCCCTCTATAAGTGATATCTTAGGATAAGTGTCTTTTTCTGTGTGACTTATTTCACTTAGAGTCATCGTACCTAAATCCACTCATCATGCTTGCTGCTACTAGCCTTATGACATTGATTTCATGGCTGAGTGATATTCCATTGTGCATAAGTACCACATCTTCTTTATCCATTTTTCTCTTTCCTGGGCTATTTAAGGTGTACCGAAGTGGAGGTTCTTGTAAACAGTGCAGCCCTACACTTTGGGGTGCCTGTGTCTTGTGGATTTTCAGTTTTCCCAATGTATACGCCCATGAGTGGAAGTGCCCTATGATCGCTAAGCTGTGTTTATTACATGTTTCAGGACACACCGGACACTTCTCCAGAGTGGCTGTTGGCAATTTACATCCCGCCCATAAGCGTAGCAAGGCTCCCATGTCTCCATGGCCTGTCCTGCATTTCTGGTTTTTACACTTTTTTCAGCATGGCCCTTTTGACCGATGGCAAGCGGGACTTCTTTGTAGTGCTGATTTGCCTTTCTGGCTTGCTTGGTTGTCCAAAAAGGGCGTATGCGTTTTTTCCTGCTTATATTCAGGAAAAAACGCATACGCCCTTTTTGGCCAAGGGCATCATTGTCGACGTTTTGCCGCTTTTCATGTGCTTTAAAGGCGGGTCGCATCTACCTCCTGAAATCTGTTTCCTGCAATTCTGCCTTGCTTTCAAGTCCTCTTCGTTGCCTTCCCTCAATATATTTGTGGACGAGAGTTATCATTTATAACTCTGCAGGTTTGTGAATTGCAGTGCCCCTGAGCTCCATTTGTCAACTCGCTTGTTTGGGAGCTGGCCACAAAAGCGCAGGATTGCTTCAGGCCCTATTCTTGTTCCGGGGGCGCAGGCTGAGCCTGTGGTTCATTCTTCTTCCTGATGGGAAAATAGAGTGACCTGTGCCTGTCCCAACACTTAGAGCTAGTCTCTCATTGGTTCCCCCTTTTCCCGTTCATCCTCAGGACAAATTGCAACCTGTACGAAACAGGAGGTTAACGGTGCTGATTCTCCACGTAGGGAGATTGTTAGTAAAGCGGCTGGAATGGCGAACCCGAGCACAAGGAGAGGAGAAATGAGGTGCGTTTTAGAAACCTTTCCCGATCACACGGTGTACCATCTTCTGGGTTTCCCAGGCATGTTTTCGATGTAGGAAGATGCCCTTGAACCTGGAGATTTGGGACCCATGGGATGGGAACCACGCAGTATTACTTTAAAGGGTCTGCGTTTGCTCACCCAACCTCACCAATCCTCTCAGCCCCAAGAGTGTCCAGCCTTATGTCTCATCCAGCTGTGCGTCTAGATATGGTCAATCCAGGTTGCATCAGAGCCCCTGAATGGATTTTGTAAGTATTTCTCTCTCTTTCATTGTCTTTGTTTTATGGGTTTTTTTAAGCAATTTATTTTTATAATGGGGTTTAGCTGCTTTTCACTGCTGTGTTTATGCCGCTTTACACCCTCTTGATTCACTTCCAGAGAGATATCAATACATAGGTTGTAAGATTCTTACGAGTCAGATATATTCTTGTGCGGTGAATAGGGGGTGTTGAGTCCATTTCACTGAGCAGGGTGTAGGTCTTGTCCATTACATATTTGGCTTATGGAACGGTATGTGAGCTAATTTCAAACCCTTGTTTTATGCATCACCCCACCTGACCTTTCCCGTTAAGCAGCCATAGTGTGTTTTCTAAACGTGTGACTCTGTTCTGTCTTGTAATTCAGTTCAAGGGTAGCGATTTTGACATTCCCTCTATAAGTGATATCTTAGGATAAGTGTCTTTTTCTGTGTGACTTATTTCACTTAGAGTCATCGTACCTAAATCCACTCATCATGCTTGCTGCTACTAGCCTTATGACATTGATTTCATGGCTGAGTGATATTCCATTGTGCATAAGTACCACATCTTCTTTATCCATTTTTCTCTTTCCTGGGCTATTTAAGGTGTACCGAAGTGGAGGTTCTTGTAAACAGAGCAGCCCTACACTTTGGGGTGCCTGTGTCTTGTGGATTTTCAGTTTTCCCAATGTATACGCCCATGAGTGGAAGTGCCCTATTCTCTCTAAGCTGTGTTTATTACATGTTTCAGGACACACCGGACACTTCTCCAGAGTGGCTGTTGGCAATTTACATCCCGCCCATCAGAGTAGCAAGGCTCCCATGTCTCCATGGCCTGTCCTGCATTTCTGGTTTTCACACTTTTTTCAGCATGGCCCTTTTGACCGATGGCAAGCGAGACTTCTTTGTAGTGCTGATTTGCCTTTCCGGCTTGCTTGGTTGGCCAAAAAGGGCGTATGCGTTTTTTCCTGAATATATTCAGGAGAAAACGCATACGCCCTTTTTGGCCAAGGGCATCATTGTCGACGTTTTGCCGCTTTTCATGTGCTTTAAAGGCGAGTCGCATCTACCTCCTGAAATCTGTTTCCTGCAATTCTGCCTTGCTTTCAAATCCTCTTCGTTGCCTTCCCTCAATATATTTGTGGACGAGAGTTATCATTTATAACTCTGCAGGTTTGTGAATTGCAGTGCCCCTGAGCTCCATTTGTCAACTCGCTCTTTTGGGAGCTGGCCGCAAAAGCGCAGGATTGCTTCAGGCCCTATTCTTGTTCCGGGGGCGCAGGCTGAGCCTGTGGTTCATTCTTCTTCCTGATGGGAAAATAGAGTGACCTGTGCCTGTCCCAACACTTAGAGCTAGTCTCTCATTGGTTCCCCCTCTTCCCGTTCATCCTCAGGACAAATTGCAACCTGTACGAAACAGGAGGTTAACGGTGCTGATTCTCCACGTAGGGAGATTGTTAGTAAAGCGGCTGGAATGGCGAACCCGAGCACAAGGAGAGGAGAAATGAGGTGCGTTTTAGAAACCTTTCCCGATCACACGGTGTACCATCTTCTGGGTTTCCCAGGCATGTTTTCGATGTAGGAAGATGCCCTTGAACCTGGAGATTTGGGACCCATGGGATGGGTACCACGCAGTATTACTTTAAAGGGTCTGCGTTTGCTCACCCAACCTCACCAATCCTCTCAGCCCCAAGAGTGTCCAGCCTTATGTCTCATCCAGCTGTGCGTCTAGATATGGCCAATCCAGGTTGCATCAGAGCCCCTGAATGGATTTTGTAAGTATTTCTCTCTCTTTCATTCTCTTTGTTTTATGGGTTTTTTAAAGCAATTTATTTTTATAATGGGGTTTAGCTGCTTTTCACTGCTGTGTTTATGCCGCTTTACACCCTCTTGATTCACTTCCAGAGAGATATCAATACATAGGTTGTAAGATTCTTACGAGTCAGATATATTCTTGTGCTGTGAATAGGCGGTGTTGAGTCCATTTCACTGAGCAGGGTGTAGATCTTGTCCATTACATATTTGGCTTATGGAACGGTATGTGAGCTAATTTCAAACCCTTGTTTTATGCATCACCCCACCTGACCTTTCCCGTTAAGCAGCCATAGTGTGTTTTCTAAACGTGTGACTCTGTTCTGTCTTGTAATTCAGTTCAAGGGTAGCGATTTTGACATTCCCTCTATAAGTGATATCTTAGGATAAGTGTCTTTTTCTGTGTGACTTATTTCACTTAGAGTCATCGTACCTAAATCCACTCATCATGCTTGCTGCTACTAGCCTTATGACATTGATTTCATGGCTGAGTGATATTCCATTGTGCATAAGTACCACATCTTCTTTATCCATTTTTCTCTTTCCTGGGCTATTTAAGGTGTACCGAAGTGGAGGTTCTTGTAAACAGAGCAGCCCTACACTTTGGGGTGCCTGTGTCTTGTGGATTTTCAGTTTTCCCAATGTATACGCCCATGAGTGGAAGTGCCCTATGCTCTCTAAGCTGTGTTTATTACATGTTTCAGGACACACCAGACACTTCTCCAGAGTGGCTGTTGGCAATTTACATCCCGCCCATCAGAGTAGCAAGGCTCCCATGTCTCCATGGCCTGTCCTGCATTTCTGGTTTTCACACTTTTTTCAGCATGGCCCTTTTGACCGATGGCAAGCGAGACTTCTTTGTAGTGCTGATTTGCCTTTCCGGCTTGCTTGGTTGGCCAAAAAGGGCGTATGCGTTTTTTCCTGAATATATTCAGGAGAAAACGCATACGCCCTTTTTGGCCAAGGGCATCATTGTCGACGTTTTGCCGCTTTTCATGTGCTTTAAAGGCGAGTCGCATCTACCTCCTGAAATCTGTTTCCTGCAATTCTGCCTTGCTTTCAAATCCTCTTCGTTGCCTTCCCTCAGTATATTTGTGGACGAGAGTTATCATTTATAACTCTGCAGGTTTGTGAATTGCAGTGCCCCTGAGCTCCATTTGTCAACTCGCTTGTTTGGGAGCTGGCCGCAAAAGCGCAGGATTGCTTCAGGCCCTATTCTTGTTCCGGGGGCGCAGGCTGAGCCTGTGGTTCATTCTTCTTCCTGATGGGAAAATAGAGTGACCTGTGCCTGTCCCAACACTTAGAGCTAGTCTCTCATTGGTTCCCCCTCTTCCCGTTCATCCTCAGGACAAATTGCAACCTGTACGAAACAGGAGGTTAACGGTGCTGATTCTCCACGTAGGGAGATTGTTAGTAAAGCGGCTGGAATGGCGAACCCGAGCACAAGGAGAGGAGAAATGAGGTGCGTTTTAGAAACCTTTCCCGATCACACGGTGTACCATCTTCTGGGTTTCCCAGGCATGTTTTCGATGTAGGAAGATGCCCTTGAACCTGGAGATTTGGGACCCATGGGATGGGAACCACGCAGTATTACTTTAAAGGGTCTGCGTTTGCTCACCCAACCTCACCAATCCTCTCAGCCCCAAGAGTGTCCAGCCTTATGTCTCATCCAGCTGTGCGTCTAGATATGGTCAATCCAGGTTGCATCAGAGCCCCTGAATGGATTTTGTAAGTATTTCTCTCTCTTTCATTGTCTTTGTTTTATGGGTTTTTTTAAGCAATTTATTTTTATAATGGGGTTTAGCTGCTTTTCACTGCTGTGTTTATGCCGCTTTACACCCTCTTGATTCACTTCCAGAGAGATATCAATACATAGGTTGTAAGATTCTTACGAGTCAGATATATTCTTGTGCGGTGAATAGGGGGTGTTGAGTCCATTTCACTGAGCAGGGTGTAGGTCTTGTCCGTTACATATTTGGCTTATGGAACGGTATGTGAGCTAATTTCAAACCCTTGTTTTATGCATCACCCCACCTGACCTTTCCCGTTAAGCAACCATAGTGTGTTTTCTAAACGTGTGACTCTGTTCTGTCTTGTAATTCAGTTCAAGGGTAGCGATTTTGACATTCCCTCTATAAGTGATATCTTAGGATAAGTGTCTTTTTCT
The DNA here is from genome assembly GCF_028564815.1 of Eubalaena glacialis. Lineage (NCBI taxonomy): Eukaryota > Metazoa > Chordata > Mammalia > Artiodactyla > Balaenidae > Eubalaena > Eubalaena glacialis. Next base: position 70,832,634 of record NC_083718.1, on the reverse strand, counting down.
GTGTGACTTATTTCACTTAGAGTCATCGTACCTAAATCCACTCATCATGCTTGCTGCTACTAGCCTTATGACATTGATTTCATGGCTGAGTGATATTCCATTGTGCATAAGTACCACATCTTCTTTATCCATTTTTCTCTTTCCTGGGCTATTTAAGGTGTACCGAAGTGGAGGTTCTTGTAAACAGAGCAGCCCTACACTTTGGGGTGCCTGTGTCTTGTGGATTTTCAGTTTTCCCAATGTATACGCCCATGAGTGGAAGTGCCCTATGCTCTCTAAGCTGTGTTTATTACATGTTTCAGGACACACCGTACACTTCTCCAGAGTGGCTGTTGGCAATTTACATCCCGCCCATCAGCGTAGCAAGGCTCCCATGTCTCCATGGCCTGTCCTGCATTTCTGGTTTTCACACTTTTTTCAGCATGGCCCTTTTGACCGATGGCAAGCGAGACTTCTTTGTAGTGCTGATTTGCCTTTCCGGCTTGCTTGGTTGTCCAGAAAGGGCGTATGCGTTTTTTCCTGCTTATATTCAGGAAAAAACGCATACGCCCTTTTTGGCCAAGGGCATCATTGTCGACGTTTTGCCGCTTTTCATGTGCTTTAAAGGCGAGTCGCATCTACCTCCTGAAATCTGTTTCCTGCAATTCTGCCTTGCTTTCAAGTCCTCTTCGTTGCCTTCCATCAATATATTTGTGGACGAGAGTTATCATTTATAACTCTGCAGGTTTGTGAATTGCAGTGCCCCTGAGCTCCATTTGTCAACTCGCTTGTTTGGGAGCTGGCCGCAAAAGCGCAGGATTGCTTCAGGCCCTATTCTTGTTCCGGGGGCGCAGGCTGAGCCTGTGGTTCATTCTTCTTCCTGATGGGAAAATAGAGTGACCTTTGCCTGTCCCAACACCTCGAGCTCGTCTCTCATTGGTTCCCCCTTTTCCCGTTCATCCTCAGGACAAATTGCAACCTGTACGAAACAGGAGGTTAACGGTGCTGATTCTCCAAGTAGGGAGATTGTTCGTAAAGCGGCTGGAATGGCGAACCCGAGCACAAGGAGAGGAGAAATGAGGTGCGTTTTAGAAACCTTTCCCGATCACACGGTGTACCATCTTCTGGGTTTCCCAGGCATGTTTTCGATGTAGGAAGATGCCCTTGAACCTGGAGATTTGGGACCCATGGGATGGGAACCACGCAGTATTACTTTAAAGGGTCTGCGTTTGCTCACCCAACCTCACCAATCCTCTCAGCTCCAAGAGTGTCCAGCCTTATGTCTCATCCAGCTGTGCGTCTAGATATGGTCAATCCAGGTTGCATCAGAGCCCCTGAATGGATTTTGTAAGTATTTCTCTCTCTTTCATTCTCTTTGTTTTATGGGTTTTTTTAAGCAATTTATTTTTATAATGGGGTTTAGCTGCTTTTCACTGCTGTGTTTATGCCGCTTTACACCCTCTTGATTCACTTCCAGAGAGATATCAATACATAGGTTGTAAGATTCTTACGAGTCAGATATATTCTTGTGCGGTGTATAGGGGGTGTTGAGTCCATTTCACTGAGCAGGGTGTAGGTCTTGTCCATTACATATTTGGCTTATGGAACGGTATGTGAGCTAATTTCAAACCCTTGTTTTATGCATCACCCCACCTGACCTTTCCCGTTAAGCAGCCATAGTGTGTTTTCTAAACGTGTGACTCTGTTCTGTCTTGTAATTCAGTTCAAGGGTAGCGATTTTGACATTCCCTCTATAAGTGATATCTTAGGATAAGTGTCTTTTTCTGTGTGACTTATTTCACTTAGAGTCATCGTACCTAAATCCACTCATCATGCTTGCTGCTACTAGCCTTATGACATTGATTTCATGGCTGAGTGATATTCCATTGTGCATAAGTACCACATCTTCTTTATCCATTTTTCTCTTTCCTGGGCTATTTAAGGTGTACCGAAGTGGAGGTTCTTGTAAACAGAGCAGCCCTACACTTTGGGGTGCCTGTGTCTTGTGGATTTTCAGTTTTCCCAATGTATACGCCCATGAGTGGAAGTGCCCTATTCTCTCTAAGCTGTGTTTATTACATGTTTCAGGACACACCGGACACTTCTCCAGAGTGGCTGTTGGCAATTTACATCCCGCCCATCAGCGTAGCAAGGCTCCCATGTCTCCATGGCCTGTCCTGCATTTCTGGTTTTCACACTTTTTTCAGCATGGCCCTTTTGACCGATGGCAAGCGAGACTTCTTTGTAGTGCTGATTTGCCTTTCCGGCTTGCTTGGTTGGCCAAAAAGGGCGTATGCGTTTTTTCCTGAATATATTCAGGAGAAAACGCATACGCCCTTTTTGGCCAAGGGCATCATTGTCGACGTTTTGCCGCTTTTCATGTGCTTTAAAGGCGAGTCGCATCTACCTCCTGAAATCTGTTTCCTGCAATTCTGCCTTGCTTTCAAATCCTCTTCGTTGCCTTCCCTCAATATATTTGTGGACGAGAGTTATCATTTATAACTCTGCAGGTTTGTGAATTGCAGTGCCCCTGAGCTCCATTTGTCAACTCGCTCTTTTGGGAGCTGGCCGCAAAAGCGCAGGATTGCTTCAGGCCCTATTCTTGTTCCGGGGGCGCAGGCTGAGCCTGTGGTTCATTCTTCTTCCTGATGGGAAAATAGAGTGACCTGTGCCTGTCCCAACACTTAGAGCTAGTCTCTCATTGGTTCCCCCTCTTCCCGTTCATCCTCAGGACAAATTGCAACCTGTACGAAACAGGAGGTTAACGGTGCTGATTCTCCACGTAGGGAGATTTTTAGTAAAGCGGCTGGAATGGCGAACCCGAGCACAAGGAGAGGAGAAATGAGGTGCGTTTTAGAAACCTTTCCCGATCACACGGTGTACCATCTTCTGGGTTTCCCAGGCATGTTTTCGATGTAGGAAGATGCCCTTGAACCTGGAGATTTGGGACCCATGGGATGGGTACCACGCAGTATTACTTTAAAGGGTCTGCGTTTGCTCACCCAACCTCACCAATCCTCTCAGCCCCAAGAGTGTCCAGCCTTATGTCTCATCCAGCTGTGCGTCTAGATATGGCCAATCCAGGTTGCATCAGAGCCCCTGAATGGATTTTGTAAGTATTTCTCTCTCTTTCATTCTCTTTGTTTTATGGGTTTTTTAAAGCAATTTATTTTTATAATGGGGTTTAGCTGCTTTTCACTGCTGTGTTTATGCCGCTTTACACCCTCTTGATTCACTTCCAGAGAGATATCAATACATAGGTTGTAAGATTCTTACGAGTCAGATATATTCTTGTGCTGTGAATAGGCGGTGTTGAGTCCATTTCACTGAGCAGGGTGTAGATCTTGTCCATTACATATTTGGCTTATGGAATGGTATGTGAGCTAATTTCAAACCCTTGTTTTATGCATCACCCCACCTGACCTTTCCCGTTAAGCAGCCATAGTGTGTTTTCTAAACGTGTGACTCTGTTCTGTCTTGTAATTCAGTTCAAGGGTAGCGATTTTGACATTCCCTCTATAAGTGATATCTTAGGATAAGTGTCTTTTTCTGTGTGACTTATTTCACTTAGAGTCATCGTACCTAAATCCACTCATCATGCTTGCTGCTACTAGCCTTATGACATTGATTTCATGGCTGAGTGATATTCCATTGTGCATAAGTACCACATCTTCTTTATCCATTTTTCTCTTTCCTGGGCTATTTAAGGTGTACCGAAGTGGAGGTTCTTGTAAACAGAGCAGCCCTACACTTTGGGGTGCCTGTGTCTTGTGGATTTTCAGTTTTCCCAATGTATACGCCCATGAGTGGAAGTGCCCTATGCTCTCTAAGCTGTGTTTATTACATGTTTCAGGACACACCGGACACTTCTCCAGAGTGGCTGTTGGCAATTTACATCCCGCCCATCAGCGTAGCAAGGCTCCCATGTCTCCATGGCCTGTCCTGCATTTCTGGTTTTCACACTTTTTTCAGCATGGCCCTTTTGACCGATGGCAAGCGAGACTTCTTTGTAGTGCTGATTTGCCTTTCCGGCTTGCTTGGTTGGCCAAAAAGGGCGTATGCGTTTTTTCCTGAATATATTCAGGAGAAAACGCATACGCCCTTTTTGGCCAAGGGCATCATTGTCGACGTTTTGCCGCTTTTCATGTGCTTTAAAGGCGAGTCGCATCTACCTCCTGAAATCTGTTTCCTGCAATTCTGCCTTGCTTTCAAGTCCTCTTCGTTGCCTTCCATCAATATATTTGTGGACGAGAGTTATCATTTATAACTCTGCAGGTTTGTGAATTGCAGTGCCCCTGAGCTCCATTTGTCAACTCGCTCTTTTGGGAGCTGGCCGCAAAAGCGCAGGATTGCTTCAGGCCCTATTCTTGTTCCGGGGGCGCAGGCTGAGCCTGTGGTTCATTCTTCTTCCTGATGGGAAAATAGAGTGACCTGTGCCTGTCCCAACACTTAGAGCTAGTCTCTCATTGGTTCCCCCTCTTCCCGTTCATCCTCAGGACAAATTGCAACCTGTACGAAACAGGAGGTTAACGGTGCTGATTCTCCACGTAGGGAGATTTTTAGTAAAGCGGCTGGAATGGCGAACCCGAGCACAAGGAGAGGAGAAATGAGGTGCGTTTTAGAAACCTTTCCCGATCACACGGTGTACCATCTTCTGGGTTTCCCAGGCATGTTTTCGATGTAGGAAGATGCCCTTGAACCTGGAGATTTGGGACCCATGGGATGGGTACCACGCAGTATTACTTTAAAGGGTCTGCGTTTGCTCACCCAACCTCACCAATCCTCTCAGCCCCAAGAGTGTCCAGCCTTATGTCTCATCCAGCTGTGCGTCTAGATATGGCCAATCCAGGTTGCATCAGAGCCCCTGAATGGATTTTGTAAGTATTTCTCTCTCTTTCATTCTCTTTGTTTTATGGGTTTTTTAAAGCAATTTATTTTTATAATGGGGTTTAGCTGCTTTTCACTGCTGTGTTTATGCCGCTTTACACCCTCTTGATTCACTTCCAGAGAGATATCAATACATAGGTTGTAAGATTCTTACGAGTCAGATATATTCTTGTGCTGTGAATAGGCGGTGTTGAGTCCATTTCACTGAGCAGGGTGTAGATCTTGTCCATTACATATTTGGCTTATGGAATGGTATGTGAGCTAATTTCAAACCCTTGTTTTATGCATCACCCCACCTGACCTTTCCCGTTAAGCAGCCATAGTGTGTTTTCTAAACGTGTGACTCTGTTCTGTCTTGTAATTCAGTTCAAGGGTAGCGATTTTGACATTCCCTCTATAAGTGATATCTTAGGATAAGTGTCTTTTTCTGTGTGACTTATTTCACTTAGAGTCATCGTACCTAAATCCACTCATCATGCTTGCTGCTACTAGCCTTATGACATTGATTTCATGGCTGAGTGATATTCCATTGTGCATAAGTACCACATCTTCTTTATCCATTTTTCTCTTTCCTGGGCTATTTAAGGTGTACCGAAGTGGAGGTTCTTGTAAACAGAGCAGCCCTACACTTTGGGGTGCCTGTGTCTTGTGGATTTTCAGTTTTCCCAATGTATACGCCCATGAGTGGAAGTGCCCTATGCTCTCTAAGCTGTGTTTATTACATGTTTCAGGACACACCGGACACTTCTCCAGAGTGGCTGTTGGCAATTTACATCCCGCCCATCAGCGTAGCAAGGCTCCCATGTCTCCATGGCCTGTCCTGCATTTCTGGTTTTCACACTTTTTTCAGCATGGCCCTTTTGACCGATGGCAAGCGAGACTTCTTTGTAGTGCTGATTTGCCTTTCCGGCTTGCTTGGTTGGCCAAAAAGGGCGTATGCGTTTTTTCCTGAATATATTCAGGAGAAAACGCATACGCCCTTTTTGGCCAAGGGCATCATTGTCGACGTTTTGCCGCTTTTCATGTGCTTTAAAGGCGAGTCGCATCTACCTCCTGAAATCTGTTTCCTGCAATTCTGCCTTGCTTTCAAGTCCTCTTCGTTGCCTTCCATCAATATATTTGTGGACGAGAGTTATCATTTATAACTCTGCAGGTTTGTGAATTGCAGTGCCCCTGAGCTCCATTTGTCAACTCGCTTGTTTGGGAGCTGGCCGCAAAAGCGCAGGATTGCTTCAGGCCCTATTCTTGTTCCGGGGGCGCAGGCTGAGCCTGTGGTTCATTCTTCTTCCTGATGGGAAAATAGAGTGACCTGTGCCTGTCCCAACACTTAGAGCTAGTCTCTCATTGGTTCCCCCTCTTCCCGTTCATCCTCAGGACAAATTGCAACCTGTACGAAACAGGAGGTTAACGGTGCTGATTCTCCACGTAGGGAGATTGTTAGTAAAGCGGCTGGAATGGCGAACCCGAGCACAAGGAGAGGAGAAATGAGGTGCGTTTTAGAAACCTTTCCCGATCACACGGTGTACCATCTTCTGGGTTTCCCAGGCATGTTTTCGATGTAGGAAGATGCCCTTGAACCTGGAGATTTGGGACCCATGGGATGGGTACCACGCAGTATTACTTTAAAGGGTCTGCGTTTGCTCACCCAACCTCACCAATCCTCTCAGCCCCAAGAGTGTCCAGCCTTATGTCTCATCCAGCTGTGCGTCTAGATATGGCCAATTCAGGTTGCATCAGAGCCCCTGAATGGATTTTGTAAGTATTTCTCTCTCTTTCATTCTCTTTGTTTTATGGGTTTTTTAAAGCAATTTATTTTTATAATGGGGTTTAGCTGCTTTTCACTGCTGTGTTTATGCCGCTTTACACCCTCTTGATTCACTTCCAGAGAGATATCAATACATAGGTTGTAAGATTCTTACGAGTCAGATAGATTCTTGTGCGGTGAATAGGGGGTGTTGAGTCCATTTCACTGAGCAGGGTGTAGGTCTTGTCCATTACATATTTGGCTTATGGAACGGTATGTGAGCTAATTTCAAACCCTTGTTTTATGCATCACCCCACCTGACCTTTCCCGTTAAGCAGCCATAGTGTGTTTTCTAAACGTGTGACTCTGTTCTGTCTTGTAATTCAGTTCAAGGGTAGCGATTTTGACATTCCCTCTATAAGTGATATCTTAGGATAAGTGTCTTTTTCTGTGTGACTTATTTCACTTAGAGTCATCGTACCTAAATCCACTCATCATGCTTGCTGCTACTAGCCTTATGACATTGATTTCATGGCTGAGTGATATTCCATTGTGCATAAGTACCACATCTTCTTTATCCATTTTTCTCTTTCCTGGGCTATTTAAGGTGTACCGAAGTGGAGGTTCTTGTAAACAGAGCAGCCCTACACTTTGGGGTGCCTGTGTCTTGTGGATTTTCAGTTTTCCCAATGTATATGCCCATGAGTGGAAGTGCCCTATGATCTCTAAGCTGTGTTTATTACATGTTTCAGGACACACCGTACACTTCTCCAGAGTGGCTGTTGGCAATTTACATCCCGCCCATCAGCGTAGCAAGGCTCCCATGTCTCCATGGCCTGTCCTGCATTTCTGGTTTTTACACTTTTTTCAGCATGGCCCTTTTGACCGATGGCAAGCGGGACTTCTTTGTAGTGCTGATTTGCCTTTCTGGCTTGCTTGGTTGTCCAGAAAGGGCGTATGCGTTTTTTCCTGCTTATATTCAGGAAAAAACGCATACGCCCTTTTTGGCCAAGGGCATCATTGTCGACGTTTTGCCGCTTTTCATGTGCTTTAAAGGCGAGTCGCATCTACCTCCTGAAATCTGTTTCCTGCAATTCTGCCTTGCTTTCAAGTCCTCTTCGTTGCCTTCCATCAATATATTTGTGGACGAGAGTTATCATTTATAACTCTGCAGGTTTGTGAATTGCAGTGCCCCTGAGCTCCATTTGTCAACTCGCTTGTTTGGGAGCTGGCCGCAAAAGCGCAGGATTGCTTCAGGCCCTATTCTTGTTCCGGGGGCGCAGGCTGAGCCTGTGGTTCATTCTTCTTCCTGATGGGAAAATAGAGTGACCTGTGCCTGTCCCAACACCTCGAGCTCGTCTCTCATTGGTTCCCCCTTTTCCCGTTCATCCTCAGGACAAATTGCAACCTGTACGAAACAGGAGGTTAACGGTGCTGATTCTCCAAGTAGGGAGATTGTTCGTAAAGCGGCTGGAATGGCGAACCCGAGCACAAGGAGAGGATAAATGAGGTGCGTTTTAGAAACCTTTCCCGATCACACGGTGTACCATCTTCTGGGTTTCCCAGGCATGTTTTCGATGTAGGAAGATGCCCTTGAACCTGGAGATTTGGGACCCATGGGATGGGAACCACGCAGTATTACTTTAAAGGGTCTGCGTTTGCTCACCCAACCTCACCAATCCTCTCAGCCCCAAGAGTGTCCAGCCTTATGTCTCATCCAGCTGTGCGTCTAGATATGGTCAATCCAGGTTGCATCAGAGCCCCTGAATGGATTTTGTAAGTATTTCTCTCTCTTTCATTCTCTTTGTTTTATGGGTTTTTTTAAGCAATTTATTTTTATAATGGGGTTTAGCTGCTTTTCACTGCTGTGTTTATGCCGCTTTACACCCTCTTGATTCACTTCCAGAGAGATATCAATACATAGGTTGTAAGATTCTTACGAGTCAGATATATTCTTGTGCGGTGAATAGGGGGTGTTGAGTCCATTTCACTGAGCAGGGTGTAGGTCTTGTCCATTACATATTTGGCTTATGGAACGGTATGTGAGCTAATTTCAAACCCTTGTTTTATGCATCACCCCACCTGACCTTTCCCGTTAAGCAGCCATAGTGTGTTTTCTAAACGTGTGACTCTGTTCTGTCTTGTAATTCAGTTCAAGGGTAGCGATTTTGACATTCCCTCTATAAGTGATATCTTAGGATAAGTGTCTTTTTCTGTGTGACTTATTTCACTTAGAGTCATCGTACCTAAATCCACTCATCATGCTTGCTGCTACTAGCCTTATGACATTGATTTCATGGCTGAGTGATATTCCATTGTGCATAAGTACCACATCTTCTTTATCCATTTTTCTCTTTCCTGGGCTATTTAAGGTGTACCGAAGTGGAGGTTCTTGTAAACAGAGCAGCCCTACACTTTGGGGTGCCTGTGTCTTGTGGATTTTCAGTTTTCCCAATGTATACGCCCATGAGTGGAAGTGCCCTATGCTCTCTAAGCTGTGTTTATTACATGTTTCAGGACACACCGGACACTTCTCCAGAGTGGCTGTTGGCAATTTACATCCCGCCCATCAGCGTAGCAAGGCTCCCATGTCTCCATGGCCTGTCCTGCATTTCTGGTTTTCACACTTTTTTCAGCATGGCCCTTTTGACCGATGGCAAGCGAGACTTCTTTGTAGTGCTGATTTGCCTTTCCGGCTTGCTTGGTTGGCCAAAAAGGGCGTATGCGTTTTTTCCTGAATATATGCAGGAGAAAACGCATACGCCCTTTTTGGCCAAGGGCATCATTGTCGACGTTTTGCCGCTTTTCATGTGCTTTAAAGGCGAGTCGCATCTACCTCCTGAAATCTGTTTCCTGCAATTCTGCCTTGCTTTCAAATCCTCTTCGTTGCCTTCCCTCAATATATTTGTGGACGAGAGTTATCATTTATAACTCTGCAGGTTTGTGAATTGCAGTGCCCCTGAGCTCCATTTGTCAACTCGCTTTTTTGGGAGCTGGCCGCAAAAGCGCAGGATTGCTTCAGGCCCTATTCTGGTTCCGGGGGGGCAGGCTGAGCCTGCGGTTCATTCTTCTTCCTGATGGAAAAATAGTGACCTGTGCCTGTCCCAACACTTAGAGCTAGTCTCTCATTGGTTCCCCCTCTTCCCGTTCATCCTCAGGACAAATTGCAACCTGTACGAAACAGGAGGTTAACGGTGCTGATTCTCCACGTAGGGAGATTGTTAGTAAAGCGGCTGGAATGGCGAACCCGAGCACAAGGAGAGGAGAAATGAGGTGCGTTTTAGAAACCTTTCCCGATCACACGGTGTACCATCTTCTGGGTTTCCCAGGCATGTTTTCGATGTAGGAAGATGCCCTTGAACCTGGAGATTTGGGACCCATGGGATGGGAACCACGCAGTATTACTTTAAAGGGTCTGCGTTTGCTCACCCAACCTCACCAATCCTCTCAGCCCCAAGAGTGTCCAGCCTTATGTCTCATCCAGCTGTGCGTCTAGATATGGTCAATCCAGGTTGCATCAGAGCCCCTGAATGGATTTTGTAAGTATTTCTCTCTCTTTCATTGTCTTTGTTTTATGGGTTTTTTTAAGCAATTTATTTTTATAATGGGGTTTAGCTGCTTTTCACTGCTGTGTTTATGCCGCTTTACACCCTCTTGATTCACTTCCAGAGAGATATCAATACATAGGTTGTAAGATTCTTACGAGTCAGATATATTCTTGTGCGGTGAATAGGGGGTGTTGAGTCCATTTCACTGAGCAGGGTGTAGGTCTTGTCCGTTACATATTTGGCATATGGAACGGTATGTGAGCTAATTTCAAACCCTTGTTTTATGCATCACCCCACCTGACCTTTCCCGTTAAGCAACCATAGTGTGTTTTCTAAACGTGTGACTCTGTTCTGTCTTGTAATTCAGTTCAAGGGTAGCGATTTTGACATTCCCTCTATAAGTGATATCTTAGGATAAGTGTCTTTTTCTGTGTGACTTATTTCACTTAGAGTCATCGTACCTAAATCCACTCATCATGCTTGCTGCTACTAGCCTTATGACATTGATTTCATGGCTGAGTGATATTCCATTGTGCATAAGTACCACATCTTCTTTATCCATTTTTCTCTTTCCTGGGCTATTTAAGGTGTACCGAAGTGGAGGTTCTTGTAAACAGAGCAGCCCTACACTTTGGGGTGCCTGTGTCTTGTGGATTTTCAGTTTTCCCAATGTATACGCCCATGAGTGGAAGTGCCCTATGCTCTCTAAGCTGTGTTTATTACATGTTTCAGGACACACCGGACACTTCTCCAGAGTGGCTGTTGGCAATTTACATCCCGCCCATCAGCGTAGCAAGGCTCCCATGTCTCCATGGCCTGTCCTGCATTTCTGGTTTTCACACTTTTTTCAGCATGGCCCTTTTGACCGATGGCAAGCGAGACTTCTTTGTAGTGCTGATTTGCCTTTCCGGCTTGCTTGGTTGGCCAAAAAGGGCGTATGCGTTTTTTCCTGAATATATTCAGGAGAAAACGCATACGCCCTTTTTGGCCAAGGGCATCATTGTCGACGTTTTGCCGCTTTTCATGTGCTTTAAAGGCGAGTCGCATCTACCTCCTGAAATCTGTTTCCTGCAATTCTGCCTTGCTTTCAAGTCCTCTTCGTTGCCTTCCATCAATATATTTGTGGACGAGAGTTATCATTTATAACTCTGCAGGTTTGTGAATTGCAGTGCCCCTGAGCTCCATTTGTCAACTCGCTTGTTTGGGAGCTGGCCGCAAAAGCGCAGGATTGCTTCAGGCCCTATTCTTGTTCCGGGGGCGCAGGCTGAGCCTGTGGTTCATTCTTCTTCCTGATGGGAAAATAGAGTGACCTGTGCCTGTCCCAACACTTAGAGCTAGTCTCTCATTGGTTCCCCCTCTTCCCGTTCATCCTCAGGACAAATTGCAACCTGTACGAAACAGGAGGTTAACGGTGCTGATTCTCCACGTAGGGAGATTGTTAGTAAAGCGGCTGGAATGGCGAACCCGAGCACAAGGAGAGGAGAAATGAGGTGCGTTTTAGAAACCTTTCCCGATCACACGGTGTACCATCTTCTGGGTTTCCCATGCATGTTTTCGATGTAGGAAGATGCCCTTGAACCTGGAGATTTGGGACCCATGGGATGGGTACCACGCAGTATTACTTTAAAGGGTCTGCGTTTGCTCACCCAACCTCACCAATCCTCTCAGCCCCAAGAGTGTCCAGCCTTATGTCTCATCCAGCTGTGCGTCTAGATATGGCCAATTCAGGTTGCATCAGAGCCCCTGAATGGATTTTGTAAGTATTTCTCTCTCTTTCATTCTCTTTGTTTTATGGGTTTTTTAAAGCAATTTATTTTTATAATGGGGTTTAGCTGCTTTTCACTGCTGTGTTTATGCCGCTTTACACCCTCTTGATTCACTTCCAGAGAGATATCAATACATAGGTTGTAAGATTCTTACGAGTCAGATAGATTCTTGTGCGGTGAATAGGGGGTGTTGAGTCCATTTCACTGAGCAGGGTGTAGGTCTTGTCCATTACATATTTGGCTTATGGAACGGTATGTGAGCTAATTTCAAACCCTTGTTTTATGCATCACCCCACCTGACCTTTCCCGTTAAGCAGCCATAGTGTGTTTTCTAAACGTGTGACTCTGTTCTGTCTTGTAATTCAGTTCAAGGGTAGCGATTTTGACATTCCCTCTATAAGTGATATCTTAGGATAAGTGTCTTTTTCTGTGTGACTTATTTCACTTAGAGTCATCGTACCTAAATCCACTCATCATGCTTGCTGCTACTAGCCTTATGACATTGATTTCATGGCTGAGTGATATTCCATTGTGCATAAGTACCACATCTTCTTTATCCATTTTTCTCTTTCCTGGGCTATTTAAGGTGTACCGAAGTGGAGGTTCTTGTAAACAGAGCAGCCCTACACTTTGGGGTGCCTGTGTCTTGTGGATTTTCAGTTTTCCCAATGTATACGCCCATGAGTGGAAGTGCCCTATGCTCTCTAAGCTGTGTTTATTACATGTTTCAGGACACACCGGACACTTCTCCAGAGTGGCTGTTGGCAATTTACATCCCGCCCATCAGCGTAGCAAGGCTCCCATGTCTCCATGGCCTGTCCTGCATTTCTGGTTTTCACACTTTTTTCAGCATGGCCCTTTTGACCGATGGCAAGCGAGACTTCTTTGTAGTGCTGATTTGCCTTTCCGGCTTGCTTGGTTGGCCAAAAAGGGCGTATGCGTTTTTTCCTGAATATATTCAGGAGAAAACGCATACGCCCTTTTTGGCCAAGGGCATCATTGTCGACGTTTTGCCGCTTTTCATGTGCTTTAAAGGCGAGTCGCATCTACCTCCTGAAATCTGTTTCCTGCAATTCTGCCTTGCTTTCAAATCCTCTTCGTTGCCTTCCCTCAATATATTTGTGGACGAGAGTTATCATTTATAACTCTGCAGGTTTGTGAATTGCAGTGCCCCTGAGCTCCATTTGTCAACTCGCTTTTTTGGGAGCTGGCCGCAAAAGCGCAGGATTGCTTCAGGCCCTATTCTGGTTCCGGGGGGGCAGGCTGAGCCTGCGGTTCATTCTTCTTCCTGATGGAAAAATAGAGTGACCTGTGCCTGTCCCAACACTTAGAGCTAGTCTCTCATTGGTTCCCCCTCTTCCCGTTCATCCTCAGGACAAATTGCAACCTGTACGAAACAGGAGGTTAACGGTGCTGATTCTCCACGTAGGGAGATTGTTAGTAAAGCGGCTGGAATGGCGAACCCGAGCACAAGGAGAGGAGAAATGAGGTGCGTTTTAGAAACCTTTCCCGATCACACGGTGTACCATCTTCTGGGTTTCCCAGGCATGTTTTCGATGTAGGAAGATGCCCTTGAACCTGGAGATTTGGGACCCATGGGATGGGTACCACGCAGTATTACTTTAAAGGGTCTGCGTTTGCTCACCCAACCTCACTAATCCTCTCACCCCAAGAGTGTCCAGCCTTATGTCTCATCCAGCTGTGGGTCTAGATATGGTCTATCCAGGTTGCATCAGAGCCCCTGCATGGATTTTGTAAGAATTTCTCTCTCTTTCACTGTCTTTGTTTTATGGGTTTTTTTTGAAGTAAATTATTTTTATAATGGGGTTTAGCTGCTTTTCACTGCTGTGTTTATGCCGCTTTACACCCTCTTGATTCACTTCCAGAGAGATATCAATACATAGGTTGTAAGATTCTTACGAGTCAGATATATTCTTGTGCGGTGAATAGGGGGTGTTGAGTCCATTTCACTGAGCAGGGTGTAGGTCTTGTCCGTTACATATTTGGCTTATGGAACGGTATGTGAGCTAATTTCAAACCCTTGTTTTATGCATCACCCCACCTGACCTTTCCCGTTAAGCAACCATAGTGTGTTTTCTAAACGTGTGACTCTGTTCTGTCTTGTAATTCAGTTCAAGGGTAGCGATTTTGACATTCCCTCTATAAGTGATATCTTAGGATAAGTGTCTTTTTCTGTGTGACTTATTTCACTTAGAGTCATCGTACCTAAATCCACTCATCATGCTTGCTGCTACTAGCCTTATGACATTGATTTCATGGCTGAGTGATATTCCATTGTGCATAAGTACCACATCTTCTTTATCCATTTTTCTCTTTCCTGGGCTATTTAAGGTGTACCGAAGTGGAGGTTCTTGTAAACAGTGCAGCCCTACACTTTGGGGTGCCTGTGTCTTGTGGATTTTCAGTTTTCCCAATGTATACGCCCATGAGTGGAAGTGCCCTATGATCGCTAAGCTGTGTTTATTACATGTTTCAGGACACACCGGACACTTCTCCAGAGTGGCTGTTGGCAATTTACATCCCGCCCATCAGCGTAGCAAGGCTCCCATGTCTCCATGGCCTGTCCTGCATTTCTGGTTTTTACACTTTTTTCAGCATGGCCCTTTTGACCGATGGCAAGCGGGACTTCTTTGTAGTGCTGATTTGCCTTTCTGGCTTGCTTGGTTGTCCAAAAAGGGCGTATGCGTTTTTTCCTGCTTATATTCAGGAAAAAACGCATACGCCCTTTTTGGCCAAGGGCATCATTGTCGACGTTTTGCCGCTTTTCATGTGCTTTAAAGGCGGGTCGCATCTACCTCCTGAAATCTGTTTCCTGCAATTCTGCCTTGCTTTCAAGTCCTCTTCGTTGCCTTCCATCAATATATTTGTGGACGAGAGTTATCATTTATAACTCTGCAGGTTTGTGAATTGCAGTGCCCCTGAGCTCCATTTGTCAACTCGCTTGTTTGGGAGCTGGCCGCAAAAGCGCAGGATTGCTTCAGGCCCTATTCTTCTTCCGGGGGCGCAGGCTGAGCCTGTGGTTCATTCTTCTTCCTGATGGGAAAATAGAGTGACCTGTGCCTGTCCCAACACTTAGAGCTAGTCTCTCATTGGTTCCCCCTTTTCCCGTTCATCCTCAGGACAAATTGCAACCTGTACGAAACAGGAGGTTAACGGTGCTGATTCTCCACGTAGGGAGATTGTTAGTAAAGCGGCTGGAATGGCGAACCCGAGCACAAGGAGAGGAGAAATGAGGTGCGTTTTAGAAACCTTTCCCGATCACACGGTGTACCATCTTCTGGGTTTCCCATGCATGTTTTCGATGTAGGAAGATGCCCTTGAACCTGGAGATTTGGGACCCATGGGATGGGAACCACGCAGTATTACTTTAAAGGGTCTGCGTTTGCTCACCCAACCTCACCAATCCTCTCAGCCCCAAGAGTGTCCAGCCTTATGTCTCATCCAGCTGTGCGTCTAGATATGGTCAATCCAGGTTGCATCAGAGCCCCTGAATGGATTTTGTAAGTATTTCTCTCTCTTTCATTGTCTTTGTTTTATGGGTTTTTTTAAGCAATTTATTTTTATAATGGGGTTTAGCTGCTTTTCACTGCTGTGTTTATGCCGCTTTACACCCTCTTGATTCACTTCCAGAGAGATATCAATACATAGGTTGTAAGATTCTTACGAGTCAGATATATTCTTGTGCGGTGAATAGGGGGTGTTGAGTCCATTTCACTGAGCAGGGTGTAGGTCTTGTCCATTACATATTTGGCTTATGGAACGGTATGTGAGCTAATTTCAAACCCTTGTTTTATGCATCACCCCACCTGACCTTTCCCGTTAAGCAGCCATAGTGTGTTTTCTAAACGTGTGACTCTGTTCTGTCTTGTAATTCAGTTCAAGGGTAGCGATTTTGACATTCCCTCTATAAGTGATATCTTAGGATAAGTGTCTTTTTCTGTGTGACTTATTTCACTTAGAGTCATCGTACCTAAATCCACTCATCATGCTTGCTGCTACTAGCCTTATGACATTGATTTCATGGCTGAGTGATATTCCATTGTGCATAAGTACCACATCTTCTTTATCCATTTTTCTCTTTCCTGGGCTATTTAAGGTGTACCGAAGTGGAGGTTCTTGTAAACAGAGCAGCCCTACACTTTGGGGTGCCTGTGTCTTGTGGATTTTCAGTTTTCCCAATGTATACGCCCATGAGTGGAAGTGCCCTATGCTCTCTAAGCTGTGTTTATTACATGTTTCAGGACACACCGGACACTTCTCCAGAGTGGCTGTTGGCAATTTACATCCCGCCCATCAGCGTAGCAAGGCTCCCATGTCTCCATGGCCTGTCCTGCATTTCTGGTTTTCACACTTTTTTCAGCATGGCCCTTTTGACCGATGGCAAGCGAGACTTCTTTGTAGTGCTGATTTGCCTTTCCGGCTTGCTTGGTTGGCCAAAAAGGGCGTATGCGTTTTTTCCTGAATATATTCAGGAGAACACGCATACGCCCTTTTTGGCCAAGGGCATCATTGTCGACGTTTTGCCGCTTTTCATGTGCTTTAAAGGCGAGTCGCATCTACCTCCTGAAATCTGTTTCCTGCAATTCTGCCTTGCTTTCAAGTCCTCTTCGTTGCCTTCCATCAATATATTTGTGGACGAGAGTTATCATTTATAACTCTGCAGGTTTGTGAATTGCAGTGCCCCTGAGCTCCATTTGTCAACTCGCTCTTTTGGGAGCTGGCCGCAAAAGCGCAGGATTGCTTCAGGCCCTATTCTTGTTCCGGGGGCGCAGGCTGAGCCTGTGGTTCATTCTTCTTCCTGATGGGAAAATAGAGTGACCTGTGCCTGTCCCAACACTTAGAGCTAGTCTCTCATTGGTTCCCCCTCTTCCCGTTCATCCTCAGGACAAATTGCAACCTGTACGAAACAGGAGGTTAACGGTGCTGATTCTCCACGTAGGGAGATTTTTAGTAAAGCGGCTGGAATGGCGAACCCGAGCACAAGGAGAGGAGAAATGAGGTGCGTTTTAGAAACCTTTCCCGATCACACGGTGTACCATCTTCTGGGTTTCCCAGGCATGTTTTCGATGTAGGAAGATGCCCTTGAACCTGGAGATTTGGGACCCATGGGATGGGTACCACGCAGTATTACTTTAAAGGGTCTGCGTTTGCTCACCCAACCTCACCAATCCTCTCAGCCCCAAGAGTGTCCAGCCTTATGTCTCATCCAGCTGTGCGTCTAGATATGGCCAATCCAGGTTGCATCAGAGCCCCTGAATGGATTTTGTAAGTATTTCTCTCTCTTTCATTCTCTTTGTTTTATGGGTTTTTTAAAGCAATTTATTTTTATAATGGGGTTTAGCTGCTTTTCACTGCTGTGTTTATGCCGCTTTACACCCTCTTGATTCACTTCCAGAGAGATATCAATACATAGGTTGTAAGATTCTTACGAGTCAGATATATTCTTGTGCTGTGAATAGGCGGTGTTGAGTCCATTTCACTGAGCAGGGTGTAGATCTTGTCCATTACATATTTGGCTTATGGAATGGTATGTGAGCTAATTTCAAACCCTTGTTTTATGCATCACCCCACCTGACCTTTCCCGTTAAGCAGCCATAGTGTGTTTTCTAAACGTGTGACTCTGTTCTGTCTTGTAATTCAGTTCAAGGGTAGCGATTTTGACATTCCCTCTATAAGTGATATCTTAGGATAAGTGTCTTTTTCTGTGTGACTTATTTCACTTAGAGTCATCGTACCTAAATCCACTCATCATGCTTGCTGCTACTAGCCTTATGACATTGATTTCATGGCTGAGTGATATTCCATTGTGCATAAGTACCACATCTTCTTTATCCATTTTTCTCTTTCCTGGGCTATTTAAGGTGTACCGAAGTGGAGGTTCTTGTAAACAGAGCAGCCCTACACTTTGGGGTGCCTGTGTCTTGTGGATTTTCAGTTTTCCCAATGTATACGCCCATGAGTGGAAGTGCCCTATGCTCTCTAAGCTGTGTTTATTACATGTTTCAGGACACACCGGACACTTCTCCAGAGTGGCTGTTGGCAATTTACATCCCGCCCATCAGCGTAGCAAGGCTCCCATGTCTCCATGGCCTGTCCTGCATTTCTGGTTTTCACACTTTTTTCAGCATGGCCCTTTTGACCGATGGCAAGCGAGACTTCTTTGTAGTGCTGATTTGCCTTTCCGGCTTGCTTGGTTGGCCAAAAAGGGCGTATGCGTTTTTTCCTGAATATATTCAGGAGAAAACGCATACGCCCTTTTTGGCCAAGGGCATCATTGTCGACGTTTTGCCGCTTTTCATGTGCTTTAAAGGCGAGTCGCATCTACCTCCTGAAATCTGTTTCCTGCAATTCTGCCTTGCTTTCAAGTCCTCTTCGTTGCCTTCCATCAATATATTTGTGGACGAGAGTTATCATTTATAACTCTGCAGGTTTGTGAATTGCAGTGCCCCTGAGCTCCATTTGTCAACTCGCTTGTTTGGGAGCTGGCTGCAAAAGCGCAGGATTGCTTCAGGCCCTATTCTTGTTCCGGGGGCGCAGGCTGAGCCTGTGGTTCATTCTTCTTCCTGATGGGAAAATAGAGTGACCTGTGCCTGTCCCAACACTTAGAGCTAGTCTCTCATTGGTTCCCCCTCTTCCCGTTCATCCTCAGGACAAATTGCAACCTGTACGAAACAGGAGGTTAACGGTGCTGATTCTCCACGTAGGGAGATTGTTAGTAAAGCGGCTGGAATGGCGAACCCGAGCACAAGGAGAGGAGAAATGAGGTGCGTTTTAGAAACCTTTCCCGATCACACGGTGTACCATCTTCTGGGTTTCCCAGGCATGTTTTCGATGTAGGAAGATGCCCTTGAACCTGGAGATTTGGGACCCATGGGATGGGTACCACGCAGTATTACTTTAAAGGGTCTGCGTTTGCTCACCCAACCTCACCAATCCTCTCAGCCCCAAGAGTGTCCAGCCTTATGTCTCATCCAGCTGTGCGTCTAGATATGGCCAATTCAGGTTGCATCAGAGCCCCTGAATGGATTTTGTAAGTATTTCTCTCTCTTTCATTCTCTTTGTTTTATGGGTTTTTTAAAGCAATTTATTTTTATAATGGGGTTTAGCTGCTTTTCACTGCTGTGTTTATGCCGCTTTACACCCTCTTGATTCACTTCCAGAGAGATATCAATACATAGGTTGTAAGATTCTTACGAGTCAGATAGATTCTTGTGCGGTGAATAGGGGGTGTTGAGTCCATTTCACTGAGCAGGGTGTAGGTCTTGTCCATTACATATTTGGCTTATGGAACGGTATGTGAGCTAATTTCAAACCCTTGTTTTATGCATCACCCCACCTGACCTTTCCCGTTAAGCAGCCATAGTGTGTTTTCTAAACGTGTGACTCTGTTCTGTCTTGTAATTCAGTTCAAGGGTAGCGATTTTGACATTCCCTCTATAAGTGATATCTTAGGATAAGTGTCTTTTTCTGTGTGACTTATTTCACTTAGAGTCATCGTACCTAAATCCACTCATCATGCTTGCTGCTACTAGCCTTATGACATTGATTTCATGGCTGAGTGATATTCCATTGTGCATAAGCACCACATCTTCTTTATCCATTTTTCTCTTTCCTGGGCTATTTAAGGTGTACCGAAGTGGAGGTTCTTGTAAACAGAGCAGCCCTACACTTTGGGGTGCCTGTGTCTTGTGGATTTTCAGTTTTCCCAATGTATATGCCCATGAGTGGAAGTGCCCTATGATCTCTAAGCTGTGTTTATTACATGTTTCAGGACACACCGTACACTTCTCCAGAGTGGCTGTTGGCAATTTACATCCCGCCCATCAGCGTAGCAAGGCTCCCATGTCTCCATGGCCTGTCCTGCATTTCTGGTTTTTACACTTTTTTCAGCATGGCCCTTTTGACCGATGGCAAGCGGGACTTCTTTGTAGTGCTGATTTGCCTTTCTGGCTTGCTTGGTTGTCCAGAAAGGGCGTATGCGTTTTTTCCTGCTTATATTCAGGAAAAAACGCATACGCCCTTTTTGGCCAAGGGCATCATTGTCGACGTTTTGCCGCTTTTCATGTGCTTTAAAGGCGAGTCGCATCTACCTCCTGAAATCTGTTTCCTGCAATTCTGCCTTGCTTTCAAGTCCTCTTCGTTGCCTTCCATCAATATATTTGTGGACGAGAGTTATCATTTATAACTCTGCAGGTTTGTGAATTGCAGTGCCCCTGAGCTCCATTTGTCAACTCGCTTGTTTGGGAGCTGGCCGCAAAAGCGCAGGATTGCTTCAGGCCCTATTCTTGTTCCGGGGGCGCAGGCTGAGCCTGTGGTTCATTCTTCTTCCTGATGGGAAAATAGAGTGACCTGTGCCTGTCCCAACACCTCGAGCTCGTCTCTCATTGGTTCCCCCTTTTCCCGTTCATCCTCAGGACAAATTGCAACCTGTACGAAACAGGAGGTTAACGGTGCTGATTCTCCAAGTAGGGAGATTGTTCGTAAAGCGGCTGGAATGGCGAACCCGAGCACAAGGAGAGGATAAATGAGGTGCGTTTTAGAAACCTTTCCCGATCACACGGTGTACCATCTTCTGGGTTTCCCAGGCATGTTTTCGATGTAGGAAGATGCCCTTGAACCTGGAGATTTGGGACCCATGGGATGGGTACCACGCAGTATTACTTTAAAGGGTCTGCGTTTGCTCACCCAACCTCACCAATCCTCTCAGCCCCAAGAGTGTCCAGCCTTATGTCTCATCCAGCTGTGCGTCTAGATATGGTCAATCCAGGTTGCATCAGAGCCCCTGAATGGATTTTGTAAGTATTTCTCTCTCTTTCATTCTCTTTGTTTTATGGGTTTTTTTAAGCAATTTATTTTTATAATGGGGTTTAGCTGCTTTTCACTGCTGTGTTTATGCCGCTTTACACCCTCTTGATTCACTTCCAGAGAGATATCAATACATAGGTTGTAAGATTCTTACGAGTCAGATATATTCTTGTGCGGTGAATAGGGGGTGTTGAGTCCATTTCACTGAGCAGGGTGTAGGTCTTGTCCATTACATATTTGGCTTATGGAACGGTATGTGAGCTAATTTCAAACCCTTGTTTTATGCATCACCCCACCTGACCTTTCCCGTTAAGCAGCCATAGTGTGTTTTCTAAACGTGTGACTCTGTTCTGTCTTGTAATTCAGTTCAAGGGTAGCGATTTTGACATTCCCTCTATAAGTGATATCTTAGGATAAGTGTCTTTTTCTGTGTGACTTATTTCACTTAGAGTCATCGTACCTAAATCCACTCATCATGCTTGCTGCTACTAGCCTTATGACATTGATTTCATGGCTGAGTGATATTCCATTGTGCATAAGTACCACATCTTCTTTATCCATTTTTCTCTTTCCTGGGCTATTTAAGGTGTACCGAAGTGGAGGTTCTTGTAAACAGAGCAGCCCTACACTTTGGGGTGCCTGTGTCTTGTGGATTTTCAGTTTTCCCAATGTATACGCCCATGAGTGGAAGTGCCCTATGCTCTCTAAGCTGTGTTTATTACATGTTTCAGGACACACCGGACACTTCTCCAGAGTGGCTGTTGGCAATTTACATCCCGCCCATCAGCGTAGCAAGGCTCCCATGTCTCCATGGCCTGTCCTGCATTTCTGGTTTTCACACTTTTTTCAGCATGGCCCTTTTGACCGATGGCAAGCGAGACTTCTTTGTAGTGCTGATTTGCCTTTCCGGCTTGCTTGGTTGGCCAAAAAGGGCGTATGCGTTTTTTCCTGAATATATTCAGGAGAAAACGCATACGCCCTTTTTGGCCAAGGGCATCATTGTCGACGTTTTGCCGCTTTTCATGTGCTTTAAAGGCGAGTCGCATCTACCTCCTGAAATCTGTTTCCTGCAATTCTGCCTTGCTTTCAAATCCTCTTCGTTGCCTTCCCTCAATATATTTGTGGACGAGAGTTATCATTTATAACTCTGCAGGTTTGTGAATTGCAGTGCCCCTGAGCTCCATTTGTCAACTCGCTTTTTTGGGAGCTGGCCGCAAAAGCGCAGGATTGCTTCAGGCCCTATTCTGGTTCCGGGGGGGCAGGCTGAGCCTGCGGTTCATTCTTCTTCCTGATGGAAAAATAGTGACCTGTGCCTGTCCCAACACTTAGAGCTAGTCTCTCATTGGTTCCCCCTCTTCCCGTTCATCCTCAGGACAAATTGCAACCTGTACGAAACAGGAGGTTAACGGTGCTGATTCTCCACGTAGGGAGATTGTTAGTAAAGCGGCTGGAATGGCGAACCCGAGCACAAGGAGAGGAGAAATGAGGTGCGTTTTAGAAACCTTTCCCGATCACACGGTGTACCATCTTCTGGGTTTCCCAGGCATGTTTTCGATGTAGGAAGATGCCCTTGAACCTGGAGATTTGGGACCCATGGGATGGGAACCACGCAGTATTACTTTAAAGGGTCTGCGTTTGCTCACCCAACCTCACCAATCCTCTCAGCCCCAAGAGTGTCCAGCCTTATGTCTCATCCAGCTGTGCGTCTAGATATGGTCAATCCAGGTTGCATCAGAGCCCCTGAATGGATTTTGTAAGTATTTCTCTCTCTTTCATTGTCTTTGTTTTATGGGTTTTTTTAAGCAATTTATTTTTATAATGGGGTTTAGCTGCTTTTCACTGCTGTGTTTATGCCGCTTTACACCCTCTTGATTCACTTCCAGAGAGATATCAATACATAGGTTGTAAGATTCTTACGAGTCAGATATATTCTTGTGCGGTGAATAGGGGTGTGGAGTCCATTTCACTGAGCAGGGTGTAGGTCTTGTCCATTACATATTTGGCTTATGGAACGGTATGTGAGCTAATTTCAAACCCTTGTTTTATGCATCACCCCACCTGACCTTTCCCGTTAAGCAGCCATAGTGTGTTTTCTAAACGTGTGACTCTGTTCTGTCTTGTAATTCAGTTCAAGGGTAGCGATTTTGACATTCCCTCTATAAGTGATATCTTAGGATAAGTGTCTTTTTCTGTGTGACTTATTTCACTTAGAGTCATCGTACCTAAATCCACTCATCATGCTTGCTGCTACTAGCCTTATGACATTGATTTCATGGCTGAGTGATATTCCATTGTGCATAAGTACCACATCTTCTTTATCCATTTTTCTCTTTCCTGGGCTATTTAAGGTGTACCGAAGTGGAGGTTCTTGTAAACAGAGCAGCCCTACACTTTGGGGTGCCTGTGTCTTGTGGATTTTCAGTTTTCCCAATGTATACGCCCATGAGTGGAAGTGCCCTATGATCTCTAAGCTGTGTTTATTACATGTTTCAGGACACACCGTACACTTCTCCAGAGTGGCTGTTGGCAATTTACATCCCGCCCATCAGCGTAGCAAGGCTCCCATGTCTCCATGGCCTGTCCTGCATTTCTGGTTTTTACACTTTTTTCAGCATGGCCCTTTTGACCGATGGCAAGCGGGACTTCTTTGTAGTGCTGATTTGCCTTTCTGGCTTGCTTGGTTGTCCAGAAAGGGCGTATGCGTTTTTTCCTGCTTATATTCAGGAAAAAACGCATACGCCCTTTTTGGCCAAGGGCATCATTGTCGACGTTTTGCCGCTTTTCATGTGCTTTAAAGGCAGGTCGCATCTACCTCCTGAAATCTGTTTCCTGCAATTCTGCCTTGCTTTCAAGTCCTCTTCGTTGCCTTCCATCAATATATTTGTGGACGAGAGTTATCATTTATAACTCTGCAGGTTTGTGAATTGCAGTGCCGCTGAGCTCCATTTGTCAACTCGCTTGTTTGGGAGCTGGCCGCAAAAGCGCAGGATTGCTTCAGGCCCTATTCTTGTTCCGGGGGCGCAGGCTGAGCCTGTGGTTCATTCTTCTTCCTGATGGGAAAATAGAGTGACCTGTGCCTGTCCCAACACCTCGAGCTCGTCTCTCATTGGTTCCCCCTTTTCCCGTTCATCCTCAGGACAAATTGCAACCTGTACGAAACAGGAGGTTAACGGTGCTGATTCTCCAAGTAGGGAGATTGTTCGTAAAGCGGCTGGAATGGCGAACCCGAGCACAAGGAGAGGAGAAATGAGGTGCGTTTTAGAAACCTTTCCCGATCACACGGTGTACCATCTTCTGGGTTTCCCATGCATGTTTTCCATGTAGGAAGATGCCCTTGAACCTGGAGATTTGGGACCCATGGGATGGGTACCACGCAGTATTACTTTAAAGGGTCTGCGTTTGCTCACCCAACCTCACCAATCCTCTCAGCCCCAAGAGTGTCCAGCCTTATGTCTCATCCAGCTGTGCGTCTAGATATGGTCAATCCAGGTTGCATCAGAGCCCCTGAATGGATTTTGTAAGTATTTCTCTCTCTTTCATTGTCTTTGTTTTATGGGTTTTTTTAAGCAATTTATTTTTATAATGGGGTTTAGCTGCTTTTCACTGCTGTGTTTATGCCGCTTTACACCCTCTTGATTCACTTCCAGAGAGATATCAATACATAGGTTGTAAGATTCTTACGAGTCAGATAGATTCTTGTGCGGTGAATAGGGGGTGTTGAGTCCATTTCACTGAGCAGGGTGTAGGTCTTGTCCATTACATATTTGGCTTATGGAACGGTATGTGAGCTAATTTCAAACCCTTGTTTTATGCATCACCCCACCTGACCTTTCCCGTTAAGCAGCCATAGTGTGTTTTCTAAACGTGTGACTCTGTTCTGTCTTGTAATTCAGTTCAAGGGTAGCGATTTTGACATTCCCTCTATAAGTGATATCTTAGG
The DNA here is from genome assembly GCF_028564815.1 of Eubalaena glacialis. Classification (NCBI taxonomy): domain Eukaryota; kingdom Metazoa; phylum Chordata; class Mammalia; order Artiodactyla; family Balaenidae; genus Eubalaena; species Eubalaena glacialis. The sequence continues at coordinate 70,807,944 of NC_083718.1, read as the reverse complement.
ATAAGTGTCTTTTTCTGTGTGACTTATTTCACTTAGAGTCATCGTACCTAAATCCACTCATCATGCTTGCTGCTACTAGCCTTATGACATTGATTTCATGGCTGAGTGATATTCCATTGTGCATAAGTACCACATCTTCTTTATCCATTTTTCTCTTTCCTGGGCTATTTAAGGTGTACCGAAGTGGAGGTTCTTGTAAACAGAGCAGCCCTACACTTTGGGGTGCCTGTGTCTTGTGGATTTTCAGTTTTCCCAATGTATACGCCCATGAGTGGAAGTGCCCTATGCTCTCTAAGCTGTGTTTATTACATGTTTCAGGACACACCGGACACTTCTCCAGAGTGGCTGTTGGCAATTTACATCCCGCCCATCAGCGTAGCAAGGCTCCCATGTCTCCATGGCCTGTCCTGCATTTCTGGTTTTCACACTTTTTTCAGCATGGCCCTTTTGACCGATGGCAAGCGAGACTTCTTTGTAGTGCTGATTTGCCTTTCCGGCTTGCTTGGTTGGCCAAAAAGGGCGTATGCGTTTTTTCCTGAATATATTCAGGAGAAAACGCATACGCCCTTTTTGGCCAAGGGCATCATTGTCGACGTTTTGCCGCTTTTCATGTGCTTTAAAGGCGAGTCGCATCTACCTCCTGAAATCTGTTTCCTGCAATTCTGCCTTGCTTTCAAATCCTCTTCGTTGCCTTCCCTCAATATATTTGTGGACGAGAGTTATCATTTATAACTCTGCAGGTTTGTGAATTGCAGTGCCCCTGAGCTCCATTTGTCAACTCGCTTTTTTGGGAGCTGGCCGCAAAAGCGCAGGATTGCTTCAGGCCCTATTCTGGTTCCGGGGGGGCAGGCTGAGCCTGCGGTTCATTCTTCTTCCTGATGGAAAAATAGAGTGACCTGTGCCTGTCCCAACACTTAGAGCTAGTCTCTCATTGGTTCCCCCTCTTCCCGTTCATCCTCAGGACAAATTGCAACCTGTACGAAACAGGAGGTTAACGGTGCTGATTCTCCACGTAGGGAGATTGTTAGTAAAGCGGCTGGAATGGCGAACCCGAGCACAAGGAGAGGAGAAATGAGGTGCGTTTTAGAAACCTTTCCCGATCACACGGTGTACCATCTTCTGGGTTTCCCAGGCATGTTTTCGATGTAGGAAGATGCCCTTGAACCTGGAGATTTGGGACCCATGGGATGGGTACCACGCAGTATTACTTTAAAGGGTCTGCGTTTGCTCACCCAACCTCACTAATCCTCTCACCCCAAGAGTGTCCAGCCTTATGTCTCATCCAGCTGTGGGTCTAGATATGGTCTATCCAGGTTGCATCAGAGCCCCTGCATGGATTTTGTAAGAATTTCTCTCTCGTTCACTGTCTTTGTTTTATGGGTTTTTTTTGAAGTAAATTATTTTTATAATGGGGTTTAGCTGCTTTTCACTGCTGTGTTTATGCCGCTTTACACCCTCTTGATTCACTTCCAGAGAGATATCAATACATAGGTTGTAAGATTCTTACGAGTCAGATATATTCTTGTGCGGTGAATAGGGGGTGTTGAGTCCATTTCACTGAGCAGGGTGTAGGTCTTGTCCGTTACATATTTGGCTTATGGAACGGTATGTGAGCTAATTTCAAACCCTTGTTTTATGCATCACCCCACCTGACCTTTCCCGTTAAGCAACCATAGTGTGTTTTCTAAACGTGTGACTCTGTTCTGTCTTGTAATTCAGTTCAAGGGTAGCGATTTTGACATTCCCTCTATAAGTGATATCTTAGGATAAGTGTCTTTTTCTGTGTGACTTATTTCACTTAGAGTCATCGTACCTAAATCCACTCATCATGCTTGCTGCTACTAGCCTTATGACATTGATTTCATGGCTGAGTGATATTCCATTGTGCATAAGTACCACATCTTCTTTATCCATTTTTCTCTTTCCTGGGCTATTTAAGGTGTACCGAAGTGGAGGTTCTTGTAAACAGAGCAGCCCTACACTTTGGGGTGCCTGTGTCTTGTGGATTTTCAGTTTTCCCAATGTATACGCCCATGAGTGGAAGTGCCCTATGCTCTCTAAGCTGTGTTTATTACATGTTTCAGGACACACCGGACACTTCTCCAGAGTGGCTGTTGGCAATTTACATCCCGCCCATCAGCGTAGCAAGGCTCCCATGTCTCCATGGCCTGTCCTGCATTTCTGGTTTTCACACTTTTTTCAGCATGGCCCTTTTGACCGATGGCAAGCGAGACTTCTTTGTAGTGCTGATTTGCCTTTCCGGCTTGCTTGGTTGGCCAAAAAGGGCGTATGCGTTTTTTCCTGAATATATTCAGGAGAAAACGCATACGCCCTTTTTGGCCAAGGGCATCATTGTCGACGTTTTGCCGCTTTTCATGTGCTTTAAAGGCGAGTCGCATCTACCTCCTGAAATCTGTTTCCTGCAATTCTGCCTTGCTTTCAAGTCCTCTTCGTTGCCTTCCATCAATATATTTGTGGACGAGAGTTATCATTTATAACTCTGCAGGTTTGTGAATTGCAGTGCCCCTGAGCTCCATTTGTCAACTCGCTTGTTTGGGAGCTGGCCGCAAAAGCGCAGGATTGCTTCAGGCCCTATTCTTGTTCCGGGGGCGCAGGCTGAGCCTGTGGTTCATTCTTCTTCCTGATGGGAAAATAGAGTGACCTGTGCCTGTCCCAACACTTAGAGCTAGTCTCTCATTGGTTCCCCCTCTTCCCGTTCATCCTCAGGACAAATTGCAACCTGTACGAAACAGGAGGTTAACGGTGCTGATTCTCCACGTAGGGAGATTGTTAGTAAAGCGGCTGGAATGGCGAACCCGAGCACAAGGAGAGGAGAAATGAGGTGCGTTTTAGAAACCTTTCCCGATCACACGGTGTACCATCTTCTGGGTTTCCCAGGCATGTTTTCGATGTAGGAAGATGCCCTTGAACCTGGAGATTTGGGACCCATGGGATGGGTACCACGCAGTATTACTTTAAAGGGTCTGCGTTTGCTCACCCAACCTCACCAATCCTCTCAGCCCCAAGAGTGTCCAGCCTTATGTCTCATCCAGCTGTGCGTCTAGATATGGCCAATTCAGGTTGCATCAGAGCCCCTGAATGGATTTTGTAAGTATTTCTCTCTCTTTCATTCTCTTTGTTTTATGGGTTTTTTAAAGCAATTTATTTTTATAATGGGGTTTAGCTGCTTTTCACTGCTGTGTTTATGCCGCTTTACACCCTCTTGATTCACTTCCAGAGAGATATCAATACATAGGTTGTAAGATTCTTACGAGTCAGATAGATTCTTGTGCGGTGAATAGGGGGTGTTGAGTCCATTTCACTGAGCAGGGTGTAGGTCTTGTCCATTACATATTTGGCTTATGGAACGGTATGTGAGCTAATTTCAAACCCTTGTTTTATGCATCACCCCACCTGACCTTTCCCGTTAAGCAACCATAGTGTGTTTTCTAAACGTGTGACTCTGTTCTGTCTTGTAATTCAGTTCAAGGGTAGCGATTTTGACATTCCCTCTATAAGTGATATCTTAGGATAAGTGTCTTTTTCTGTGTGACTTATTTCACTTAGAGTCATCGTACCTAAATCCACTCATCATGCTTGCTGCTACTAGCCTTATGACATTGATTTCATGGCTGAGTGATATTCCATTGTGCATAAGTACCACATCTTCTTTATCCATTTTTCTCTTTCCTGGGCTATTTAAGGTGTACCGAAGTGGAGGTTCTTGTAAACAGAGCAGCCCTACACTTTGGGGTGCCTGTGTCTTGTGGATTTTCAGTTTTCCCAATGTATACGCCCATGAGTGGAAGTGCCCTATGCTCTCTAAGCTGTGTTTATTACATGTTTCAGGACACACCGGACACTTCTCCAGAGTGGCTGTTGGCAATTTACATCCCGCCCATCAGCGTAGCAAGGCTCCCATGTCTCCATGGCCTGTCCTGCATTTCTGGTTTTCACACTTTTTTCAGCATGGCCCTTTTGACCGATGGCAAGCGAGACTTCTTTGTAGTGCTGATTTGCCTTTCCGGCTTGCTTGGTTGGCCAAAAAGGGCGTATGCGTTTTTTCCTGAATATATTCAGGAGAAAACGCATACGCCCTTTTTGGCCAAGGGCATCATTGTCGACGTTTTGCCGCTTTTCATGTGCTTTAAAGGCGAGTCGCATCTACCTCCTGAAATCTGTTTCCTGCAATTCTGCCTTGCTTTCAAATCCTCTTCGTTGCCTTCCCTCAATATATTTGTGGACGAGAGTTATCATTTATAACTCTGCAGGTTTGTGAATTGCAGTGCCCCTGAGCTCCATTTGTCAACTCGCTTTTTTGGGAGCTGGCCGCAAAAGCGCAGGATTGCTTCAGGCCCTATTCTGGTTCCGGGGGGGCAGGCTGAGCCTGCGGTTCATTCTTCTTCCTGATGGAAAAATAGAGTGACCTGTGCCTGTCCCAACACTTAGAGCTAGTCTCTCATTGGTTCCCCCTCTTCCCGTTCATCCTCAGGACAAATTGCAACCTGTACGAAACAGGAGGTTAACGGTGCTGATTCTCCACGTAGGGAGATTGTTAGTAAAGCGGCTGGAATGGCGAACCCGAGCACAAGGAGAGGAGAAATGAGGTGCGTTTTAGAAACCTTTCCCGATCACACGGTGTACCATCTTCTGGGTTTCCCAGGCATGTTTTCGATGTAGGAAGATGCCCTTGAACCTGGAGATTTGGGACCCATGGGATGGGTACCACGCAGTATTACTTTAAAGGGTCTGCGTTTGCTCACCCAACCTCACTAATCCTCTCACCCCAAGAGTGTCCAGCCTTATGTCTCATCCAGCTGTGGGTCTAGATATGGTCTATCCAGGTTGCATCAGAGCCCCTGCATGGATTTTGTAAGAATTTCTCTCTCGTTCACTGTCTTTGTTTTATGGGTTTTTTTTGAAGTAAATTATTTTTATAATGGGGTTTAGCTGCTTTTCACTGCTGTGTTTATGCCGCTTTACACCCTCTTGATTCACTTCCAGAGAGATATCAATACATAGGTTGTAAGATTCTTACGAGTCAGATATATTCTTGTGCGGTGAATAGGGGGTGTTGAGTCCATTTCACTGAGCAGGGTGTAGGTCTTGTCCGTTACATATTTGGCTTATGGAACGGTATGTGAGCTAATTTCAAACCCTTGTTTTATGCATCACCCCACCTGACCTTTCCCGTTAAGCAACCATAGTGTGTTTTCTAAACGTGTGACTCTGTTCTGTCTTGTAATTCAGTTCAAGGGTAGCGATTTTGACATTCCCTCTATAAGTGATATCTTAGGATAAGTGTCTTTTTCTGTGTGACTTATTTCACTTAGAGTCATCGTACCTAAATCCACTCATCATGCTTGCTGCTACTAGCCTTATGACATTGATTTCATGGCTGAGTGATATTCCATTGTGCATAAGTACCACATCTTCTTTATCCATTTTTCTCTTTCCTGGGCTATTTAAGGTGTACCGAAGTGGAGGTTCTTGTAAACAGAGCAGCCCTACACTTTGGGGTGCCTATGTCTTGTGGATTTTCAGTTTTCCCAATGTATACGCCCATGAGTGGAAGTGCCCTATGCTCTCTAAGCTGTGTTTATTACATGTTTCAGGACACACCGTACACTTCTCCAGAGTGGCTGTTGGCAATTTACATCCCGGCCATCAGCGTAGCAAGGCTCCCATGTCTCCATGGCCTGTCCTGCATTTCTGGTTTTCACACTTTTTTCAGCATGGCCCTTTTGACCGATGGCAAGCGAGACTTCTTTGTAGTGCTGATTTGCCTTTCCGGCTTGCTTGGTTGGCCAAAAAGGGCGTATGCGTTTTTTCCTGAATATATTCAGGAGAAAACGCATACGCCCTTTTTGGCCAAGGGCATCATTGTCGACGTTTTGCCGCTTTTCATGTGCTTTAAAGGCGAGTCGCATCTACCTCCTGAAATCTGTTTCCTGCAATTCTGCCTTGCTTTCAAGTCCTCTTCGTTGCCTTCCATCAATATATTTGTGGACGAGAGTTATCATTTATAACTCTGCAGGTTTGTGAATTGCAGTGCCCCTGAGCTCCATTTGTCAACTCGCTTGTTTGGGAGCTGGCCGCAAAAGCGCAGGATTGCTTCAGGCCCTATTCTTGTTCCGGGGGCGCAGGCTGAGCCTGTGGTTCATTCTTCTTCCTGATGGGAAAATAGAGTGACCTGTGCCTGTCCCAACACTTAGAGCTAGTCTCTCATTGGTTCCCCCTCTTCCCGTTCATCCTCAGGACAAATTGCAACCTGTACGAAACAGGAGGTTAACGGTGCTGATTCTCCACGTAGGGAGATTGTTAGTAAAGCGGCTGGAATGGCGAACCCGAGCACAAGGAGAGGAGAAATGAGGTGCGTTTTAGAAACCTTTCCCGATCACACGGTGTACCATCTTCTGGGTTTCCCAGGCATGTTTTCGATGTAGGAAGATGCCCTTGAACCTGGAGATTTGGGACCCATGGGATGGGTACCACGCAGTATTACTTTAAAGGGTCTGCGTTTGCTCACCCAACCTCACTAATCCTCTCACCCCAAGAGTGTCCAGCCTTATGTCTCATCCAGCTGTGGGTCTAGATATGGTCTATCCAGGTTGCATCAGAGCCCCTGCATGGATTTTGTAAGAATTTCTCTCTCTTTCACTGTCTTTGTTTTATGGGTTTTTTTTGAAGTAAATTATTTTTATAATGGGGTTTAGCTGCTTTTCACTGCTGTGTTTATGCCGCTTTACACCCTCTTGATTCACTTCCAGAGAGATATCAATACATAGGTTGTAAGATTCTTACGAGTCAGATATATTCTTGTGCGGTGAATAGGGGGTGTTGAGTCCATTTCACTGAGCAGGGTGTAGGTCTTGTCCGTTACATATTTGGCTTATGGAACGGTATGTGAGCTAATTTCAAACCCTTGTTTTATGCATCACCCCACCTGACCTTTCCCGTTAAGCAACCATAGTGTGTTTTCTAAACGTGTGACTCTGTTCTGTCTTGTAATTCAGTTCAAGGGTAGCGATTTTGACATTCCCTCTATAAGTGATATCTTAGGATAAGTGTCTTTTTCTGTGTGACTTATTTCACTTAGAGTCATCGTACCTAAATCCACTCATCATGCTTGCTGCTACTAGCCTTATGACATTGATTTCATGGCTGAGTGATATTCCATTGTGCATAAGTACCACATCTTCTTTATCCATTTTTCTCTTTCCTGGGCTATTTAAGGTGTACCGAAGTGGAGGTTCTTGTAAACAGAGCAGCCCTACACTTTGGGGTGCCTGTGTCTTGTGGATTTTCAGTTTTCCCAATGTATACGCCCATGAGTGGAAGTGCCCTATGCTCTCTAAGCTGTGTTTATTACATGTTTCAGGACACACCGGACACTTCTCCAGAGTGGCTGTTGGCAATTTACATCCCGCCCATCAGCGTAGCAAGGCTCCCATGTCTCCATGGCCTGTCCTGCATTTCTGGTTTTCACACTTTTTTCAGCATGGCCCTTTTGACCGATGGCAAGCGAGACTTCTTTGTAGTGCTGATTTGCCTTTCCGGCTTGCTTGGTTGGCCAAAAAGGGCGTATGCGTTTTCTCCTGAATATATTCAGGAGAAAACGCATACGCCCTTTTTGGCCAAGGGCATCATTGTCGACGTTTTGCCGCTTTTCATGTGCTTTAAAGGCGAGTCGCATCTACCTCCTGAAATCTGTTTCCTGCAATTCTGCCTTGCTTTCAAGTCCTCTTCGTTGCCTTCCATCAATATATTTGTGGACGAGAGTTATCATTTATAACTCTGCAGGTTTGTGAATTGCAGTGCCCCTGAGCTCCATTTGTCAACTCGCTTGTTTGGGAGCTGGCCGCAAAAGCGCAGGATTGCTTCAGGCCCTATTCTTGTTCCGGGGGCGCAGGCTGAGCCTGTGGTTCATTCTTCTTCCTGATGGGAAAATAGAGTGACCTGTGCCTGTCCCAACACTTAGAGCTAGTCTCTCATTGGTTCCCCCTCTTCCCGTTCATCCTCAGGACAAATTGCAACCTGTACGAAACAGGAGGTTAACGGTGCTGATTCTCCAACTAGGGAGATTGTTATTAAAGGGGCTGGAATGGCGAACCCGAGCACAAGGATAGGAGAAATGAGGTTCGTTTTAGAAACCTTTCCCGATCACACGGTTTACCAACTTCTGAGTTTCCCATGCATGTTTTCGATGTAGGAAGATGCCCTTGAACCTGGAGATTTGGGACCCATGGGATGGGTACCACGCAGTATTACTTTAAAGGGTCTGCGTTTGCTCACCCAACCTCACCAATCCTCTCAGCCTCAAGAGTGTCCAGCCTTATGTCTCATCCAGCTCTGGGTCTAGATATGGTCAATCCAGGTTGCATCAGAGCCCCTGAACGGATTTTGTAAGAATTTCTCTCTCTTTCACTGTCTTTGTTTTATGGGTTTTTTTTAAAGTAATTTATTTTTGTTATGGGGTTTAGCTGCTTTTCACTGCTGTGTTTATGCCGCTTTACACCCTATTGATTCATTTCCAGAGAGATATCAATACATAGGTTTTGAGATTCTTACTAGTCAGATATATTCTTGTGCGGTGAATAGGGGATGTTGAGTCCAGATCACTGAGCAGGGAGTAGGATTGTCTATTACATATTTGGCTTATGGAACGGTATGTGAGCTAATTTCAAACCCTTGTTTTATGCATCACCCCACCTGACCTTTCCCGTTAAGCAGCCATAGTGTGTTTTCTAAACGTGTGATTCTGTTCTGTTTTGTAATTCAGTTCAAGTGTAGCGATTTTGACATTCCCTCTATAAGTGATATCTTAGGATAAGTGTCTTTTTCTGTGTGACTTATTTCACTTAGAGTCATCGTACCTAAATCCACTCATCATGCTGCTACTAGCCTTGTGACATTGATTTCATGGCTGAGTGATATTCCATTGTGCATAAGTACCACAACCTCTTTATCCATTTTTCTCTTTCCTGGGCTATTGAAGGTGTACCGAAGTGGAGATTCTTGTAAACAGAGCAGCCCTACACTCTGGTGTGCCTGTGTCTTGTGGATTTTCAGTTTTCCCAATGTATACGCCCATGAGTGGAAGTGCCCTATGCTCTCTAAGCTGTGTTTATTACATGTTTCAGGACACACCGTACACTTCTCCAGAGTGGCTGTTGTCAATTTACATCCCGCCCATCAGCATAGCAAGGCTCCCATGTGTCCATAGCCTGTCCTGCATTTCTGGTTTTTACACTTTTTTCAGCATGGCCCTTTTGACCGATGGCAAGCGAGACTTCTTTGTAGTGCTGATTTGCCTTTCAGGCTTGCTTGGTTGGCCAAAAAGGGCGTATGCGTTTTTTCCTGAATATATTCAGGAAAAAACGCATACGCCCTTTTTGGCCAAGGACATCATTGTCGACGTTTTGCCGCTTTTCATGTGCTTTAAAGGCGAGTCGAATCTACCTCCTGAAATCTGTTTCCTGCAATTCTGCCTTGCTTTCAAATCCTCTTCGTTGCCTTCCCTCAATATATTTGTGGACGAGAGTTATCATTTAGAACTCTGCAGGTTTGTGAATTGCAGTGCCCCTGAGCTCCATTTGTCAACTCGCTTGTTTGGGAGCTGGCCGCAAAAGCGCAGGATTGCTTCAGGCCCTATTCTGGTTCCGGGGGGGCAGGCTGAGCCTGTGGTTCATTCTTCTTCCTGATGGGAAAATAGAGTGACCTGTGCCTGTCCCAACACCTAGAGCTAGTCTCTCCTTGGTTCCCCCTCTTCCCGTTCATCCTCAGGACAAATTGCAACCTGTACGAAACAGGAGGTTAACGGTGCTGATTCTCCAACTAGGGAGATTGTTATTAAAGGGGCTGGAATGGCGAACCCGAGCACAAGGATAGGAGAAATGAGGTTCGTTTTAGAAAACTTTCCCGATCACACGGTTTACCAACTTCTGAGTTTCCCATGCATGTTTTCGATGTAGGAAGATGCCCTTGAACCTGGAGATTTGGGACCCATGGGATGGGTACCACGCAGTATTACTTTAAAGGGTCTGCGTTTGCTCACCCAACCTCACCAATCCTCTCAGCCTCAAGAGTGTCCAGCCTTATGTCTCATCCAGCTCTGGGTCTAGATATGGTCAATCCAGGTTGCATCAGAGCCCCTGAACGGATTTTGTAAGAATTTCTCTCTCTTTCACTGTCTTTGTTTTATGGGTTTTTTTTAAAGTAATTTATTTTTGTTATGGGGTTTAGCTGCTTTTCACTGCTGTGTTTATGCCGCTTTACACCCTATTGATTCATTTCCAGAGAGATATCAATACATAGGTTTTGAGATTCTTACTAGTCAGATATATTCTTGTGCGGTGAATAGGGGATGTTGAGTCCAGTTCACTGAGCAGGGAGTAGGATTGTCTATTACATATTTGGCTTATGGAACGGTATGTGAGCTAATTTCAAACCCTTGTTTTATGCATCACCCCACCTGACCTTTCCCGTTAAGCAGCCATAGTGTGTTTTCTAAACGTGTGATTCTGTTCTGTTTTGTAATTCAGTTCAAGTGTAGCGATTTTGACATTCCCTCTATAAGTGATATCTTAGGATAAGTGTCTTTTTCTGTGTGACTTATTTCACTTAGAGTCATCGTACCTAAATCCACTCATCATGCTGATACTAGCCTTGTAACATTGATTTCATGGCTGAGTGATATTCCATTGTGCATAAGTACCACAACCTCTTTATCCATTTTTCTCTTTCCTGGGCTATTGAAGGTGTACCGAAGTGGAGATTCTTGTAAACAGAGCAGCCCTACACTCTGGGGTGCCTGTGTCTTGTGGATTTTCAGTTTTCCCAATGTATACGCCCATGAGTGGAAGTGCCCTATGCTCTCTAAGCTGTGTTTATTACATGTTTCAGGACACACCGTACACTTCTCCAGAGTGGCTGTTGGCAATTTACATCCCGCCCATCAGCGTAGCAAGGCTCCCATGTGTCCATAGCCTGTCCTGCATTTCTGGTTTTTACACTTTTTTCAGCATGGCCCTTTTGACCGATGGCAAGCGAGACTTCTTTGTAGTGCTGATTTGCCTTTCCGGCTTGCTTGGTTGGCCAAAAAGGGCGTATGCGTTTTTTCCTGAATATATTCAGGAAAAAACGCATACGCCCTTTTTGGCCAAGGGCATCATTGTCGACGTTTTGCCGCTTTTCATGTGCTTTAAAGGCGAGTCGAATCTACCTCCTGAAATCTGTTTCCTGCAATTCTGCCTTGCTTTCAAATCCTCTTCGTTGCCTTCCCTCAATATATTTGTGGACGAGAGTTATCATTTAGAACTCTGCAGGTTTGTGAATTGCAGTGCCCCTGAGCTCCATTTGTCAACTCGCTTGTTTGGGAGCTGGCCGCAAAAGCGCAGGATTGCTTCAGGCCCTATTCTGGTTCCGGGGGGGCAGGCTGAGCCTGTGGTTCATTCTTCTTCCTGATGGGAAAATAGAGTGACCTGTGCCTGTCCCCACACCTAGAGCTAGTCTCTACTTGGTTCCCCCTCTTCCCGTTTATCCTCAGGACAAATTGCAACCTGTACGAAACAGGAGGTTAACGGTGCTGATTCTCCAAGTAGGGAGATTGTTATTAAAGTGGCTGGAATGGCGAACCCGAGCACAAGGATAGGAGAATTGAGGTGCGTTTTAGAAACCTTTCCCGATCACACGGTTTACCAACTTCTGAGTTTCCCATGCATGTTTTCGATGTAGGAAGATGCCCTTGAACCTGGAGATTTGGGACCCATGGGATGGGTACCACGCAGTATTACTTTAAAGAGTCTGCGTTTGCTCACCCAACCTCACCAATCCTCTCAGCCCCAAGAGTGTCCAGCCTTATGTCTCATCCAGCTGTGGGTCTAGATATGGTCAATCCAGGTTGCATCATAGCCCCTGAACAGATTTTGTAAGAATTTCTGTCTCTTTCACTGTCTTTGTTTTATGGGTTTATTTTTGAGTAATTTCTTTTTATAATGGGGTTTACCTGCTTTTCACTGCTGTGTTTATGCCGCTTTACACCCTATTGATTCACTTCCAGAGAGATATCAATACATAGGTTTTAAGATTCTTACTAGTCAGATATATTCTTGTGCGGTGAATAGGGGATGTTGAGTCCAGTTCACTGAGCAGGGAGTAGGTTTGTCTATTACATATTTGGCTTATGGAACGGTATCTGAGCTAATTTCAAACCCTTGTTTTATGCATCACCCCACCTGATCTTTCCCGTTAAGCAGCCATAGTGTGTTTTCTAAACGTGTGATTCTGTTCTGTTTTGTAATTCAGTTCAAGTGTAGCGATTTTGACATTCCCTCTATAAGTGATATCTTAGGATAAGTGTCTTTATCTGTGTGACTTATTTCACTTAGAGTCATGGTAACTAAATCCACTCATCATGCTGCTACTAGCCTTGTGACATTGATTTCATGGCTGAGTGATATTCCATTGTGCATAAGTACCACAACCTCTTTATCCATTTTTCTCTTTCCTGGGCTATTGAAGGTGTACCGAAGTGGAGATTCTTGTAAACAGAGCAGCCCTACACTCTGGGGTGCCTGTGTCTTGTGGATTTTCAGTTTTCCCAATGTATACGCCCATGAGTGGATGTGCCCTATGCTCTCTAAGCTGTGTTTATTACATGTTTCAGGACACACCGTACACTTCTCCAGAGTGGCTGTTGGCAATTTACATCCCGCCCATCAGCGTAGCAAGGCTCCCATGTGTCCATGGCCTGTCCTGCATTTCTGGTTTTTACACTTTTTTCAGCATGGCCCTTTTGACCGATGGCAAGCGAGACTTCTTTGTAATGCTGATTTGCCTTTCCGGCTTGCTTGGTTGGCCAAAAAGGGCGTATGCGTTTTTTCCTGAATATATTCAGGAAAAAACGCATACGCCCTTTTTGGCCAAGGGCATCATTGTCGAGGTTTTGCCGCTTTTCATGTGCTTTAAAGGCGAGTCGAATCTACCTCCTGAAATCTGTTTCCTGCAATTCTGCCTTGCTTTCAAATCCTCTTCGTTGCCTTCCCTCAATATATTTGTGGACGAGAGTTATCATTTATAACTCTGCAGGTTTGTGAATTGCAGTGCCCCTGAGCTCCATTTGTCAACTCGCTTGTTTGGGAGCTGGCCGCAAAAGCGCAGGATTGCTTCAGGCCCTATTCTGGTTCCGGGGGGGCAGGCTGAGCCTGTGGTTCATTCTTCTTCCTGATGGGAAAATAGAGTGACCTGTGCCTGTCCCAACACCTAGAGCTAGTCTCTCCTTGGTTCCCCCTCTTCCCGTTCATCCTCAGGACAAATTGCAACCTGTACGAAACAGGAGGTTAACGGTGCTGATTCTCCAACTAGGGAGATTGTTATTAAAGGGGCTGGAATGGCGAACCCGAGCACAAGGATAGGAGAAATGAGGTTCGTTTTAGAAACCTTTCCCGATCACACGGTTTACCAACTTCTGAGTTTCCCATGCATGTTTTCGATGTAGGAAGATGCCCTTGAACCTGGAGATTTGGGACCCATGGGATGGGTACCACGCAGTATTACTTTAAAGGGTCTGCGTTTGCTCACCCAACCTCACCAATCCTCTCAGCCTCAAGAGTGTCCAGCCTTATGTCTCATCCAGCTCTGGGTCTAGATATGGTCAATCCAGGTTGCATCAGAGCCCCTGAACGGATTTTGTAAGAATTTCTCTCTCTTTCACTGTCTTTGTTTTATGGGTTTTTTTTAAAGTAATTTATTTTTGTTATGGGGTTTAGCTGCTTTTCACTGCTGTGTTTATGCCGCTTTACACCCTATTGATTCACTTCCAGAGAGATATCAATACATAGGTTTTGAGATTCTTACTAGTCAGATATATTCTTGTGCGGTGAATAGGGGATGTTGAGTCCAGTTCACTGAGCAGGGAGTAGGATTGTCTATTACATATTTGGCTTATGGAACGGTATCTGAGCTAATTTCAAAGCCTTGTTTTATGCATCACCCCACCTGATCTTTCCCGTTAAGCAGCCATAGTGTGTTTTCTAAACGTGTAATTCTGTTCTGTTTTGTAATTCAGTTCAAGTGTAGCGATTTTGACATTCCCTCTATAAGTGATATCTTAGGATAAGTGTCTTTTTCTGTGTGACTTATTTCACTTAGAGTCATCGTACCTAAATCCACTCATCATGCTGCTACTAGCCTTGTGACATTGATTTCATGGCTGAGTGATATTCCATTGTGCATAAGTACCACAACCTCTTTATCCATTTTTCTCTTTCCTGGGCTATTGAAGGTGTACCGAAGTGGAGATTCTTGTAAACAGAGCAGCCCTACACTCTGGGGTGCCTGTGTCTTGTGGATTTTCAGTTTTCCCAATGTATACGCCCATGAGTGGAAGTGCCCTATGCTCTCTAAGCTGTGTTTATTACATGTTTCAGGACACACCGTACACTTCTCCAGAGTGGCTGTTGGCAATTTACATCCCGCCCATCAGCGTAGCAAGGCTCCCATGTGTCCATGGCCTGTCCTGCATTTCTGGTTTTTACACTTTTTTCAGCATGGCCCTTTTGACCGATGGCAAGCGAGACTTCTTTGTAGTGCTGATTTGCCTTTCTGGCTTGCTTGGTTGGCCAAAAAGGGCGTATGCGTTTTTTCCTGAATATATTCAGGAAAAAACGCATACGCCCTTTTTGGCCAAGGGCATCATTGTCGACGTTTTGCCGCTTTTCATATGCTTTAAAGGCGAGTCGAATCTACCTCCTGAAATCTGTTTCCTGCAATTCTGCCTTGCTTTCAAATCCTCTTCGTTGCCTTCCCTCAATATATTTGTGGACGAGAGTTATCATTTAGAACTCTGCAGGTTTGTGAATTGCAGTGCCCCTGAGCTCCATTTGTCAACTCGCTTGTTTGGGAGCTGGCCGCAAAAGCGCAGGATTGCTTCAGGCCCTATTCTGGTTCCGGGGGGGCAGGCTGAGCCTGTGGTTCATTCTTCTTCCTGATTGGAAAATAGAGTGACCTGTGCCTGTCCCCACACCTAGAGATAGTCTCTACTTGGTTCCCCCTCTTCCCATTTATCCTCAGGACAAATTGCAACCTGTACGAAACAGGAGGTTAACGGTGCTGATTCTCCAAGTAGGGAGATTGTTCGTAAAGCGGCTGGAATGGCGAACCCGAGCACAAGGAGAGGAGAAATGAGGTGCATTTCAGAAACCTTTCCCGATCACACGGTGTACCATCTTCTGGGTTTCCCATGCATGTTTTCGATGTAGGAAGATGCCCTTGAACCTGGAGATTTGGGACCCATGGGACGGGTACCACGCACTATTACTTGAAAGGGTCTGCGTTTGCTCACCCAACCTCACCAATCCTCTCAGCCCCAAGAGTGTCCAGCCTTATGTCTCATCCAGCTGTGGGTGTAGATATGGTGAATCCAGGTTGCATCAGAGCCCCTGAACGGATTTTGTAAGAATTTCTCTCTCTTTCACTGTCTTTGTTTTATGGGTTTTTTTTAAAGTAATTTATTTTTGTTATGGGGTTTAGCTGCTTTTCACTGCTGTGTTTATGCCGCTTTACACCCTATTGATTCATTTCCAGAGAGATATCAATACATAGGTTTTAAGATTCTTACTAGTCAGATATATTACTGTGCGGTGAATAGGGGATGTTGAGTCCAGTTCACTGAGCAGGGAGTAGGTTTGTCTATTACATATTTGGCTTATGGAACGGTATCTGAGCTAATTTCAAACCCTTGTTTTATGCATCACCCCACCTGATCTTTCCCGTTAAGCAGCCATAGTGTGTTTTCTAAACGTGTGATTCTGTTCTGTTTTGTAATTCAGTTCAAGTGTAGCGATTTTGACATTCCCTCTATAAGTGATATCTTAGGATAAGTGTCTTTATCTGTGTGACTTATTTCACTTAGAGTCATGGTAACTAAATCCACTCATCATGCTGCTACTAGCCTTGTGACATTGATTTCATGGCTGAGTGATATTCCATTGTGCATAAGTACCACAACCTCTTTATCCATTTTTCTCTTTCCTGGGCTATTGAAGGTGTACCGAAGTGGAGATTCTTGTAAACAGAGCAGCCCTACACTCTGGGGTGCCTGTGTCTTGTGGATTTTCAGTTTTCCCAATGTATACGCCCATGAGTGGATGTGCCCTATGCTCTCTAAGCTGTGTTTATTACATGTTTCAGGACACACCGTACACTTCTCCAGAGTGGCTGTTGGCAATTTACATCCCGCCCATCAGCGTAGCAAGGCTCCCATGTGTCCATGGCCTGTCCTGCATTTCTGGTTTTTACACTTTTTTCAGCATGGCCCTTTTGACCGATGGCAAGCGAGACTTCTTTGTAATGCTGATTTGCCTTTCCGGCTTGCTTGGTTGGCCAAAAAGGGCGTATGCGTTTTTTCCTGAATATATTCAGGAAAAAACGCATACGCCCTTTTTGGCCAAGGGCATCATTGTCGAGGTTTTGCCGCTTTTCATGTGCTTTAAAGGCGAGTCGAATCTACCTCCTGAAATCTGTTTCCTGCAATTCTGCCTTGCTTTCAAATCCTCTTCGTTGCCTTCCCTCAATATATTTGTGGACGAGAGTTATCATTTATAACTCTGCAGGTTTGTGAATTGCAGTGCCCCTGAGCTCCATTTGTCAACTCGCTTGTTTGGGAGCTGGCCGCAAAAGCGCAGGATTGCTTCAGGCCCTATTCTGGTTCCGGGGGGGCAGGCTGAGCCTGTGGTTCATTCTTCTTCCTGATGGGAAAATAGAGTGACCTGTGCCTGTCCCAACACCTAGAGCTAGTCTCTCCTTGGTTCCCCCTCTTCCCGTTCATCCTCAGGACAAATTGCAACCTGTACGAAACAGGAGGTTAACGGTGCTGATTCTCCAACTAGGGAGATTGTTATTAAAGGGGCTGGAATGGCGAACCCGAGCACAAGGATAGGAGAAATGAGGTTCGTTTTAGAAACCTTTCCCGATCACACGGTTTACCAACTTCTGAGTTTCCCATGCATGTTTTCGATGTAGGAAGATGCCCTTGAACCTGGAGATTTGGGACCCATGGGATGGGTACCACGCAGTATTACTTTAAAGGGTCTGCGTTTGCTCACCCAACCTCACCAATCCTCTCAGCCTCAAGAGTGTCCAGCCTTATGTCTCATCCAGCTCTGGGTCTAGATATGGTCAATCCAGGTTGCATCAGAGCCCCTGAACGGATTTTGTAAGAATTTCTCTCTCTTTCACTGTCTTTGTTTTATGGGTTTTTTTTAAAGTAATTTATTTTTGTTATGGGGTTTAGCTGCTTTTCACTGCTGTGTTTATGCCGCTTTACACCCTATTGATTCACTTCCAGAGAGATATCAATACATAGGTTTTGAGATTCTTACTAGTCAGATATATTCTTGTGCGGTGAATAGGGGATGTTGAGTCCAGTTCACTGAGCAGGGAGTAGGATTGTCTATTACATATTTGGCTTATGGAACGGTATCTGAGCTAATTTCAAAGCCTTGTTTTATGCATCACCCCACCTGATCTTTCCCGTTAAGCAGCCATAGTGTGTTTTCTAAACGTGTAATTCTGTTCTGTTTTGTAATTCAGTTCAAGTGTAGCGATTTTGACATTCCCTCTATAAGTGATATCTTAGGATAAGTGTCTTTTTCTGTGTGACTTATTTCACTTAGAGTCATCGTACCTAAATCCACTCATCATGCTGCTACTAGCCTTGTGACATTGATTTCATGGCTGAGTGATATTCCATTGTGCATAAGTACCACAACCTCTTTATCCATTTTTCTCTTTCCTGGGCTATTGAAGGTGTACCGAAGTGGAGATTCTTGTAAACAGAGCAGCCCTACACTCTGGGGTGCCTGTGTCTTGTGGATTTTCAGTTTTCCCAATGTATACGCCCATGAGTGGAAGTGCCCTATGCTCTCTAAGCTGTGTTTATTACATGTTTCAGGACACACCGTACACTTCTCCAGAGTGGCTGTTGGCAATTTACATCCCGCCCATCAGCGTAGCAAGGCTCCCATGTGTCCATGGCCTGTCCTGCATTTCTGGTTTTTACACTTTTTTCAGCATGGCCCTTTTGACCGATGGCAAGCGAGACTTCTTTGTAGTGCTGATTTGCCTTTCTGGCTTGCTTGGTTGGCCAAAAAGGGCGTATGCGTTTTTTCCTGAATATATTCAGGAAAAAACGCATACGCCCTTTTTGGCCAAGGGCATCATTGTCGACGTTTTGCCGCTTTTCATATGCTTTAAAGGCGAGTCGAATCTACCTCCTGAAATCTGTTTCCTGCAATTCTGCCTTGCTTTCAAATCCTCTTCGTTGCCTTCCCTCAATATATTTGTGGACGAGAGTTATCATTTAGAACTCTGCAGGTTTGTGAATTGCAGTGCCCCTGAGCTCCATTTGTCAACTCGCTTGTTTGGGAGCTGGCCGCAAAAGCGCAGGATTGCTTCAGGCCCTATTCTGGTTCCGGGGGGGCAGGCTGAGCCTGTGGTTCATTCTTCTTCCTGATTGGAAAATAGAGTGACCTGTGCCTGTCCCCACACCTAGAGATAGTCTCTACTTGGTTCCCCCTCTTCCCATTTATCCTCAGGACAAATTGCAACCTGTACGAAACAGGAGGTTAACGGTGCTGATTCTCCAAGTAGGGAGATTGTTCGTAAAGCGGCTGGAATGGCGAACCCGAGCACAAGGAGAGGAGAAATGAGGTGCATTTCAGAAACCTTTCCCGATCACACGGTGTACCATCTTCTGGGTTTCCCATGCATGTTTTCGATGTAGGAAGATGCCCTTGAACCTGGAGATTTGGGACCCATGGGACGGGTACCACGCACTATTACTTGAAAGGGTCTGCGTTTGCTCACCCAACCTCACCAATCCTCTCAGCCCCAAGAGTGTCCAGCCTTATGTCTCATCCAGCTGTGGGTGTAGATATGGTGAATCCAGGTTGCATCAGAGCCCCTGAACGGATTTTGTAAGAATTTCTCTCTCTTTCACTGTCTTTGTTTTATGGGTTTTTTTTAAAGTAATTTATTTTTGTTATGGGGTTTAGCTGCTTTTCACTGCTGTGTTTATGCCGCTTTACACCCTATTGATTCATTTCCAGAGAGATATCAATACATAGGTTTTAAGATTCTTACTAGTCAGATATATTACTGTGCGGTGAATAGGGGATGTTGAGTCCAGTTCACTGAGCAGGGAGTAGGTTTGTCTATTACATATTTGGCTTATGGAACGGTATCTGAGCTAATTTCAAACCCTTGTTTTATGCATCACCCCACCTGATCTTTCCCGTTAAGCAGCCATAGTGTGTTTTCTAAACGTGTGATTCTGTTCTGTTTTGTAATTCAGTTCAAGTGTAGCGATTTTGACATTCCCTCTATAAGTGATATCTTAGGATAAGTGTCTTTATCTGTGTGACTTATTTCACTTAGAGTCATGGTAACTAAATCCACTCATCATGCTGCTACTAGCCTTGTGACATTGATTTCATGGCTGAGTGATATTCCATTGTGCATAAGTACCACAACCTCTTTATCCATTTTTCTCTTTCCTGGGCTATTGAAGGTGTACCGAAGTGGAGATTCTTGTAAACAGAGCAGCCCTACACTCTGGGGTGCCTGTGTCTTGTGGATTTTCAGTTTTCCCAATGTATACGCCCATGAGTGGATGTGCCCTATGCTCTCTAAGCTGTGTTTATTACATGTTTCAGGACACACCGTACACTTCTCCAGAGTGGCTGTTGGCAATTTACATCCCGCCCATCAGCGTAGCAAGGCTCCCATGTGTCCATGGCCTGTCCTGCATTTCTGGTTTTTACACTTTTTTCAGCATGGCCCTTTTGACCGATGGCAAGCGAGACTTCTTTGTAATGCTGATTTGCCTTTCCGGCTTGCTTGGTTGGCCAAAAAGGGCGTATGCGTTTTTTCCTGAATATATTCAGGAAAAAACGCATACGCCCTTTTTGGCCAAGGGCATCATTGTCGAGGTTTTGCCGCTTTTCATGTGCTTTAAAGGCGAGTCGAATCTACCTCCTGAAATCTGTTTCCTGCAATTCTGCCTTGCTTTCAAATCCTCTTCGTTGCCTTCCCTCAATATATTTGTGGACGAGAGTTATCATTTATAACTCTGCAGGTTTGTGAATTGCAGTGCCCCTGAGCTCCATTTGTCAACTCGCTTGTTTGGGAGCTGGCCGCAAAAGCGCAGGATTGCTTCAGGCCCTATTCTGGTTCCGGGGGGGCAGGCTGAGCCTGTGGTTCATTCTTCTTCCTGATGGGAAAATAGAGTGACCTGTGCCTGTCCCAACACCTAGAGCTAGTCTCTCCTTGGTTCCCCCTCTTCCCGTTCATCCTCAGGACAAATTGCAACCTGTACGAAACAGGAGGTTAACGGTGCTGATTCTCCAACTAGGGAGATTGTTATTAAAGGGGCTGGAATGGCGAACCCGAGCACAAGGATAGGAGAAATGAGGTTCGTTTTAGAAACCTTTCCCGATCACACGGTTTACCAACTTCTGAGTTTCCCATGCATGTTTTCGATGTAGGAAGATGCCCTTGAACCTGGAGATTTGGGACCCATGGGATGGGTACCACGCAGTATTACTTTAAAGGGTCTGCGTTTGCTCACCCAACCTCACCAATCCTCTCAGCCTCAAGAGTGTCCAGCCTTATGTCTCATCCAGCTCTGGGTCTAGATATGGTCAATCCAGGTTGCATCAGAGCCCCTGAACGGATTTTGTAAGAATTTCTCTCTCTTTCACTGTCTTTGTTTTATGGGTTTTTTTTAAAGTAATTTATTTTTGTTATGGGGTTTAGCTGCTTTTCACTGCTGTGTTTATGCCGCTTTACACCCTATTGATTCACTTCCAGAGAGATATCAATACATAGGTTTTGAGATTCTTACTAGTCAGATATATTCTTGTGCGGTGAATAGGGGATGTTGAGTCCAGTTCACTGAGCAGGGAGTAGGATTGTCTATTACATATTTGGCTTATGGAACGGTATCTGAGCTAATTTCAAAGCCTTGTTTTATGCATCACCCCACCTGATCTTTCCCGTTAAGCAGCCATAGTGTGTTTTCTAAACGTGTAATTCTGTTCTGTTTTGTAATTCAGTTCAAGTGTAGCGATTTTGACATTCCCTCTATAAGTGATATCTTAGGATAAGTGTCTTTTTCTGTGTGACTTATTTCACTTAGAGTCATCGTACCTAAATCCACTCATCATGCTGCTACTAGCCTTGTGACATTGATTTCATGGCTGAGTGATATTCCATTGTGCATAAGTACCACAACCTCTTTATCCATTTTTCTCTTTCCTGGGCTATTGAAGGTGTACCGAAGTGGAGATTCTTGTAAACAGAGCAGCCCTACACTCTGGGGTGCCTGTGTCTTGTGGATTTTCAGTTTTCCCAATGTATACGCCCATGAGTGGAAGTGCCCTATGCTCTCTAAGCTGTGTTTATTACATGTTTCAGGACACACCGTACACTTCTCCAGAGTGGCTGTTGGCAATTTACATCCCGCCCATCAGCGTAGCAAGGCTCCCATGTGTCCATGGCCTGTCCTGCATTTCTGGTTTTTACACTTTTTTCAGCATGGCCCTTTTGACCGATGGCAAGCGAGACTTCTTTGTAGTGCTGATTTGCCTTTCTGGCTTGCTTGGTTGGCCAAAAAGGGCGTATGCGTTTTTTCCTGAATATATTCAGGAAAAAACGCATACGCCCTTTTTGGCCAAGGGCATCATTGTCGACGTTTTGCCGCTTTTCATATGCTTTAAAGGCGAGTCGAATCTACCTCCTGAAATCTGTTTCCTGCAATTCTGCCTTGCTTTCAAATCCTCTTCGTTGCCTTCCCTCAATATATTTGTGGACGAGAGTTATCATTTAGAACTCTGCAGGTTTGTGAATTGCAGTGCCCCTGAGCTCCATTTGTCAACTCGCTTGTTTGGGAGCTGGCCGCAAAAGCGCAGGATTGCTTCAGGCCCTATTCTGGTTCCGGGGGGGCAGGCTGAGCCTGTGGTTCATTCTTCTTCCTGATGGGAAAATAGAGTGACCTGTGCCTGTCCCCACACCTAGAGATAGTCTCTACTTGGTTCCCCCTCTTCCCATTTATCCTCAGGACAAATTGCAACCTGTACGAAACAGGAGGTTAACGGTGCTGATTCTCCAAGTAGGGAGATTGTTCGTAAAGCGGCTGGAATGGCGAACCCGAGCACAAGGAGAGGAGAAATGAGGTGCATTTCAGAAACCTTTCCCGATCACACGGTGTACCATCTTCTGGGTTTCCCATGCATGTTTTCGATGTAGGAAGATGCCCTTGAACCTGGAGATTTGGGACCCATGGGACGGGTACCACGCACTATTACTTGAAAGGGTCTGCGTTTGCTCACCCAACCTCACCAATCCTCTCAGCCCCAAGAGTGTCCAGCCTTATGTCTCATCCAGCTCTGGGTCTAGATATGGTCAATCCAGGTTGCATCAGAGCCCCTGAACGGATTTTGTAAGAATTTCTCTCTCTTTCACTGTCTTTGTTTTATGGGTTTTTTTTAAAGTAATTTATTTTTGTTATGGGGTTTAGCTGCTTTTCACTGCTGTGTTTATGCCGCTTTACACCCTATTGATTCACTTCCAGAGAGATATCAATACATAGGTTTTGAGATTCTTACTAGTCAGATATATTCTTGTGCGGTGAATAGGGGATGTTGAGTCCAGTTCACTGAGCAGGGAGTAGGATTGTCTATTACATATTTGGCTTATGGAACGGTATCTGAGCTAATTTCAAAGCCTTGTTTTATGCATCACCCCACCTGATCTTTCCCGTTAAGCAGCCATAGTGTGTTTTCTAAACGTGTAATTCTGTTCTGTTTTGTAATTCAGTTCAAGTGTAGCGATTTTGACATTCCCTCTATAAGTGATATCTTAGGATAAGTGTCTTTTTCTGTGTGACTTATTTCACTTAGAGTCATCGTACCTAAATCCACTCATCATGCTGCTACTAGCCTTGTGACATTGATTTCATGGCTGAGTGATATTCCATTGTGCATAAGTACCACAACCTCTTTATCCATTTTTCTCTTTCCTGGGCTATTGAAGGTGTACCGAAGTGGAGATTCTTGTAAACAGAGCAGCCCTACACTCTGGGGTGCCTGTGTCTTGTGGATTTTCAGTTTTCCCAATGTATACGCCCATGAGTGGAAGTGCCCTATGCTCTCTAAGCTGTGTTTATTACATGTTTCAGGACACACCGTACACTTCTCCAGAGTGGCTGTTGGCAATTTACATCCCGCCCATCAGCGTAGCAAGGCTCCCATGTGTCCATGGCCTGTCCTGCATTTCTGGTTTTTACACTTTTTTCAGCATGGCCCTTTTGACCGATGGCAAGCGAGACTTCTTTGTAGTGCTGATTTGCCTTTCTGGCTTGCTTGGTTGGCCAAAAAGGGCGTATGCGTTTTTTCCTGAATATATTCAGGAAAAAACGCATACGCCCTTTTTGGCCAAGGGCATCATTGTCGACGTTTTGCCGCTTTTCATATGCTTTAAAGGCGAGTCGAATCTACCTCCTGAAATCTGTTTCCTGCAATTCTGCCTTGCTTTCAAATCCTCTTCGTTGCCTTCCCTCAATATATTTGTGGACGAGAGTTATCATTTAGAACTCTGCAGGTTTGTGAATTGCAGTGCCCCTGAGCTCCATTTGTCAACTCGCTTGTTTGGGAGCTGGCCGCAAAAGCGCAGGATTGCTTCAGGCCCTATTCTGGTTCCGGGGGGGCAGGCTGAGCCTGTGGTTCATTCTTCTTCCTGATTGGAAAATAGAGTGACCTGTGCCTGTCCCCACACCTAGAGATAGTCTCTACTTGGTTCCCCCTCTTCCCATTTATCCTCAGGACAAATTGCAACCTGTACGAAACAGGAGGTTAACGGTGCTGATTCTCCAAGTAGGGAGATTGTTCGTAAAGCGGCTGGAATGGCGAACCCGAGCACAAGGAGAGGAGAAATGAGGTGCATTTCAGAAACCTTTCCCGATCACACGGTGTACCATCTTCTGGGTTTCCCATGCATGTTTTCGATGTAGGAAGATGCCCTTGAACCTGGAGATTTGGGACCCATGGGACGGGTACCACGCACTATTACTTGAAAGGGTCTGCGTTTGCTCACCCAACCTCACCAATCCTCTCAGCCCCAAGAGTGTCCAGCCTTATGTCTCATCCAGCTGTGGGTGTAGATATGGTGAATCCAGGTTGCATCAGAGCCCCTGAACGGATTTTGTAAGAATTTCTCTCTCTTTCACTGTCTTTGTTTTATGGGTTTTTTTTAAAGTAATTTATTTTTGTTATGGGGTTTAGCTGCTTTTCACTGCTGTGTTTATGCCGCTTTACACCCTATTGATTCATTTCCAGAGAGATATCAATACATAGGTTTTAAGATTCTTACTAGTCAGATATATTACTGTGCGGTGAATAGGGGATGTTGAGTCCAGTTCACTGAGCAGGGAGTAGGTTTGTCTATTACATATTTGGCTTATGGAACGGTATCTGAGCTAATTTCAAACCCTTGTTTTATGCATCACCCCACCTGATCTTTCCCGTTAAGCAGCCATAGTGTGTTTTCTAAACGTGTGATTCTGTTCTGTTTTGTAATTCAGTTCAAGTGTAGCGATTTTGACATTCCCTCTATAAGTGATATCTTAGGATAAGTGTCTTTATCTGTGTGACTTATTTCACTTAGAGTCATGGTAACTAAATCCACTCATCATGCTGCTACTAGCCTTGTGACATTGATTTCATGGCTGAGTGATATTCCATTGTGCATAAGTACCACAACCTCTTTATCCATTTTTCTCTTTCCTGGGCTATTGAAGGTGTACCGAAGTGGAGATTCTTGTAAACAGAGCAGCCCTACACTCTGGGGTGCCTGTGTCTTGTGGATTTTCAGTTTTCCCAATGTATACGCCCATGAGTGGATGTGCCCTATGCTCTCTAAGCTGTGTTTATTACATGTTTCAGGACACACCGTACACTTCTCCAGAGTGGCTGTTGGCAATTTACATCCCGCCCATCAGCGTAGCAAGGCTCCCATGTGTCCATGGCCTGTCCTGCATTTCTGGTTTTTACACTTTTTTCAGCATGGCCCTTTTGACCGATGGCAAGCGAGACTTCTTTGTAATGCTGATTTGCCTTTCCGGCTTGCTTGGTTGGCCAAAAAGGGCGTATGCGTTTTTTCCTGAATATATTCAGGAAAAAACGCATACGCCCTTTTTGGCCAAGGGCATCATTGTCGAGGTTTTGCCGCTTTTCATGTGCTTTAAAGGCGAGTCGAATCTACCTCCTGAAATCTGTTTCCTGCAATTCTGCCTTGCTTTCAAATCCTCTTCGTTGCCTTCCCTCAATATATTTGTGGACGAGAGTTATCATTTATAACTCTGCAGGTTTGTGAATTGCAGTGCCCCTGAGCTCCATTTGTCAACTCGCTTGTTTGGGAGCTGGCCGCAAAAGCGCAGGATTGCTTCAGGCCCTATTCTGGTTCCGGGGGGGCAGGCTGAGCCTGTGGTTCATTCTTCTTCCTGATGGGAAAATAGAGTGACCTGTGCCTGTCCCAACACCTAGAGCTAGTCTCTCCTTGGTTCCCCCTCTTCCCGTTCATCCTCAGGACAAATTGCAACCTGTACGAAACAGGAGGTTAACGGTGCTGATTCTCCAACTAGGGAGATTGTTATTAAAGGGGCTGGAATGGCGAACCCGAGCACAAGGATAGGAGAAATGAGGTTCGTTTTAGAAACC
Organism: Eubalaena glacialis; assembly: GCF_028564815.1. Taxonomy (NCBI): domain Eukaryota; kingdom Metazoa; phylum Chordata; class Mammalia; order Artiodactyla; family Balaenidae; genus Eubalaena; species Eubalaena glacialis. The sequence goes on along the minus strand of NC_083718.1, from coordinate 70,782,169 downwards.
TTTCCCGATCACACGGTTTACCAACTTCTGAGTTTCCCATGCATGTTTTCGATGTAGGAAGATGCCCTTGAACCTGGAGATTTGGGACCCATGGGATGGGTACCACGCAGTATTACTTTAAAGGGTCTGCGTTTGCTCACCCAACCTCACCAATCCTCTCAGCCTCAAGAGTGTCCAGCCTTATGTCTCATCCAGCTCTGGGTCTAGATATGGTCAATCCAGGTTGCATCAGAGCCCCTGAACGGATTTTGTAAGAATTTCTCTCTCTTTCACTGTCTTTGTTTTATGGGTTTTTTTTAAAGTAATTTATTTTTGTTATGGGGTTTAGCTGCTTTTCACTGCTGTGTTTATGCCGCTTTACACCCTATTGATTCACTTCCAGAGAGATATCAATACATAGGTTTTGAGATTCTTACTAGTCAGATATATTCTTGTGCGGTGAATAGGGGATGTTGAGTCCAGTTCACTGAGCAGGGAGTAGGATTGTCTATTACATATTTGGCTTATGGAACGGTATCTGAGCTAATTTCAAAGCCTTGTTTTATGCATCACCCCACCTGATCTTTCCCGTTAAGCAGCCATAGTGTGTTTTCTAAACGTGTAATTCTGTTCTGTTTTGTAATTCAGTTCAAGTGTAGCGATTTTGACATTCCCTCTATAAGTGATATCTTAGGATAAGTGTCTTTTTCTGTGTGACTTATTTCACTTAGAGTCATCGTACCTAAATCCACTCATCATGCTGCTACTAGCCTTGTGACATTGATTTCATGGCTGAGTGATATTCCATTGTGCATAAGTACCACAACCTCTTTATCCATTTTTCTCTTTCCTGGGCTATTGAAGGTGTACCGAAGTGGAGATTCTTGTAAACAGAGCAGCCCTACACTCTGGGGTGCCTGTGTCTTGTGGATTTTCAGTTTTCCCAATGTATACGCCCATGAGTGGAAGTGCCCTATGCTCTCTAAGCTGTGTTTATTACATGTTTCAGGACACACCGTACACTTCTCCAGAGTGGCTGTTGGCAATTTACATCCCGCCCATCAGCGTAGCAAGGCTCCCATGTGTCCATGGCCTGTCCTGCATTTCTGGTTTTTACACTTTTTTCAGCATGGCCCTTTTGACCGATGGCAAGCGAGACTTCTTTGTAGTGCTGATTTGCCTTTCTGGCTTGCTTGGTTGGCCAAAAAGGGCGTATGCGTTTTTTCCTGAATATATTCAGGAAAAAACGCATACGCCCTTTTTGGCCAAGGGCATCATTGTCGACGTTTTGCCGCTTTTCATATGCTTTAAAGGCGAGTCGAATCTACCTCCTGAAATCTGTTTCCTGCAATTCTGCCTTGCTTTCAAATCCTCTTCGTTGCCTTCCCTCAATATATTTGTGGACGAGAATTATCATTTAGAACTCTGCAGGTTTGTGAATTGCAGTGCCCCTGAGCTCCATTTGTCAACTCGCTTGTTTGGGAGCTGGCCGCAAAAGCGCAGGATTGCTTCAGGCCCTATTCTGGTTCCGGGGGGGCAGGCTGAGCCTGTGGTTCATTCTTCTTCCTGATTGGAAAATAGAGTGACCTGTGCCTGTCCCCACACCTAGAGATAGTCTCTACTTGGTTCCCCCTCTTCCCATTTATCCTCAGGACAAATTGCAACCTGTACGAAACAGGAGGTTAACGGTGCTGATTCTCCAAGTAGGGAGATTGTTCGTAAAGCGGCTGGAATGGCGAACCCGAGCACAAGGAGAGGAGAAATGAGGTGCATTTCAGAAACCTTTCCCGATCACACGGTGTACCATCTTCTGGGTTTCCCATGCATGTTTTCGATGTAGGAAGATGCCCTTGAACCTGGAGATTTGGGACCCATGGGACGGGTACCACGCACTATTACTTGAAAGGGTCTGCGTTTGCTCACCCAACCTCACCAATCCTCTCAGCCCCAAGAGTGTCCAGCCTTATGTCTCATCCAGCTGTGGGTGTAGATATGGTGAATCCAGGTTGCATCAGAGCCCCTGAACGGATTTTGTAAGAATTTCTCTCTCTTTCACTGTCTTTGTTTTATGGGTTTTTTTTAAAGTAATTTATTTTTGTTATGGGGTTTAGCTGCTTTTCACTGCTGTGTTTATGCCGCTTTACACCCTATTGATTCATTTCCAGAGAGATATCAATACATAGGTTTTAAGATTCTTACTAGTCAGATATATTACTGTGCGGTGAATAGGGGATGTTGAGTCCAGTTCACTGAGCAGGGAGTAGGTTTGTCTATTACATATTTGGCTTATGGAACGGTATCTGAGCTAATTTCAAACCCTTGTTTTATGCATCACCCCACCTGATCTTTCCCGTTAAGCAGCCATAGTGTGTTTTCTAAACGTGTGACTCTGTTCTGTTTTGTAATTCAGTTCAAGTGTAGCGAGTTTAACATTCCCTCTATAAGTGATATCTTAGGATAAGTGTCTTTTTCTGTGTGACTTATTTCACTTAGAGTCATCGTACCTAAATCCACTCGTCATGCTGCTACTAGCCTTGTGACATTGATTTCATGGCTGAGTGATATTCCATTGTGCATAAGTACCACAACCTCTTTATCCATTTTTCTCTTTCCTGGGCTATTGAAGGTGTACCGAAGTGGAGATTCTTGTAAACAGAGCAGCCCTACACTCTGGGGTGCCTGTGTCTTGTGGATTTTCAGTTTTCCCAATGTATATGCCCATGAGTGGAAGTGCCCTATGCTCTCTAAGCTGTGTTTATTACATGTTTCAGAACACACCGTACACTTCTCCAGAGTGGCTTTTGGCAATTTACATCCCGCCCATCAGCGTAGCAAGGCTCCCATGTGTCCATGGCCTGTCCTGCATTTCTGGTTTTTACACATTTTTCAGCATGGCCCTTTTGACCGATGGCAAGCGAGACTTCTTTGTAGTGCTGATTTGCCTTTCCGGCTTGCTTGGTTGGCCAAAAAGGGCGTATGCGTTTTTTCCTGAATATATTCAGGAAAAAACGCATACGCCCTTTTTGGCCAAGGGCATCATTGTCGACGTTTTGCCGCTTTTCATGTGCTTTAAAGGCGAGTCGAATCTACCTCCTGAAATCTTTTTCCTGCAATTCTGCCTTGCTTTCAAATCCTCTTCGTTGCCTTCCCTCAATATATTTGTGGACGAGAGTTATCATTTAGAACTCTGCAGGTTTGTGAATTGCAGTGCCCCTGAGCTCCATGTGTCAACTCGCTTGTTTGGGAGCTGGCCGCAAAAGCGCAGGATTGCTTCAGGCCCTATTCTGGTTCCGGGGGGGCAGGCTGAGCCTGTGGTTCATTCTTCTTCCTGATGGGAAAATAGAGTGACCTGTGCCTGTCCCAACACCTAGAGCTAGTCTCTCCTTGGTTCCCCCTCTTCCCGTTCATCCTCAGGACAAATTGCAACCTGTACGAAACAGGAGGTTAACGGTGCTGATTCTCCAACTAGGGAGATTGTTATTAAAGGGGCTGGAATGGCGAACCCGAGCACAAGGATAGGAGAAATGAGGTTCGTTTTAGAAACCTTTCCCGATCACACGGTTTACCAACTTCTGAGTTTCCCATGCATGTTTTCGATGTAGGAAGATGCCCTTGAACCTGGAGATTTGGGACCCATGGGATGGGTACCACGCAGTATTACTTTAAAGGGTCTGCGTTTGCTCACCCAACCTCACCAATCCTCTCAGCCTCAAGAGTGTCCAGCCTTATGTCTCATCCAGCTCTGGGTCTAGATATGGTCAATCCAGGTTGCATCAGAGCCCCTGAACGGATTTTGTAAGAATTTCTCTCTCTTTCACTGTCTTTGTTTTATGGGTTTTTTTTAAAGTAATTTATTTTTGTTATGGGGTTTAGCTGCTTTTCACTGCTGTGTTTATGCCGCTTTACACCCTATTGATTCACTTCCAGAGAGATATCAATACATAGGTTTTGAGATTCTTACTAGTCAGATATATTCTTGTGCGGTGAATAGGGGATGTTGAGTCCAGTTCACTGAGCAGGGAGTAGGATTGTCTATTACATATTTGGCTTATGGAACGGTATCTGAGCTAATTTCAAAGCCTTGTTTTATGCATCACCCCACCTGATCTTTCCCGTTAAGCAGCCATAGTGTGTTTTCTAAACGTGTAATTCTGTTCTGTTTTGTAATTCAGTTCAAGTGTAGCGATTTTGACATTCCCTCTATAAGTGATATCTTAGGATAAGTGTCTTTATCTGTGTGACTTATTTCACTTAGAGTCATGGTAACTAAATCCACTCATCATGCTGCTACTAGCCTTGTGACATTGATTTCATGGCTGAGTGATATTCCATTGTGCATAAGTACCACAACCTCTTTATCCATTTTTCTCTTTCCTGGGCTATTGAAGGTGTACCGAAGTGGAGATTCTTGTAAACAGAGCAGCCCTACACTCTGGGGTGCCTGTGTCTTGTGGATTTTCAGTTTTCCCAATGTATACGCCCATGAGTGGATGTGCCCTATGCTCTCTAAGCTGTGTTTATTACATGTTTCAGGACACACCGTACACTTCTCCAGAGTGGCTGTTGGCAATTTACATCCCGCCCATCAGCGTAGCAAGGCTCCCATGTGTCCATGGCCTGTCCTGCATTTCTGGTTTTTACACTTTTTTCAGCATGGCCCTTTTGACCGATGGCAAGCGAGACTTCTTTGTAATGCTGATTTGCCTTTCCGGCTTGCTTGGTTGGCCAAAAAGGGCGTATGCGTTTTTTCCTGAATATATTCAGGAAAAAACGCATACGCCCTTTTTGGCCAAGGGCATCATTGTCGACGTTTTGCCGCTTTTCATATGCTTTAAAGGCGAGTCGAATCTACCTCCTGAAATCTGTTTCCTGCAATTCTGCCTTGCTTTCAAATCCTCTTCGTTGCCTTCCCTCAATATATTTGTGGACGAGAGTTATCATTTAGAACTCTGCAGGTTTGTGAATTGCAGTGCCCCTGAGCTCCATTTGTCAACTCGCTTGTTTGGGAGCTGGCCGCAAAAGCGCAGGATTGCTTCAGGCCCTATTCTGGTTCCGGGGGGGCAGGCTGAGCCTGTGGTTCATTCTTCTTCCTGATTGGAAAATAGAGTGACCTGTGCCTGTCCCCACACCTAGAGATAGTCTCTACTTGGTTCCCCCTCTTCCCATTTATCCTCAGGACAAATTGCAACCTGTACGAAACAGGAGGTTAACGGTGCTGATTCTCCAAGTAGGGAGATTGTTCGTAAAGCGGCTGGAATGGCGAACCCGAGCACAAGGAGAGGAGAAATGAGGTGCATTTCAGAAACCTTTCCCGATCACACGGTGTACCATCTTCTGGGTTTCCCATGCATGTTTTCGATGTAGGAAGATGCCCTTGAACCTGGAGATTTGGGACCCATGGGACGGGTACCACGCACTATTACTTGAAAGGGTCTGCGTTTGCTCACCCAACCTCACCAATCCTCTCAGCCCCAAGAGTGTCCAGCCTTATGTCTCATCCAGCTGTGGGTGTAGATATGGTGAATCCAGGTTGCATCAGAGCCCCTGAACGGATTTTGTAAGAATTTCTCTCTCTTTCACTGTCTTTGTTTTATGGGTTTTTTTTAAAGTAATTTATTTTTGTTATGGGGTTTAGCTGCTTTTCACTGCTGTGTTTATGCCGCTTTACACCCTATTGATTCATTTCCAGAGAGATATCAATACATAGGTTTTAAGATTCTTACTAGTCAGATATATTACTGTGCGGTGAATAGGGGATGTTGAGTCCAGTTCACTGAGCAGGGAGTAGGTTTGTCTATTACATATTTGGCTTATGGAACGGTATCTGAGCTAATTTCAAACCCTTGTTTTATGCATCACCCCACCTGATCTTTCCCGTTAAGCAGCCATAGTGTGTTTTCTAAACGTGTGATTCTGTTCTGTTTTGTAATTCAGTTCAAGTGTAGCGATTTTGACATTCCCTCTATAAGTGATATCTTAGGATAAGTGTCTTTATCTGTGTGACTTATTTCACTTAGAGTCATGGTAACTAAATCCACTCATCATGCTGCTACTAGCCTTGTGACATTGATTTCATGGCTGAGTGATATTCCATTGTGCATAAGTACCACAACCTCTTTATCCATTTTTCTCTTTCCTGGGCTATTGAAGGTGTACCGAAGTGGAGATTCTTGTAAACAGAGCAGCCCTACACTCTGGGGTGCCTGTGTCTTGTGGATTTTCAGTTTTCCCAATGTATACGCCCATGAGTGGATGTGCCCTATGCTCTCTAAGCTGTGTTTATTACATGTTTCAGGACACACCGTACACTTCTCCAGAGTGGCTGTTGGCAATTTACATCCCGCCCATCAGCGTAGCAAGGCTCCCATGTGTCCATGGCCTGTCCTGCATTTCTGGTTTTTACACTTTTTTCAGCATGGCCCTTTTGACCGATGGCAAGCGAGACTTCTTTGTAATGCTGATTTGCCTTTCCGGCTTGCTTGGTTGGCCAAAAAGGGCGTATGCGTTTTTTCCTGAATATATTCAGGAAAAAACGCATACGCCCTTTTTGGCCAAGGGCATCATTGTCGAGGTTTTGCCGCTTTTCATGTGCTTTAAAGGCGAGTCGAATCTACCTCCTGAAATCTGTTTCCTGCAATTCTGCCTTGCTTTCAAATCCTCTTCGTTGCCTTCCCTCAATATATTTGTGGACGAGAGTTATCATTTATAACTCTGCAGGTTTGTGAATTGCAGTGCCCCTGAGCTCCATTTGTCAACTCGCTTGTTTGGGAGCTGGCCGCAAAAGCGCAGGATTGCTTCAGGCCCTATTCTGGTTCCGGGGGGGCAGGCTGAGCCTGTGGTTCATTCTTCTTCCTGATGGGAAAATAGAGTGACCTGTGCCTGTCCCAACACCTAGAGCTAGTCTCTCCTTGGTTCCCCCTCTTCCCGTTCATCCTCAGGACAAATTGCAACCTGTACGAAACAGGAGGTTAACGGTGCTGATTCTCCAACTAGGGAGATTGTTATTAAAGGGGCTGGAATGGCGAACCCGAGCACAAGGATAGGAGAAATGAGGTTCGTTTTAGAAACCTTTCCCGATCACACGGTTTACCAACTTCTGAGTTTCCCATGCATGTTTTCGATGTAGGAAGATGCCCTTGAACCTGGAGATTTGGGACCCATGGGATGGGTACCACGCAGTATTACTTTAAAGGGTCTGCGTTTGCTCACCCAACCTCACCAATCCTCTCAGCCTCAAGAGTGTCCAGCCTTATGTCTCATCCAGCTCTGGGTCTAGATATGGTCAATCCAGGTTGCATCAGAGCCCCTGAACGGATTTTGTAAGAATTTCTCTCTCTTTCACTGTCTTTGTTTTATGGGTTTTTTTTAAAGTAATTTATTTTTGTTATGGGGTTTAGCTGCTTTTCACTGCTGTGTTTATGCCGCTTTACACCCTATTGATTCACTTCCAGAGAGATATCAATACATAGGTTTTGAGATTCTTACTAGTCAGATATATTCTTGTGCGGTGAATAGGGGATGTTGAGTCCAGTTCACTGAGCAGGGAGTAGGATTGTCTATTACATATTTGGCTTATGGAACGGTATCTGAGCTAATTTCAAAGCCTTGTTTTATGCATCACCCCACCTGATCTTTCCCGTTAAGCAGCCATAGTGTGTTTTCTAAACGTGTAATTCTGTTCTGTTTTGTAATTCAGTTCAAGTGTAGCGATTTTGACATTCCCTCTATAAGTGATATCTTAGGATAAGTGTCTTTTTCTGTGTGACTTATTTCACTTAGAGTCATCGTACCTAAATCCACTCATCATGCTGCTACTAGCCTTGTGACATTGATTTCATGGCTGAGTGATATTCCATTGTGCATAAGTACCACAACCTCTTTATCCATTTTTCTCTTTCCTGGGCTATTGAAGGTGTACCGAAGTGGAGATTCTTGTAAACAGAGCAGCCCTACACTCTGGGGTGCCTGTGTCTTGTGGATTTTCAGTTTTCCCAATGTATACGCCCATGAGTGGAAGTGCCCTATGCTCTCTAAGCTGTGTTTATTACATGTTTCAGGACACACCGTACACTTCTCCAGAGTGGCTGTTGGCAATTTACATCCCGCCCATCAGCGTAGCAAGGCTCCCATGTGTCCATGGCCTGTCCTGCATTTCTGGTTTTTACACTTTTTTCAGCATGGCCCTTTTGACCGATGGCAAGCGAGACTTCTTTGTAGTGCTGATTTGCCTTTCTGGCTTGCTTGGTTGGCCAAAAAGGGCGTATGCGTTTTTTCCTGAATATATTCAGGAAAAAACGCATACGCCCTTTTTGGCCAAGGGCATCATTGTCGACGTTTTGCCGCTTTTCATATGCTTTAAAGGCGAGTCGAATCTACCTCCTGAAATCTGTTTCCTGCAATTCTGCCTTGCTTTCAAATCCTCTTCGTTGCCTTCCCTCAATATATTTGTGGACGAGAATTATCATTTAGAACTCTGCAGGTTTGTGAATTGCAGTGCCCCTGAGCTCCATTTGTCAACTCGCTTGTTTGGGAGCTGGCCGCAAAAGCGCAGGATTGCTTCAGGCCCTATTCTGGTTCCGGGGGGGCAGGCTGAGCCTGTGGTTCATTCTTCTTCCTGATTGGAAAATAGAGTGACCTGTGCCTGTCCCCACACCTAGAGATAGTCTCTACTTGGTTCCCCCTCTTCCCATTTATCCTCAGGACAAATTGCAACCTGTACGAAACAGGAGGTTAACGGTGCTGATTCTCCAAGTAGGGAGATTGTTCGTAAAGCGGCTGGAATGGCGAACCCGAGCACAAGGAGAGGAGAAATGAGGTGCATTTCAGAAACCTTTCCCGATCACACGGTGTACCATCTTCTGGGTTTCCCATGCATGTTTTCGATGTAGGAAGATGCCCTTGAACCTGGAGATTTGGGACCCATGGGACGGGTACCACGCACTATTACTTGAAAGGGTCTGCGTTTGCTCACCCAACCTCACCAATCCTCTCAGCCCCAAGAGTGTCCAGCCTTATGTCTCATCCAGCTGTGGGTGTAGATATGGTGAATCCAGGTTGCATCAGAGCCCCTGAACGGATTTTGTAAGAATTTCGCTCTCTTTCACTGTCTTTGTTTTATGGGTTTTTTTTAAAGTAATTTATTTTTGTTATGGGGTTTAGCTGCTTTTCACTGCTGTGTTTATGCCGCTTTACACCCTATTGATTCATTTCCAGAGAGATATCAATACATAGGTTTTAAGATTCTTACTAGTCAGATATATTACTGTGCGGTGAATAGGGGATGTTGAGTCCAGTTCACTGAGCAGGGAGTAGGTTTGTCTATTACATATTTGGCTTATGGAACGGTATCTGAGCTAATTTCAAACCCTTGTTTTATGCATCACCCCACCTGATCTTTCCCGTTAAGCAGCCATAGTGTGTTTTCTAAACGTGTGACTCTGTTCTGTTTTGTAATTCAGTTCAAGTGTAGCGAGTTTAACATTCCCTCTATAAGTGATATCTTAGGATAAGTGTCTTTTTCTGTGTGACTTATTTCACTTAGAGTCATCGTACCTAAATCCACTCGTCATGCTGCTACTAGCCTTGTGACATTGATTTCATGGCTGAGTGATATTCCATTGTGCATAAGTACCACAACCTCTTTATCCATTTTTCTCTTTCCTGGGCTATTGAAGGTGTACCGAAGTGGAGATTCTTGTAAACAGAGCAGCCCTACACTCTGGGGTGCCTGTGTCTTGTGGATTTTCAGTTTTCCCAATGTATATGCCCATGAGTGGAAGTGCCCTATGCTCTCTAAGCTGTGTTTATTACATGTTTCAGAACACACCGTACACTTCTCCAGAGTGGCTTTTGGCAATTTACATCCCGCCCATCAGCGTAGCAAGGCTCCCATGTGTCCATGGCCTGTCCTGCATTTCTGGTTTTTACACATTTTTCAGCATGGCCCTTTTGACCGATGGCAAGCGAGACTTCTTTGTAGTGCTGATTTGCCTTTCCGGCTTGCTTGGTTGGCCAAAAAGGGCGTATGCGTTTTTTCCTGAATATATTCAGGAAAAAACGCATACGCCCTTTTTGGCCAAGGGCATCATTGTCGACGTTTTGCCGCTTTTCATGTGCTTTAAAGGCGAGTCGAATCTACCTCCTGAAATCTTTTTCCTGCAATTCTGCCTTGCTTTCAAATCCTCTTCGTTGCCTTCCCTCAATATATTTGTGGACGAGAGTTATCATTTAGAACTCTGCAGGTTTGTGAATTGCAGTGCCCCTGAGCTCCATGTGTCAACTCGCTTGTTTGGGAGCTGGCCGCAAAAGCGCAGGATTGCTTCAGGCCCTATTCTGGTTCCGGGGGGGCAGGCTGAGCCTGTGGTTCATTCTTCTTCCTGATGGGAAAATAGAGTGACCTGTGCCTGTCCCAACACCTAGAGCTAGTCTCTCCTTGGTTCCCCCTCTTCCCGTTCATCCTCAGGACAAATTGCAACCTGTACGAAACAGGAGGTTAACGGTGCTGATTCTCCAACTAGGGAGATTGTTATTAAAGGGGCTGGAATGGCGAACCCGAGCACAAGGATAGGAGAAATGAGGTTCGTTTTAGAAACCTTTCCCGATCACACGGTTTACCAACTTCTGAGTTTCCCATGCATGTTTTCGATGTAGGAAGATGCCCTTGAACCTGGAGATTTGGGACCCATGGGATGGGTACCACGCAGTATTACTTTAAAGGGTCTGCGTTTGCTCACCCAACCTCACCAATCCTCTCAGCCTCAAGAGTGTCCAGCCTTATGTCTCATCCAGCTCTGGGTCTAGATATGGTCAATCCAGGTTGCATCAGAGCCCCTGAACGGATTTTGTAAGAATTTCTCTCTCTTTCACTGTCTTTGTTTTATGGGTTTTTTTTAAAGTAATTTATTTTTGTTATGGGGTTTAGCTGCTTTTCACTGCTGTGTTTATGCCGCTTTACACCCTATTGATTCACTTCCAGAGAGATATCAATACATAGGTTTTGAGATTCTTACTAGTCAGATATATTCTTGTGCGGTGAATAGGGGATGTTGAGTCCAGTTCACTGAGCAGGGAGTAGGATTGTCTATTACATATTTGGCTTATGGAACGGTATCTGAGCTAATTTCAAAGCCTTGTTTTATGCATCACCCCACCTGATCTTTCCCGTTAAGCAGCCATAGTGTGTTTTCTAAACGTGTAATTCTGTTCTGTTTTGTAATTCAGTTCAAGTGTAGCGATTTTGACATTCCCTCTATAAGTGATATCTTAGGATAAGTGTCTTTATCTGTGTGACTTATTTCACTTAGAGTCATGGTAACTAAATCCACTCATCATGCTGCTACTAGCCTTGTGACATTGATTTCATGGCTGAGTGATATTCCATTGTGCATAAGTACCACAACCTCTTTATCCATTTTTCTCTTTCCTGGGCTATTGAAGGTGTACCGAAGTGGAGATTCTTGTAAACAGAGCAGCCCTACACTCTGGGGTGCCTGTGTCTTGTGGATTTTCAGTTTTCCCAATGTATACGCCCATGAGTGGATGTGCCCTATGCTCTCTAAGCTGTGTTTATTACATGTTTCAGGACACACCGTACACTTCTCCAGAGTGGCTGTTGGCAATTTACATCCCGCCCATCAGCGTAGCAAGGCTCCCATGTGTCCATGGCCTGTCCTGCATTTCTGGTTTTTACACTTTTTTCAGCATGGCCCTTTTGACCGATGGCAAGCGAGACTTCTTTGTAATGCTGATTTGCCTTTCCGGCTTGCTTGGTTGGCCAAAAAGGGCGTATGCGTTTTTTCCTGAATATATTCAGGAAAAAACGCATACGCCCTTTTTGGCCAAGGGCATCATTGTCGACGTTTTGCCGCTTTTCATGTGCTTTAAAGGCGAGTCGAATCTACCTCCTGAAATCTGTTTCCTGCAATTCTGCCTTGCTTTCAAATCCTCTTCGTTGCCTTCCCTCAATATATTTGTGGACGAGAGTTATCATTTATAACTCTGCAGGTTTGTGAATTGCAGTGCCCCTGAGCTCCATTTGTCAACTCGCTTGTTTGGGAGCTGGCCGCAAAAGCGCAGGATTGCTTCAGGCCCTATTCTGGTTCCGGGGGGGCAGGCTGAGCCTGTGGTTCATTCTTCTTCCTGATGGGAAAATAGAGTGACCTGTGCCTGTCCCAACACCTAGAGCTAGTCTCTCCTTGGTTCCCCCTCTTCCCGTTCATCCTCAGGACAAATTGCAACCTGTACGAAACAGGAGGTTAACGGTGCTGATTCTCCAACTAGGGAGATTGTTATTAAAGGGGCTGGAATGGCGAACCCGAGCACAAGGATAGGAGAAATGAGGTTCGTTTTAGAAACCTTTCCCGATCACACGGTTTACCAACTTCTGAGTTTCCCATGCATGTTTTCGATGTAGGAAGATGCCCTTGAACCTGGAGATTTGGGACCCATGGGATGGGTACCACGCAGTATTACTTTAAAGGGTCTGCGTTTGCTCACCCAACCTCACCAATCCTCTCAGCCTCAAGAGTGTCCAGCCTTATGTCTCATCCAGCTCTGGGTCTAGATATGGTCAATCCAGGTTGCATCAGAGCCCCTGAACGGATTTTGTAAGAATTTCTCTCTCTTTCACTGTCTTTGTTTTATGGGTTTTTTTTAAAGTAATTTATTTTTGTTATGGGGTTTAGCTGCTTTTCACTGCTGTGTTTATGCCGCTTTACACCCTATTGATTCACTTCCAGAGAGATATCAATACATAGGTTTTGAGATTCTTACTAGTCAGATATATTCTTGTGCGGTGAATAGGGGATGTTGAGTCCAGTTCACTGAGCAGGGAGTAGGATTGTCTATTACATATTTGGCTTATGGAACGGTATCTGAGCTAATTTCAAAGCCTTGTTTTATGCATCACCCCACCTGATCTTTCCCGTTAAGCAGCCATAGTGTGTTTTCTAAACGTGTAATTCTGTTCTGTTTTGTAATTCAGTTCAAGTGTAGCGATTTTGACATTCCCTCTATAAGTGATATCTTAGGATAAGTGTCTTTTTCTGTGTGACTTATTTCACTTAGAGTCATCGTACCTAAATCCACTCATCATGCTGCTACTAGCCTTGTGACATTGATTTCATGGCTGAGTGATATTCCATTGTGCATAAGTACCACAACCTCTTTATCCATTTTTCTCTTTCCTGGGCTATTGAAGGTGTACCGAAGTGGAGATTCTTGTAAACAGAGCAGCCCTACACTCTGGGGTGCCTGTGTCTTGTGGATTTTCAGTTTTCCCAATGTATACGCCCATGAGTGGAAGTGCCCTATGCTCTCTAAGCTGTGTTTATTACATGTTTCAGGACACACCGTACACTTCTCCAGAGTGGCTGTTGGCAATTTACATCCCGCCCATCAGCGTAGCAAGGCTCCCATGTGTCCATGGCCTGTCCTGCATTTCTGGTTTTTACACTTTTTTCAGCATGGCCCTTTTGACCGATGGCAAGCGAGACTTCTTTGTAGTGCTGATTTGCCTTTCTGGCTTGCTTGGTTGGCCAAAAAGGGCGTATGCGTTTTTTCCTGAATATATTCAGGAAAAAACGCATACGCCCTTTTTGGCCAAGGGCATCATTGTCGACGTTTTGCCGCTTTTCATATGCTTTAAAGGCGAGTCGAATCTACCTCCTGAAATCTGTTTCCTGCAATTCTGCCTTGCTTTCAAATCCTCTTCGTTGCCTTCCCTCAATATATTTGTGGACGAGAGTTATCATTTAGAACTCTGCAGGTTTGTGAATTGCAGTGCCCCTGAGCTCCATTTGTCAACTCGCTTGTTTGGGAGCTGGCCGCAAAAGCGCAGGATTGCTTCAGGCCCTATTCTGGTTCCGGGGGGGCAGGCTGAGCCTGTGGTTCATTCTTCTTCCTGATTGGAAAATAGAGTGACCTGTGCCTGTCCCCACACCTAGAGATAGTCTCTACTTGGTTCCCCCTCTTCCCATTTATCCTCAGGACAAATTGCAACCTGTACGAAACAGGAGGTTAACGGTGCTGATTCTCCAAGTAGGGAGATTGTTCGTAAAGCGGCTGGAATGGCGAACCCGAGCACAAGGAGAGGAGAAATGAGGTGCATTTCAGAAACCTTTCCCGATCACACGGTGTACCATCTTCTGGGTTTCCCATGCATGTTTTCGATGTAGGAAGATGCCCTTGAACCTGGAGATTTGGGACCCATGGGACGGGTACCACGCACTATTACTTGAAAGGGTCTGCGTTTGCTCACCCAACCTCACCAATCCTCTCAGCCCCAAGAGTGTCCAGCCTTATGTCTCATCCAGCTGTGGGTGTAGATATGGTGAATCCAGGTTGCATCAGAGCCCCTGAACGGATTTTGTAAGAATTTCTCTCTCTTTCACTGTCTTTGTTTTATGGGTTTTTTTTAAAGTAATTTATTTTTGTTATGGGGTTTAGCTGCTTTTCACTGCTGTGTTTATGCCGCTTTACACCCTATTGATTCATTTCCAGAGAGATATCAATACATAGGTTTTAAGATTCTTACTAGTCAGATATATTACTGTGCGGTGAATAGGGGATGTTGAGTCCAGTTCACTGAGCAGGGAGTAGGTTTGTCTATTACATATTTGGCTTATGGAACGGTATCTGAGCTAATTTCAAACCCTTGTTTTATGCATCACCCCACCTGATCTTTCCCGTTAAGCAGCCATAGTGTGTTTTCTAAACGTGTGACTCTGTTCTGTTTTGTAATTCAGTTCAAGTGTAGCGAGTTTAACATTCCCTCTATAAGTGATATCTTAGGATAAGTGTCTTTTTCTGTGTGACTTATTTCACTTAGAGTCATCGTACCTAAATCCACTCGTCATGCTGCTACTAGCCTTGTGACATTGATTTCATGGCTGAGTGATATTCCATTGTGCATAAGTACCACAACCTCTTTATCCATTTTTCTCTTTCCTGGGCTATTGAAGGTGTACCGAAGTGGAGATTCTTGTAAACAGAGCAGCCCTACACTCTGGGGTGCCTGTGTCTTGTGGATTTTCAGTTTTCCCAATGTATACGCCCATGAGTGGAAGTGCCCTATGCTCTCTAAGCTGTGTTTATTACATGTTTCAGAACACACCGTACACTTCTCCAGAGTGGCTTTTGGCAATTTACATCCCGCCCATCAGCGTAGCAAGGCTCCCATGTGTCCATGGCCTGTCCTGCATTTCTGGTTTTTACACATTTTTCAGCATGGCCCTTTTGACCGATGGCAAGCGAGACTTCTTTGTAGTGCTGATTTGCCTTTCCGGCTTGCTTGGTTGGCCAAAAAGGGCGTATGCGTTTTTTCCTGAATATATTCAGGAAAAAACGCATACGCCCTTTTTGGCCAAGGGCATCATTGTCGACGTTTTGCCGCTTTTCATGTGCTTTAAAGGCGAGTCGAATCTACCTCCTGAAATCTTTTTCCTGCAATTCTGCCTTGCTTTCAAATCCTCTTCGTTGCCTTCCCTCAATATATTTGTGGACGAGAGTTATCATTTATAACTCTGCAGGTTTGTGAATTGCAGTGCCCCTGAGCTCCATGTGTCAACTCGCTTGTTTGGGAGCTGGCCGCAAAAGCGCAGGATTGCTTCAGGCCCTATTCTGGTTCCGGGGGGGCAGGCTGAGCCTGTGGTTCATTCTTCTTCCTGATGGGAAAATAGAGTGACCTGTGCCTGTCCCAACACCTAGAGCTAGTCTCTCCTTGGTTCCCCCTCTTCCCGTTCATCCTCAGGACAAATTGCAACCTGTACGAAACAGGAGGTTAACGGTGCTGATTCTCCAACTAGGGAGATTGTTATTAAAGTGGCTGGAATGGCGAACCCGAGCACAAGGATAGGAGAAATGAGGTGCGTTTTAGAAACCTTTCCCGATCACAAGGTGTACCATCTTCTGGGTTTCCCATGCATGTTTTCGATGTAGGAAGATGCCCTTGAACCTGGAGATTTGGGACCCATGGGAAGGGTACCATGCACTATTACTTGAAAGGGTCTGCGTTTGCTCACCCAACCTCACCAATCCTCTCAGCCCCAAGAGTGTCCAGCCTTATGTCTCATCCAGCTGTGGGTGTAGATATGGTCAATCCAGGTTGCATCAGAGCCCCTGAACGGATTTTGTAAGAATTTCTCTCTCTTTCACTGTCTTTGTTTTATGGGTTTTTTTTAAAGTAATTTATTTTTGTTATGGGGTTTAGCTGCTTTTCACTGCTGTGTTTATGCCGCTTTACACCCTATTGATTCATTAACAGAGAGATATCAATACATAGGTTTTAAGATTCTTACTAGTCAGATATATTCTTGTGCGGTGAATAGGGGATGTTGAGTCCAGTTCACTGAGCAGGGAGTAGGTTTGTCTATTACATATTTGGCTTATGGAACGGTATCTGAGCTAATTTCAAACCCTTGTTTTATGCATCACCCCACCTGATCTTTCCCGTTAAGCAGCCATAGTGTGTTTTCTAAACGTGTGATTCTGTTCTGTTTTGTAATTCAGTTCAAGTGTAGCGATTTTGACATTCCCTCTATAAGTGATATCTTAGGATAAGTGTCTTTTTCTGTGTGACTTATTTCACTTAGATTTATCGTACCTAAATCCACTCGTCATGCTGCTACTAGCCTTGTGACATTGATTTCATGGCTGAGTGATATTCCATTGTGCATAAGTACCACAACCTCTTTATCCATTTTTCTCTTTCCTGGGCTATTGAAGGTGTTCCGAAGTGGAGATTCTTGTAAACAGAGCAGCCCTACACTTTGGTGTGCCTTTGTCTTGTGGATATTCAGTTTTCCCAATGTATACGCCCATGAGTGGAAGTGCCCTATGCTCTCTAAGCTGTGTTTATTACATGTTTCAGGACACACCGGACACTTCTCCAGAGTGGCTGTTGTCAATTTACATCCCGCCCATCAGCGTAGCAAGGCTCCCATGTGTCCATGGCCTGTCCTGCATTTCTGGTTTTTACACTTTTTTCAGCATGGCCCTTTTGACCGATGGCAAGCGAGACTTCTTTGTAGTGCTGATTTGCCTTTCAGGCTTGCTTGGTTGGCCAAAAAGGGCGTATGCGTTTTTTCCTGAATATATTCAGGAAAAAACGCATACGCCCTTTTTGGCCAAGGGCATCATTGTCGACGTTTTGCCGTTTTTCATGTGCTTTAAAGGCGAGTCGAATCTACCTCCTGAAATCTGTTTCCTGCAATTCTGACTTGCTTTCAAATCCTCTTCGTTGCCTTCCCTCAATATATTTGTGGACGAGAGTTATCATTTATAACTCTACAGGTTTGTGAATTGCAGTGCCCCTGAGCTCCATTTGTCAACTCGCTTGTTTGGGAGCTGGCCGCAAAAGCGCAGGATTGCTTCAGGCCCTATTCTGGTTCCGGGGGGGCAGGCTGAGCCTGTGGTTCATTCTTCTTCCTGAAGAGAAAATAGAGTGACCTGTGCCTGTCCCAACACCTAGAGTTAGTCTCTCCTTGGTACCCCCTCTTCCCGTTCATCCTCAGGCCAAATTGCAACCTGTACGAAACAGGAGGTTAACGGTGCTGATTCTCCAAGTAGGGAGATTGTTCGTAAAGCGGCTGGAATGGCGAACCTGAGCACAAGGAGAGGAGAACTGAGGTGCATTTCAGAAACCTTTCCCGATCACACGGTGTACCATCTTCTGGGTTTCCCATGCATGTTTTCGATGTAGGAAGATGCCCTTGAACCTGGAGATTTGGGACCCATGGGACGGGTACCACGCACTATTACTTGAAAGGGTCTGCGTTTGCTCACCCAACCTCACCAATCCTCTCAGCCCCAAGAGTGTCCAGCCTTATGTCTCATCCAGCTGTGGGTGTAGATATGGTCAATCCAGGTTGCATCAGAGCCCCTGAACGGATTTTGTAAGAATTTCTCTCTCTTTCACTGTCTTTGTTTTATGGGTTTTTTTTAAAGTAATTTATTTTTGTTATGGGGTTTAGCTGCTTTTCACTGCTGTGTTTATGCCGCTTTACACCCTATTGATTCATTTACAGAGAGATATCAATACATAGGTTTTGAGATTCTTACTAGTCAGATATATTCTTGTGCGGTGAATAGGGGATGTTGAGTCCAGTTCACTGAGCAGGGAGTAGGTTTGTCTATTACATATTTGGCTTATGGAACGGTATCTGAGCTAATTTCAAACCCTTGTTTTATGCATCACCCCACCTGATCTTTCCCGTTAAGCAGCCATAGTGTGTTTTCTAAACGTGTGATTCTGTTCTGTTTTGTAATTCTGTTCAAGTGTAGCGAGTTTGACATTCCCTCTATAAGTGATATCTTAGGATAAGTGTCTTTTTCTGTGTGACTTATTTCACTTAGAGTCATCGTAACTAAATCCACTCATCATGCTGCTACTAGCCTTGTGACATTGATTTCATGGCTGAGTGATATTCCATTGTGCATAAGTACCACAACCTCTTTATCCATTTTTCTCTTTCCTGGGCTATTGAAGGTGTACCGAAGTGGAGATTCTTGTAAACAGAGCAGCCCTACACTCTGGGGTGCCTGTGTCTTGTGGATTTTCAGTTTTCCCAATGTATATGCCCATGAGTGGAAGTGCCCTATGCTCTCTAAGCTGTGTTTATTACATGTTTCAGGACACACCGTACACTTCTCCAGAGTGGCTGTTGGCAAATTACATCCTGCCCATCAGCGTAGCAAGGCTCCCATGTGTCCATGGCCTCTCCTGCATTTCTGGTTTTTACACTTTTTTCAGCATGGCCCTTTTGACCGATGGCAAGCGAGACTTCTTTGTAGTGCTGATTTGCCTTTCCGGCTTGCTTGGTTGGCCAAAAAGGGCGTATGCGTTTTTTCCTGAATATATTCAGGAAAAAACGCATACGCCCTTTTTGGCCAAGGGCATCATTGTCGACGTTTACCGCTTTTCATGTGCTTTAAAGGCGAGTCGAATCTACCTCCTGAAATCTGTTTCCTGCAATTCTGACTTGCTTTCAAATCCTCTTCGTTGCCTTCCCTCAATATATTTGTGGACGAGAGTTATCATTTATAACTCTACAGGTTTGTGAATTGCAGTGCCCCTGAGCTCCATTTGTCAACTCGCTTGTTTGGGAGCTGGCCGCAAAAGCGCAGGATTGCTTCAGGCCCTATTCTGGTTCCGGGGGGGCAGGCTGAGCCTGTGGTTCATTCTTCTTCCTGATGGGAAAATAGAGTGACCTGTGCCTGTCCCAACACCTAGAGTTAGTCTCTCCTTGGTACCCCCTCTTCCCGTTCATCCTCAGGCCAAATTGCAACCTGTACGAAACAGGAGGTTAACGGTGCTGATTCTCCAAGTAGGGAGATTGTTCGTAAAGCGGCTGGAATGGCGAACCCGAGCACAAGGAGAGGAGAAATGAGGTGCATTTCAGAAACCTTTCCCGATCACACGGTGTACCATCTTCTGGGTTTCCCATGCATGTTTTCGATGTAGGAAGATGCCCTTGAACCTGGAGATTTGGGACCCATGGGAAGGGTACCACCCACTATTACTTGAAAGGGTCTGCGTTTGCTCACCCAACCTCACCAATCCTCTCAGCCCCAAGAGTGTCCAGCCTTATGTCTCATCCAGCTGTGGGTGTAGATATGGTCAATCCAGGTTGCATCAGAGCCCCTGAACGGATTTTGTAAGAATTTCTCTCTCTTTCACTGTCTTTGTTTTATGGGTTTTTTTTAAAGTAATTTATTTTTGTTATGGGGTTTAGCTGCTTTTCACTGCTGTGTTTATGCCGCTTTACACCCTATTGATTCATTTCCAGAGAGATATCAATACATAGGTTTTAAGATTCTTACTAGTCAGATATATTCTTGTGCGGTGAATAGGGGATGTTGAGTCCAGTTCACTGAGCAGGGAGTAGGTTTGTCTATTACATATTTGGCTTATGGAACGGTATCTGAGCTAATTTCAAACCCTTGTTTTATGCATCACCCCACCTGATCTTTCCCGTTAAGCAGCCATAGTGTGTTTTCTAAACGTGTGATTCTGTTCTGTTTTGTAATTCAGTTCAAGTGTAGCGAGTTTGACATTCCCTCTATAAGTGATATCTTAGGATAAGTGTCTTTTTCTGTGTGACTTATTTCACTTTGAGTCATCGTACCTAAATCCACTCATCATGCTGCTACTAGCCTTGTGACATTGATTTCATGGCTGAGTGATATTCCATTGTGCATAAGTACCACAACCTCTTTATCCATTTTTCTCTTTCCTGGGCTATTGAAGGTGTACCGAAGTGGAGATTCTTGTAAACAGAGCAGCCCTACACTCTGGTGTGCCTGTGTCTTGTGGATTTTCAGTTTTCCCAATGTATACGCCCATGAGTGGAAGTGCCCTATGCTCTCTAAGCTGTGTTTATTACATGTTTCAGGACACACCGTACACTTCTCCAGAGTGGCTGTTGTCAATTTACATCCCGCCCATCAGCGTAGCAAGGCTCCCATGTGTCCATGGCCTGTCCTGCATTTCTGGTTTTTACACTTTTTTCAGCATGGCCCTTTTGACCGATGGCAAGCGAGACTTCTTTGTAGTGCTGATTTGCCTTTCAGGCTTGCTTGGTTGGCCAAAAAGGGCGTATGCGTTTTTTCCTGAATATATTCAGGAAAAAACGCATACGCCCTTTTTGGCCAAGGGCATCATTGTCGACGTTTTGCCGCTTTTCATGTGCTTTAAAGGCGAGTCGAATCTACCTCCTGAAATCTGTTTCCTGCAATTCTGCCTTGCTTTCAAATCCTCTTCGTTGCCTTCCCTCAATATATTTGTGGACGAGAGTTATCATTTATAACTCTGCAGGTTTGTGAATTGCAGTGCCCCTGAGCTCCATTTGTCAACTCGCTTGTTTGGGAGCTGGCCGCAAAAGCGCAGGATTGGTTCAGGCCCTATTCTGGTTCCGGGGGGGCAGGCTGAGCCTGTGGTTCATTCTTCTTCCTGATGGGAAAATAGAGTGACCTGTGCCTGTCCCAACACCTAGAGCTAGTCTCTCCTTGGTTCCCCCTCTTCCCGTTCATCCTCAGGCCAAATTGCAACCTGTACGAAACAGGAAGTTAACGGTGCTGATTCTCCAACTAGGGAGATTGTTATTAAAGGGGCTGGAATGGCGAACCCGAGCACAAGGATAGGAGAAATGAGGTTCGTTTTAGAAACCTTTCCCGATCACACGGTTTACCAACTTCTGAGTTTCCCATGCATGTTTTCGATGTAGGAAGATGCCCTTGAACCTGGAGATTTGGGACCCATGGGATGGGTACCACGCAGTATTACTTTAAAGGGTCTGCGTTTGCTCACCCAACCTCACCAATCCTCTCAGCCTCAAGAGTGTCCAGCCTTATGTCTCATCCAGCTCTGGGTCTAGATATGGTCAATCCAGGTTGCATCAGAGCCCCTGAACGGATTTTGTAAGAATTTCTCTCTCTTTCACTGTCTTTGTTTTATGGGTTTTTTTTAAAGTAATTTATTTTTGTTATGGGGTTTAGCTGCTTTTCACTGCTGTGTTTATGCCGCTTTACACCCTATTGATTCATTTCCAGAGAGATATCAATACATAGGTTTTGAGATTCTTACTAGTCAGATATATTCTTGTGCGGTGAATAGGGGATGTTGAGTCCAGATCACTGAGCAGGGAGTAGGATTGTCTATTACATATTTGGCTTATGGAACGGTATGTGAGCTAATTTCAAACCCTTGTTTTATGCATCACCCCACCTGACCTTTCCCGTTAAGCAGCCATAGTGTGTTTTCTAAACGTGTGATTCTGTTCTGTTTTGTAATTCAGTTCAAGTGTAGCGATTTTGACATTCCCTCTATAAGTGATATCTTAGGATAAGTGTCTTTTTCTGTGTGACTTATTTCACTTAGAGTCATCGTACCTAAATCCACTCATCATGCTGCTACTAGCCTTGTGACATTGATTTCATGGCTGAGTGATATTCCATTGTGCATAAGTACCACAACCTCTTTATCCATTTTTCTCTTTCCTGGGCTATTGAAGGTGTACCGAAGTGGAGATTCTTGTAAACAGAGCAGCCCTACACTCTGGGGTGCCTGTGTCTTGTGGATTTTCAGTTTTCCCAATGTATACGCCCATGAGTGGAAGTGCCCTATACTCTCTAAGCTGTGTTTATTACATGTTTCAGGACACACCGTACACTTCTCCAGAGTGGCTGTTGGCAATTTACATCCCGCCCATCAGCGTAGCAAGGCTCCCATGTGTCCATGGCCTGTCCTGCATTTCTGGTTTTTACACTTTTTTCAGCATGGCCCTTTTGACCGATGGCAAGCGAGACTTCTTTGTAGTGCTGATTTGCCTTTCCGGCTTGCTTGGTTGGCCAAAAAGGGCGTATGCGTTTTTTCCTGAATATATTCAGGAAAAAACGCATACGCCCTTTTTGGCCAAGGGCATCATTGTTGACGTTTTTCCGCTTTTCATGTGCTTTAAAGGCGAGTCGAATCTACCTCCTGAAATCTGTTTCCTGCAATTCTGCCTTGCTTTCAAATCCTCTTCGTTGCCTTACCTCAATATATTTGTGGACGAGAGTTATCATTTAGAACTCTGCAGGTTTGTGAATTGCAGTGCCGCTGAGCTCCATTTGTCAACTCGCTTGTTTGGGAGCTGGCCGCAAAAGCGCAGGATTGCTTCAGGCCCTATTCTGGTTCCGGGGGGGCAGGCTGAGCCTGTGGTTCATTCTTCTTCCTGATGGGAAAATAGAGTGACCTGTGCCTGTCCCCACACCTAGAGCTAGTCTCTACTTGGTTCCCCCTCTTCCCGTTTATCATCAGGACAAATTGCAACCTGTACGAAACAGGAGGTTAACGGTGCTGATTCTCCAAGTAGGGAGATTGTTATTAAAGTGGCTGGAATGGCGAACCCGAGCACAAGGATAGGAGAATTGAGGTGCGTTTTAGAAACCTTTCCCGATCACACGGTGTACCATCTTCTGGGTTTCCCATGCATGTTTTCGATGTAGGAAGATGCCCTTGAACCTGGAGATTTGGGACCCATGGGAAGGGTACCACGCACTATTACTTGAAAGGGTCTTCGTTTGCTCACCCAACCTCACCAATCCTCTCAGCCCCAAGAGTGTCCAGCCTTATGTCTCATCCAGCTGTGGGTGTAGATATGGTCAATCCAGGTTGCATCAGAGCCCCTGAACGGATTTTGTAAGAATTTCTCTCTCTTTCACTGTCTTTGTTTTATGGGTTTTTTTTAAAGTAATTTATTTTTGTTATGGGGTTTAGCTGCTTTTCACTGCTGTGTTTATGCCGCTTTACACCCTATTGATTCATTAACAGAGAGATATCAATACATAGGTTTTAAGATTCTTACTAGTCAGATATATTCTTGTGCGGTGAATAGGGGATGTTGAGTCCAGTTCACTGAGCAGGGAGTAGGTTTGTCTATTACATATTTGGCTTATGGAACGGTATCTGAGCTAATTTCAAACCCTTGTTTTATGCATCACCCCACCTGATCTTTCCCGTTAAGCAGCCATAGTGTGTTTTCTAAACGTGTGATTCTGTTCTGTTTTGTAATTCAGTTCAAGTGTAGCGAGTTTGACATTCCCTCTATAAGTGATATCTTAGGATAAGTGTCTTTTTCTGTGTGACTTATTTCACTTAGAGTCATCGTAACTAAATCCACTCATCATGCTGCTACTAGCCTTGTGACATTGATTTCATGGCTGAGTGATATTCCATTGTGCATAAGTACCACAACCTCTTTATCCATTTTTCTCTTTCCTGGGCTATTGAAGGTGTACCGAAGTGGAGATTCTTGTAAACAGAGCAGCCCTACACTCTGGTGTGCCTGTGTCTTGTGGATTTTCAGTTTTCCCAATGTATACGCCCATGAGTGGAAGTGCCCTATGCTCTCTAAGCTGTGTTTATTACATGTTTCAGGACACACCGTACACTTCTCCAGAGTGGCTGTTGTCAATTTACATCCCGCCCATCAGCGTAGCAAGGCTCCCATGTGTCCATGGCCTGTCCTGCATTTCTGGTTTTTACACTTTTTTCAGCATGGCCCTTTTGACCGATGGCAAGCGAGACTTCTTTGTAGTGCTGATTTGCCTTTCAGGCTTGCTTGGTTGGCCAAAAAGGGCGTATGCGTTTTTTCCTGAATATATTCAGGAAAAAACGCATACGCCCTTTTTGGCCAAGGGCATCATTGTCGACGTTTTGCCGCTTTTCATGTGCTTTAAAGGCGAGTCGAATCTACCTCCTGAAATCTGTTTCCTGCAATTCTGCCTTGCTTTCAAATCCTCTTCGTTGCCTTCCCTCAATATATTTGTGGACGAGAGTTATCATTTAGAACTCTGCAGGTTTGTGAATTGCAGTGCCGCTGAGCTCCATTTGTCAACTCGCTTGTTTGGGAGCTGGCCGCAAAAGCGCAGGATTGCTTCAGGCCCTATTCTGGTTCCGGGGGGGGCAGGCTGAGCCTGTGGTTCATTCTTCTTCCTGATGGGAAAATAGAGTGACCTGTGCCTGT
Organism: Eubalaena glacialis; assembly: GCF_028564815.1. Taxonomy (NCBI): domain Eukaryota; kingdom Metazoa; phylum Chordata; class Mammalia; order Artiodactyla; family Balaenidae; genus Eubalaena; species Eubalaena glacialis. The sequence continues at coordinate 70,757,687 of NC_083718.1, read as the reverse complement.
CCCCACACCTAGAGCTAGTCTCTACTTGGTTCCCCCTCTTCCCGTTTATCCTCAGGACAAATTGCAACCTGTACGAAACAGGAGGTTAACGGTGCTGATTCTCCAAGTAGGGAGATTGTTATTAAAGTGGCTGGAATGGCGAACCCGAGCACAAGGATAGGAGAATTGAGGTGCGTTTTAGAAACCTTTCCCGATCACACGGTGTACCATCTTCTGGGTTTCCCATGCATGTTTTCGATGTAGGAAGATGCCCTTGAACCTGGAGATTTGGGACCCATGGGATGGGTACCACGCAGTATTACTTTAAAGGGTCTGCGTTTGCTCACCCAACCTCACCAATCCTCTCAGCCTCAAGAGTGTCCAGCCTTATGTCTCATCCAGCTCTGGGTCTAGATATGGTCAATCCAGGTTGCATCAGAGCCCCTGAACGGATTTTGTAAGAATTTCTCTCTCTTTCACTGTCTTTGTTTTATGGGTTTTTTTTAAAGTAATTTATTTTTGTTATGGGGTTTAGCTGCTTTTCACTGCTGTGTTTATGCCGCTTTACACCCTATTGATTCATTTCCAGAGAGATATCAATACATAGGTTTTGAGATTCTTACTAGTCAGATATATTCTTGTGCGGTGTATAGGGGATGTTGAGTCCAGTTCACTGAGCAGGGAGTAGGATTGTCTATTACATATTTGGCTTATGGAACGGTATGTGAGCTAATTTCAAACCCTTGTTTTATGCATCACCCCACCTGACCTTTCCCGTTAAGCAGCCATAGTGTGTTTTCTAAACGTGTGATTCTGTTCTGTTTTGTAATTCAGTTCAAGTGTAGCGATTTTGACATTCCCTCTATAAGTGATATCTTAGGATAAGTGTCTTTTTCTGTGTGACTTATTTCACTTAGAGTCATCGTACCTAAATCCACTCATCATGCTGCTACTAGCCTTGTAACATTGATTTCATGGCTGAGTGATATTCCATTGTGCATAAGTACCACAACCTCTTTATCCATTTTTCTCTTTCCTGGGCTATTTAAGGTGTACCGAAGTGGAGATTCTTGTAAACAGAGCAGTCCTACACTCTGGGGTGCCTGTGTCTTGTGGATTTTCAGTTTTCCCAATGTATACGCCCATGAGTGGAAGTGCCCTATGCTCTCTAAGCTGTGTTTATTACATGTTTCAGGACACACCGTACACTTCTCCAGAGTGGCTGTTGGCAATTTACATCCCGCCCATCAGCGTAGCAAGGCTCCCATGTGTCCATGGCCTGTCCTGCATTTCTGGTTTTTACACTTTTTTCAGCATGGCCCTTTTGACCGATGGCAAGCGAGACTTCTTTGTAGTGCTGATTTGCCTTTCCGGCTTGCTTGGTTGGCCAAAAAGGGCGTATGCGTTTTTTCCTGAATATATTCAGGAAAAAACGCATACGCCCTTTTTGGCCAAGGGCATCATTGTTGACGTTTTGCCGCTTTTCATGTGCTTTAAAGGCGAGTCGAATCTACCTCCTGAAATCTGTTTCCTGCAATTCTGCCTTGCTTTCAAATCCTCTTCGTTGCCTTCCCTCAATATATTTGTGGACGAGAGTTATCATTTAGAACTCTGCAGGTTTGTGAATTGCAGTGCCCCTGAGCTCCATTTGTCAACTCGCTTGTTTGGGAGCTGGCCGCAAAAGCGCAGGATTGCTTCAGGCCCTATTCTGGTTCCGGGGGGGCAGGCTGAGCCTGTGGTTCATTCTTCTTCCTGATGGGAAAATAGAGTGACCTGTGCCTGTCCCCACACCTAGAGCTAGTCTCTACTTGGTTCCCCCTCTTCCCGTTTATCCTCAGGACAAATTGCAACCTGTACGAAACAGGAGGTTAACGGTGCTGATTCTCCAAGTAGGGAGATTGTTATTAAAGTGGCTGGAATGGCGAACCCGAGCACAAGGATAGGAGAATTGAGGTGCGTTTTAGAAACCTTTCCCGATCACACGGTTTACCAACTTCTGAGTTTCCCATGCATGTTTTCGATGTAGGAAGATGCCCTTGAACCTGGAGATTTGGGACCCATGGGATGGGTACCACGCAGTATTACTTTAAAGAGTCTGCGTTTGCTCACCCAACCTCACCAATCCTCTCAGCCTCAAGAGTGTCCAGCCTTATGTCTCATCCAGCTGTGGGTCTAGATATGGTCAATCCAGGTTGCATCATAGCCCCTGAACAGATTTTGTAAGAATTTCTGTCTCTTTCACTGTCTTTGTTTTATGGGTTTATTTTTGAGTAATTTATTTTTGTTATGGGGTTTAGCTGCTTTTCACTGCTGTGTTTATGCCGCTTTACACGCTATTGATTCACTTCCAGAGAGATATCAATACATAGGTTTTAAAATTCTTACTAGTCAGATATATTCTTGTGCGGTGAATAGGGGATGTTGAGTCCAGTTCACTGAGCAGGGAGTAGGTTTGTCTATTACATATTTGGCTTATGGAACGGTATCTGAGCTAATTTCAAACCCTTGTTTTATGCATCACCCCACCTGATCTTTCCCGTTAAGCAGCCATAGTGTGTTTTCTAAACGTGTGACTCTGTTCTGTTTTGTAATTCAGTTCAAGTGTAGCGATTTTGACATTCCCTCTATAAGTGATATCTTAGGATAAGTGTCTTTTTCTGTGTGACTTATTTCACTTAGAGTCATCGTACCTAAATCCACTCATCATGCTGCTACTAGCCTTGTGACATTGATTTCATGGCTGAGTGATATTCCATTGTGCATAAGTACCACAACCTCTTTATCCATTTTTCTCTTTCCTGGGCTATTGAAGGTGTACCGAAGTGGAGATTCTTGTAAACAGAGCAGCCCTACACTCTGGTGTGCCTGTGTCTTGTGGATTTTCAGTTTTCCCAATGTATACGCCCATGAGTGGAAGTGCCCTATGCTCTCTAAGTTGTGTTTATTACATGTTTCAGGACACACCGTACACTTCTCCAGAGTGGCTGTTGTCAATTTACATCCCGCCCATCAGCGTAGCAAGGCTCCCATGTGTCCATGGCCTGTCCTGCATTTCTGGTTTTTACACTTTTTTCAGCATGGCCCTTTTGACCGATGGCAAGCGAGACTTCTTTGTAGTGCTGATTTGCCTTTCAGGCTTGCTTGGTTGGCCAAAAAGGGCGTATGCGTTTTTTCCTGAATATATTCAGGAAAAAACGCATACGCCCTTTTTGGCCAAGGGCATCATTGTCGACGTTTTGCCGCTTTTCATGTGCTTTAAAGGCGAGTCGAATCTACCTCCTGAAATCTGTTTCCTGCAATTCTGCCTTGCTTTCAAATCCTCTTCGTTGCCTTCCCTCAATATATTTGTGGACGAGAGTTATCATTTATAACTCTGCAGGTTTGTGAATTGCAGTGCCCCTGAGCTCCATTTGTCAACTCGCTTGTTTGGGAGCTGGCCGCAAAAGCGCAGGATTGGTTCAGGCCCTATTCTGGTTCCGGGGGGGCAGGCTGAGCCTGTGGTTCATTCTTCTTCCTGATGGGAAAATAGAGTGACCTGTGCCTGTCCCAACACCTAGAGCTAGTCTCTCCTTGGTTCCCCCTCTTCCCGTTCATCCTCAGGCCAAATTGCAACCTGTACGAAACAGGAGGTTAACGGTGCTGATTCTCCAACTAGGGAGATTGTTATTAAAGGGGCTGGAATGGCGAACCCGAGCACAAGGATAGGAGAAATGAGGTTCGTTTTAGAAAACTTTCCCGATCACACGGTTTACCAACTTCTGAGTTTCCCATGCATGTTTTCGATGTAGGAAGATGCCCTTGAACCTGGAGATTTGGGACCCATGGGATGGGTACCACGCAGTATTACTTTAAAGGGTCTGCGTTTGCTCACCCAACCTCACCAATCCTCTCAGCCTCAAGAGTGTCCAGCCTTATGTCTCATCCAGCTCTGGGTCTAGATATGGTCAATCCAGGTTGCATCAGAGCCCCTGAACGGATTTTGTAAGAATTTCTCTCTCTTTCACTGTCTTTGTTTTATGGGTTTTTTTTAAAGTAATTTATTTTTGTTATGGGGTTTAGCTGCTTTTCACTGCTGTGTTTATGCCGCTTTACACCCTATTGATTCATTTCCAGAGAGATATCAATACATAGGTTTTGAGATTCTTACTAGTCAGATATATTCTTGTGCGGTGTATAGGGGATGTTGAGTCCAGTTCACTGAGCAGGGAGTAGGATTGTCTATTACATATTTGGCTTATGGAACGGTATGTGAGCTAATTTCAAACCCTTGTTTTATGCATCACCCCACCTGACCTTTCCCGTTAAGCAGCCATAGTGTGTTTTCTAAACGTGTGATTCTGTTCTGTCTTGTAATTCAGTTCAAGGGTAGCGATTTTGACATTCCCTCTATAAGTGATATCTTAGGATAAGTGTCTTTTTCTGTGTGACTTATTTCACTTAGAGTCATCGTACCTAAATCCACTCATCATGCTGCTACTAGCCTTGTGACATTGATTTCATGGCTGAGTGATATTCCATTGTGCATAAGTACCACAACCTCTTTATCCATTTTTCTCTTTCCTGGGCTATTGAAGGTGTACCGAAGTGGAGATTCTTGTAAACAGAGCAGCCCTACACTCTGGGGTGCCTGTGTCTTGTGGATTTTCAGTTTTCCCAATGTATACGCCCATGAGTGGAAGTGCCCTATACTCTCTAAGCTGTGTTTATTACATGTTTCAGGACACACCGTACACTTCTCCAGAGTGGCTGTTGGCAATTTACATCCCGCCCATCAGCGTAGCAAGGCTCCCATGTGTCCATGGCCTGTCCTGCATTTCTGGTTTTTACACTTTTTTCAGCATGGCCCTTTTGACCGATGGCAAGCGAGACTTCTTTGTAGTGCTGATTTGCCTTTCCGGCTTGCTTGGTTGGCCAAAAAGGGCGTATGCGTTTTTTCCTGAATATATTCAGGAAAAAACGCATACGCCCTTTTTGGCCAAGGGCATCATTGTTGACGTTTTTCCGCTTTTCATGTGCTTTAAAGGCGAGTCGAATCTACCTCCTGAAATCTGTTTCCTGCAATTCTGCCTTGCTTTCAAATCCTCTTCGTTGCCTTACCTCAATATATTTGTGGACGAGAGTTATCATTTAGAACTCTGCAGGTTTGTGAATTGCAGTGCCGCTGAGCTCCATTTGTCAACTCGCTTGTTTGGGAGCTGGCCGCAAAAGCGCAGGATTGCTTCAGGCCCTATTCTGGTTCCGGGGGGGCAGGCTGAGCCTGTGGTTCATTCTTCTTCCTGATGGGAAAATAGAGTGACCTGTGCCTGTCCCCACACCTAGAGCTAGTCTCTACTTGGTTCCCCCTCTTCCCGTTTATCATCAGGACAAATTGCAACCTGTACGAAACAGGAGGTTAACGGTGCTGATTCTCCAAGTAGGGAGATTGTTATTAAAGTGGCTGGAATGGCGAACCCGAGCACAAGGATAGGAGAATTGAGGTGCGTTTTAGAAACCTTTCCCGATCACACGGTGTACCATCTTCTGGGTTTCCCATGCATGTTTTCGATGTAGGAAGATGCCCTTGAACCTGGAGATTTGGGACCCATGGGAAGGGTACCACGCACTATTACTTGAAAGGGTCTTCGTTTGCTCACCCAACCTCACCAATCCTCTCAGCCCCAAGAGTGTCCAGCCTTATGTCTCATCCAGCTGTGGGTGTAGATATGGTCAATCCAGGTTGCATCAGAGCCCCTGAACGGATTTTGTAAGAATTTCTCTCTCTTTCACTGTCTTTGTTTTATGGGTTTTTTTTAAAGTAATTTATTTTTGTTATGGGGTTTAGCTGCTTTTCACTGCTGTGTTTATGCCGCTTTACACCCTATTGATTCATTAACAGAGAGATATCAATACATAGGTTTTAAGATTCTTACTAGTCAGATATATTCTTGTGCGGTGAATAGGGGATGTTGAGTCCAGTTCACTGAGCAGGGAGTAGGTTTGTCTATTACATATTTGGCTTATGGAACGGTATCTGAGCTAATTTCAAACCCTTGTTTTATGCATCACCCCACCTGATCTTTCCCGTTAAGCAGCCATAGTGTGTTTTCTAAACGTGTGATTCTGTTCTGTTTTGTAATTCAGTTCAAGTGTAGCGAGTTTGACATTCCCTCTATAAGTGATATCTTAGGATAAGTGTCTTTTTCTGTGTGACTTATTTCACTTAGAGTCATCGTAACTAAATCCACTCATCATGCTGCTACTAGCCTTGTGACATTGATTTCATGGCTGAGTGATATTCCATTGTGCATAAGTACCACAACCTCTTTATCCATTTTTCTCTTTCCTGGGCTATTGAAGGTGTACCGAAGTGGAGATTCTTGTAAACAGAGCAGCCCTACACTCTGGTGTGCCTGTGTCTTGTGGATTTTCAGTTTTCCCAATGTATACGCCCATGAGTGGAAGTGCCCTATGCTCTCTAAGCTGTGTTTATTACATGTTTCAGGACACACCGTACACTTCTCCAGAGTGGCTGTTGTCAATTTACATCCCGCCCATCAGCGTAGCAAGGCTCCCATGTGTCCATGGCCTGTCCTGCATTTCTGGTTTTTACACTTTTTTCAGCATGGCCCTTTTGACCGATGGCAAGCGAGACTTCTTTGTAGTGCTGATTTGCCTTTCAGGCTTGCTTGGTTGGCCAAAAAGGGCGTATGCGTTTTTTCCTGAATATATTCAGGAAAAAACGCATACGCCCTTTTTGGCCAAGGGCATCATTGTCGACGTTTTGCCGCTTTTCATGTGCTTTAAAGGCGAGTCGAATCTACCTCCTGAAATCTGTTTCCTGCAATTCTGCCTTGCTTTCAAATCCTCTTCGTTGCCTTCCCTCAATATATTTGTGGACGAGAGTTATCATTTAGAACTCTGCAGGTTTGTGAATTGCAGTGCCGCTGAGCTCCATTTGTCAACTCGCTTGTTTGGGAGCTGGCCGCAAAAGCGCAGGATTGCTTCAGGCCCTATTCTGGTTCCGGGGGGGCAGGCTGAGCCTGTGGTTCATTCTTCTTCCTGATGGGAAAATAGAGTGACCTGTGCCTGTCCCCACACCTAGAGCTAGTCTCTACTTGGTTCCCCCTCTTCCCGTTTATCCTCAGGACAAATTGCAACCTGTACGAAACAGGAGGTTAACGGTGCTGATTCTCCAAGTAGGGAGATTGTTATTAAAGTGGCTGGAATGGCGAACCCGAGCACAAGGATAGGAGAATTGAGGTGCGTTTTAGAAACCTTTCCCGATCACACGGTGTACCATCTTCTGGGTTTCCCATGCATGTTTTCGATGTAGGAAGATGCCCTTGAACCTGGAGATTTGGGACCCATGGGAAGGGTACCACGCACTATTACTTGAAAGGGTCTTCGTTTGCTCACCCAACCTCACCAATCCTCTCAGCCCCAAGAGTGTCCAGCCTTATGTCTCATCCAGCTGTGGGTGTAGATATGGTCAATCCAGGTTGCATCAGAGCCCCTGAACGGATTTTGTAAGAATTTCTCTCTCTTTCACTGTCTTTGTTTTATGGGGTTTTTTTTAAAGTAATTTATTTTTGTTATGGGGTTTAGCTGCTTTTCACTGCTGTGTTTATGCCGCTTTACACCCTATTGATTCATTAACAGAGAGATATCAATACATAGGTTTTAAGATTCTTACTAGTCAGATATATTCTTGTGCGGTGAATAGGGGATGTTGAGTCCAGTTCACTGAGCAGGGAGTAGGTTTGTCTATTACATATTTGGCTTATGGAACGGTATCTGAGCTAATTTCAAACCCTTGTTTTATGCATCACCCCACCTGATCTTTCCCGTTAAGCAGCCATAGTGTGTTTTCTAAACGTGTGATTCTGTTCTGTTTTGTAATTCAGTTCAAGTGTAGCGAGTTTGACATTCCCTCTATAAGTGATATCTTAGGATAAGTGTCTTTTTCTGTGTGACTTATTTCACTTAGAGTCATCGTAACTAAATCCACTCATCATGCTGCTACTAGCCTTGTGACATTGATTTCATGGCTGAGTGATATTCCATTGTGCATAAGTACCACAACCTCTTTATCCATTTTTCTCTTTCCTGGGCTATTGAAGGTGTACCGAAGTGGAGATTCTTGTAAACAGAGCATCCCTACACTCTGGTGTGCCTGTGTCTTGTGGATTTTCAGTTTTCCCAATGTATACGCCCATGAGTGGAAGTGCCCTATGCTCTCTAAGCTGTGTTTATTACATGTTTCAGGACACACCGTACACTTCTCCAGAGTGGCTGTTGTCAATTTACATCCCGCCCATCAGCGTAGCAAGGCTCCCATGTGTCCATGGCCTGTCCTGCATTTCTGGTTTTTACACTTTTTTCAGCATGGCCCTTTTGACCGATGGCAAGCGAGACTTCTTTGTAGTGCTGATTTGCCTTTCAGGCTTGCTTGGTTGGCCAAAAAGGGCGTATGCGTTTTTTCCTGAATATATTCAGGAAAAAACGCATACGCCCTTTTTGGCCAAGGGCATCATTGTCGACGTTTTGCCGCTTTTCATGTGCTTTAAAGGCGAGTCGAATCTACCTCCTGAAATCTGTTTCCTGCAATTCTGCCTTGCTTTCAAATCCTCTTCGTTGCCTTCCCTCAATATATTTGTGGACGAGAGTTATCATTTAGAACTCTGCAGGTTTGTGAATTGCAGTGCCCCTGAGCTCCATTTGTCAACTCGCTTGTTTGGGAGCTGGCCGCAAAAGCGCAGGATTGCTTCAGGCCCTATTCTGGTTCCGGGGGGGCAGGCTGAGCCTGTGGTTCATTCTTCTTCCTGATGGGAAAATAGAGTGACCTGTGCCTGTCCCAACACCTAGAGCTAGTCTCTCCTTGGTTCCCCCTCTTCCCGTTCATCCTCAGGACAAATTGCAACCTGTACGAAACAGGAGGTTAACGGTGCTGATTCTCCAACTAGGGAGATTGTTATTAAAGGGGCTGGAATGGCGAACCCGAGCACAAGGATAGGAGAAATGAGGTTCGTTTTAGAAAACTTTCCCGATCACACGGTTTACCAACTTCTGAGTTTCCCATGCATGTTTTCGATGTAGGAAGATGCCCTTGAACCTGGAGATTTGGGACCCATGGGATGGGTACCACGCAGTATTACTTTAAAGGGTCTGCGTTTGCTCACCCAACCTCACCAATCCTCTCAGCCTCAAGAGTGTCCAGCCTTATGTCTCATCCAGCTCTGGGTCTAGATATGGTCAATCCAGGTTGCATCAGAGCCCCTGAACGGATTTTGTAAGAATTTCTCTCTCTTTCACTGTCTTTGTTTTATGGGTTTTTTTTAAAGTAATTTATTTTTGTTATGGGGTTTAGCTGCTTTTCACTGCTGTGTTTATGCCGCTTTACACCCTATTGATTCATTTCCAGAGAGATATCAATACATAGGTTTTGAGATTCTTACTAGTCAGATATATTCTTGTGCGGTGTATAGGGGATGTTGAGTCCAGTTCACTGAGCAGGGAGTAGGATTGTCTATTACATATTTGGCTTATGGAACGGTATGTGAGCTAATTTCAAACCCTTGTTTTATGCATCACCCCACCTGACCTTTCCCGTTAAGCAGCCATAGTGTGTTTTCTAAACGTGTGATTCTGTTCTGTTTTGTAATTCAGTTCAAGTGTAGCGATTTTGACATTCCCTCTATAAGTGATATCTTAGGATAAGTGTCTTTTTCTGTGTGACTTATTTCACTTAGAGTCATCGTACCTAAATCCACTCATCATGCTGCTACTAGCCTTGTAACATTGATTTCATGGCTGAGTGATATTCCATTGTGCATAAGTACCACAACCTCTTTATCCATTTTTCTCTTTCCTGGGCTATTGAAGGTGTACCGAAGTGGAGATTCTTGTAAACAGAGCAGTCCTACACTCTGGGGTGCCTGTGTCTTGTGGATTTTCAGTTTTCCCAATGTATACGCCCATGAGTGGAAGTGCCCTATGCTCTCTATGCTGTGTTTATTACATGTTTCAGGACACACCGTACACTTCTCCAGAGTGGCTGTTGGCAATTTACATCCCGCCCATCAGCGTAGCAAGGCTCCCATGTGTCCATGGCCTGTCCTGCATTTCTGGTTTTTACACATTTTTCAGCATGGCCCTTTTGACCGATGGCAAGCGAGACTTCTTTGTAGTGCTGATTTGCCTTTCCGGCTTGCTTGGTTGGCCAAAAAGGGCGTATGCGTTTTTTCCTGAATATATTCAGGAAAAAACGCATACGCCCTTTTTGGCCAAGGGCATCATTGTTGACGTTTTGCCGCTTTTCATGTGCTTTAAAGGCGAGTCGAATCTACCTCCTGAAATCTGTTTCCTGCAATTCTGCCTTGCTTTCAAATCCTCTTCGTTGCCTTCCCTCAATATATTTGTGGACGAGAGTTATCATTTAGAACTCTGCAGGTTTGTGAATTGCAGTGCCCCTGAGCTCCATTTGTCAACTCGCTTGTTTGGGAGCTGGCCGCAAAAGCGCAGGATTGCTTCAGGCCCTATTCTGGTTCCGGGGGGGCAGGCTGAGCCTGTGGTTCATTCTTCTTCCTGATGGGAAAATAGAGTGACCTGTGCCTGTCCCCACACCTAGAGCTAGTCTCTACTTGGTTCCCCCTCTTCCCGTTTATCCTCAGGACAAATTGCAACCTGTACGAAACAGGAGGTTAACGGTGCTGATTCTCCAAGTAGGGAGATTGTTATTAAAGTGGCTGGAATGGCGAACCCGAGCACAAGGATAGGAGAATTGAGGTGCGTTTTAGAAACCTTTCCCGATCACACGGTTTACCAACTTCTGAGTTTCCCATGCATGTTTTCGATGTAGGAAGATGCCCTTGAACCTGGAGATTTGGGACCCATGGGATGGGTACCACGCAGTATTACTTTAAAGAGTCTGCGTTTGCTCACCCAACCTCACCAATCCTCTCAGCCTCAAGAGTGTCCAGCCTTATGTCTCATCCAGCTGTGGGTCTAGATATGGTCAATCCAGGTTGCATCATAGCCCCTGAACAGATTTTGTAAGAATTTCTGTCTCTTTCACTGTCTTTGTTTTATGGGTTTATTTTTGAGTAATTTCTTTTTATAATGGGGTTTAGCTGCTTTTCACTGCTGTGTTTATGCCGCTTTACACGCTATTGATTCACTTCCAGAGAGATATCAATACATAGGTTTTAAGATTCTTACTAGTCAGATATATTCTTGTGCGGTGAATAGGGGATGTTGAGTCCAGTTCACTGAGCAGGGAGTAGGTTTGTCTATTACATATTTGGCTTATGGAACGGTATCTGAGCTAATTTCAAACCCTTGTTTTATGCATCACCCCACCTGATCTTTCCCGTTAAGCAGCCATAGTGTGTTTTCTAAACGTGTGATTCTGTTCTGTTTTGTAATTCAGTTCAAGTGTAGCGATTTTGACATTCCCTCTATAAGTGATATCTTAGGATAAGTGTCTTTTTCTGTGTGACTTATTTCACTTAGAGTCATCGTACCTAAATCCACTCATCATGCTGCTACTAGCCTTGTAACATTGATTTCATGGCTGAGTGATATTCCATTGTGCATAAGTACCACAACCTCTTTATCCATTTTTCTCTTTCCTGGGCTATTGAAGGTGTACCGAAGTGGAGATTCTTGTAAACAGAGCAGTCCTACACTCTGGGGTGCCTGTGTCTTGTGGATTTTCAGTTTTCCCAATGTATACGCCCATGAGTGGAAGTGCCCTATGCTCTCTAAGCTGTGTTTATTACATGTTTCAGGACACACCGTACACTTCTCCAGAGTGGCTGTTGGCAATTTACATCCCGCCCATCAGCGTAGCAAGGCTCCCATGTGTCCATGGCCTGTCCTGCATTTCTGGTTTTTACACTTTTTTCAGCATGGCCCTTTTGACCGATGGCAAGCGAGACTTCTTTGTAGTGCTGATTTGCCTTTCCGGCTTGCTTGGTTGGCCAAAAAGGGCGTATGCGTTTTTTCCTGAATATATTCAGGAAAAAACGCATACGCCCTTTTTGGCCAAGGGCATCATTGTTGACGTTTTGCCGCTTTTCATGTGCTTTAAAGGCGAGTCGAATCTACCTCCTGAAATCTGTTTCCTGCAATTCTGCCTTGCTTTCAAATCCTCTTCGTTGCCTTCCCTCAATATATTTGTGGACGAGAGTTATCATTTAGAACTCTGCAGGTTTGTGAATTGCAGTGCCCCTGAGCTCCATTTGTCAACTCGCTTGTTTGGGAGCTGGCCGCAAAAGCGCAGGATTGCTTCAGGCCCTATTCTGGTTCCGGGGGGGCAGGCTGAGCCTGTGGTTCATTCTTCTTCCTGATGGGAAAATAGAGTGACCTGTGCCTGTCCCCACACCTAGAGCTAGTCTCTACTTGGTTCCCCCTCTTCCCGTTTATCCTCAGGACAAATTGCAACCTGTACGAAACAGGAGGTTAACGGTGCTGATTCTCCAAGTAGGGAGATTGTTATTAAAGTGGCTGGAATGGCGAACCCGAGCACAAGGATAGGAGAATTGAGGTGCGTTTTAGAAACCTTTCCCGATCACACGGTTTACCAACTTCTGAGTTTCCCATGCATGTTTTCGATGTAGGAAGATGCCCTTGAACCTGGAGATTTGGGACCCATGGGATGGGTACCACGCAGTATTACTTTAAAGAGTCTGCGTTTGCTCACCCAACCTCACCAATCCTCTCAGCCTCAAGAGTGTCCAGCCTTATGTCTCATCCAGCTGTGGGTCTAGATATGGTCAATCCAGGTTGCATCATAGCCCCTGAACAGATTTTGTAAGAATTTCTGTCTCTTTCACTGTCTTTGTTTTATGGGTTTATTTTTGAGTAATTTCTTTTTATAATGGGGTTTAGCTGCTTTTCACTGCTGTGTTTATGCCGCTTTACACGCTATTGATTCACTTCCAGAGAGATATCAATACATAGGTTTTAAGATTCTTACTAGTCAGATATATTCTTGTGCGGTGAATAGGGGATGTTGAGTCCAGTTCACTGAGCAGGGAGTAGGTTTGTCTATTACATATTTGGCTTATGGAACGGTATCTGAGCTAATTTCAAACCCTTGTTTTATGCATCACCCCACCTGATCTTTCCCGTTAAGCAGCCATAGTGTGTTTTCTAAACGTGTGATTCTGTTCTGTTTTGTAATTCAGTTCAAGTGTAGCGATTTTGACATTCCCTCTATAAGTGATATCTTAGGATAAGTGTCTTTTTCTGTGTGACTTATTTCACTTAGAGTCATCGTACCTAAATCCACTCGTCATGCTGCTACTAGCCTTGTGACATTGATTTCATGGCTGAGTGATATTCCATTGTGCATAAGTACCACAACCTCTTTATCCATTTTTCTCTTTCCTGGGCTATTGAAGGTGTACCGAAGTGGAGATTCTTGTAAACAGAGCAGCCCTACACTCTGGGGTGCCTGTGTCTTGTGGATTTTCAGTTTTCCCAATGTATACGCCCATGAGTGGATGTGCCCTATGCTCTCTAAGCTGTGTTTATTACATGTTTCAGGACACACCGTACACTTCTCCAGAGTGGCTTTTGGCAATTTACATCCCGCCCATCAGCGTAACAAGGCTCCCATGTGTCCATGGCCTGTCCTGCATTTCTGGTTTTTACACTTTTTTCAGCATGGCCCTTTTGACCGATGGCAAGCGAGACTTCTTTGTAGTGCTGATTTGCCTTTCCGGCTTGCTTGGTTGGCCAAAAAGGGCGTATGCGTTTTTTCCTGAATATATTCAGGAAAAAACGCATACGCCCTTTTTGGCCAAGGGCATCATTGTCGACGTTTTGCCGCTTTTAATGTGCTTTAAAGGCGAGTCGCATCTACCTCCTGAAATCTGTTTCCTGCAACTCTGCCTTGATTTCAAATCCTCTTCGTTGCCTTCCCTAAATATATTTGTGGACGAGAGTTATCATTTAGAACTCTGCAGGTTTGTGAATTGCAGTGCCCCTGAGCTCCATTTGTCAACTCGCTTGTTTGGGAGCTGGCCGCAAAAGCGCAGGATTGCTTCAGGCCCTATTCTGGTTCCGGGGGGGCAGGCTGAGCCTGTGGTTCATTCTTCTTCCTGATGGGAAAATAGAGTGACCTGTGCCTGTCCCAACACCTAGAGTTAGTCTCTACTTGGTACCCCCTCTTCCCGTTCATCCTCAGGCCAAATTGCAACCTGTACGAAACAGGAGGTTAACGGTGCTGATTCTCCAAGTAGGGAGATTGTTCGTAAAGCGGCTGGAATGGCGAACCCGAGCACAAGGAGAGGAGAAATGAGGTGCATTTCAGAAACCTTTCCCGATCACAAGGTGTACCATCTTCTGGGTTTCCCATGCATGTTTTCGATGTAGGAAGATGCCCTTGAACCTGGAGATTTGGGACCCATGGGAAGGGTACCATGCACTATTACTTGAAAGGGTCTGCGTTTGCTCACCCAACCTCACCAATCCTCTCAGCCCCAAGAGTGTCCAGCCTTATGTCTCATCCAGCTGTGGGTGTAGATATGGTCAATCCAGGTTGCATCAGAGCCCCTGAACGGATTTTGTAAGAATTTCTCTCTCTTTCACTGTCTTTGTTTTATGGGTTTTTTTTAAAGTAATTTATTTTTGTTATGGGGTTTAGCTGCTTTTCACTGCTGTGTTTATGCCGCTTTACACCCTATTGATTCATTTACAGAGAGATATCAATACATAGGTTTTAAGATTCTTACTAGTCAGATATATTCTTGTGCGGTGAATAGGGGATGTTGAGTCCAGTTCACTGAGCAGGGAGTAGGTTTGTCTATTACATATTTGGCTTATGGAACGGTATCTGAGCTAATTTCAAACCCTTGTTTTATGCATCATCCCACCTGATCTTTCCCGTTAAGCAGCCATAGTGTGTTTTCTAAACGTGTGATTCTGTTCTGTTTTGTAATTCAGTTCAAGTGTAGCGATATTGACATTCCCTCTATAAGTGATATCTTAGGATAAGTGTCTTTTTCTGTGTGACTTATTTCACTTAGATTTATCGTACCTAAATCCACTCGTCATGCTGCTACTAGCCTTGTGACATTGATTTCATGGCTGAGTGATATTCCATTGTGCATAAGTACCACAACCTCTTTATCCATTTTTCTCTTTCCTGGGCTATTGAAGGTGTACCGAAGTGGAGATTCTTGTAAACAGAGCAGTCCTACACTCTGGGGTGCCTGTGTCTTGTGGATTTTCAGTTTTCCCAATGTATATGCCCATGAGTGGAAGTGCCCTATGCTCTCTAAGCTGTGTTTATTACATGTTTCAGGACACACCGTACACTTCTCCAGAGTGGCTGTTGGCAAATTACATCCTGCCCATCAGCGTAGCAAGGCTCCATGTGTCCATGGCCTGTCCTGCATTTCTGGTTTTTACACTTTTTTCAGCATGGCCCTTTTGACCGATGGCAAGCGAGACTTCTTTGTAGTGCTGATTTGCCTTTCCGGCTTGCTTGGTTGGCCAAAAAGGGCGTATGCGTTTTTTCCTGAATATATTCAGGAAAAAACGCATACGCCCTTTTTGGCCAAGGGCATCATTGTCGACGTTTACCGCTTTTCATGTGCTTTAAAGGCGAGTCGAATCTACCTCCTGAAATCTGTTTCCTGCAATTCTGACTTGCTTTCAAATCCTCTTCGTTGCCTTCCCTCAATATATTTGTGGACGAGAGTTATCATTTATAACTCTACAGGTTTGTGAATTGCAGTGCCCCTGAGCTCCATTTGTCAACTCGCTTGTTTGGGAGCTGGCCGCAAAAGCGCAGGATTGCTTCAGGCCCTATTCTGGTTCCGGGGGGGCAGGCTGAGCCTGTGGTTCATTCTTCTTCCTGATGAGAAAATAGAGTGACCTGTGCCTGTCCCAACACCTAGAGTTAGTCTCTCCTTGGTACCCCCTCTTCCCGTTCATCCTCAGGCCAAATTGCAACCTGTTCGAAACAGGAGGTTAACGGTGCTGATTCTCCAAGTAGGGAGATTGTTCGTAAAGCGGCTGGAATGGCGAACCCGAGCACAAGGAGAGGAGAAATGAGGTGCATTTCAGAAACCTTTCCCGATCACACGGTGTACCATCTTCTGGGTTTCCCATGCATGTTTTCGATGTAGGAAGATGCCCTTGAACCTGGAGATTTGGGACCCATGGGAAGGGTACCACGCACTATTACTTGAAAGGGTCTGCGTTTGCTCACCCAACCTCACCAATCCTCTCAGCCTCAAGAGTGTCCAGCCTTATGTCTCATCCAGCTGTGGGTCTAGATATGGTCAATCCAGGTTGCATCATAGCCCCTGAACAGATTTTGTAAGAATTTCTGTCTCTTTCACTGTCTTTGTTTTATGGGTTTATTTTTGAGTAATTTCTTTTTATAATGGGGTTTAGCTGCTTTTCACTGCTGTGTTTATGCCGCTTTACACCCTATTGATTCACTTCCAGAGAGATATCAATACATAGGTTTTAAGATTCTTACTAGTCAGATATATTCTTGTGCGGTGAATAGGGGATGTTGAGTCCAGTTCACTGAGCAGGGAGTAGGTTTGTCTATTACATATTTGGCTTATGGAACGGTATCTGAGCTAATTTCAAACCCTTGTTTTATGCATCACCCCACCTGATCTTTCCCGTTAAGCAGCCATAGTGTGTTTTCTAAACGTGTGATTCTGTTCTGTTTTGTAATTCAGTTCAAGTGTAGCGATTTTGACATTCCCTCTATAAGTGATATCTTAGGATAAGTGTCTTTTTCTGTGTGACTTATTTCACTTAGAGTCATCGTACCTAAATCCACTCATCATGCTGCTACTAGCCTTGTGACATTGATTTCATGGCTGAGTGATATTCCATTGTGCATAAGTACCACAACCTCTTTATCCATTTTTCTCTTTCCTGGGCTATTGAAGGTGTACCGAAGTGGAGATTCTTGTAAACAGAGCATCCCTACACTCTGGTGTGCCTGTGTCTTGTGGATTTTCAGTTTTCCCAATGTATACGCCCATGAGTGGAAGTGCCCTATGCTCTCTAAGCTGTGTTTATTACATGTTTCAGGACACACCGTACACTTCTCCAGAGTGGCTGTTGGCAATTTACATCCCGCCCATCAGCGTAGCAAGGCTCCCATGTGTCCATGGCCTGTCCTGCATTTCTGGTTTTTACACTTTTTTCAGCATGGCCCTTTTGACCGATGGCAAGCGAGACTTCTTTGTAGTGCTGATTTGCCTTTCAGGCTTGCTTGGTTGGCCAAAAAGGGCGTATGCGTTTTTTCCTGAATATATTCAGGAAAAAACGCATACGCCCTTTTTGGCCAAGGGCATCATTGTCGACGTTTTGCCGCTTTTCATGTGCTTTAAAGGCGAGTCGAATCTACCTCCTGAAATCTGTTTCCTGCAATTCTGCCTTGCTTTCAAATCCTCTTCGTTGCCTTCCCTCAATATATTTGTGGACGAGAGTTATCATTTAGAACTCTGCAGGTTTGTGAATTGCAGTGCCGCTGAGCTCCATTTGTCAACTCGCTTGTTTGGGAGCTGGCCGCAAAAGCGCAGGATTGCTTCAGGCCCTATTCTGGTTCCGGGGGGGCAGGCTGAGCCTGTGGTTCATTCTTCTTCCTGATGGGAAAATAGAGTGACCTGTGCCTGTCCCCACACCTAGAGCTAGTCTCTACTTGGTTCCCCCTCTTCCCGTTTATCCTCAGGACAAATTGCAACCTGTACGAAACAGGAGGTTAACGGTGCTGATTCTCCAAGTAGGGAGATTGTTATTAAAGTGGCTGGAATGGCGAACCCGAGCACAAGGATAGGAGAATTGAGGTGCGTTTTAGAAACCTTTCCCGATCACACGGTGTACCATCTTCTGGGTTTCCCATGCATGTTTTCGATGTAGGAAGATGCCCTTGAACCTGGAGATTTGGGACCCATGGGAAGGGTACCACGCACTATTACTTGAAAGGGTCTTCGTTTGCTCACCCAACCTCACCAATCCTCTCAGCCCCAAGAGTGTCCAGCCTTATGTCTCATCCAGCTGTGGGTGTAGATATGGTCAATCCAGGTTGCATCAGAGCCCCTGAACGGATTTTGTAAGAATTTCTCTCTCTTTCACTGTCTTTGTTTTATGGGGTTTTTTTAAAGTAATTTATTTTTGTTATGGGGTTTAGCTGCTTTTCACTGCTGTGTTTATGCCGCTTTACACCCTATTGATTCATTAACAGAGAGATATCAATACATAGGTTTTAAGATTCTTACTAGTCAGATATATTCTTGTGCGGTGAATAGGGGATGTTGAGTCCAGTTCACTGAGCAGGGAGTAGGTTTGTCTATTACATATTTGGCTTATGGAACGGTATCTGAGCTAATTTCAAACCCTTGTTTTATGCATCACCCCACCTGATCTTTCCCGTTAAGCAGCCATAGTGTGTTTTCTAAACGTGTGATTCTGTTCTGTTTTGTAATTCAGTTCAAGTGTAGCGATTTTGACATTCCCTCTATAAGTGATATCTTAGGATAAGTGTCTTTTTCTGTGTGACTTATTTCACTTAGAGTCATCGTACCTAAATCCACTCATCATGCTGCTACTAGCCTTGTGACATTGATTTCATGGCTGAGTGATATTCCATTGTGCATAAGTACCACAACCTCTTTATCCATTTTTCTCTTTCCTGGGCTATTGAAGGTGTACCGAAGTGGAGATTCTTGTAAACAGAGCATCCCTACACTCTGGTGTGCCTGTGTCTTGTGGATTTTCAGTTTTCCCAATGTATACGCCCATGAGTGGAAGTGCCCTATGCTCTCTAAGCTGTGTTTATTACATGTTTCAGGACACACCGTACACTTCTCCAGAGTGGCTGTTGGCAATTTACATCCCGCCCATCAGCGTAGCAAGGCTCCCATGTGTCCATGGCCTGTCCTGCATTTCTGGTTTTTACACTTTTTTCAGCATGGCCCTTTTGACCGATGGCAAGCGAGACTTCTTTGTAGTGCTGATTTGCCTTTCAGGCTTGCTTGGTTGGCCAAAAAGGGCGTATGCGTTTTTTCCTGAATATATTCAGGAAAAAACGCATACGCCCTTTTTGGCCAAGGGCATCATTGTCGACGTTTTGCCGCTTTTCATGTGCTTTAAAGGCGAGTCGAATCTACCTCCTGAAATCTGTTTCCTGCAATTCTGCCTTGCTTTCAAATCCTCTTCGTTGCCTTCCCTCAATATATTTGTGGACGAGAGTTATCATTTAGAACTCTGCAGGTTTGTGAATTGCAGTGCCGCTGAGCTCCATTTGTCAACTCGCTTGTTTGGGAGCTGGCCGCAAAAGCGCAGGATTGCTTCAGGCCCTATTCTGGTTCCGGGGGGGCAGGCTGAGCCTGTGGTTCATTCTTCTTCCTGATGGGAAAATAGAGTGACCTGTGCCTGTCCCCACACCTAGAGCTAGTCTCTACTTGGTTCCCCCTCTTCCCGTTTATCCTCAGGACAAATTGCAACCTGTACGAAACAGGAGGTTAACGGTGCTGATTCTCCAAGTAGGGAGATTGTTATTAAAGTGGCTGGAATGGCGAACCCGAGCACAAGGATAGGAGAATTGAGGTGCGTTTTAGAAACCTTTCCCGATCACACGGTGTACCATCTTCTGGGTTTCCCATGCATGTTTTCGATGTAGGAAGATGCCCTTGAACCTGGAGATTTGGGACCCATGGGAAGGGTACCACGCACTATTACTTGAAAGGGTCTTCGTTTGCTCACCCAACCTCACCAATCCTCTCAGCCCCAAGAGTGTCCAGCCTTATGTCTCATCCAGCTGTGGGTGTAGATATGGTCAATCCAGGTTGCATCAGAGCCCCTGAACGGATTTTGTAAGAATTTCTCTCTCTTTCACTGTCTTTGTTTTATGGGGTTTTTTTAAAGTAATTTATTTTTGTTATGGGGTTTAGCTGCTTTTCACTGCTGTGTTTATGCCGCTTTACACCCTATTGATTCATTAACAGAGAGATATCAATACATAGGTTTTAAGATTCTTACTAGTCAGATATATTCTTGTGCGGTGAATAGGGGATGTTGAGTCCAGTTCACTGAGCAGGGAGTAGGTTTGTCTATTACATATTTGGCTTATGGAACGGTATCTGAGCTAATTTCAAACCCTTGTTTTATGCATCACCCCACCTGATCTTTCCCGTTAAGCAGCCATAGTGTGTTTTCTAAACGTGTGATTCTGTTCTGTTTTGTAATTCAGTTCAAGTGTAGCGAGTTTGACATTCCCTCTATAAGTGATATCTTAGGATAAGTGTCTTTTTCTGTGTGACTTATTTCACTTAGAGTCATCGTAACTAAATCCACTCATCATGCTGCTACTAGCCTTGTGACATTGATTTCATGGCTGAGTGATATTCCATTGTGCATAAGTACCACAACCTCTTTATCCATTTTTCTCTTTCCTGGGCTATTGAAGGTGTACCGAAGTGGAGATTCTTGTAAACAGAGCATCCCTACACTCTGGGGTGCCTGTGTCTTGTGGATTTTCAGTTTTCCCAATGTATACGCCCATGAGTGGAAGTGCCCTATGCTCTCTAAGCTGTGTTTATTACATGTTTCAGGACACACCGTACACTTCTCCAGAGTGGCTGTTGTCAATTTACATCCCGCCCATCAGCGTAGCAAGGCTCCCATGTGTCCATGGCCTGTCCTGCATTTCTGGTTTTTACACTTTTTTCAGCATGGCCCTTTTGACCGATGGCAAGCGAGACTTCTTTGTAGTGCTGATTTGCCTTTCAGGCTTGCTTGGTTGGCCAAAAAGGGCGTATGCGTTTTTTCCTGAATATATTCAGGAAAAAACGCATACGCCCTTTTTGGCCAAGGGCATCATTGTCGACGTTTTGCCGCTTTTCATGTGCTTTAAAGGCGAGTCGAATCTACCTCCTGAAATCTGTTTCCTGCAATTCTGCCTTGCTTTCAAATCCTCTTCGTTGCCTTCCCTCAATATATTTGTGGACGAGAGTTATCATTTATAACTCTGCAGGTTTGTGAATTGCAGTGCCCCTGAGCTCCATTTGTCAACTCGCTTGTTTGGGAGCTGGCCGCAAAAGCGCAGGATTGGTTCAGGCCCTATTCTGGTTCCGGGGGGGCAGGCTGAGCCTGTGGTTCATTCTTCTTCCTGATGGGAAAATAGAGTGACCTGTGCCTGTCCCAACACCTAGAGCTAGTCTCTCCTTGGTTCCCCCTCTTCCCGTTCATCCTCAGGCCAAATTGCAACCTGTACGAAACAGGAGGTTAACGGTGCTGATTCTCCAACTAGGGAGATTGTTATTAAAGGGGCTGGAATGGCGAACCCGAGCACAAGGATAGGAGAAATGAGGTTCGTTTTAGAAACCTTTCCCGATCACACGGTTTACCAACTTCTGAGTTTCCCATGCATGTTTTCGATGTAGGAAGATGCCCTTGAACCTGGAGATTTGGGACCCATGGGATGGGTACCACGCAGTATTACTTTAAAGGGTCTGCGTTTGCTCACCCAACCTCACCAATCCTCTCAGCCTCAAGAGTGTCCAGCCTTATGTCTCATCCAGCTCTGGGTCTAGATATGGTCAATCCAGGTTGCATCAGAGCCCCTGAACGGATTTTGTAAGAATTTCTCTCTCTTTCACTGTCTTTGTTTTATGGGTTTTTTTTAAAGTAATTTATTTTTGTTATGGGGTTTAGCTGCTTTTCACTGCTGTGTTTATGCCGCTTTACACCCTATTGATTCATTTCCAGAGAGATATCAATACATAGGTTTTGAGATTCTTACTAGTCAGATATATTCTTGTGCGGTGAATAGGGGATGTTGAGTCCAGTTCACTGAGCAGGGAGTAGGTTTGTCTATTACATATTTGGCTTATGGAACGGTATCTGAGCTAATTTCAAACCCTTGTTTTATGCATCACCCCACCTGATCTTTCCCGTTAAGCAGCCATAGTGTGTTTTCTAAACGTGTGATTCTGTTCTGTTTTGTAATTCAGTTCAAGTGTAGCGAGTTTGACATTCCCTCTATAAGTGATATCTTAGGATAAGTGTCTTTTTCTGTGTGACTTATTTCACTTAGAGTCATCGTAACTAAATCCACTCATCATGCTGCTACTAGCCTTGTGACATTGATTTCATGGCTGAGTGATATTCCATTGTGCATAAGTACCACAACCTCTTTATCCATTTTTCTCTTTCCTGGGCTATTGAAGGTGTACCGAAGTGGAGATTCTTGTAAACAGAGCAGCCCTACACTCTGGTGTGCCTGTGTCTTGTGGATTTTCAGTTTTCCCAATGTATACGCCCATGAGTGGAAGTGCCCTATGCTCTCTAAGCTGTGTTTATTACATGTTTCAGGACACACCGTACACTTCTCCAGAGTGGCTGTTGTCAATTTACATCCCGCCCATCAGCGTAGCAAGGCTCCCATGTGTCCATGGCCTGTCCTGCATTTCTGGTTTTTACACTTTTTTCAGCATGGCCCTTTTGACCGATGGCAAGCGAGACTTCTTTGTAGTGCTGATTTGCCTTTCAGGCTTGCTTGGTTGGCCAAAAAGGGCGTATGCGTTTTTTCCTGAATATATTCAGGAAAAAACGCATACGCCCTTTTTGGCCAAGGGCATCATTGTCGACGTTTTGCCGCTTTTCATGTGCTTTAAAGGCGAGTCGAATCTACCTCCTGAAATCTGTTTCCTGCAATTCTGCCTTGCTTTCAAATCCTCTTCGTTGCCTTCCCTCAATATATTTGTGGACGAGAGTTATCATTTAGAACTCTGCAGGTTTGTGAATTGCAGTGCCGCTGAGCTCCATTTGTCAACTCGCTTGTTTGGGAGCTGGCCGCAAAAGCGCAGGATTGCTTCAGGCCCTATTCTGGTTCCGGGGGGGCAGGCTGAGCCTGTGGTTCATTCTTCTTCCTGATGGGAAAATAGAGTGACCTGTGCCTGTCCCCACACCTAGAGCTAGTCTCTACTTGGTTCCCCCTCTTCCCGTTTATCCTCAGGACAAATTGCAACCTGTACGAAACAGGAGGTTAACGGTGCTGATTCTCCAAGTAGGGAGATTGTTATTAAAGTGGCTGGAATGGCGAACCCGAGCACAAGGATAGGAGAATTGAGGTGCGTTTTAGAAACCTTTCCCGATCACACGGTGTACCATCTTCTGGGTTTCCCATGCATGTTTTCGATGTAGGAAGATGCCCTTGAACCTGGAGATTTGGGACCCATGGGAAGGGTACCACGCACTATTACTTGAAAGGGTCTTCGTTTGCTCACCCAACCTCACCAATCCTCTCAGCCCCAAGAGTGTCCAGCCTTATGTCTCATCCAGCTGTGGGTGTAGATATGGTCAATCCAGGTTGCATCAGAGCCCCTGAACGGATTTTGTAAGAATTTCTCTCTCTTTCACTGTCTTTGTTTTATGGGGTTTTTTTAAAGTAATTTATTTTTGTTATGGGGTTTAGCTGCTTTTCACTGCTGTGTTTATGCCGCTTTACACCCTATTGATTCATTAACAGAGAGATATCAATACATAGGTTTTAAGATTCTTACTAGTCAGATATATTCTTGTGCGGTGAATAGGGGATGTTGAGTCCAGTTCACTGAGCAGGGAGTAGGTTTGTCTATTACATATTTGGCTTATGGAACGGTATCTGAGCTAATTTCAAACCCTTGTTTTATGCATCACCCCACCTGATCTTTCCCGTTAAGCAGCCATAGTGTGTTTTCTAAACGTGTGATTCTGTTCTGTTTTGTAATTCAGTTCAAGTGTAGCGAGTTTGACATTCCCTCTATAAGTGATATCTTAGGATAAGTGTCTTTTTCTGTGTGACTTATTTCACTTAGAGTCATCGTAACTAAATCCACTCATCATGCTGCTACTAGCCTTGTGACATTGATTTCATGGCTGAGTGATATTCCATTGTGCATAAGTACCACAACCTCTTTATCCATTTTTCTCTTTCCTGGGCTATTGAAGGTGTACCGAAGTGGAGATTCTTGTAAACAGAGCATCCCTACACTCTGGTGTGCCTGTGTCTTGTGGATTTTCAGTTTTCCCAATGTATACGCCCATGAGTGGAAGTGCCCTATGCTCTCTAAGCTGTGTTTATTACATGTTTCAGGACACACCGTACACTTCTCCAGAGTGGCTGTTGTCAATTTACATCCCGCCCATCAGCGTAGCAAGGCTCCCATGTGTCCATGGCCTGTCCTGCATTTCTGGTTTTTACACTTTTTTCAGCATGGCCCTTTTGACCGATGGCAAGCGAGACTTCTTTGTAGTGCTGATTTGCCTTTCAGGCTTGCTTGGTTGGCCAAAAAGGGCGTATGCGTTTTTTCCTGAATATATTCAGGAAAAAACGCATACGCCCTTTTTGGCCAAGGGCATCATTGTCGACGTTTTGCCGCTTTTCATGTGCTTTAAAGGCGAGTCGAATCTACCTCCTGAAATCTGTTTCCTGCAATTCTGCCTTGCTTTCAAATCCTCTTCGTTGCCTTCCCTCAATATATTTGTGGACGAGAGTTATCATTTAGAACTCTGCAGGTTTGTGAATTGCAGTGCCCCTGAGCTCCATTTGTCAACTCGCTTGTTTGGGAGCTGGCCGCAAAAGCGCAGGATTGCTTCAGGCCCTATTCTGGTTCCGGGGGGGCAGGCTGAGCCTGTGGTTCATTCTTCTTCCTGATGGGAAAATAGAGTGACCTGTGCCTGTCCCAACACCTAGAGCTAGTCTCTCCTTGGTTCCCCCTCTTCCCGTTCATCCTCAGGACAAATTGCAACCTGTACGAAACAGGAGGTTAACGGTGCTGATTCTCCAACTAGGGAGATTGTTATTAAAGGGGCTGGAATGGCGAACCCGAGCACAAGGATAGGAGAAATGAGGTTCGTTTTAGAAAACTTTCCCGATCACACGGTTTACCAACTTCTGAGTTTCCCATGCATGTTTTCGATGTAGGAAGATGCCCTTGAACCTGGAGATTTGGGACCCATGGGATGGGTACCACGCAGTATTACTTTAAAGGGTCTGCGTTTGCTCACCCAACCTCACCAATCCTCTCAGCCTCAAGAGTGTCCAGCCTTATGTCTCATCCAGCTCTGGGTCTAGATATGGTCAATCCAGGTTGCATCAGAGCCCCTGAACGGATTTTGTAAGAATTTCTCTCTCTTTCACTGTCTTTGTTTTATGGGTTTTTTTTAAAGTAATTTATTTTTGTTATGGGGTTTAGCTGCTTTTCACTGCTGTGTTTATGCCGCTTTACACCCTATTGATTCATTTCCAGAGAGATATCAATACATAGGTTTTGAGATTCTTACTAGTCAGATATATTCTTGTGCGGTGTATAGGGGATGTTGAGTCCAGTTCACTGAGCAGGGAGTAGGATTGTCTATTACATATTTGGCTTATGGAACGGTATGTGAGCTAATTTCAAACCCTTGTTTTATGCATCACCCCACCTGACCTTTCCCGTTAAGCAGCCATAGTGTGTTTTCTAAACGTGTGATTCTGTTCTGTTTTGTAATTCAGTTCAAGTGTAGCGATTTTGACATTCCCTCTATAAGTGATATCTTAGGATAAGTGTCTTTTTCTGTGTGACTTATTTCACTTAGAGTCATCGTACCTAAATCCACTCATCATGCTGCTACTAGCCTTGTAACATTGATTTCATGGCTGAGTGATATTCCATTGTGCATAAGTACCACAACCTCTTTATCCATTTTTCTCTTTCCTGGGCTATTGAAGGTGTACCGAAGTGGAGATTCTTGTAAACAGAGCAGTCCTACACTCTGGGGTGCCTGTGTCTTGTGGATTTTCAGTTTTCCCAATGTATACGCCCATGAGTGGAAGTGCCCTATGCTCTCTAAGCTGTGTTTATTACATGTTTCAGGACACACCGTACACTTCTCCAGAGTGGCTGTTGGCAATTTACATCCCGCCCATCAGCGTAGCAAGGCTCCCATGTGTCCATGGCCTGTCCTGCATTTCTGGTTTTTACACTTTTTTCAGCATGGCCCTTTTGACCGATGGCAAGCGAGACTTCTTTGTAGTGCTGATTTGCCTTTCCGGCTTGCTTGGTTGGCCAAAAAGGGCGTATGCGTTTTTTCCTGAATATATTCAGGAAAAAACGCATACGCCCTTTTTGGCCAAGGGCATCATTGTTGACGTTTTGCCGCTTTTCATGTGCTTTAAAGGCGAGTCGAATCTACCTCCTGAAATCTGTTTCCTGCAATTCTGCCTTGCTTTCAAATCCTCTTCGTTGCCTTCCCTCAATATATTTGTGGACGAGAGTTATCATTTAGAACTCTGCAGGTTTGTGAATTGCAGTGCCCCTGAGCTCCATTTGTCAACTCGCTTGTTTGGGAGCTGGCCGCAAAAGCGCAGGATTGCTTCAGGCCCTATTCTGGTTCCGGGGGGGCAGGCTGAGCCTGTGGTTCATTCTTCTTCCTGATGGGAAAATAGAGTGACCTGTGCCTGTCCCCACACCTAGAGCTAGTCTCTACTTGGTTCCCCCTCTTCCCGTTTATCCTCAGGACAAATTGCAACCTGTACGAAACAGGAGGTTAACGGTGCTGATTCTCCAAGTAGGGAGATTGTTATTAAAGTGGCTGGAATGGCGAACCCGAGCACAAGGATAGGAGAATTGAGGTGCGTTTTAGAAACCTTTCCCGATCACACGGTTTACCAACTTCTGAGTTTCCCATGCATGTTTTCGATGTAGGAAGATGCCCTTGAACCTGGAGATTTGGGACCCATGGGATGGGTACCACGCAGTATTACTTTAAAGAGTCTGCGTTTGCTCACCCAACCTCACCAATCCTCTCAGCCTCAAGAGTGTCCAGCCTTATGTCTCATCCAGCTGTGGGTCTAGATATGGTCAATCCAGGTTGCATCATAGCCCCTGAACAGATTTTGTAAGAATTTCTGTCTCTTTCACTGTCTTTGTTTTATGGGTTTATTTTTGAGTAATTTCTTTTTATAATGGGGTTTAGCTGCTTTTCACTGCTGTGTTTATGCCGCTTTACACGCTATTGATTCACTTCCAGAGAGATATCAATACATAGGTTTTAAGATTCTTACTAGTCAGATATATTCTTGTGCGGTGAATAGGGGATGTTGAGTCCAGTTCACTGAGCAGGGAGTAGGTTTGTCTATTACATATTTGGCTTATGGAACGGTATCTGAGCTAATTTCAAACCCTTGTTTTATGCATCACCCCACCTGATCTTTCCCGTTAAGCAGCCATAGTGTGTTTTCTAAACGTGTGATTCTGTTCTGTTTTGTAATTCAGTTCAAGTGTAGCGATTTTGACATTCCCTCTATAAGTGATATCTTAGGATAAGTGTCTTTTTCTGTGTGACTTATTTCACTTAGAGTCATCGTACCTAAATCCACTCATCATGCTGCTACTAGCCTTGTAACATTGATTTCATGGCTGAGTGATATTCCATTGTGCATAAGTACCACAACCTCTTTATCCATTTTTCTCTTTCCTGGGCTATTGAAGGTGTACCGAAGTGGAGATTCTTGTAAACAGAGCAGTCCTACACTCTGGGGTGCCTGTGTCTTGTGGATTTTCAGTTTTCCCAATGTATACGCCCATGAGTGGAAGTGCCCTATGCTCTCTAAGCTGTGTTTATTACATGTTTCAGGACACACCGTACACTTCTCCAGAGTGGCTGTTGGCAATTTACATCCCGCCCATCAGCGTAGCAAGGCTCCCATGTGTCCATAGCCTGTCCTGCATTTCTGGTTTTTACACTTTTTTCAGCATGGCCCTTTTGACCGATGGCAAGCGAGACTTCTTTGTAGTGCTGATTTGCCTTTCCGGCTTGCTTGGTTGGCCAAAAAGGGCGTATGCGTTTTTTCCTGAATATATTCAGGAAAAAACGCATACGCCCTTTTTGGCCAAGGGCATCATTGTTGACGTTTTGCCGCTTTTCATGTGCTTTAAAGGCGAGTCGAATCTACCTCCTGAAATCTGTTTCCTGCAATTCTGCCTTGCTTTCAAATCCTCTTCGTTGCCTTCCCTCAATATATTTGTGGACGAGAGTTATCATTTAGAACTCTGCAGGTTTGTGAATTGCAGTGCCCCTGAGCTCCATTTGTCAACTCGCTTGTTTGGGAGCTGGCCGCAAAAGCGCAGGATTGCTTCAGGCCCTATTCTGGTTCCGGGGGGGCAGGCTGAGCCTGTGGTTCATTCTTCTTCCTGATGGGAAAATAGAGTGACCTGTGCCTGTCCCCACACCTAGAGCTAGTCTCTACTTGGTTCCCCCTCTTCCCGTTTATCCTCAGGACAAATTGCAACCTGTACGAAACAGGAGGTTAACGGTGCTGATTCTCCAAGTAGGGAGATTGTTATTAAAGTGGCTGGAATGGCGAACCCGAGCACAAGGATAGGAGAATTGAGGTGCGTTTTAGAAACCTTTCCCGATCACACGGTTTACCAACTTCTGAGTTTCCCATGCATGTTTTCGATGTAGGAAGATGCCCTTGAACCTGGAGATTTGGGACCCATGGGATGGGTACCACGCAGTATTACTTTAAAGAGTCTGCGTTTGCTCACCCAACCTCACCAATCCTCTCAGCCTCAAGAGTGTCCAGCCTTATGTCTCATCCAGCTGTGGGTCTAGATATGGTCAATCCAGGTTGCATCATAGCCCCTGAACAGATTTTGTAAGAATTTCTGTCTCTTTCACTGTCTTTGTTTTATGGGTTTATTTTTGAGTAATTTCTTTTTATAATGGGGTTTAGCTGCTTTTCACTGCTGTGTTTATGCCGCTTTACACGCTATTGATTCACTTCCAGAGAGATATCAATACATAGGTTTTAAGATTCTTACTAGTCAGATATATTCTTGTGCGGTGAATAGGGGATGTTGAGTCCAGTTCACTGAGCAGGGAGTAGGTTTGTCTATTACATATTTGGCTTATGGAACGGTATCTGAGCTAATTTCAAACCCTTGTTTTATGCATCACCCCACCTGATCTTTCCCGTTAAGCAGCCATAGTGTGTTTTCTAAACGTGTGATTCTGTTCTGTTTTGTAATTCAGTTCAAGTGTAGCGATTTTGACATTCCCTCTATAAGTGATATCTTAGGATAAGTGTCTTTTTCTGTGTGACTTATTTCACTTAGAGTCATCGTACCTAAATCCACTCGTCATGCTGCTACTAGCCTTGTGACATTGATTTCATGGCTGAGTGATATTCCATTGTGCATAAGTACCACAACCTCTTTATCCATTTTTCTCTTTCCTGGGCTATTGAAGGTGTACCGAAGTGGAGATTCTTGTAAACAGAGCAGCCCTACACTCTGGGGTGCCTGTGTCTTGTGGATTTTCAGTTTTCCCAATGTATACGCCCATGAGTGGATGTGCCCTATGCTCTCTAAGCTGTGTTTATTACATGTTTCAGGACACACCGTACACTTCTCCAGAGTGGCTTTTGGCAATTTACATCCCGCCCATCAGCGTAACAAGGCTCCCATGTGTCCATGGCCTGTCCTGCATTTCTGGTTTTTACACTTTTTTCAGCATGGCCCTTTTGACCGATGGCAAGCGAGACTTCTTTGTAGTGCTGATTTGCCTTTCCGGCTTGCTTGGTTGGCCAAAAAGGGCGTATGCGTTTTTTCCTGAATATATTCAGGAAAAAACGCATACGCCCTTTTTGGCCAAGGGCATCATTGTCGACGTTTTGCCGCTTTTAATGTGCTTTAAAGGCGAGTCGCATCTACCTCCTGAAATCTGTTTCCTGCAACTCTGCCTTGATTTCAAATCCTCTTCGTTGCCTTCCCTAAATATATTTGTGGACGAGAGTTATCATTTAGAACTCTGCAGGTTTGTGAATTGCAGTGCCCCTGAGCTCCATTTGTCAACTCGCTTGTTTGGGAGCTGGCCGCAAAAGCGCAGGATTGCTTCAGGCCCTATTCTGGTTCCGGGGGGGCAGGCTGAGCCTGTGGTTCATTCTTCTTCCTGATGGGAAAATAGAGTGACCTGTGCCTGTCCCAACACCTAGAGTTAGTCTCTACTTGGTACCCCCTCTTCCCGTTCATCCTCAGGCCAAATTGCAACCTGTACGAAACAGGAGGTTAACGGTGCTGATTCTCCAAGTAGGGAGATTGTTCGTAAAGCGGCTGGAATGGCGAACCCGAGCACAAGGAGAGGAGAAATGAGGTGCATTTCAGAAACCTTTCCCGATCACAAGGTGTACCATCTTCTGGGTTTCCCATGCATGTTTTCGATGTAGGAAGATGCCCTTGAACCTGGAGATTTGGGACCCATGGGAAGGGTACCATGCACTATTACTTGAAAGGGTCTGCGTTTGCTCACCCAACCTCACCAATCCTCTCAGCCCCAAGAGTGTCCAGCCTTATGTCTCATCCAGCTGTGGGTGTAGATATGGTCAATCCAGGTTGCATCAGAGCCCCTGAACGGATTTTGTAAGAATTTCTCTCTCTTTCACTGTCTTTGTTTTATGGGTTTTTTTTAAAGTAATTTATTTTTGTTATGGGGTTTAGCTGCTTTTCACTGCTGTGTTTATGCCGCTTTACACCCTATTGATTCATTTACAGAGAGATATCAATACATAGGTTTTAAGATTCTTACTAGTCAGATATATTCTTGTGCGGTGAATAGGGGATGTTGAGTCCAGTTCACTGAGCAGGGAGTAGGTTTGTCTATTACATATTTGGCTTATGGAACGGTATCTGAGCTAATTTCAAACCCTTGTTTTATGCATCATCCCACCTGATCTTTCCCGTTAAGCAGCCATAGTGTGTTTTCTAAACGTGTGATTCTGTTCTGTTTTGTAATTCAGTTCAAGTGTAGCGATATTGACATTCCCTCTATAAGTGATATCTTAGGATAAGTGTCTTTTTCTGTGTGACTTATTTCACTTAGATTTATCGTACCTAAATCCACTCGTCATGCTGCTACTAGCCTTGTGACATTGATTTCATGGCTGAGTGATATTCCATTGTGCATAAGTACCACAACCTCTTTATCCATTTTTCTCTTTCCTGGGCTATTGAAGGTGTTCCGAAGTGGAGATTCTTGTAAACAGAGCAGCCCTACACTTTGGTGTGCCTTTGTCTTGTGGATTTTCAGTTTTCCCAATGTATACGCCCATGAGTGGAAGTGCCCTATGCTCTCTAAGCTGTGTTTATTACATGTTTCAGGACACACCGGACACTTCTCCAGAGTGGCTGTTGGCAAATTACATCCTGCCCATCAGCGTAGCAAGGCTCCCATGTGTCCATGGCCTGTCCTGCATTTCTGGTTTTTACAGTTTTTTCAGCATGGCCCTTTTGACCGATGGCAAGCGAGACTTCTTTGTAGTGCTGATTTGCCTTTCCGGCTTGCTTGGTTGGCCAAAAAGGGCGTATGCGTTTTTTCCTGAATATATTCAGGAAAAAACGCATACGCCCTTTTTGGCCAAGGGCATCATTGTCGACGTTTTGCCGTTTTTCATGTGCTTTAAAGGCGAGTCGAATCTACCTCCTGAAATCTGTTTCCTGCAATTCTGACTTGCTTTCAAATCCTCTTCGTTGCCTTCCCTCAATATATTTGTGGACGAGAGTTATCATTTATAACTCTACAGGTTTGTGAATTGCAGTGCCCCTGAGCTCCATTTGTCAACTCGCTTGTTTGGGAGCTGGCCGCAAAAGCGCAGGATTGCTTCAGGCCCTATTCTGGTTCCGGGGGGGCAGGCTGAGCCTGTGGTTCATTCTTCTTCCTGATGAGAAAATAGAGTGACCTGTGCCTGTCCCAACACCTAGAGTTAGTCTCTCCTTGGTACCCCCTCTTCCCGTTCATCCTCAGGCCAAATTGCAACCTGTACGAAACAGGAGGTTAACGGTGCTGATTCTCCAAGTAGGGAGATTGTTCGTAAAGCGGCTGGAATGGCGAACCCGAGCACAAGGAGAGGAGAAATGAGGTGCATTTCAGAAACCTTTCCCGATCACACGGTGTACCATCTTCTGGGTTTCCCATGCATGTTTTCGATGTAGGAAGATGCCCTTGAACCTGGAGATTTGGGACCCATGGGAAGGGTACCACGCACTATTACTTGAAAGGGTCTGCGTTTGCTCACCCAACCTCACCAATCCTCTCAGCCCCAAGAGTGTCCAGCCTTATGTCTCATCCAGCTGTGGGTGTAGATATGGTGAATCCAGGTTGCATCAGAGCCCCTGAACGGATTTTGTAAGAATTTCTCTCTCTTTCACTGTCTTTGTTTTATGGGTTTTTTTTAAAGTAATTTATTTTTGTTATGGGGTTTAGCTGCTTTTCACTGCTGTGTTTATGCCGCTTTACACCCTATTGATTCATTTCCAGAGAGATATCAATACATAGGTTTTAAGATTCTTACTAGTCAGATATATTCTTGTGCGGTGAATAGGGGATGTTGAGTCCAGTTCACTGAGCAGGGAGTAGGTTTGTCTATTACATATTTGGCTTATGGAACGGTATCTGAGCTAATTTCAAACCCTTGTTTTATGCATCACCCCACCTGATCTTTCCCGTTAAGCAGCCATAGTGTGTTTTCTAAACGTGTGATTCTGTTCTGTTTTGTAATTCAGTTCAAGTGTAGCGAGTTTGACATTCCCTCTATAAGTGATATCTTAGGATAAGTGTCTTTTTCTGTGTGACTTATTTCACTTAGAGTCATGGTAACTAAATCCACTCATCATGCTGCTACTAGCCTTGTGACATTGATTTCATGGCTGAGTGATATTCCATTGTGCATAAGTACCACAACCTCTTTATCCATTTTTCTCTTTCCTGGGCTATTGAAGGTGTACCGAAGTGGAGATTCTTGTAAACAGAGCAGTCCTACACTCTGGGGTGCCTGTGTCTTGTGGATTTTCAGTTTTCCCAATGTATATGCCCATGAGTGGAAGTGCCCTATGCTCTCTAAGCTGTGTTTATTACATGTTTCAGGACACACCGTACACTTCTCCAGAGTGGCTGTTGGCAAATTACATCCTGCCCATCAGCGTAGCAAGGCTCCATGTGTCCATGGCCTGTCCTGCATTTCTGGTTTTTACACTTTTTTCAGCATGGCCCTTTTGACCGATGGCAAGCGAGACTTCTTTGTAGTGCTGATTTGCCTTTCCGGCTTGCTTGGTTGGCCAAAAAGGGCGTATGCGTTTTTTCCTGAATATATTCAGGAAAAAACGCATACGCCCTTTTTGGCCAAGGGCATCATTGTCGACGTTTACCGCTTTTCATGTGCTTTAAAGGCGAGTCGAATCTACCTCCTGAAATCTGTTTCCTGCAATTCTGACTTGCTTTCAAATCCTCTTCGTTGCCTTCCCTCAATATATTTGTGGACGAGAGTTATCATTTATAACTCTACAGGTTTGTGAATTGCAGTGCCCCTGAGCTCCATTTGTCAACTCGCTTGTTTGGGAGCTGGCCGCAAAAGCGCAGGATTGCTTCAGGCCCTATTCTGGTTCCGGGGGGGCAGGCTGAGCCTGTGGTTCATTCTTCTTCCTGATGAGAAAATAGAGTGACCTGTGCCTGTCCCAACACCTAGAGTTAGTCTCTCCTTGGTACCCCCTCTTCCCGTTCATCCTCAGGCCAAATTGCAACCTGTTCGAAACAGGAGGTTAACGGTGCTGATTCTCCAAGTAGGGAGATTGTTCGTAAAGCGGCTGGAATGGCGAACCCGAGCACAAGGAGAGGAGAAATGAGGTGCATTTCAGAAACCTTTCCCGATCACACGGTGTACCATCTTCTGGGTTTCCCATGCATGTTTTCGATGTAGGAAGATGCCCTTGAACCTGGAGATTTGGGACCCATGGGAAGGGTACCACGCACTATTACTTGAAAGGGTCTGCGTTTGCTCACCCAACCTCACCAATCCTCTCAGCCTCAAGAGTGTCCAGCCTTATGTCTCATCCAGCTGTGGGTCTAGATATGGTCAATCCAGGTTGCATCATAGCCCCTGAACAGATTTTGTAAGAATTTCTGTCTCTTTCACTGTCTTTGTTTTATGGGTTTATTTTTGAGTAATTTCTTTTTATAATGGGGTTTAGCTGCTTTTCACTGCTGTGTTTATGCCGCTTTACACCCTATTGATTCACTTCCAGAGAGATATCAATACATAGGTTTTAAGATTCTTACTAGTCAGATATATTCTTGTGCGGTGAATAGGGGATGTTGAGTCCAGTTCACTGAGCAGGGAGTAGGTTTGTCTATTACATATTTGGCTTATGGAACGGTATCTGAGCTAATTTCAAACCCTTGTTTTATGCATCACCCCACCTGATCTTTCCCGTTAAGCAGCCATAGTGTGTTTTCTAAACGTGTGATTCTGTTCTGTTTTGTAATTCAGTTCAAGTGTAGCGATTTTGACATTCCCTCTATAAGTGATATCTTAGGATAAGTGTCTTTTTCTGTGTGACTTATTTCACTTAGAGTCATCGTACCTAAATCCACTCATCATGCTGCTACTAGCCTTGTAACATTGATTTCATGGCTGAGTGATATTCCATTGTGCATAAGTACCACAACCTCTTTATCCATTTTTCTCTTTCCTGGGCTATTGAAGGTGTACCGAAGTGGAGATTCTTGTAAACAGAGCAGTCCTACACTCTGGGGTGCCTGTGTCTTGTGGATTTTCAGTTTTCCCAATGTATACGCCCATGAGTGGAAGTGCCCTATGCTCTCTAAGCTGTGTTTATTACATGTTTCAGGACACACCGTACACTTCTCCAGAGTGGCTGTTGGCAATTTACATCCCGCCCATCAGCGTAGCAAGGCTCCCATGTGTCCATGGCCTGTCCTGCATTTCTGGTTTTTACACTTTTTTCAGCATGGCCCTTTTGACCGATGGCAAGCGAGACTTCTTTGTAGTGCTGATTTGCCTTTCAGGCTTGCTTGGTTGGCCAAAAAGGGCGTATGCGTTTTTTCCTGAATATATTCAGGAAAAAACGCATACGCCCTTTTTGGCCAAGGGCATCATTGTTGACGTTTTGCCGCTTTTCATGTGCTTTAAAGGCGAGTCGAATCTACCTCCTGAAATCTGTTTCCTGCAATTCTGCCTTGCTTTCAAATCCTCTTCGTTGCCTTCCCTCAATATATTTGTGGACGAGAGTTATCATTTAGAACTCTGCAGGTTTGTGAATTGCAGTGCCCCTGAGCTCCATTTGTCAACTCGCTTGTTTGGGAGCTGGCCGCAAAAGCGCAGGATTGCTTCAGGCCCTATTCTGGTTCCGGGGGGGCAGGCTGAGCCTGTGGTTCATTCTTCTTCCTGATGGGAAAATAGAGTGACCTGTGCCTGTCCCCACACCTAGAGCTAGTCTCTACTTGGTTCCCCCTCTTCCCGTTTATCCTCAGGACAAATTGCAACCTGTACGAAACAGGAGGTTAACGGTGCTGATTCTCCAAGTAGGGAGATTGTTATTAAAGTGGCTGGAATGGCGAACCCGAGCACAAGGATAGGAGAATTGAGGTGCGTTTTAGAAACCTTTCCCGATCACACGGTTTACCAACTTCTGAGTTTCCCATGCATGTTTTCGATGTAGGAAGATGCCCTTGAACCTGGAGATTTGGGACCCATGGGATGGGTACCACGCAGTATTACTTTAAAGAGTCTGCGTTTGCTCACCCAACCTCACCAATCCTCTCAGCCTCAAGAGTGTCCAGCCTTATGTCTCATCCAGCTGTGGGTCTAGATATGGTCAATCCAGGTTGCATCATAGCCCCTGAACAGATTTTGTAAGAATTTCTGTCTCTTTCACTGTCTTTGTTTTATGGGTTTATTTTTGAGTAATTTCTTTTTATAATGGGGTTTAGCTGCTTTTCACTGCTGTGTTTATGCCGCTTTACACGCTATTGATTCACTTCCAGAGAGATATCAATACATAGGTTTTAAGATTCTTACTAGTCAAATATATTCTTGTGCGGTGAATAGGGGATGTTGAGTCCAGTTCACTGAGCAGGGAGTAGGTTTGTCTATTACATATTTGGCTTATGGAACGGTATCTGAGCTAATTTCAAACCCTTGTTTTATGCATCACCCCACCTGATCTTTCCCGTTAAGCAGCCATAGTGTGTTTTCTAAACGTGTGATTCTGTTCTGTTTTGTAATTCAGTTCAAGTGTAGCGATTTTGACATTCCCTCTATAAGTGATATCTTAGGATAAGTGTCTTTTTCTGTGTGACTTATTTCACTTAGATTTATCGTACCTAAATCCACTCGTCATGCTGCTACTAGCCTTGTGACATTGATTTCATGGCTGAGTGATATTCCATTGTGCATAAGTACCACAACCTCTTTATCCATTTTTCTCTTTCCTGGGCTATTGAAGGTGTACCGAAGTGGAGATTCTTGTAAACAGAGCAGCCCTACACTCTGGGGTGCCTGTGTCTTGTGGATTTTCAGTTTTCCCAATGTATACGCCCATGAGTGGATGTGCCCTATGCTCTCTAAGCTGTGTTTATTACATGTTTCAGGACACACCGTACACTTCTCCAGAGTGGCTTTTGGCAATTTACATCCCGCCCATCAGCGTAACAAGGCTCCCATGTGTCCATGGCCTGTCCTGCATTTCTGGTTTTTACACTTTTTTCAGCATGGCCCTTTTGACCGATGGCAAGCGAGACTTCTTTGTAGTGCTGATTTGCCTTTCCGGCTTGCTTGGTTGGCCAAAAAGGGCGTATGCGTTTTTTCCTGAATATATTCAGGAAAAAACGCATACGCCCTTTTTGGCCAAGGGCATCATTGTCGACGTTTTGCCGCTTTTAATGTGCTTTAAAGGCGAGTCGCATCTACCTCCTGAAATCTGTTTCCTGCAACTCTGCCTTGATTTCAAATCCTCTTCGTTGCCTTCCCTAAATATATTTGTGGACGAGAGTTATCATTTAGAACTCTGCAGGTTTGTGAATTGCAGTGCCCCTGAGCTCCATTTGTCAACTCGCTTGTTTGGGAGCTGGCCGCAAAAGCGCAGGATTGCTTCAGGCCCTATTCTGGTTCCGGGGGGGCAGGCTGAGCCTGTGGTTCATTCTTCTTCCTGATGGGAAAATAGAGTGACCTGTGCCTGTCCCAACACCTAGAGTTAGTCTCTACTTGGTACCCCCTCTTCCCGTTCATCCTCAGGCCAAATTGCAACCTGTACGAAACAGCAGGTTAACGGTGCTGATTCTCCAAGTAGGGAGATTGTTCGTAAAGCGGCTGGAATGGCGAACCCGAGCACAAGGAGAGGAGAAATGAGGTGCATTTCAGAAACCTTTCCCGATCACAAGGTGTACCATCTTCTGGGTTTCCCATGCATGTTTTCGATGTAGGAAGATGCCCTTGAACCTGGAGATTTGGGACCCATGGGAAGGGTACCATGCACTATTACTTGAAAGGGTCTGCGTTTGCTCACCCAACCTCACCAATCCTCTCAGCCCCAAGAGTGTCCAGCCTTATGTCTCATCCAGCTGTGGGTGTAGATATGGTCAATCCAGGTTGCATCAGAGCCCCTGAACGGATTTTGTAAGAATTTCTCTCTCTTTCACTGTCTTTGTTTTATGGGTTTTTTTTAAAGTAATTTATTTTTGTTATGGGGTTTAGCTGCTTTTCACTGCTGTGTTTATGCCGCTTTACACCCTATTGATTCATTTCCAGAGAGATATCAATACATAGGTTTTAAGATTCTTACTAGTCAGATATATTCTTGTGCGGTGAATAGGGGATGTTGAGTCCAGTTCACTGAGCAGGGAGTAGGTTTGTCTATTACATATTTGGCTTATGGAACGGTATCTGAGCTAATTTCAAACCCTTGTTTTATGCATCACCCCACCTGATCTTTCCCGTTAAGCAGCCATAGTGTGTTTTCTAAACGTGTGATTCTGTTCTGTTTTGTAATTCAGTTCAAGTGTAGCGATTTTGACATTCCCTCTATAAGTGATATCTTAGGATAAGTGTCTTTTTCTGTGTGACTTATTTCACTTAGATTTATCGTACCTAAATCCACTCGTCATGCTGCTACTAGCCTTGTGACATTGATTTCATGGCTGAGTGATATTCCATTGTGCATAAGTACCACAACCTCTTTATCCATTTTTCTCTTTCCTGGGCTATTGAAGGTGTTCCGAAGTGGAGATTCTTGTAAACAGAGCAGCCCTACACTTTGGTGTGCCTTTGTCTTGTGGATTTTCAGTTTTCCCAATGTATACGCCCATGAGTGGAAGTGCCCTATGCTCTCTAAGCTGTGTTTATTACATGTTTCAGGACACACCGGACACTTCTCCAGAGTGGCTGTTGGCAAATTACATCCTGCCCATCAGCGTAGCAAGGCTCCCATGTGTCCATGTCCTGTCCTGCATTTCTGGTTTTTACACTTTTTTCAGCATGGCCCTTTTGACCGATGGCAAGCGAGACTTCTTTGTAGTGCTGATTTGCCTTTCCGGCTTGCTTGGTTGGCCAAAAAGGGCGTATGCGTTTTTTCCTGAATATATTCAGGAAAAAACGCATACGCCCTTTTTGGCCAAGGGCATCATTGTCGACGTTTTGCCGCTTTTCATGTGCTTTAAAGGCGAGTCGAATCTACCTCCTGAAATCTGTTTCCTGCAATTCTGACTTGCTTTCAAATCCTCTTCGTTGCCTTCCCTCAATATATTTGTGGACGAGAGTTATCATTTATAACTCTACAGGTTTGTGAATTGCAGTGCCCCTGAGCTCCATTTGTCAACTCGCTTGTTTGGGAGCTGGCCGCAAAAGCGCAGGATTGCTTCAGGCCCTATTCTGGTTCCGGGGGGGCAGGCTGAGCCTGTGGTTCATTCTTCTTCCTGATGAGAAAATAGAGTGACCTGTGCCTGTCCCAACACCTAGAGTTAGTCTCTCCTTGGTACCCCCTCTTCCCGTTCATCCTCAGGCCAAATTGCAACCTGTACGAAACAGGAGGTTATCGGTGCTGATTCTCCAAGTAGGGAGATTGTTCGTAAAGCGGCTGGAATGGCGAACCCGAGCACAAGGAGAGGAGAAATGAGGTGCATTTCAGAAACCTTTCCCGATCACACGGTGTACCATCTTCTGGGTTTCCCATGCATGTTTTCGATGTAGGAAGATGCCCTTGAACCTGGAGATTTGGGACCCATGGGAAGGGTACCACGCACTATTACTTGAAAGGGTCTGCGTTTGCTCACCCAACCTCACCAATCCTCTCAGCCCCAAGAGTGTCCAGCCTTATGTCTCATCCAGCTGTGGGTGTAGATATGGTCAATCCAGGTTGCATCAGAGCCCCTGAACGGATTTTGTAAGAATTTCTCTCTCTTTCACTGTCTTTGTTTTATGGGTTTTTTTTAAAGTAATTTATTTTTGTTATGGGGTTTAGCTGCTTTTCACTGCTGTGTTTATGCCGCTTTACACCCTATTGATTCATTTCCAGAGAGATATCAATACATAGGTTTTAAGATTCTTACTAGTCAGATATATTCTTGTGCGGTGAATAGGGGATGTTGAGTCCAGTTCACTGAGCAGGGAGTAGGTTTGTCTATTACATATTTGGCTTATGGAACGGTATCTGAGCTAATTTCAAACCCTTGTTTTATGCATCACCCCACCTGATCTTTCCCGTTAAGCAGCCATAGTGTGTTTTCTAAACGTGTGATTCTGTTCTGTTTTGTAATTCAGTTCAAGTGTAGCGAGTTTGACATTCCCTCTATAAGTGATATCTTAGGATAAGTGTCTTTTTCTGTGTGACTTATTTCACTTAGAGTCATCGTAACTAAATCCACTCATCATGCTGCTACTAGCCTTGTGACATTGATTTCATGGCTGAGTGATATTCCATTGTGCATAAGTACCACAACCTCTTTATCCATTTTTCTCTTTCCTGGGCTATTGAAGGTGTACCGAAGTGGAGATTCTTGTAAACAGAGCAGCCCTACACTCTGGGGTGCCTGTGTCTTGTGGATTTTCAGTTTTCCCAATGTATATGCCCATGAGTGGAAGTGCCCTATGCTCTCTAAGCTGTGTTTATTACATGTTTCAGGACACACCGTACACTTCTCCAGAGTGGCTGTTGGCAAATTACATCCTGCCCATCAGCGTAGCAAGGCTCCATGTGTCCATGGCCTGTCCTGCATTTCTGGTTTTTACACTTTTTTCAGCATGGCCCTTTTGACCGATGGCAAGCGAGACTTCTTTGTAGTGCTGATTTGCCTTTCCGGCTTGCTTGGTTGGCCAAAAAGGGCGTATGCGTTTTTTCCTGAATATATTCAGGAAAAAACGCATACGCCCTTTTTGGCCAAGGGCATCATTGTCGACGTTTACCGCTTTTCATGTGCTTTAAAGGCGAGTCGAATCTACCTCCTGAAATCTGTTTCCTGCAATTCTGCCTTGCTTTCAAATCCTCTTCGTTGCCTTCCCTCAATATATTTGTGGACGAGAGTTATCATTTAGAACTCTGCAGGTTTGTGAATTGCAGTGCCCCTGAGCTCCATTTGTCAACTCGCTTGTTTGGGAGCTGGCCGCAAAAGCGCAGGATTGCTTCAGGCCCTATTCTGGTTCCGGGGGGGCAGGCTGAGCCTGTGGTTCATTCTTCTTCCTGATGGGAAAATAGAGTGACCTGTGCCTGTCCCCACACCTAGAGCTAGTCTCTACTTGGTTCCCCCTCTTCCCGTTTATCCTCAGGACAAATTGCAACCTGTACGAAACAGGAGGTTAACGGTGCTGATTCTCCAAGTAGGGAGATTGTTATTAAAGTGGCTGGAATGGCGAACCCGAGCACAAGGATAGGAGAATTGAGGTGCGTTTTAGAAACCTTTCCCGATCACACGGTTTACCAACTTCTGAGTTTCCCATGCATGTTTTCGATGTAGGAAGATGCCCTTGAACCTGGAGATTTGGGACCCATGGGATGGGTACCACGCAGTATTACTTTAAAGAGTCTGCGTTTGCTCACCCAACCTCACCAATCCTCTCAGCCTCAAGAGTGTCCAGCCTTATGTCTCATCCAGCTGTGGGTCTAGATATGGTCAATCCAGGTTGCATCATAGCCCCTGAACAGATTTTGTAAGAATTTCTGTCTCTTTCACTGTCTTTGTTTTATGGGTTTATTTTTGAGTAATTTCTTTTTATAATGGGGTTTAGCTGCTTTTCACTGCTGTGTTTATGCCGCTTTACACGCTATTGATTCACTTCCAGAGAGATATCAATACATAGGTTTTAAGATTCTTTCTAGTCAGATATATTCTTGTGCGGTGAATAGGGGATGTTGAGTCCAGTTCACTGAGCAGGGAGTAGGTTTGTCTATTACATATTTGGCTTATGGAACGGTATCTGAGCTAATTTCAAACCCTTGTTTTATGCATCACCCCACCTGATCTTTCCCGTTAAGCAGCCATAGTGTGTTTTCTAAACGTGTGATTCTGTTCTGTTTTGTAATTCAGTTCAAGTGTAGCGATTTTGACATTCCCTCTATAAGTGATATCTTAGGATAAGTGTCTTTTTCTGTGTGACTTATTTCACTTAGAGTCATGGTAACTAAATCCACTCATCATGCTGCTACTAGCCTTGTGACATTGATTTCATGGCTGAGTGATATTCCATTGTGCATAAGTACCACAACCTCTTTATCCATTTTTCTCTTTCCTGGGCTATTGAAGGTGTACCGAAGTGGAGATTCTTGTAAACAGAGCAGCCCTACACTCTGGGGTGCCTGTGTCTTGTGGATTTTCAGTTTTCCCAATGTATACGCCCATGAGTGGATGTGCCCTATGCTCTCTAAGCTGTGTTTATTACATGTTTCAGGACACACCGTACACTTCTCCAGAGTGGCTGTTGGCAATTTACATCCCGCCCATCAGCGTAGCAAGGCTCCCATGTGTCCATGGCCTGTCCTGCATTTCTGGTTTTTACACATTTTTCAGCATGGCCCTTTTGACCGATGGCAAGCGAGACTTCTTTGTAGTGCTGATTTGCCTTTCCGGCTTGCTTGGTTGGCCAAAAAGGGCGTATGCGTTTTTTCCTGAATATATTCAGGAAAAAACGCATACGCCCTTTTTGGCCAAGGGCATCATTGTTGACGTTTTGCCGCTTTTCATGTGCTTTAAAGGCGAGTCGAATCTACCTCCTGAAATCTGTTTCCTGCAATTCTGCCTTGCTTTCAAATCCTCTTCGTTGCCTTCCCTCAATATATTTGTGGACGAGAGTTATCATTTAGAACTCTGCAGGTTTGTGAATTGCAGTGCCCCTGAGCTCCATTTGTCAACTCGCTTGTTTGGGAGCTGGCCGCAAAAGCGCAGGATTGCTTCAGGCCCTATTCTGGTTCCGGGGGGGCAGGCTGAGCCTGTGGTTCATTCTTCTTCCTGATGGGAAAATAGAGTGACCTGTGCCTGTCCCCACACCTAGAGCTAGTCTCTACTTGGTTCCCCCTCTTCCCGTTTATCCTCAGGACAAATTGCAACCTGTACGAAACAGGAGGTTAACGGTGCTGATTCTCCAAGTAGGGAGATTGTTATTAAAGTGGCTGGAATGGCGAACCCGAGCACAAGGATAGGAGAATTGAGGTGCGTTTTAGAAACCTTTCCCGATCACACGGTTTACCAACTTCTGAGTTTCCCATGCATGTTTTCGATGTAGGAAGATGCCCTTGAACCTGGAGATTTGGGACCCATGGGATGGGTACCACGCAGTATTACTTTAAAGAGTCTGCGTTTGCTCACCCAACCTCACCAATCCTCTCAGCCTCAAGAGTGTCCAGCCTTATGTCTCATCCAGCTGTGGGTCTAGATATGGTCAATCCAGGTTGCATCATAGCCCCTGAACAGATTTTGTAAGAATTTCTGTCTCTTTCACTGTCTTTGTTTTATGGGTTTATTTTTGAGTAATTTCTTTTTATAATGGGGTTTAGCTGCTTTTCACTGCTGTGTTTATGCCGCTTTACACGCTATTGATTCACTTCCAGAGAGATATCAATACATAGGTTTTAAGATTCTTACTAGTCAGATATATTCTTGTGCGGTGAATAGGGGATGTTGAGTCCAGTTCACTGAGCAGGGAGTAGGTTTGTCTATTACATATTTGGCTTATGGAACGGTATCTGAGCTAATTTCAAACCCTTGTTTTATGCATCACCCCACCTGATCTTTCCCGTTAAGCAGCCATAGTGTGTTTTCTAAACGTGTGATTCTGTTCTGTTTTGTAATTCAGTTCAAGTGTAGCGATTTTGACATTCCCTCTATAAGTGATATCTTAGGATAAGTGTCTTTTTCTGTGTGACTTATTTCACTTAGAGTCATCGTACCTAAATCCACTCGTCATGCTGCTACTAGCCTTGTGACATTGATTTCATGGCTGAGTGATATTCCATTGTGCATAAGTACCACAACCTCTTTATCCATTTTTCTCTTTCCTGGGCTATTGAAGGTGTACCGAAGTGGAGATTCTTGTAAACAGAGCAGCCCTACACTCTGGGGTGCCTGTGTCTTGTGGATTTTCAGTTTTCCCAATGTATACGCCCATGAGTGGATGTGCCCTATGCTCTCTAAGCTGTGTTTATTACATGTTTCAGGACACACCGTACACTTCTCCAGAGTGGCTTTTGGCAATTTACATCCCGCCCATCAGCGTAACAAGGCTCCCATGTGTCCATGGCCTGTCCTGCATT
Source organism: Eubalaena glacialis (assembly GCF_028564815.1). NCBI lineage: Eukaryota > Metazoa > Chordata > Mammalia > Artiodactyla > Balaenidae > Eubalaena > Eubalaena glacialis. The sequence goes on along the minus strand of NC_083718.1, from coordinate 70,714,134 downwards.
TCTGGTTTTTACACTTTTTTCAGCATGGCCCTTTTGACCGATGGCAAGCGAGACTTCTTTGTAGTGCTGATTTGCCTTTCCGGCTTGCTTGGTTGGCCAAAAAGGGCGTATGCGTTTTTTCCTGAATATATTCAGGAAAAAACGCATACGCCCTTTTTGGCCAAGGGCATCATTGTCGACGTTTTGCCGCTTTTAATGTGCTTTAAAGGCGAGTCGCATCTACCTCCTGAAATCTGTTTCCTGCAACTCTGCCTTGATTTCAAATCCTCTTCGTTGCCTTCCCTAAATATATTTGTGGACGAGAGTTATCATTTAGAACTCTGCAGGTTTGTGAATTGCAGTGCCCCTGAGCTCCATTTGTCAACTCGCTTGTTTGGGAGCTGGCCGCAAAAGCGCAGGATTGCTTCAGGCCCTATTCTGGTTCCGGGGGGGCAGGCTGAGCCTGTGGTTCATTCTTCTTCCTGATGGGAAAATAGAGTGACCTGTGCCTGTCCCAACACCTAGAGTTAGTCTCTACTTGGTACCCCCTCTTCCCGTTCATCCTCAGGCCAAATTGCAACCTGTACGAAACAGGAGGTTAACGGTGCTGATTCTCCAAGTAGGGAGATTGTTCGTAAAGCGGCTGGAATGGCGAACCCGAGCACAAGGAGAGGAGAAATGAGGTGCATTTCAGAAACCTTTCCCGATCACAAGGTGTACCATCTTCTGGGTTTCCCATGCATGTTTTCGATGTAGGAAGATGCCCTTGAACCTGGAGATTTGGGACCCATGGGAAGGGTACCATGCACTATTACTTGAAAGGGTCTGCGTTTGCTCACCCAACCTCACCAATCCTCTCAGCCCCAAGAGTGTCCAGCCTTATGTCTCATCCAGCTGTGGGTGTAGATATGGTCAATCCAGGTTGCATCAGAGCCCCTGAACGGATTTTGTAAGAATTTCTCTCTCTTTCACTGTCTTTGTTTTATGGGTTTTTTTTAAAGTAATTTATTTTTGTTATGGGGTTTAGCTGCTTTTCACTGCTGTGTTTATGCCGCTTTACACCCTATTGATTCATTTACAGAGAGATATCAATACATAGGTTTTAAGATTCTTACTAGTCAAATATATTCTTGTGCGGTGAATAGGGGATGTTGAGTCCAGTTCACTGAGCAGGGAGTAGGTTTGTCTATTACATATTTGGCTTATGGAACGGTATCTGAGCTAATTTCAAACCCTTGTTTTATGCATCATCCCACCTGATCTTTCCCGTTAAGCAGCCATAGTGTGTTTTCTAAACGTGTGATTCTGTTCTGTTTTGTAATTCAGTTCAAGTGTAGCGATATTGACATTCCCTCTATAAGTGATATCTTAGGATAAGTGTCTTTTTCTGTGTGACTTATTTCACTTAGATTTATCGTACCTAAATCCACTCGTCATGCTGCTACTAGCCTTGTGACATTGATTTCATGGCTGAGTGATATTCCATTGTGCATAAGTACCACAACCTCTTTATCCATTTTTCTCTTTCCTGGGCTATTGAAGGTGTTCCGAAGTGGAGATTCTTGTAAACAGAGCAGCCCTACACTTTGGTGTGCCTTTGTCTTGTGGATTTTCAGTTTTCCCAATGTATACGCCCATGAGTGGAAGTGCCCTATGCTCTCTAAGCTGTGTTTATTACATGTTTCAGGACACACCGGACACTTCTCCAGAGTGGCTGTTGGCAAATTACATCCTGCCCATCAGCGTAGCAAGGCTCCCATGTGTCCATGGCCTGTCCTGCATTTCTGGTTTTTACACTTTTTTCAGCATGGCCCTTTTGACCGATGGCAAGCGAGACTTCTTTGTAGTGCTGATTTGCCTTTCCGGCTTGCTTGGTTGGCCAAAAAGGGCGTATGCGTTTTTTCCTGAATATATTCAGGAAAAAACGCATACGCCCTTTTTGGCCAAGGGCATCATTGTCGACGTTTTGCCGTTTTTCATGTGCTTTAAAGGCGAGTCGAATCTACCTCCTGAAATCTGTTTCCTGCAATTCTGACTTGCTTTCAAATCCTCTTCGTTGCCTTCCCTCAATATATTTGTGGACGAGAGTTATCATTTATAACTCTACAGGTTTGTGAATTGCAGTGCCCCTGAGCTCCATTTGTCAACTCGCTTGTTTGGGAGCTGGCCGCAAAAGCGCAGGATTGCTTCAGGCCCTATTCTGGTTCCGGGGGGGCAGGCTGAGCCTGTGGTTCATTCTTCTTCCTGATGAGAAAATAGAGTGACCTGTGCCTGTCCCAACACCTAGAGTTAGTCTCTCCTTGGTACCCCCTCTTCCCGTTCATCCTCAGGCCAAATTGCAACCTGTACGAAACAGGAGGTTAACGGTGCTGATTCTCCAAGTAGGGAGATTGTTCGTAAAGCGGCTGGAATGGCGAACCCGAGCACAAGGAGAGGAGAAATGAGGTGCATTTCAGAAACCTTTCCCGATCACACGGTGTACCATCTTCTGGGTTTCCCATGCATGTTTTCGATGTAGGAAGATGCCCTTGAACCTGGAGATTTGGGACCCATGGGAAGGGTACCACGCACTATTACTTGAAAGGGTCTGCGTTTGCTCACCCAACCTCACCAATCCTCTCAGCCCCAAGAGTGTCCAGCCTTATGTCTCATCCAGCTGTGGGTGTAGATATGGTCAATCCAGGTTGCATCAGAGCCCCTGAACGGATTTTGTAAGAATTTCTCTCTCTTTCACTGTCTTTGTTTTATGGGTTTTTTTTAAAGTAATTTATTTTTGTTATGGGGTTTAGCTGCTTTTCACTGCTGTGTTTATGCCGCTTTACACCCTATTGATTCATTTCCAGAGAGATATCAATACATAGGTTTTAAGATTCTTACTAGTCAGATATATTCTTGTGCGGTGAATAGGGGATGTTGAGTCCAGTTCACTGAGCAGGGAGTAGGTTTGTCTATTACATATTTGGCTTATGGAACGGTATCTGAGCTAATTTCAAACCCTTGTTTTATGCATCACCCCACCTGATCTTTCCCGTTAAGCAGCCATAGTGTGTTTTCTAAACGTGTGATTCTGTTCTGTTTTGTAATTCAGTTCAAGTGTAGCGAGTTTGACATTCCCTCTATAAGTGATATCTTAGGATAAGTGTCTTTTTCTGTGTGACTTATTTCACTTAGAGTCATGGTAACTAAATCCACTCATCATGCTGCTACTAGCCTTGTGACATTGATTTCATGGCTGAGTGATATTCCATTGTGCATAAGTACCACAACCTCTTTATCCATTTTTCTCTTTCCTGGGCTATTGAAGGTGTACCGAAGTGGAGATTCTTGTAAACAGAGCAGTCCTACACTCTGGGGTGCCTGTGTCTTGTGGATTTTCAGTTTTCCCAATGTATATGCCCATGAGTGGAAGTGCCCTATGCTCTCTAAGCTGTGTTTATTACATGTTTCAGGACACACCGTACACTTCTCCAGAGTGGCTGTTGGCAAATTACATCCTGCCCATCAGCGTAGCAAGGCTCCATGTGTCCATGGCCTGTCCTGCATTTCTGGTTTTTACACTTTTTTCAGCATGGCCCTTTTGACCGATGGCAAGCGAGACTTCTTTGTAGTGCTGATTTGCCTTTCCGGCTTGCTTGGTTGGCCAAAAAGGGCGTATGCGTTTTTTCCTGAATATATTCAGGAAAAAACGCATACGCCCTTTTTGGCCAAGGGCATCATTGTCGACGTTTACCGCTTTTCATGTGCTTTAAAGGCGAGTCGAATCTACCTCCTGAAATCTGTTTCCTGCAATTCTGACTTGCTTTCAAATCCTCTTCGTTGCCTTCCCTCAATATATTTGTGGACGAGAGTTATCATTTATAACTCTACAGGTTTGTGAATTGCAGTGCCCCTGAGCTCCATTTGTCAACTCGCTTGTTTGGGAGCTGGCCGCAAAAGCGCAGGATTGCTTCAGGCCCTATTCTGGTTCCGGGGGGGCAGGCTGAGCCTGTGGTTCATTCTTCTTCCTGATGAGAAAATAGAGTGACCTGTGCCTGTCCCAACACCTAGAGTTAGTCTCTCCTTGGTACCCCCTCTTCCCGTTCATCCTCAGGCCAAATTGCAACCTGTTCGAAACAGGAGGTTAACGGTGCTGATTCTCCAAGTAGGGAGATTGTTCGTAAAGCGGCTGGAATGGCGAACCCGAGCACAAGGAGAGGAGAAATGAGGTGCATTTCAGAAACCTTTCCCGATCACACGGTGTACCATCTTCTGGGTTTCCCATGCATGTTTTCGATGTAGGAAGATGCCCTTGAACCTGGAGATTTGGGACCCATGGGAAGGGTACCACGCACTATTACTTGAAAGGGTCTGCGTTTGCTCACCCAACCTCACCAATCCTCTCAGCCTCAAGAGTGTCCAGCCTTATGTCTCATCCAGCTGTGGGTCTAGATATGGTCAATCCAGGTTGCATCATAGCCCCTGAACAGATTTTGTAAGAATTTCTGTCTCTTTCACTGTCTTTGTTTTATGGGTTTATTTTTGAGTAATTTCTTTTTATAATGGGGTTTAGCTGCTTTTCACTGCTGTGTTTATGCCGCTTTACACCCTATTGATTCACTTCCAGAGAGATATCAATACATAGGTTTTAAGATTCTTACTAGTCAGATATATTCTTGTGCGGTGAATAGGGGATGTTGAGTCCAGTTCACTGAGCAGGGAGTAGGTTTGTCTATTACATATTTGGCTTATGGAACGGTATCTGAGCTAATTTCAAACCCTTGTTTTATGCATCACCCCACCTGATCTTTCCCGTTAAGCAGCCATAGTGTGTTTTCTAAACGTGTGATTCTGTTCTGTTTTGTAATTCAGTTCAAGTGTAGCGATTTTGACATTCCCTCTATAAGTGATATCTTAGGATAAGTGTCTTTTTCTGTGTGACTTATTTCACTTAGAGTCATCGTACCTAAATCCACTCATCATGCTGCTACTAGCCTTGTAACATTGATTTCATGGCTGAGTGATATTCCATTGTGCATAAGTACCACAACCTCTTTATCCATTTTTCTCTTTCCTGGGCTATTGAAGGTGTACCGAAGTGGAGATTCTTGTAAACAGAGCAGTCCTACATCTGGGGTGCCTGTGTCTTGTGGATTTTCAGTTTTCCCAATGTATACGCCCATGAGTGGAAGTGCCCTATGCTCTCTAAGCTGTGTTTATTACATGTTTCAGGACACACCGTACACTTCTCCAGAGTGGCTGTTGGCAATTTACATCCCGCCCATCAGCGTAGCAAGGCTCCCATGTGTCCATGGCCTGTCCTGCATTTCTGGTTTTTACACTTTTTTCAGCATGGCCCTTTTGACCGATGGCAAGCGAGACTTCTTTGTAGTGCTGATTTGCCTTTCCGGCTTGCTTGGTTGGCCAAAAAGGGCGTATGCGTTTTTTCCTGAATATATTCAGGAAAAAACGCATACGCCCTTTTTGGCCAAGGGCATCATTGTTGACGTTTTGCCGCTTTTCATGTGCTTTAAAGGCGAGTCGAATCTACCTCGTGAAATCTGTTTCCTGCAATTCTGCCTTGCTTTCAAATCCTCTTCGTTGCCTTCCCTCAATATATTTGTGGACGAGAGTTATCATTTAGAACTCTGCAGGTTTGTGAATTGCAGTGCCCCTGAGCTCCATTTGTCAACTCGCTTGTTTGGGAGCTGGCCGCAAAAGCGCAGGATTGCTTCAGGCCCTATTCTGGTTCCGGGGGGGCAGGCTGAGCCTGTGGTTCATTCTTCTTCCTGATGGGAAAATAGAGTGACCTGTGCCTGTCCCCACACCTAGAGCTAGTCTCTACTTGGTTCCCCCTCTTCCCGTTTATCCTCAGGACAAATTGCAACCTGTACGAAACAGGAGGTTAACGGTGCTGATTCTCCAAGTAGGGAGATTGTTATTAAAGTGGCTGGAATGGCGAACCCGAGCACAAGGATAGGAGAATTGAGGTGCGTTTTAGAAACCTTTCCCGATCACACGGTTTACCAACTTCTGAGTTTCCCATGCATGTTTTCGATGTAGGAAGATGCCCTTGAACCTGGAGATTTGGGACCCATGGGATGGGTACCACGCAGTATTACTTTAAAGAGTCTGCGTTTGCTCACCCAACCTCACCAATCCTCTCAGCCTCAAGAGTGTCCAGCCTTATGTCTCATCCAGCTGTGGGTCTAGATATGGTCAATCCAGGTTGCATCATAGCCCCTGAACAGATTTTGTAAGAATTTCTGTCTCTTTCACTGTCTTTGTTTTATGGGTTTATTTTTGAGTAATTTCTTTTTATAATGGGGTTTAGCTGCTTTTCACTGCTGTGTTTATGCCGCTTTACACGCTATTGATTCACTTCCAGAGAGATATCAATACATAGGTTTTAAGATTCTTACTAGTCAGATATATTCTTGTGCGGTGAATAGGGGATGTTGAGTCCAGTTCACTGAGCAGGGAGTAGGTTTGTCTATTACATATTTGGCTTATGGAACGGTATCTGAGCTAATTTCAAACCCTTGTTTTATGCATCACCCCACCTGATCTTTCCCGTTAAGCAGCCATAGTGTGTTTTCTAAACGTGTGATTCTGTTCTGTTTTGTAATTCAGTTCAAGTGTAGCGATTTTGACATTCCCTCTATAAGTGATATCTTAGGATAAGTGTCTTTTTCTGTGTGACTTATTTCACTTAGAGTCATCGTACCTAAATCCACTCGTCATGCTGCTACTAGCCTTGTGACATTGATTTCATGGCTGAGTGATATTCCATTGTGCATAAGTACCACAACCTCTTTATCCATTTTTCTCTTTCCTGGGCTATTGAAGGTGTACCGAAGTGGAGATTCTTGTAAACAGAGCAGCCCTACACTCTGGGGTGCCTGTGTCTTGTGGATTTTCAGTTTTCCCAATGTATACGCCCATGAGTGGATGTGCCCTATGCTCTCTAAGCTGTGTTTATTACATGTTTCAGGACACACCGGACACTTCTCCAGAGTGGCTGTTGGCAAATTACATCCCGCCCATCAGCGTAGCAAGGCTCCCATGTGTCCATGGCCTGTCCTGCATTTCTGGTTTTTACACTTTTTTCAGCATGGCCCTTTTGACCGATGGCAAGCGAGACTTCTTTGTAGTGCTGATTTGCCTTTCCGGCTTGCTTGGTTGGCCAAAAAGGGCGTATGCGTTTTTTCCTGAATATATTCAGGAAAAAACGCATACGCCCTTTTTGGCCAAGGGCATCATTGTCGACGTTTTGCCGCTTTTAATGTGCTTTAAAGGCGAGTCGCATCTACCTCCTGAAATCTGTTTCCTGCAACTCTGCCTTGATTTCAAATCCTCTTCGTTGCCTTCCCTAAATATATTTGTGGACGAGAGTTATCATTTAGAACTCTGCAGGTTTGTGAATTGCAGTGCCCCTGAGCTCCATTTGTCAACTCGCTTGTTTGGGAGCTGGCCGCAAAAGCGCAGGATTGCTTCAGGCCCTATTCTGGTTCCGGGGGGGCAGGCTGAGCCTGTGGTTCATTCTTCTTCCTGATGGGAAAATAGAGTGACCTGTGCCTGTCCCAACACCTAGAGTTAGTCTCTACTTGGTACCCCCTCTTCCCGTTCATCCTCAGGCCAAATTGCAACCTGTACGAAACAGGAGGTTAACGGTGCTGATTCTCCAAGTAGGGAGATTGTTCGTAAAGCGGCTGGAATGGCGAACCCGAGCACAAGGAGAGGAGAAATGAGGTGCATTTCAGAAACCTTTCCCGATCACAAGGTGTACCATCTTCTGGGTTTCCCATGCATGTTTTCGATGTAGGAAGATGCCCTTGAACCTGGAGATTTGGGACCCATGGGAAGGGTACCATGCACTATTACTTGAAAGGGTCTGCGTTTGCTCACCCAACCTCACCAATCCTCTCAGCCCCAAGAGTGTCCAGCCTTATGTCTCATCCAGCTGTGGGTGTAGATATGGTCAATCCAGGTTGCATCAGAGCCCCTGAACGGATTTTGTAAGAATTTCTCTCTCTTTCACTGTCTTTGTTTTATGGGTTTTTTTTAAAGTAATTTATTTTTGTTATGGGGTTTAGCTGCTTTTCACTGCTGTGTTTATGCCGCTTTACACCCTATTGATTCATTTCCAGAGAGATATCAATACATAGGTTTTAAGATTCTTACTAGTCAGATATATTCTTGTGCGGTGAATAGGGGATGTTGAGTCCAGTTCACTGAGCAGGGAGTAGGTTTGTCTATTACATATTTGGCTTATGGAACGGTATCTGAGCTAATTTCAAACCCTTGTTTTATGCATCACCCCACCTGATCTTTCCCGTTAAGCAGCCATAGTGTGTTTTCTAAACGTGTGATTCTGTTCTGTTTTGTAATTCAGTTCAAGTGTAGCGATTTTGACATTCCCTCTATAAGTGATATCTTAGGATAAGTGTCTTTTTCTGTGTGACTTATTTCACTTAGATTTATCGTACCTAAATCCACTCGTCATGCTGCTACTAGCCTTGTGACATTGATTTCATGGCTGAGTGATATTCCATTGTGCATAAGTACCACAACCTCTTTATCCATTTTTCTCTTTCCTGGGCTATTGAAGGTGTTCCGAAGTGGAGATTCTTGTAAACAGAGCAGCCCTACACTTTGGTGTGCCTTTGTCTTGTGGATTTTCAGTTTTCCCAATGTATACGCCCATGAGTGGAAGTGCCCTATGCTCTCTAAGCTGTGTTTATTACATGTTTCAGGACACACCGGACACTTCTCCAGAGTGGCTGTTGGCAAATTACATCCTGCCCATCAGCGTAGCAAGGCTCCCATGTGTCCATGGCCTGTCCTGCATTTCTGGTTTTTACACTTTTTTCAGCATGGCCCTTTTGACCGATGGCAAGCGAGACTTCTTTGTAGTGCTGATTTGCCTTTCCGGCTTGCTTGGTTGGCCAAAAAGGGCGTATGCGTTTTTTCCTGAATATATTCAGGAAAAAACGCATACGCCCTTTTTGGCCAAGGGCATCATTGTCGACGTTTTGCCGTTTTTCATGTGCTTTAAAGGCGAGTCGAATCTACCTCCTGAAATCTGTTTCCTGCAATTCTGACTTGCTTTCAAATCCTCTTCGTTGCCTTCCCTCAATATATTTGTGGACGAGAGTTATCATTTATAACTCTACAGGTTTGTGAATTGCAGTGCCCCTGAGCTCCATTTGTCAACTCGCTTGTTTGGGAGCTGGCCGCAAAAGCGCAGGATTGCTTCAGGCCCTATTCTGGTTCCGGGGGGGCAGGCTGAGCCTGTGGTTCATTCTTCTTCCTGATGAGAAAATAGAGTGACCTGTGCCTGTCCCAACACCTAGAGTTAGTCTCTCCTTGGTACCCCCTCTTCCCGTTCATCCTCAGGCCAAATTGCAACCTGTACGAAACAGGAGGTTAACGGTGCTGATTCTCCAAGTAGGGAGATTGTTCGTAAAGCGGCTGGAATGGCGAACCCGAGCACAAGGAGAGGAGAAATGAGGTGCATTTCAGAAACCTTTCCCGATCACACGGTGTACCATCTTCTGGGTTTCCCATGCATGTTTTCGATGTAGGAAGATGCCCTTGAACCTGGAGATTTGGGACCCATGGGAAGGGTACCACGCACTATTACTTGAAAGGGTCTGCGTTTGCTCACCCAACCTCACCAATCCTCTCAGCCCCAAGAGTGTCCAGCCTTATGTCTCATCCAGCTGTGGGTGTAGATATGGTCAATCCAGGTTGCATCAGAGCCCCTGAACGGATTTTGTAAGAATTTCTCTCTCTTTCACTGTCTTTGTTTTATGGGTTTTTTTTAAAGTAATTTATTTTTGTTATGGGGTTTAGCTGCTTTTCACTGCTGTGTTTATGCCGCTTTACACCCTATTGATTCATTTCCAGAGAGATATCAATACATAGGTTTTAAGATTCTTACTAGTCAGATATATTCTTGTGCGGTGAATAGGGGATGTTGAGTCCAGTTCACTGAGCAGGGAGTAGGTTTGTCTATTACATATTTGGCTTATGGAACGGTATCTGAGCTAATTTCAAACCCTTGTTTTATGCATCACCCCACCTGATCTTTCCCGTTAAGCAGCCATAGTGTGTTTTCTAAACGTGTGATTCTGTTCTGTTTTGTAATTCAGTTCAAGTGTAGCGAGTTTGACATTCCCTCTATAAGTGATATCTTAGGATAAGTGTCTTTTTCTGTGTGACTTATTTCACTTAGAGTCATCGTAACTAAATCCACTCATCATGCTGCTACTAGCCTTGTGACATTGATTTCATGGCTGAGTGATATTCCATTGTGCATAAGTACCACAACCTCTTTATCCATTTTTCTCTTTCCTGGGCTATTGAAGGTGTACCGAAGTGGAGATTCTTGTAAACAGAGCAGCCCTACACTCTGGGGTGCCTGTGTCTTGTGGATTTTCAGTTTTCCCAATGTATATGCCCATGAGTGGAAGTGCCCTATGCTCTCTAAGCTGTGTTTATTACATGTTTCAGGACACACCGTACACTTCTCCAGAGTGGCTGTTGGCAAATTACATCCTGCCCATCAGCGTAGCAAGGCTCCATGTGTCCATGGCCTGTCCTGCATTTCTGGTTTTTACACTTTTTTCAGCATGGCCCTTTTGACCGATGGCAAGCGAGACTTCTTTGTAGTGCTGATTTGCCTTTCCGGCTTGCTTGGTTGGCCAAAAAGGGCGTATGCGTTTTTTCCTGAATATATTCAGGAAAAAACGCATACGCCCTTTTTGGCCAAGGGCATCATTGTCGACGTTTACCGCTTTTCATGTGCTTTAAAGGCGAGTCGAATCTACCTCCTGAAATCTGTTTCCTGCAATTCTGACTTGCTTTCAAATCCTCTTCGTTGCCTTCCCTCAATATATTTGTGGACGAGAGTTATCATTTATAACTCTACAGGTTTGTGAATTGCAGTGCCCCTGAGCTCCATTTGTCAACTCGCTTGTTTGGGAGCTGGCCGCAAAAGCGCAGGATTGCTTCAGGCCCTATTCTGGTTCCGGGGGGGCAGGCTGAGCCTGTGGTTCATTCTTCTTCCTGATGAGAAAATAGAGTGACCTGTGCCTGTCCCAACACCTAGAGTTAGTCTCTCCTTGGTACCCCCTCTTCCCGTTCATCCTCAGGCCAAATTGCAACCTGTACGAAACAGGAGGTTAACGGTGCTGATTCTCCAAGTAGGGAGATTGTTCGTAAAGCGGCTGGAATGGCGAACCCGAGCACAAGGAGAGGAGAAATGAGGTGCATTTCAGAAACCTTTCCCGATCACACGGTGTACCATCTTCTGGGTTTCCCATGCATGTTTTCGATGTAGGAAGATGCCCTTGAACCTGGAGATTTGGGACCCATGGGAAGGGTACCACGCACTATTACTTGAAAGGGTCTGCGTTTGCTCACCCAACCTCACCAATCCTCTCAGCCCCAAGAGTGTCCAGCCTTATGTCTCATCCAGCTGTGGGTGTAGATATGGTCAATCCAGGTTGCATCAGAGCCCCTGAACGGATTTTGTAAGAATTTCTCTCTCTTTCACTGTCTTTGTTTTATGGGTTTTTTTTAAAGTAATTTATTTTTGTTATGGGGTTTAGCTGCTTTTCACTGCTGTGTTTATGCCGCTTTACACCCTATTGATTCATTTCCAGAGAGATATCAATACATAGGTTTTAAGATTCTTACTAGTCAGATATATTCTTGTGCGGTGAATAGGGGATGTTGAGTCCAGTTCACTGAGCAGGGAGTAGGTTTGTCTATTACATATTTGGCTTATGGAACGGTATCTGAGCTAATTTCAAACCCTTGTTTTATGCATCACCCCACCTGATCTTTCCCGTTAAGCAGCCATAGTGTGTTTTCTAAACGTGTGATTCTGTTCTGTTTTGTAATTCAGTTCAAGTGTAGCGAGTTTGACATTCCCTCTATAAGTGATATCTTAGGATAAGTGTCTTTTTCTGTGTGACTTATTTCACTTAGAGTCATCGTAACTAAATCCACTCATCATGCTGCTACTAGCCTTGTGACATTGATTTCATGGCTGAGTGATATTCCATTGTGCATAAGTACCACAACCTCTTTATCCATTTTTCTCTTTCCTGGGCTATTGAAGGTGTACCGAAGTGGAGATTCTTGTAAACAGAGCAGCCCTACACTCTGGGGTGCCTGTGTCTTGTGGATTTTCAGTTTTCCCAATGTATATGCCCATGAGTGGAAGTGCCCTATGCTCTCTAAGCTGTGTTTATTACATGTTTCAGGACACACCGTACACTTCTCCAGAGTGGCTGTTGGCAAATTACATCCTGCCCATCAGCGTAGCAAGGCTCCATGTGTCCATGGCCTGTCCTGCATTTCTGGTTTTTACACTTTTTTCAGCATGGCCCTTTTGACCGATGGCAAGCGAGACTTCTTTGTAGTGCTGATTTGCCTTTCCGGCTTGCTTGGTTGGCCAAAAAGGGCGTATGCGTTTTTTCCTGAATATATTCAGGAAAAAACGCATACGCCCTTTTTGGCCAAGGGCATCATTGTCGACGTTTACCGCTTTTCATGTGCTTTAAAGGCGAGTCGAATCTACCTCCTGAAATCTGTTTCCTGCAATTCTGACTTGCTTTCAAATCCTCTTCGTTGCCTTCCCTCAATATATTTGTGGACGAGAGTTATCATTTATAACTCTACAGGTTTGTGAATTGCAGTGCCCCTGAGCTCCATTTGTCAACTCGCTTGTTTGGGAGCTGGCCGCAAAAGCGCAGGATTGCTTCAGGCCCTATTCTGGTTCCGGGGGGGCAGGCTGAGCCTGTGGTTCATTCTTCTTCCTGATGAGAAAATAGAGTGACCTGTGCCTGTCCCAACACCTAGAGTTAGTCTCTCCTTGGTACCCCCTCTTCCCGTTCATCCTCAGGCCAAATTGCAACCTGTACGAAACAGGAGGTTAACGGTGCTGATTCTCCAAGTAGGGAGATTGTTCGTAAAGCGGCTGGAATGGCGAACCCGAGAACAAGGAGAGGAGAAATGAGGTGCATTTCAGAAACCTTTCCCGATCACACGGTGTACCATCTTCTGGGTTTCCCATGCATGTTTTCGATGTAGGAAGATGCCCTTGAACCTGGAGATTTGGGACCCATGGGAAGGGTACCACGCACTATTACTTGAAAGGGTCTGCGTTTGCTCACCCAACCTCACCAATCCTCTCAGCCCCAAGAGTGTCCAGCCTTATGTCTCATCCAGCTGTGGGTGTAGATATGGTCAATCCAGGTTGCATCAGAGCCCCTGAACGGATTTTGTAAGAATTTCTCTCTCTTTCACTGTCTTTGTTTTATGGGTTTTTTTTAAAGTAATTTATTTTTGTTATGGGGTTTAGCTGCTTTTCACTGCTGTGTTTATGCCGCTTTACACCCTATTGATTCATTTACAGAGAGATATCAATACATAGGTTTTAAGATTCTTACTAGTCAGATATATTCTTGTGCGGTGAATAGGGGATGTTGAGTCCAGTTCACTGAGCAGGGAGTAGGTTTGTCTATTACATATTTGGCTTATGGAACGGTATCTGAGCTAATTTCAAACCCTTGTTTTATGCATCACCCCACCTGATCTTTCCCGTTAAGCAGCCATAGTGTGTTTTCTAAACGTGTGATTCTGTTCTGTTTTGTAATTCAGTTCAAGTGTAGCGAGTTTGACATTCCCTCTATAAGTGATATCTTAGGATAAGTGTCTTTTTCTGTGTGACTTATTTCACTTAGAGTCATCGTAACTAAATCCACTCATCATGCTGCTACTAGCCTTGTGACATTGATTTCATGGCTGAGTGATATTCCATTGTGCATAAGTACCACAACCTCTTTATCCATTTTTCTCTTTCCTGGGCTATTGAAGGTGTACCGAAGTGGAGATTCTTGTAAACAGAGCAGCCCTACACTCTGGGGTGCCTGTGTCTTGTGGATTTTCAGTTTTCCCAATGTATATGCCCATGAGTGGAAGTGCCCTATGCTCTCTAAGCTGTGTTTATTACATGTTTCAGGACACACCGTACACTTCTCCAGAGTGGCTGTTGGCAAATTACATCCTGCCCATCAGCGTAGCAAGGCTCCATGTGTCCATGGCCTGTCCTGCATTTCTGGTTTTTACACTTTTTTCAGCATGGCCCTTTTGACCGATGGCAAGCGAGACTTCTTTGTAGTGCTGATTTGCCTTTCCGGCTTGCTTGGTTGGCCAAAAAGGGCGTATGCGTTTTTTCCTGAATATATTCAGGAAAAAACGCATACGCCCTTTTTGGCCAAGGGCATCATTGTCGACGTTTACCGCTTTTCATGTGCTTTAAAGGCGAGTCGAATCTACCTCCTGAAATCTGTTTCCTGCAATTCTGACTTGCTTTCAAATCCTCTTCGTTGCCTTCCCTCAATATATTTGTGGACGAGAGTTATCATTTATAACTCTACAGGTTTGTGAATTGCAGTGCCCCTGAGCTCCATTTGTCAACTCGCTTGTTTGGGAGCTGGCCGCAAAATCGCAGGATTGCTTCAGGCCCTATTCTGGTTCCGGGGGGGGGGGGGGCAGGCTGAGCCTGTGGTTCATTTTTCTTCCTGATGGGAAAATAGAGTGACCTGTGCCTGTCCCAACACCTAGAGTTAGTCTCTCCTTGGTACCCCCTCTTCCCGTTCATCCTCAGGCCAAATTGCAACCTGTACGAAACAGGAGGTTAACGGTGCTGATTCTCCAATAGGGAGATTGTTCGTAAAGCGGCTGGAATGGCGAACCCGAGCACAAGGAGAGGAGAAATGAGGTGCATTTCAGAAACCTTTCCCGATCACACGGTGTACCATCTTCTGGGTTTCCCATGCATGTTTTCGATGTAGGAAGATGCCCTTGAACCTGGAGATTTGGGACCCATGGGATGGGAACCACGCAGTATTACTTTACAGGGTCTGCGTTTGCTCACCCAACCTCACCAATCCTCTCAGCCCCAAGAGTGTCCAGCCTTATGTCTCATCCAGCTGTGGGTGTAGATATGGTCAATCCAGGTTGCATCAGAGCCCCTGAACGGATTTTGTAAGAATTTCTCTCTCTTTCACTGTCTTTGTTTTATGGGTTTTTTTTAAAGTAATTTATTTTTGTTATGGGGTTTAGCTGCTTTTCACTGCTGTGTTTATGCCGCTTTACACCCTATTGATTCATTTCCAGAGAGATATCAATACATAGGTTTTGAGATTCTTACTAGTCAGATATATTCTTGTGCGGTGAATAGGGGGTGTTGAGTCCAGTTTACTGAGCAGGGAGTAGGTCTTGTCCATTACATATTTGGCTTATGGAACGGTATCTGAGCTAATTTCAAACCCTTGTTTTATGCATCACCCCACCTGACCTTTCCCGTTAAGCAGCCATAGTGTGTTTTCTAAACGTGTGACTCTGTTCTGTTTTGTAATTCAGTTCAAGGGTAGCGATTTTGACATTCCCTCTATAAGTGATATCATAGGATAAGTGTCTTTTTCTGTGTGACTTATTTCACTTAGAGTCATCGTACCTAAATCCACTCATCATGCTGCTACTAGCCTTATGACATTGATTTCATGGCTGAGTGATATTCCATTGTGCATAAGTACCACAACTTCTTTATCCATTTTTCTCTTTCCTGGGCTATTTAAGGTGTACCGAAGTGGAGGTTCTTGTAAACAGAGCAGCCCTACACTTTGGGGTGCCTGTGTCTTGTGGATTTTCAGTTTTCCCAATGTATACGCCCATGAGTGGAAGTGCCCTATGCTCTCTAAGCTGTGTTTATTACATATTTCAGGACACACCGGACACTTCTCCAGAGTGGCTGTTGGCAATTTACATCCCGCTCATCAGCGTAGCAAGGCTCCCCTGTCTCCATGGGCTGTCCTGCATTTCTGGTTTTTACACTTGTTTCAGCATGGCCCTTTTGACCGATGGCAAGCGAGACTCGTTTGTAGTGCTGATTTGCCTTTCCGGCTTGCTTGGTTGGCCAAAAAGGGCGTATGCGTTTTTTCCTGAATATATTCAGGAAAAAACGCATACGCCCTTTTTGGCCAAGGGCATCATTGTCGACGTTTTGCCGCTTTTCATGTGCTTTAAAGGCGAGTCGCATCTACCTCCTGAAATCTGTTTCCTGCAACTCTGCCTTGCTTTCAAATCCTCTTCGTTGCCTTCCCTCAATATATTTGTGGACGAGAGTTATCATTTATAACTCTACAGGTTTGTGAATTGCAGTGCCCCTGAGCTCCATTTGTCAACTCGCTTGTTTGGGAGCTGGCCGCAAAAGCGCAGGATTGCTTCAGGCCCTATTCTGGTTCCGGGGGGGCAGGCTGAGCCTGTGGTTCATTCTTCTTCCTGATGAGAAAATAGAGTGACCTGTGCCTGTCCCAACACCTAGAGTTAGTCTCTCCTTGGTACCCCCTCTTCCCGTTCATCCTCAGGCCAAATTGCAACCTGTACGAAACAGGAGGTTAACGGTGCTGATTCTCCAAGTAGGGAGATTGTTCGTAAAGCGGCTGGAATGGCGAACCCGAGCACAAGGAGAGGAGAAATGAGGTGCATTTCAGAAACCTTTCCCGATCACACGGTGTACCATCTTCTGGGTTTCCCATGCATGTTTTCGATGTAGGAAGATGCCCTTGAACCTGGAGATTTGGGACCCATGGGAAGGGTACCACGCACTATTACTTGAAAGGGTCTGCGTTTGCTCACCCAACCTCACCAATCCTCTCAGCCCCAAGAGTGTCCAGCCTTATGTCTCATCCAGCTGTGGGTGTAGATATGGTCAATCCAGGTTGCATCAGAGCCCCTGAACGGATTTTGTAAGAATTTCTCTCTCTTTCACTGTCTTTGTTTTATGGGTTTTTTTTAAAGTAATTTATTTTTGTTATGGGGTTTAGCTGCTTTTCACTGCTGTGTTTATGCCGCTTTACACCCTATTGATTCATTTACAGAGAGATATCAATACATAGGTTTTAAGATTCTTACTAGTCAGATATATTCTTGTGCGGTGAATAGGGGATGTTGAGTCCAGTTCACTGAGCAGGGAGTAGGTTTGTCTATTACATATTTGGCTTATGGAACGGTATCTGAGCTAATTTCAAACCCTTGTTTTATGCATCACCCCACCTGATCTTTCCCGTTAAGCAGCCATAGTGTGTTTTCTAAACGTGTGATTCTGTTCTGTTTTGTAATTCAGTTCAAGTGTAGCGAGTTTGACATTCCCTCTATAAGTGATATCTTAGGATAAGTGTCTTTTTCTGTGTGACTTATTTCACTTAGAGTCATCGTAACTAAATCCACTCATCATGCTGCTACTAGCCTTGTGACATTGATTTCATGGCTGAGTGATATTCCATTGTGCATAAGTACCACAACCTCTTTATCCATTTTTCTCTTTCCTGGGCTATTGAAGGTGTACCGAAGTGGAGATTCTTGTAAACAGAGCAGCCCTACACTCTGGGGTGCCTGTGTCTTGTGGATTTTCAGTTTTCCCAATGTATATGCCCATGAGTGGAAGTGCCCTATGCTCTCTAAGCTGTGTTTATTACATGTTTCAGGACACACCGTACACTTCTCCAGAGTGGCTGTTGGCAAATTACATCCTGCCCATCAGCGTAGCAAGGCTCCCATGTGTCCATGGCCTGTCCTGCATTTCTGGATTTTACACTTTTTTCAGCATGGCCCTTTTGACCGATGGCAAGCGAGACTTCTTTGTAGTGCTGATTTGCCTTTCCGGCTTGCTTGGTTGGCCAAAAAGGGCGTATGCGTTTTTTCCTGAATATATTCAGGAAAAAACGCATACGCCCTTTTTGGCCAAGGGCATCATTGTCGACGTTTACCGCTTTTCATGTGCTTTAAAGGCGAGTCGAATCTACCTCCTGAAATCTGTTTCCTGCAATTCTGACTTGCTTTCAAATCCTCTTCGTTGCCTTCCCTCAATATATTTGTGGACGAGAGTTATCATTTATAACTCTACAGGTTTGTGAATTGCAGTGCCCCTGAGCTCCATTTGTCAACTCGCTTGTTTGGGAGCTGGCCGCAAAAGCGCAGGATTGCTTCAGGCCCTATTCTGGTTCCGGGGGGGCAGGCTGAGCCTGTGGTTCATTCTTCTTCCTGATGGGAAAATAGAGTGACCTGTGCCTGTCCCAACACCTAGAGTTAGTCTCTCCTTGGTACCCCCTCTTCCCGTTCATCCTCAGGCCAAATTGCAACCTGTACGAAACAGGAGGTTAACGGTGCTGATTCTCCAAGTAGGGAGATTGTTCGTAAAGCGGCTGGAATGGCGAACCCGAGCACAAGGAGAGGAGAAATGAGGTGCATTTCAGAAACCTTTCCCGATCACACGGTGTACCATCTTCTGGGTTTCCCATGCATGTTTTCGATGTAGGAAGATGCCCTTGAACCTGGAGATTTGGGACCCATGGGAAGGGTACCACGCACTATTACTTGAAAGGGTCTGCGTTTGCTCACCCAACCTCACCAATCCTCTCAGCCCCAAGAGTGTCCAGCCTTATGTCTCATCCAGCTGTGGGTGTAGATATGGTCAATCCAGGTTGCATCAGAGCCCCTGAACGGATTTTGTAAGAATTTCTCTCTCTTTCACTGTCTTTGTTTTATGGGTTTTTTTTAAAGTAATTTATTTTTGTTATGGGGTTTAGCTGCTTTTCACTGCTGTGTTTATGCCGCTTTACACCCTATTGATTCATTTCCAGAGAGATATCAATACATAGGTTTTAAGATTCTTACTAGTCAGATATATTCTTGTGCGGTGAATAGGGGATGTTGAGTCCAGTTCACTGAGCAGGGAGTAGGTTTGTCTATTACATATTTGGCTTATGGAACGGTATCTGAGCTAATTTCAAACCCTTGTTTTATGCATCACCCCACCTGATCTTTCCCGTTAAGCAGCCATAGTGTGTTTTCTAAACGTGTGATTCTGTTCTGTTTTGTAATTCAGTTCAAGTGTAGCGAGTTTGACATTCCCTCTATAAGTGATATCTTAGGATAAGTGTCTTTTTCTGTGTGACTTATTTCACTTTGATTCATCGTACCTAAATCCACTCATCATGCTGCTACTAGCCTTGTGACATTGATTTCATGGCTGAGTGATATTCCATTGTGCATAAGTACCACAACCTCTTTATCCATTTTTCTCTTTCCTGGGCTATTGAAGGTGTACCGAAGTGGAGATTCTTGTAAACAGAGCAGCCCTACACTCTGGTGTGCCTGTGTCTTGTGGATTTTCAGTTTTCCCAATGTATACGCCCATGAGTGGAAGTGCCCTATGCTCTCTAAGCTGTGTTTATTACATGTTTCAGGACACACCGTACACTTCTCCAGAGTGGCTGTTGTCAATTTACATCCCGCCCATCAGCGTAGCAAGGCTCCCATGTGTCCATGGCCTGTCCTGCATTTCTGGTTTTTACACTTTTTTCAGCATGGCCCTTTTGACCGATGGCAAGCGAGACTTCTTTGTAGTGCTGATTTGCCTTTCCGGCTTGCTTGGTTGGCCAAAAAGGGCGTATGCGTTTTTTCCTGAATATATTCAGGAAAAAACGCATACGCCCTTTTTGGCCAAGGGCATCATTGTCGACGTTTTGCCGCTTTTCATGTGCTTTAAAGGCGAGTCGAATCTACCTCCTGAAATCTGTTTCCTGCAATTCTGCCTTGCTTTCAAATCCTCTTCGTTGCCTTCCCTCAATATATTTGTGGACGAGAGTTATCATTTAGAACTCTGCAGGTTTGTGAATTGCAGTGCCCCTGAGCTCCATTTGTCAACTCGCTTGTTTGGGAGCTGGCCGCAAAAGCGCAGGATTGGTTCAGGCCCTATTCTGGTTCCGGGGGGGCAGGCTGAGCCTGTGGTTCATTCTTCTTCCTGATGGGAAAATAGAGTGACCTGTGCCTGTCCCAACACCTAGAGCTAGTCTCTCCTTGGTTCCCCCTCTTCCCGTTCATCCTCAGGACAAATTGCAACCTGTACGAAACAGGAGGTTAACGGTGCTGATTCTCCAAGTAGGGAGATTGTTATTAAAGGGGCTGGAATGGCGAACCCGAGCACAAGGATAGGAGAAATGAGGTTCGTTTTAGACAACTTTCCCGATCACACGGTTTACCAACTTCTGAGTTTCCCATGCATGTTTTCGATGTAGGAAGATGCCCTTGAACCTGGAGATTTGGGACCCATGGGATGGGTACCACGCAGTATTACTTTAAAGGGTCTGCGTTTGCTCACCCAACCTCACCAATCCTCTCAGCCTCAAGAGTGTCCAGCCTTATGTCTCATCCAGCTCTGGGTCTAGATATGGTCAATCCAGGTTGCATCAGAGCCCCTGAACGGATTTTGTAAGAATTTCTCTCTCTTTCACTGTCTTTGTTTTATGGGTTTTTTTTAAAGTAATTTATTTTTGTTATGGGGTTTAGCTGCTTTTCACTGCTGTGTTTATGCCGCTTTACACCCTATTGATTCATTTCCAGAGAGATATCAATACATAGGTTTTGAGATTCTTACTAGTCAGATATATTCTTGTGCGGTGAATAGGGGATGTTGAGTCCAGATCACTGAGCAGGGAGTAGGATTGTCTATTACATATTTGGCTTATGGAACGGTATGTGAGCTAATTTCAAAGCCTTGTTTTATGCATCACCCCACCTGACCTTTCCCGTTAAGCAGCCATAGTGTGTTTTCTAAACGTGTGATTCTGTTCTGTTTTGTAATTCAGTTCAAGTGTAGCGATTTTGACATTCCCTCTATAAGTGATATCTTAGGATAAGTGTCTTTTTCTGTGTGACTTATTTCACTTAGAGTCATCGTACCTAAATCCACTCATCATGCTGCTACTAGCCTTGTGACATTGATTTCATGGCTGAGTGATATTCCATTGTGCATAAGTACCACAACCTCTTTATCCATTTTTCTCTTTCCTGGGCTATTGAAGGTGTACCGAAGTGGAGATTCTTGTAAACAGAGCAGCCCTACACTCTGGTGTGCCTGTGTCTTGTGGATTTTCAGTTTTCCCAATGTATACGCCCATGAGTGGAAGTGCCCTATGCTCTCTAAGCTGTGTTTATTACATGTTTCAGGACACACCGTACACTTCTCCAGAGTGGCTGTTGTCAATTTACATCCCGCCCATCAGCATAGCAAGGCTCCCATGTGTCCATAGCCTGTCCTGCATTTCTGGTTTTTACACTTTTTTCAGCATGGCCCTTTTGACCGATGGCAAGCGAGACTTCTTTGTAGTGCTGATTTGCCTTTCAGGCTTGCTTGGTTGGCCAAAAAGGGCGTATGCGTTTTTTCCTGAATATATTCAGGAAAAAACGCATACGCCGTTTTTGGCCAAGGACATCATTGTCGACGTTTTGCCGCTTTTCATGTGCTTTAAAGGCGAGTCGAATCTACCTCCTGAAATCTGTTTCCTGCAATTCTGCCTTGCTTTCAAATCCTCTTCGTTGCCTTCCCTCAATATATTTGTGGACGAGAGTTATCATTTAGAACTCTGCAGGTTTGTGAATTGCAGTGCCCCTGAGCTCCATTTGTCAACTCGCTTGTTTGGGAGCTGGCCGCAAAAGCGCAGGATTGCTTCAGGCCCTATTCTGGTTCCGGGGGGGCAGGCTGAGCCTGTGGTTCATTCTTCTTCCTGATGGGAAAATAGAGTGACCTGTGCCTGTCCCAACACCTAGAGCTAGTCTCTCCTTGGTTCCCCCTCTTCCCGTTCATCCTCAGGACAAATTGCAACCTGTACGAAACAGGAGGTTAACGGTGCTGATTCTCCAACTAGGGAGATTGTTATTAAAGGGGCTGGAATGGCGAACCCGAGCACAAGGATAGGAGAAATGAGGTTCGTTTTAGAAAACTTTCCCGATCACACGGTTTACCAACTTCTGAGTTTCCCATGCATGTTTTCGATGTAGGAAGATGCCCTTGAACCTGGAGATTTGGGACCCATGGGATGGGTACCACGCAGTATTACTTTAAAGGGTCTGCGTTTGCTCACCCAACCTCACCAATCCTCTCAGCCTCAAGAGTGTCCAGCCTTATGTCTCATCCAGCTCTGGGTCTAGATATGGTCAATCCAGGTTGCATCAGAGCCCCTGAACGGATTTTGTAAGAATTTCTCTCTCTTTCACTGTCTTTGTTTTATGGGTATTTTTAAAGTAATTTATTTTTGTTATGGGGTTTAGCTGCTTTTCACTGCTGTGTTTATGCCGCTTTACACCCTATTGATTCATTTCCAGAGAGATATCAATACATAGGTTTTGAGATTCTTACTAGTCAGATATATTCTTGTGCGGTGAATAGGGGATGTTGAGTCCAGTTCACTGAGCAGGGAGTAGGATTGTCTATTACATATTTGGCTTATGGAACGGTATGTGAGCTAATTTCAAACCCTTGTTTTATGCATCACCCCACCTGACCTTTCCCGTTAAGCAGCCATAGTGTGTTTTCTAAACGTGTGATTCTGTTCTGTTTTGTAATTCAGTTCAAGTGTAGCGATTTTGACATTCCCTCTATAAGTGATATCTTAGGATAAGTGTCTTTTTCTGTGTGACTTATTTCACTTAGAGTCATCGTACCTAAATCCACTCATCATGCTGCTACTAGCCTTGTAACATTGATTTCATGGCTGAGTGATATTCCATTGTGCATAAGTACCACAACCTCTTTATCCATTTTTCTCTTTCCTGGGCTATTGAAGGTGTACCGAAGTGGAGATTCTTGTAAACAGAGCAGCCCTACACTCTGGGGTGCCTGTGTCTTGTGGATTTTCAGTTTTCCCAATGTATACGCCCATGAGTGGAAGTGCCCTATGCTCTCTAAGCTGTGTTTATTACATGTTTCAGGACACACCGTACACTTCTCCAGAGTGGCTGTTGGCAATTTACATCCCGCCCATCAGCGTAGCAAGGCTCCCATGTGTCCATAGCCTGTCCTGCATTTCTGGTTTTTACACTTTTTTCAGCATGGCCCTTTTGACCGATGGCAAGCGAGACTTCTTTGTAGTGCTGATTTGCCTTTCCGGCTTGCTTGGTTGGCCAAAAAGGGCGTATGCGTTTTTTCCTGAATATATTCAGGAAAAAACGCATACGCCCTTTTTGGCCAAGGGCATCATTGTCGACGTTTTGCCGCTTTTCATGTGCTTTAAAGGCGAGTCGAATCTACCTCCTGAAATCTGTTTCCTGCAATTCTGCCTTGCTTTCAAATCCTCTTCGTTGCCTTCCCTCAATATATTTGTGGACGAGAGTTATCATTTAGAACTCTGCAGGTTTGTGAATTGCAGTGCCCCTGAGCTCCATTTGTCAACTCGCTTGTTTGGGAGCTGGCCGCAAAAGCGCAGGATTGCTTCAGGCCCTATTCTGGTTCCGGGGGGGCAGGCTGAGCCTGTGGTTCATTCTTCTTCCTGATGGGAAAATAGAGTGACCTGTGCCTGTCCCCACACCTAGAGCTAGTCTCTACTTGGTTCCCCCTCTTCCCGTTTATCCTCAGGACAAATTGCAACCTGTACGAAACAGGAGGTTAACGGTGCTGATTCTCCAAGTAGGGAGATTGTTATTAAAGTGGCTGGAATGGCGAACCCGAGCACAAGGATAGGAGAATTGAGGTGCGTTTTAGAAACCTTTCCCGATCACACGGTTTACCAACTTCTGAGTTTCCCATGCATGTTTTCGATGTAGGAAGATGCCCTTGAACCTGGAGATTTGGGACCCATGGGATGGGTACCACGCAGTATTACTTTAAAGAGTCTGCGTTTGCTCACCCAACCTCACCAATCCTCTCAGCCCCAAGAGTGTCCAGCCTTATGTCTCATCCAGCTGTGGGTCTAGATATGGTCAATCCAGGTTGCATCATAGCCCCTGAACAGATTTTGTAAGAATTTCTGTCTCTTTCACTGTCTTTGTTTTATGGGTTTATTTTTGAGTAATTTCTTTTTATAATGGGGTTTAGCTGCTTTTCACTGCTGTGTTTATGCCGCTTTACACCCTATTGATTCACTTCCAGAGAGATATCAATACATAGGTTTTAAGATTCTTACTAGTCAGATATATTCTTGTGCGGTGAATAGGGGATGTTGAGTCCAGTTCACTGAGCAGGGAGTAGGTTTGTCTATTACATATTTGGCTTATGGAACGGTATCTGAGCTAATTTCAAACCCTTGTTTTATGCATCACCCCACCTGATCTTTCCCGTTAAGCAGCCATAGTGTGTTTTCTAAACGTGTGATTCTGTTCTGTTTTGTAATTCAGTTCAAGTGTAGCGATTTTGACATTCCCTCTATAAGTGATATCTTAGGATAAGTGTCTTTATCTATGTGACTTATTTCACTTAGAGTCATGGTAACTAAATCCACTCATCATGCTGCTACTAGCCTTGTGACATTGATTTCATGGCTGAGTGATATTCCATTGTGCATAAGTACCACAACCTCTTTATCCATTTTTCTCTTTCCTGGGCTATTGAAGGTGTACCGAAGTGGAGATTCTTGTAAACAGAGCAGCCCTACACTCTGGGGTGCCTGTGTCTTGTGGATTTTCAGTTTTCCCAATGTATACGCCCATGAGTGGATGTGCCCTATGCTCTCTAAGCTGTGTTTATTACATGTTTCAGGACACACCGTACACTTCTCCAGAGTGGCTGTTGGCAATTTACATCCCGCCCATCAGCGTAGCAAGGCTCCCATGTGTCCATGGCCTGTCCTGCATTTCTGGTTTTTACACTTTTTTCAGCATGGCCCTTTTGACCGATGGCAAGCGAGACTTCTTTGTAGTGCTGATTTGCCTTTCCGGCTTGCTTGGTTGGCCAAAAAGGGCGTATGCGTTTTTTCCTGAATATATTCAGGAAAAAACGCATACGCCCTTTTTGGCCAAGGGCATCATTGTCGAGGTTTTGCCGCTTTTCATGTGCTTTAAAGGCGAGTCGAATCTACCTCCTGAAATCTGTTTCCTGCAATTCTGCCTTGCTTTCAAATCCTCTTCGTTGCCTTCCCTCAATATATTTGTGGACGAGAGTTATCATTTATAACTCTGCAGGTTTGTGAATTGCAGTGCCCCTGAGCTCCATTTGTCAACTCGCTTGTTTGGGAGCTGGCCGCAAAAGCGCAGGATTGCTTCAGGCCCTATTCTGGTTCCGGGGGGGCAGGCTGAGCCTGTGGTTCATTCTTCTTCCTGATGGGAAAATAGAGTGACCTGTGCCTGTCCCAACACCTAGAGCTAGTCTCTCCTTGGTTCCCCCTCTTCCCGTTCATCCTCAGGCCAAATTGCAACCTGTACGAAACAGGAGGTTAACGGTGCTGATTCTCCAACTAGGGAGATTGTTATTAAAGGGGCTGGAATGGCGAACCCGAGCACAAGGATAGGAGAAATGAGGTTCGTTTTAGAAACCTTTCCCGATCACACGGTTTACCAACTTCTGAGTTTCCCATGCATGTTTTCGATGTAGGAAGATGCCCTTGAACCTGGAGATTTGGGACCCATGGGATGGGTACCACGCAGTATTACTTTAAAGGGTCTGCGTTTGCTCACCCAACCTCACCAATCCTCTCAGCCTCAAGAGTGTCCAGCCTTATGTCTCATCCAGCTCTGGGTCTAGATATGGTCAATCCAGGTTGCATCAGAGCCCCTGAACGGATTTTGTAAGAATTTCTCTCTCTTTCACTGTCTTTGTTTTATGGGTTTTTTTTAAAGTAATTTATTTTTGTTATGGGGTTTAGCTGCTTTTCACTGCTGTGTTTATGCCGCTTTACACCCTATTGATTCATTTCCAGAGAGATATCAATACATAGGTTTTGAGATTCTTACTAGTCAGATATATTCTTGTGCGGTGAATAGGGGATGTTGAGTCCAGATCACTGAGCAGGGAGTAGGATTGTCTATTACATATTTGGCTTATGGAACGGTATGTGAGCTAATTTCAAAGCCTTGTTTTATGCATCACCCCACCTGACCTTTCCCGTTAAGCAGCCATAGTGTGTTTTCTAAACGTGTGATTCTGTTCTGTTTTGTAATTCAGTTCAAGTGTAGCGATTTTGACATTCCCTCTATAAGTGATATCTTAGGATAAGTGTCTTTTTCTGTGTGACTTATTTCACTTAGAGTCATCGTACCTAAATCCACTCATCATGCTGCTACTAGCCTTGTGACATTGATTTCATGGCTGAGTGATATTCCATTGTGCATAAGTACCACAACCTCTTTATCCATTTTTCTCTTTCCTGGGCTATTGAAGGTGTACCGAAGTGGAGATTCTTGTAAACAGAGCAGCCCTACACTCTGGTGTGCCTGTGTCTTGTGGATTTTCAGTTTTCCCAATGTATACGCCCATGAGTGGAAGTGCCCTATGCTCTCTAAGCTGTGTTTATTACATGTTTCAGGACACACCGTACACTTCTCCAGAGTGGCTGTTGTCAATTTACATCCCGCCCATCAGCATAGCAAGGCTCCCATGTGTCCATAGCCTGTCCTGCATTTCTGGTTTTTACACTTTTTTCAGCATGGCCCTTTTGACCGATGGCAAGCGAGACTTCTTTGTAGTGCTGATTTGCCTTTCAGGCTTGCTTGGTTGGCCAAAAAGGGCGTATGCGTTTTTTCCTGAATATATTCAGGAAAAAACGCATACGCCCTTTTTGGCCAAGGACATCATTGTCGACGTTTTGCCGCTTTTCATGTGCTTTAAAGGCGAGTCGAATCTACCTCCTGAAATCTGTTTCCTGCAATTCTGCCTTGCTTTCAAATCCTCTTCGTTGCCTTCCCTCAATATATTTGTGGACGAGAGTTATCATTTAGAACTCTGCAGGTTTGTGAATTGCAGTGCCCCTGAGCTCCATTTGTCAACTCGCTTGTTTGGGAGCTGGCCGCAAAAGCGCAGGATTGCTTCAGGCCCTATTCTGGTTCCGGGGGGGCAGGCTGAGCCTGTGGTTCATTCTTCTTCCTGATGGGAAAATAGAGTGACCTGTGCCTGTCCCAACACCTAGAGCTAGTCTCTCCTTGGTTCCCCCTCTTCCCGTTCATCCTCAGGACAAATTGCAACCTGTACGAAACAGGAGGTTAACGGTGCTGATTCTCCAACTAGGGAGATTGTTATTAAAGGGGCTGGAATGGCGAACCCGAGCACAAGGATAGGAGAAATGAGGTTCGTTTTAGAAACCTTTCCCGATCACACGGTTTACCAACTTCTGAGTTTCCCATGCATGTTTTCGATGTAGGAAGATGCCCTTGAACCTGGAGATTTGGGACCCATGGGATGGGTACCACGCAGTATTACTTTAAAGGGTCTGCGTTTGCTCACCCAACCTCACCAATCCTCTCAGCCTCAAGAGTGTCCAGCCTTATGTCTCATCCAGCTCTGGGTCTAGATATGGTCAATCCAGGTTGCATCAGAGCCCCTGAACGGATTTTGTAAGAATTTCTCTCTCTTTCACTGTCTTTGTTTTATGGGTATTTTTAAAGTAATTTATTTTTGTTATGGGGTTTAGCTGCTTTTCACTGCTGTGTTTATGCCGCTTTACACCCTATTGATTCATTTCCAGAGAGATATCAATACATAGGTTTTGAGATTCTTACTAGTCAGATATATTCTTGTGCGGTGAATAGGGGATGTTGAGTCCAGTTCACTGAGCAGGGAGTAGGATTGTCTATTACATATTTGGCTTATGGAACGGTATGTGAGCTAATTTCAAACCCTTGTTTTATGCATCACCCCACCTGACCTTTCCCGTTAAGCAGCCATAGTGTGTTTTCTAAACGTGTGATTCTGTTCTGTTTTGTAATTCAGTTCAAGTGTAGCGATTTTGACATTCCCTCTATAAGTGATATCTTAGGATAAGTGTCTTTTTCTGTGTGACTTATTTCACTTAGAGTCATCGTACCTAAATCCACTCATCATGCTGCTACTAGCCTTGTAACATTGATTTCATGGCTGAGTGATATTCCATTGTGCATAAGTACCACAACCTCTTTATCCATTTTTCTCTTTCCTGGGCTATTGAAGGTGTACCGAAGTGGAGATTCTTGTAAACAGAGCAGCCCTACACTCTGGGGTGCCTGTGTCTTGTGGATTTTCAGTTTTCCCAATGTATACGCCCATGAGTGGAAGTGCCCTATGCTCTCTAAGCTGTGTTTATTACATGTTTCAGGACACACCGTACACTTCTCCAGAGTGGCTGTTGGCAATTTACATCCCGCCCATCAGCGTAGCAAGGCTCCCATGTGTCCATAGCCTGTCCTGCATTTCTGGTTTTTACACTTTTTTCAGCATGGCCCTTTTGACCGATGGCAAGCGAGACTTCTTTGTAGTGCTGATTTGCCTTTCCGGCTTGCTTGGTTGGCCAAAAAGGGCGTATGCGTTTTTTCCTGAATATATTCAGGAAAAAACGCATACGCCCTTTTTGGCCAAGGGCATCATTGTCGACGTTTTGCCGCTTTTCATGTGCTTTAAAGGCGAGTCGAATCTACCTCCTGAAATCTGTTTCCTGCAATTCTGCCTTGCTTTCAAATCCTCTTCGTTGCCTTCCCTCAATATATTTGTGGACGAGAGTTATCATTTAGAACTCTGCAGGTTTGTGAATTGCAGTGCCCCTGAGCTCCATTTGTCAACTCGCTTGTTTGGGAGCTGGCCGCAAAAGCGCAGGATTGCTTCAGGCCCTATTCTGGTTCCGGGGGGGCAGGCTGAGCCTGTGGTTCATTCTTCTTCCTGATGGGAAAATAGAGTGACCTGTGCCTGTCCCCACACCTAGAGCTAGTCTCTACTTGGTTCCCCCTCTTCCCGTTTATCCTCAGGACAAATTGCAACCTGTACGAAACAGGAGGTTAACGGTGCTGATTCTCCAAGTAGGGAGATTGTTATTAAAGTGGCTGGAATGGCGAACCCGAGCACAAGGATAGGAGAATTGAGGTGCGTTTTAGAAACCTTTCCCGATCACACGGTTTACCAACTTCTGAGTTTCCCATGCATGTTTTCGATGTAGGAAGATGCCCTTGAACCTGGAGATTTGGGACCCATGGGATGGGTACCACGCAGTATTACTTTAAAGAGTCTGCGTTTGCTCACCCAACCTCACCAATCCTCTCAGCCCCAAGAGTGTCCAGCCTTATGTCTCATCCAGCTGTGGGTCTAGATATGGTCAATCCAGGTTGCATCATAGCCCCTGAACAGATTTTGTAAGAATTTCTGTCTCTTTCACTGTCTTTGTTTTATGGGTTTATTTTTGAGTAATTTCTTTTTATAATGGGGTTTAGCTGCTTTTCACTGCTGTGTTTATGCCGCTTTACACCCTATTGATTCACTTCCAGAGAGATATCAATACATAGGTTTTAAGATTCTTACTAGTCAGATATATTCTTGTGCGGTGAATAGGGGATGTTGAGTCCAGTTCACTGAGCAGGGAGTAGGTTTGTCTATTACATATTTGGCTTATGGAACGGTATCTGAGCTAATTTCAAACCCTTGTTTTATGCATCACCCCACCTGATCTTTCCCGTTAAGCAGCCATAGTGTGTTTTCTAAACGTGTGATTCTGTTCTGTTTTGTAATTCAGTTCAAGTGTAGCGATTTTGACATTCCCTCTATAAGTGATATCTTAGGATAAGTGTCTTTATCTATGTGACTTATTTCACTTAGAGTCATGGTAACTAAATCCACTCATCATGCTGCTACTAGCCTTGTGACATTGATTTCATGGCTGAGTGATATTCCATTGTGCATAAGTACCACAACCTCTTTATCCATTTTTCTCTTTCCTGGGCTATTGAAGGTGTACCGAAGTGGAGATTCTTGTAAACAGAGCAGCCCTACACTCTGGGGTGCCTGTGTCTTGTGGATTTTCAGTTTTCCCAATGTATACGCCCATGAGTGGATGTGCCCTATGCTCTCTAAGCTGTGTTTATTACATGTTTCAAGACACACCGTACACTTCTCCAGAGTGGCTGTTGGCAATTTACATCCCGCCCATCAGCGTAGCAAGGCTCCCATGTGTCCATGGCCTGTCCTGCATTTCTGGTTTTTACACTTTTTTCAGCATGGCCCTTTTGACCGATGGCAAGCGAGACTTCTTTGTAGTGCTGATTTGCCTTTCCGGCTTGCTTGGTTGGCCAAAAAGGGCGTATGCGTTTTTTCCTGAATATATTCAGGAAAAAACGCATACGCCCTTTTTGGCCAAGGACATCATTGTCGACGTTTTGCCGCTTTTCATGTGCTTTAAAGGCGAGTCGAATCTACCTCCTGAAATCTGTTTCCTGCAATTCTGCCTTGCTTTCAAATCCTCTTCGTTGCCTTCCCTCAATATATTTGTGGACGAGAGTTATCATTTATAACTCTGCAGGTTTGTGAATTGCAGTGCCCCTGAGCTCCATTTGTCAACTCGCTTGTTTGGGAGCTGGCCGCAAAAGCGCAGGATTGCTTCAGGCCCTATTCTGGTTCCGGGGGGGCAGGCTGAGCCTGTGGTTCATTCTTCTTCCTGATGGGAAAATAGAGTGACCTGTGCCTGTCCCAACACCTAGAGCTAGTCTCTCCTTGGTTCCCCCTCTTCCCGTTCATCCTCAGGCCAAATTGCAACCTGTACGAAACAGGAGGTTAACGGTGCTGATTCTCCAACTAGGGAGATTGTTATTAAAGGGGCTGGAATGGCGAACCCGAGCACAAGGATAGGAGAAATGAGGTTCGTTTTAGAAACCTTTCCCGATCACACGGTTTACCAACTTCTGAGTTTCCCATGCATGTTTTCGATGTAGGAAGATGCCCTTGAACCTGGAGATTTGGGACCCATGGGATGGGTACCACGCAGTATTACTTTAAAGGGTCTGCGTTTGCTCACCCAACCTCACCAATCCTCTCAGCCTCAAGAGTGTCCAGCCTTATGTCTCATCCAGCTCTGGGTCTAGATATGGTCAATCCAGGTTGCATCAGAGCCCCTGAACGGATTTTGTAAGAATTTCTCTCTCTTTCACTGTCTTTGTTTTATGGGTTTTTTTTAAAGTAATTTATTTTTGTTATGGGGTTTAGCTGCTTTTCACTGCTGTGTTTATGCCGCTTTACACCCTATTGATTCATTTCCAGAGAGATATCAATACATAGGTTTTGAGATTCTTACTAGTCAGATATATTCTTGTGCGGTGAATAGGGGATGTTGAGTCCAGATCACTGAGCAGGGAGTAGGATTGTCTATTACATATTTGGCTTATGGAACGGTATGTGAGCTAATTTCAAAGCCTTGTTTTATGCATCACCCCACCTGACCTTTCCCGTTAAGCAGCCATAGTGTGTTTTCTAAACGTGTGATTCTGTTCTGTTTTGTAATTCAGTTCAAGTGTAGCGATTTTGACATTCCCTCTATAAGTGATATCTTAGGATAAGTGTCTTTTTCTGTGTGACTTATTTCACTTAGAGTCATCGTACCTAAATCCACTCATCATGCTGCTACTAGCCTTGTGACATTGATTTCATGGCTGAGTGATATTCCATTGTGCATAAGTACCACAACCTCTTTATCCATTTTTCTCTTTCCTGGGCTATTGAAGGTGTACCGAAGTGGAGATTCTTGTAAACAGAGCAGCCCTACACTCTGGTGTGCCTGTGTCTTGTGGATTTTCAGTTTTCCCAATGTATACGCCCATGAGTGGAAGTGCCCTATGCTCTCTAAGCTGTGTTTATTACATGTTTCAGGACACACCGTACACTTCTCCAGAGTGGCTGTTGTCAATTTACATCCCGCCCATCAGCATAGCAAGGCTCCCATGTGTCCATAGCCTGTCCTGCATTTCTGGTTTTTACACTTTTTTCAGCATGGCCCTTTTGACCGATGGCAAGCGAGACTTCTTTGTAGTGCTGATTTGCCTTTCAGGCTTGCTTGGTTGGCCAAAAAGGGCGTATGCGTTTTTTCCTGAATATATTCAGGAAAAAACGCATACGCCCTTTTTGGCCAAGGACATCATTGTCGACGTTTTGCCGCTTTTCATGTGCTTTAAAGGCGAGTCGAATCTACCTCCTGAAATCTGTTTCCTGCAATTCTGCCTTGCTTTCAAATCCTCTTCGTTGCCTTCCCTCAATATATTTGTGGACGAGAGTTATCATTTAGAACTCTGCAGGTTTGTGAATTGCAGTGCCCCTGAGCTCCATTTGTCAACTCGCTTGTTTGGGAGCTGGCCGCAAAAGCGCAGGATTGCTTCAGGCCCTATTCTGGTTCCGGGGGGGCAGGCTGAGCCTGTGGTTCATTCTTCTTCCTGATGGGAAAATAGAGTGACCTGTGCCTGTCCCAACACCTAGAGCTAGTCTCTCCTTGGTTCCCCCTCTTCCCGTTCATCCTCAGGACAAATTGCAACCTGTACGAAACAGGAGGTTAACGGTGCTGATTCTCCAACTAGGGAGATTGTTATTAAAGGGGCTGGAATGGCGAACCCGAGCACAAGGATAGGAGAAATGAGGTTCGTTTTAGAAAACTTTCCCGATCACACGGTTTACCAACTTCTGAGTTTCCCATGCATGTTTTCGATGTAGGAAGATGCCCTTGAACCTGGAGATTTGGGACCCATGGGATGGGTACCACGCAGTATTACTTTAAAGGGTCTGCGTTTGCTCACCCAACCTCACCAATCCTCTCAGCCTCAAGAGTGTCCAGCCTTATGTCTCATCCAGCTCTGGGTCTAGATATGGTCAATCCAGGTTGCATCAGAGCCCCTGAACGGATTTTGTAAGAATTTCTCTCTCTTTCACTGTCTTTGTTTTATGGGTTTTTTTTAAAGTAATTTATTTTTGTTATGGGGTTTAGCTGCTTTTCACTGCTGTGTTTATGCCGCTTTACACCCTATTGATTCATTTCCAGAGAGATATCAATACATAGGTTTTGAGATTCTTACTAGTCAGATATATTCTTGTGCGGTGAATAGGGGATGTTGAGTCCAGTTCACTGAGCAGGGAGTAGGATTGTCTATTACATATTTGGCTTATGGAACGGTATGTGAGCTAATTTCAAACCCTTGTTTTATGCATCACCCCACCTGACCTTTCCCGTTAAGCAGCCATAGTGTGTTTTCTAAACGTGTGATTCTGTTCTGTTTTGTAATTCAGTTCAAGTGTAGCGATTTTGACATTCCCTCTATAAGTGATATCTTAGGATAAGTGTCTTTTTCTGTGTGACTTATTTCACTTAGAGTCATCGTACCTAAATCCACTCATCATGCTGCTACTAGCCTTGTAACATTGATTTCATGGCTGAGTGATATTCCATTGTGCATAAGTACCACAACCTCTTTATCCATTTTTCTCTTTCCTGGGCTATTGAAGGTGTACCGAAGTGGAGATTCTTGTAAACAGAGCAGCCCTACACTCTGGGGTGCCTGTGTCTTGTGGATTTTCAGTTTTCCCAATGTATACGCCCATGAGTGGAAGTGCCCTATGCTCTCTAAGCTGTGTTTATTACATGTTTCAGGACACACCGTACACTTCTCCAGAGTGGCTGTTGGCAATTTACATCCCGCCCATCAGCGTAGCAAGGCTCCCATGTGTCCATAGCCTGTCCTGCATTTCTGGTTTTTACACTTTTTTCAGCATGGCCCTTTTGACCGATGGCAAGCGAGACTTCTTTGTAGTGCTGATTTGCCTTTCCGGCTCGCTTGGTTGGCCAAAAAGGGCGTATGCGTTTTTTCCTGAATATATTCAGGAAAAAACACATACGCCCTTTTTGGCCAAGGGCATCATTGTCGACGTTTTGCCGCTTTTCATGTGCTTTAAAGGCGAGTCGAATCTACCTCCTGAAATCTGTTTCCTGCAATTCTGCCTTGCTTTCAAATCCTCTTCGTTGCCTTCCCTCAATATATTTGTGGACGAGAGTTATCATTTAGAACTCTGCAGGTTTGTGAATTGCAGTGCCCCTGAGCTCCATTTGTCAACTCGCTTGTTTGGGAGCTGGCCGCAAAAGCGCAGGATTGCTTCAGGCCCTATTCTGGTTCCGGGGGGGCAGGCTGAGCCTGTGGTTCATTCTTCTTCCTGATGGGAAAATAGAGTGACCTGTGCCTGTCCCCACACCTAGAGCTAGTCTCTACTTGGTTCCCCCTCTTCCCGTTTATCCTCAGGACAAATTGCAACCTGTACGAAACAGGAGGTTAACGGTGCTGATTCTCCAAGTAGGGAGATTGTTATTAAAGTGGCTGGAATGGCGAACCCGAGCACAAGGATAGGAGAATTGAGGTGCGTTTTAGAAACCTTTCCCGATCACACGGTTTACCAACTTCTGAGTTTCCCATGCATGTTTTCGATGTAGGAAGATGCCCTTGAACCTGGAGATTTGGGACCCATGGGATGGGTACCACGCAGTATTACTTTAAAGAGTCTGCGTTTGCTCACCCAACCTCACCAATCCTCTCAGCCCCAAGAGTGTCCAGCCTTATGTCTCATCCAGCTGTGGGTCTAGATATGGTCAATCCAGGTTGCATCATAGCCCCTGAACAGATTTTGTAAGAATTTCTGTCTCTTTCACTGTCTTTGTTTTATGGGTTTATTTTTGAGTAATTTATTTTTATAATGGGGTTTAGCTGCTTTTCACTGCTGTGTTTATGCCGCTTTACACCCTCTTGATTCACTTCCAGAGAGATATCAATACATAGGTTGTAAGATTCTTACGAGTCAGATAGATTCTTGTGCGGTGAATAGGGGGTGTTGAGTCCATTTCACTGAGCAGGGTGTAGGTCTTGTCCATTACATATTTGGCTTATGGAACGGTATGTGAGCTAATTTCAAACCCTTGTTTTATGCATCACCCCACCTGACCTTTCCCGTTAAGCAGCCATAGTGTGTTTTCTAAACGTGTGACTCTGTTCTGTCTTGTAATTCAGTTCAAGGGTAGCGATTTTGACATTCCCTCTATAAGTGATATCTTAGGATAAGTGTCTTTTTCTGTGTGACTTATTTCACTTAGAGTCATCGTACCTAAATCCACTCATCATGCTTGCTGCTACTAGCCTTATGACATTGATTTCATGGCTGAGTGATATTCCATTGTGCATAAGTACCACATCTTCTTTATCCATTTTTCTCTTTCCTGGGCTATTTAAGGTGTACCGAAGTGGAGGTTCTTGTAAACAGAGCAGCCCTACACTTTGGGGTGCCTGTGTCTTGTGGATTTTCAGTTTTCCCAATGTATACGCCCATGAGTGGAAGTGCCCTATGCTCTCTAAGCTGTGTTTATTACATGTTTCAGGACACACCGGACACTTCTCCAGAGTGGCTGTTGGCAATTTACATCCCGCCCATCAGCGTAGCAAGGCTCCCATGTCTCCATGGCCTGTCCTGCATTTCTGGTTTTCACACTTTTTTCAGCATGGCCCTTTTGACCGATGGCAAGCGAGACTTCTTTGTAGTGCTGATTTGCCTTTCTGGCTTGCTTGGTTGGCCAAAAAGGGCGTATGCGTTTTTTCCTGAATATATTCAGGAGAAAACGCATACGCCCTTTTTGGCCAAGGGCATCATTGTCGACGTTTTGCCGCTTTTCATGTGCTTTAAAGGCGAGTCGCATCTACCTCCTGAAATCTGTTTCCTGCAATTCTGCCTTGCTTTCAAATCCTCTTCGTTGCCTTCCCTCAATATATTTGTGGACGAGAGTTATCATTTATAACTCTGCAGGTTTGTGAATTGCAGTGCCCCTGAGCTCCATTTGTCAACTCGCTTTTTTGGGAGCTGGCCGCAAAAGCGCAGGATTGCTTCAGGCCCTATTCTGGTTCCGGGGGGGCAGGCTGAGCCTGCGGTTCATTCTTCTTCCTGATGGAAAAATAGAGTGACCTGTGCCTGTCCCAACACTTAGAGCTAGTCTCTCATTGGTTCCCCCTCTTCCCGTTCATCCTCAGGACAAATTGCAACCTGTACGAAACAGGAGGTTAACGGTGCTGATTCTCCACGTAGGGAGATTGTTAGTAAAGCGGCTGGAATGGCGAACCCGAGCACAAGGAGAGGAGAAATGAGGTGCGTTTTCTAAACCTTTCCCGATCACACGGTGTACCATCTTCTGGGTTTCCCAGGCATGTTTTCGATGTAGGAAGATGCCCTTGAACCTGGAGATTTGGGACCCATGGGATGGGT
Source organism: Eubalaena glacialis (assembly GCF_028564815.1). Taxonomy (NCBI): domain Eukaryota; kingdom Metazoa; phylum Chordata; class Mammalia; order Artiodactyla; family Balaenidae; genus Eubalaena; species Eubalaena glacialis. The sequence goes on along the minus strand of NC_083718.1, from coordinate 70,678,115 downwards.
ACCACGCAGTATTACTTTAAAGGGTCTGCGTTTGCTCACCCAACCTCACTAATCCTCTCACCCCAAGAGTGTCCAGCCTTATGTCTCATCCAGCTGTGGGTCTAGATATGGTCTATCCAGGTTGCATCAGAGCCCCTGCATGGATTTTGTAAGAATTTCTCTCTCTTTCACTGTCTTTGTTTTATGGGTTTTTTTTTGAAGTAAATTATTTTTATAATGGGGTTTAGCTGCTTTTCACTGCTGTGTTTATGCCGTTTTACATCCTCTTGATTCACTTCCAGAGAGATATCAATACATAGGTTTTAAGATTCTTACGAGTCAGATAGATTCTTGTGCGGTGAATAGGGGTGTGGAGTCCATTTCACTGAGCAGGGTGTAGGTCTTGTCCATTACATATTTGGCTTATGGAACGGTATGTGAGCTAATTTCAAACCCTTGTTTTATGCATCACCCCACCTGACCTTTCCCGTTAAGCAGCCATAGTGTGTTTTCTAAACGTGTGACTCTGTTCTGTCTTGTAATTCAGTTCAAGGGTAGCGATTTTGACATTCCCTCTATAAGTGATATCTTAGGATAAGTGTCTTTTTCTGTGTGACTTATTTCACTTAGAGTCATCGTACCTAAATCCACTCATCATGCTTGCTGCTACTAGCCTTATGACATTGATTTCATGGCTGAGTGATATTCCATTGTGCATAAGTACCACATCTTCTTTATCCATTTTTCTCTTTCCTGGGCTATTTAAGGTGTACCGAAGTGGAGGTTCTTGTAAACAGAGCAGCCCTAAACTTTGGGGTGCCTGTGTCTTGTGGATTTTCAGTTTTCCCAATGTATACGCCCATGAGTGGAAGTGCCCTATGATCTCTAAGCTGTGTTTATTACATGTTTCAGGACACACCGTACACTTCTCCAGAGTGGCTGTTGGCAATTTACATCCCGCCCATCAGCGTAGCAAGGCTCCCATGTCTCCATGGCCTGTCCTGCATTTCTGGTTTTTACACTTTTTTCAGCATGGCCCTTTTGACCGATGGCAAGCGGGACTTCTTTGTAGTGCTGATTTGCCTTTCTGGCTTGCTTGGTTGTCCAGAAAGGGCGTATGCGTTTTTTCCTGCTTATATTCAGGAAAAAACGCATACGCCCTTTTTGGCCAAGGGCATCATTGTCGACGTTTTGCCGCTTTTCATGTGCTTTAAAGGCGGGTCGCATCTACCTCCTGAAATCTGTTTCCTGCAATTCTGCCTTGCTTTCAAGTCCTCTTCGTTGCCTTCCATCAATATATTTGTGGACGAGAGTTATCATTTATAACTCTGCAGGTTTGTGAATTGCAGTGCCGCTGAGCTCCATTTGTCAACTCGCTTGTTTGGGAGCTGGCCGCAAAAGCGCAGGATTGCTTCAGGCCCTATTCTTGTTCCGGGGGCGCAGGCTGAGCCTGTGGTTCATTCTTCTTCCTGATGGGAAAATAGAGTGACCTGTGCCTGTCCCAACACCTCGAGCTCGTCTCTCATTGGTTCCCCCTTTTCCCGTTCATCCTCAGGACAAATTGCAACCTGTACGAAACAGGAGGTTAACGGTGCTGATTCTCCAAGTAGGGAGATTGTTCGTAAAGCGGCTGGAATGGCGAACCCGAGCACAAGGAGAGGAGAAATGAGGTGCGTTTTAGAAACCTTTCCCGATCACACGGTGTACCATCTTCTGGGTTTCCCATGCATGTTTTCCATGTAGGAAGATGCCCTTGAACCTGGAGATTTGGGACCCATGGGATGGGTACCACGCAGTATTACTTTAAAGGGTCTGCGTTTGCTCACCCAACCTCACCAATCCTCTCAGCCCCAAGAGTGTCCAGCCTTATGTCTCATCCAGCTGTGCGTCTAGATATGGTCAATCCAGGTTGCATCAGAGCCCCTGAATGGATTTTGTAAGTATTTCTCTCTCTTTCATTGTCTTTGTTTTATGGGTTTTTTTAAGCAATTTATTTTTATAATGGGGTTTAGCTGCTTTTCACTGCTGTGTTTATGCCGCTTTACACCCTCTTGATTCACTTCCAGAGAGATATCAATACATAGGTTGTAAGATTCTTACGAGTCAGATAGATTCTTGTGCGGTGAATAGGGGGTGTTGAGTCCATTTCACTGAGCAGGGTGTAGGTCTTGTCCATTACATATTTGGCTTATGGAACGGTATGTGAGCTAATTTCAAACCCTTGTTTTATGCATCACCCCACCTGACCTTTCCCGTTAAGCAGCCATAGTGTGTTTTCTAAACGTGTGACTCTGTTCTGTCTTGTAATTCAGTTCAAGGGTAGCGATTTTGACATTCCCTCTATAAGTGATATCTTAGGATAAGTGTCTTTTTCTGTGTGACTTATTTCACTTAGAGTCATCGTACCTAAATCCACTCATCATGCTTGCTGCTACTAGCCTTATGACATTGATTTCATGGCTGAGTGATATTCCATTGTGCATAAGTACCACATCTTCTTTATCCATTTTTCTCTTTCCTGGGCTATTTAAGGTGTACCGAAGTGGAGGTTCTTGTAAACAGAGCAGCCCTACACTTTGGGGTGCCTGTGTCTTGTGGATTTTCAGTTTTCCCAATGTATACGCCCATGAGTGGAAGTGCTCTATGCTCTCTAAGCTGTGTTTATTACATGTTTCAGGACACACCGGACACTTCTCCAGAGTGGCTGTTGGCAATTTACATCCCGCCCATCAGCGTAGCAAGGCTCCCATGTCTCCATGGCCTGTCCTGCATTTCTGGTTTTCACACTTTTTTCAGCATGGCCCTTTTGACCGATGGCAAGCGAGACTTCTTTGTAGTGCTGATTTGCCTTTCCGGCTTGCTTGGTTGGCCAAAAAGGGCGTATGCGTTTTTTCCTGAATATATTCAGGAGAAAACGCATACGCCCTTTTTGGCCAAGGGCATCATTGTCGACGTTTTGCCGCTTTTCATGTGCTTTAAAGGCGAGTCGCATCTACCTCCTGAAATCTGTTTCCTGCAATTCTGCCTTGCTTTCAAATCCTCTTCGTTGCCTTCCCTCAATATATTTGTGGACGAGAGTTATCATTTATAACTCTGCAGGTTTGTGAATTGCAGTGCCCCTGAGCTCCATTTGTCAACTCGCTTTTTTGGGAGCTGGCCGCAAAAGCGCAGGATTGCTTCAGGCCCTATTCTGGTTCCGGGGGGGCAGGCTGAGCCTGCGGTTCATTCTTCTTCCTGATGGAAAAATAGAGTGACCTGTGCCTGTCCCAACACTTAGAGCTAGTCTCTCATTGGTTCCCCCTCTTCCCGTTCATCCTCAGGACAAATTGCAACCTGTACGAAACAGGAGGTTAACGGTGCTGATTCTCCACGTAGGGAGATTGTTAGTAAAGCGGCTGGAATGGCGAACCCGAGCACAAGGAGAGGAGAAATGAGGTGCGTTTTAGAAACCTTTCCCGATCACACGGTGTACCATCTTCTGGGTTTCCCAGGCATGTTTTCGATGTAGGAAGATGCCCTTGAACCTGGAGATTTGGGACCCATGGGATGGGTACCACGCAGTATTACTTTAAAGGGTCTGCGTTTGCTCACCCAACCTCACTAATCCTCTCACCCCAAGAGTGTCCAGCCTTATGTCTCATCCAGCTGTGGGTCTAGATATGGTCTATCCAGGTTGCATCAGAGCCCCTGCATGGATTTTGTAAGAATTTCTCTCTCTTTCACTGTCTTTGTTTTATGGGTTTTTTTTGAAGTAAATTATTTTTATAATGGGGTTTAGCTGCTTTTCACTGCTGTGTTTATGCCGCTTTACACCCTCTTGATTCACTTCCAGAGAGATATCAATACATAGGTTGTAAGATTCTTACGAGTCAGATATATTCTTGTGCGGTGAATAGGGGGTGTTGAGTCCATTTCACTGAGCAGGGTGTAGGTCTTGTCCGTTACATATTTGGCTTATGGAACGGTATGTGAGCTAATTTCAAACCCTTGTTTTATGCATCACCCCACCTGACCTTTCCCGTTAAGCAACCATAGTGTGTTTTCTAAACGTGTGACTCTGTTCTGTCTTGTAATTCAGTTCAAGGGTAGCGATTTTGACATTCCCTCTATAAGTGATATCTTAGGATAAGTGTCTTTTTCTGTGTGACTTATTTCACTTAGAGTCATCGTACCTAAATCCACTCATCATGCTTGCTGCTACTAGCCTTATGACATTGATTTCATGGCTGAGTGATATTCCATTGTGCATAAGTACCACATCTTCTTTATCCATTTTTCTCTTTCCTGGGCTATTTAAGGTGTACCGAAGTGGAGGTTCTTGTAAACAGAGCAGCCCTACACTTTGGGGTGCCTGTGTCTTGTGGATTTTCAGTTTTCCCAATGTATACGCCCATGAGTGGAAGTGCCCTATGCTCTCTAAGCTGTGTTTATTACATGTTTCAGGACACACCGGACACTTCTCCAGAGTGGCTGTTGGCAATTTACATCCCGCCCATCAGCGTAGCAAGGCTCCCATGTCTCCATGGCCTGTCCTGCATTTCTGGTTTTCACACTTTTTTCAGCATGGCCCTTTTGACCGATGGCAAGCGAGACTTCTTTGTAGTGCTGATTTGCCTTTCCGGCTTGCTTGGTTGGCCAAAAAGGGCGTATGCGTTTTTTCCTGAATATATTCAGGAGAAAACGCATACGCCCTTTTTGGCCAAGGGCATCATTGTCGACGTTTTGCCGCTTTTCATGTGCTTTAAAGGCGAGTCGCATCTACCTCCTGAAATCTGTTTCCTGCAATTCTGCCTTGCTTTCAAGTCCTCTTCGTTGCCTTCCATCAATATATTTGTGGACGAGAGTTATCATTTATAACTCTGCAGGTTTGTGAATTGCAGTGCCCCTGAGCTCCATTTGTCAACTCGCTTGTTTGGGAGCTGGCCGCAAAAGCGCAGGATTGCTTCAGGCCCTATTCTTGTTCCGGGGGCGCAGGCTGAGCCTGTGGTTCATTCTTCTTCCTGATGGGAAAATAGAGTGACCTGTGCCTGTCCCAACACTTAGAGCTAGTCTCTCATTGGTTCCCCCTCTTCCCGTTCATCCTCAGGACAAATTGCAACCTGTACGAAACAGGAGGTTAACGGTGCTGATTCTCCACGTAGGGAGATTGTTAGTAAAGCGGCTGGAATGGCGAACCCGAGCACAAGGAGAGGAGAAATGAGGTGCGTTTTAGAAACCTTTCCCGATCACACGGTGTACCATCTTCTGGGTTTCCCAGGCATGTTTTCGATGTAGGAAGATGCCCTTGAACCTGGAGATTTGGGACCCATGGGATGGGTACCACGCAGTATTACTTTAAAGGGTCTGCGTTTGCTCACCCAACCTCACCAATCCTCTCAGCCCCAAGAGTGTCCAGCCTTATGTCTCATCCAGCTGTGCGTCTAGATATGGCCAATTCAGGTTGCATCAGAGCCCCTGAATGGATTTTGTAAGTATTTCTCTCTCTTTCATTCTCTTTGTTTTATGGGTTTTTTAAAGCAATTTATTTTTATAATGGGGTTTAGCTGCTTTTCACTGCTGTGTTTATGCCGCTTTACACCCTCTTGATTCACTTCCAGAGAGATATCAATACATAGGTTGTAAGATTCTTACGAGTCAGATAGATTCTTGTGCGGTGAATAGGGGGTGTTGAGTCCATTTCACTGAGCAGGGTGTAGGTCTTGTCCATTACATATTTGGCTTATGGAACGGTATGTGAGCTAATTTCAAACCCTTGTTTTATGCATCACCCCACCTGACCTTTCCCGTTAAGCAACCATAGTGTGTTTTCTAAACGTGTGACTCTGTTCTGTCTTGTAATTCAGTTCAAGGGTAGCGATTTTGACATTCCCTCTATAAGTGATATCTTAGGATAAGTGTCTTTTTCTGTGTGACTTATTTCACTTAGAGTCATCGTACCTAAATCCACTCATCATGCTTGCTGCTACTAGCCTTATGACATTGATTTCATGGCTGAGTGATATTCCATTGTGCATAAGTACCACATCTTCTTTATCCATTTTTCTCTTTCCTGGGCTATTTAAGGTGTACCGAAGTGGAGGTTCTTGTAAACAGAGCAGCCCTACACTTTGGGGTGCCTGTGTCTTGTGGATTTTCAGTTTTCCCAATGTATACGCCCATGAGTGGAAGTGCCCTATGCTCTCTAAGCTGTGTTTATTACATGTTTCAGGACACACCGGACACTTCTCCAGAGTGGCTGTTGGCAATTTACATCCCGCCCATCAGCGTAGCAAGGCTCCCATGTCTCCATGGCCTGTCCTGCATTTCTGGTTTTCACACTTTTTTCAGCATGGCCCTTTTGACCGATGGCAAGCGAGACTTCTTTGTAGTGCTGATTTGCCTTTCCGGCTTGCTTGGTTGGCCAAAAAGGGCGTATGCGTTTTTTCCTGAATATATTCAGGAGAAAACGCATACGCCCTTTTTGGCCAAGGGCATCATTGTCGACGTTTTGCCGCTTTTCATGTGCTTTAAAGGCGAGTCGCATCTACCTCCTGAAATCTGTTTCCTGCAATTCTGCCTTGCTTTCAAATCCTCTTCGTTGCCTTCCCTCAATATATTTGTGGACGAGAGTTATCATTTATAACTCTGCAGGTTTGTGAATTGCAGTGCCCCTGAGCTCCATTTGTCAACTCGCTTTTTTGGGAGCTGGCCGCAAAAGCGCAGGATTGCTTCAGGCCCTATTCTGGTTCCGGGGGGGCAGGCTGAGCCTGCGGTTCATTCTTCTTCCTGATGGAAAAATAGAGTGACCTGTGCCTGTCCCAACACTTAGAGCTAGTCTCTCATTGGTTCCCCCTCTTCCCGTTCATCCTCAGGACAAATTGCAACCTGTACGAAACAGGAGGTTAACGGTGCTGATTCTCCACGTAGGGAGATTGTTAGTAAAGCGGCTGGAATGGCGAACCCGAGCACAAGGAGAGGAGAAATGAGGTGCGTTTTAGAAACCTTTCCCGATCACACGGTGTACCATCTTCTGGGTTTCCCAGGCATGTTTTCGATGTAGGAAGATGCCCTTGAACCTGGAGATTTGGGACCCATGGGATGGGTACCACGCAGTATTACTTTAAAGGGTCTGCGTTTGCTCACCCAACCTCACTAATCCTCTCACCCCAAGAGTGTCCAGCCTTATGTCTCATCCAGCTGTGGGTCTAGATATGGTCTATCCAGGTTGCATCAGAGCCCCTGCATGGATTTTGTAAGAATTTCTCTCTCTTTCACTGTCTTTGTTTTATGGGTTTTTTTTGAAGTAAATTATTTTTATAATGGGGTTTAGCTGCTTTTCACTGCTGTGTTTATGCCGCTTTACACCCTCTTGATTCACTTCCAGAGAGATATCAATACATAGGTTGTAAGATTCTTACGAGTCAGATATATTCTTGTGCGGTGAATAGGGGGTGTTGAGTCCATTTCACTGAGCAGGGTGTAGGTCTTGTCCGTTACATATTTGGCTTATGGAACGGTATGTGAGCTAATTTCAAACCCTTGTTTTATGCATCACCCCACCTGACCTTTCCCGTTAAGCAACCATAGTGTGTTTTCTAAACGTGTGACTCTGTTCTGTCTTGTAATTCAGTTCAAGGGTAGCGATTTTGACATTCCCTCTATAAGTGATATCTTAGGATAAGTGTCTTTTTCTGTGTGACTTATTTCACTTAGAGTCATCGTACCTAAATCCACTCATCATGCTTGCTGCTACTAGCCTTATGACATTGATTTCATGGCTGAGTGATATTCCATTGTGCATAAGTACCACATCTTCTTTATCCATTTTTCTCTTTCCTGGGCTATTTAAGGTGTACCGAAGTGGAGGTTCTTGTAAACAGAGCAGCCCTACACTTTGGGGTGCCTATGTCTTGTGGATTTTCAGTTTTCCCAATGTATACGCCCATGAGTGGAAGTGCCCTATGCTCTCTAAGCTGTGTTTATTACATGTTTCAGGACACACCGTACACTTCTCCAGAGTGGCTGTTGGCAATTTACATCCCGCCCATCAGCGTAGCAAGGCTCCCATGTCTCCATGGCCTGTCCTGCATTTCTGGTTTTCACACTTTTTTCAGCATGGCCCTTTTGACCGATGGCAAGCGAGACTTCTTTGTAGTGCTGATTTGCCTTTCCGGCTTGCTTGGTTGGCCAAAAAGGGCGTATGCGTTTTTTCCTGAATATATTCAGGAGAAAACGCATACGCCCTTTTTGGCCAAGGGCATCATTGTCGACGTTTTGCCGCTTTTCATGTGCTTTAAAGGCGAGTCGCATCTACCTCCTGAAATCTGTTTCCTGCAATTCTGCCTTGCTTTCAAGTCCTCTTCGTTGCCTTCCATCAATATATTTGTGGACGAGAGTTATCATTTATAACTCTGCAGGTTTGTGAATTGCAGTGCCCCTGAGCTCCATTTGTCAACTCGCTTGTTTGGGAGCTGGCCGCAAAAGCGCAGGATTGCTTCAGGCCCTATTCTTGTTCCGGGGGCGCAGGCTGAGCCTGTGGTTCATTCTTCTTCCTGATGGGAAAATAGAGTGACCTGTGCCTGTCCCAACACTTAGAGCTAGTCTCTCATTGGTTCCCCCTCTTCCCGTTCATCCTCAGGACAAATTGCAACCTGTACGAAACAGGAGGTTAACGGTGCTGATTCTCCACGTAGGGAGATTGTTAGTAAAGCGGCTGGAATGGCGAACCCGAGCACAAGGAGAGGAGAAATGAGGTGCGTTTTAGAAACCTTTCCCGATCACACGGTGTACCATCTTCTGGATTTCCCAGGCATGTTTTCGATGTAGGAAGATGCCCTTGAACCTGGAGATTTGGGACCCATGGGATGGGTACCACGCAGTATTACTTTAAAGGGTCTGCGTTTGCTCACCCAACCTCACCAATCCTCTCTGCCCCAAGAGTGTCCAGCCTTATGTCTCATCCAGCTGTGCGTCTAGATATGGCCAACTCAGGTTGCATCAGAGCCCCTGAATGGATTTTGTAAGTATTTCTCTCTCTTTCATTCTCTTTGTTTTATGGGTTTTTTAAAGCAATTTATTTTTATAATGGGGTTTAGCTGCTTTTCACTGCTGTGTTTATGCCGCTTTACACCCTCTTGATTCACTTCCAGAGAGATATCAATACATAGGTTGTAAGATTCTTACGAGTCAGATAGATTCTTGTGCGGTGAATAGGGGGTGTTGAGTCCATTTCACTGAGCAGGGTGTAGGTCTTGTCCATTACATATTTGGCTTATGGAACGGTATGTGAGCTAATTTCAAACCCTTGTTTTATGCATCACCCCACCTGACCTTTCCCGTTAAGCAGCCATAGTGTGTTTTCTAAACGTGTGACTCTGTTCTGTCTTGTAATTCAGTTCAAGGGTAGCGATTTTGACATTCCCTCTATAAGTGATATCTTAGGATAAGTGTCTTTTTCTGTGTGACTTATTTCACTTAGAGTCATCGTACCTAAATCCACTCATCATGCTTGCTGCTACTAGCCTTATGACATTGATTTCATGGCTGAGTGATATTCCATTGTGCATAAGTACCACATCTTCTTTATCCATTTTTCTCTTTCCTGGGCTATTTAAGGTGTACCGAAGTGGAGGTTCTTGTAAACAGAGCAGCACTACACTTTGGGGTGCCTGTGTCTTGTGGATTTTCAGTTTTCCCAATGTATACGCCCATGAGTGGAAGTGCCCTATGATCTCTAAGCTGTGTTTATTACATGTATCAGGACACACCGTACACTTCTCCAGAGTGGCTGTTGGCAATTTACATCCCGCCCATCAGCGTAGCAAGGCTCCCATGTCTCCATGGCCTGTCCTGCATTTCTGGTTTTCACACTTTTTTCAGCATGGCCCTTTTGACCGATGGCAAGCGAGACTTCTTTGTAGTGCTGATTTGCCTTTCCGGCTTGCTTGGTTGGCCAAAAAGGGCGTATGCGTTTTTTCCTGAATATATTCAGGAGAAAACGCATACGCCCTTTTTGGCCAAGGGCATCATTGTCGACGTTTTGCCGCTTTTCATGTGCTTTAAAGGCGAGTCGCATCTACCTCCTGAAATCTGTTTCCTGCAATTCTGCCTTGCTTTCAAATCCTCTTCGTTGCCTTCCCTCAATATATTTGTGGACGAGAGTTATCATTTATAACTCTGCAGGTTTGTGAATTGCAGTGCCCCTGAGCTCCATTTGTCAACTCGCTTTTTTGGGAGCTGGCCGCAAAAGCGCAGGATTGCTTCAGGCCCTATTCTGGTTCCGGGGGGGCAGGCTGAGCCTGCGGTTCATTCTTCTTCCTGATGGAAAAATAGAGTGACCTGTGCCTGTCCCAACACTTAGAGCTAGTCTCTCATTGGTTCCCCCTCTTCCCGTTCATCCTCAGGACAAATTGCAACCTGTACGAAACAGGAGGTTAACGGTGCTGATTCTCCACGTAGGGAGATTGTTAGTAAAGCGGCTGGAATGGCGAACCCGAGCACAAGGAGAGGAGAAATGAGGTGCGTTTTAGAAACCTTTCCCGATCACACGGTGTACCATCTTCTGGGTTTCCCAGGCATGTTTTCGATGTAGGAAGATGCCCTTGAACCTGGAGATTTGGGACCCATGGGATGGGTACCACGCAGTATTACTTTAAAGGGTCTGCGTTTGCTCACCCAACCTCACTAATCCTCTCACCCCAAGAGTGTCCAGCCTTATGTCTCATCCAGCTGTGGGTCTAGATATGGTCTATCCAGGTTGCATCAGAGCCCCTGCATGGATTTTGTAAGAATTTCTCTCTCTTTCACTGTCTTTGTTTTATGGGTTTTTTTTGAAGTAAATTATTTTTATAATGGGGTTTAGCTGCTTTTCACTGCTGTGTTTATGCCGCTTTACACCCTCTTGATTCACTTCCAGAGAGATATCAATACATAGGTTGTAAGATTCTTACGAGTCAGATATATTCTTGTGCGGTGAATAGGGGGTGTTGAGTCCATTTCACTGAGCAGGGTGTAGGTCTTGTCCGTTACATATTTGGCTTATGGAACGGTATGTGAGCTAATTTCAAACCCTTGTTTTATGCATCACCCCACCTGACCTTTCCCGTTAAGCAACCATAGTGTGTTTTCTAAACGTGTGACTCTGTTCTGTCTTGTAATTCAGTTCAAGGGTAGCGATTTTGACATTCCCTCTATAAGTGATATCTTAGGATAAGTGTCTTTTTCTGTGTGACTTATTTCACTTAGAGTCATCGTACCTAAATCCACTCATCATGCTTGCTGCTACTAGCCTTATGACATTGATTTCATGGCTGAGTGATATTCCATTGTGCATAAGTACCACATCTTCTTTATCCATTTTTCTCTTTCCTGGGCTATTTAAGGTGTACCGAAGTGGAGGTTCTTGTAAACAGAGCAGCCCTACACTTTGGGGTGCCTGTGTCTTGTGGATTTTCAGTTTTCCCAATGTATACGCCCATGAGTGGAAGTGCCCTATGCTCTCTAAGCTGTGTTTATTACATGTTTCAGGACACACCGGACACTTCTCCAGAGTGGCTGTTGGCAATTTACATCCCGCCCATCAGCGTAGCAAGGCTCCCATGTCTCCATGGCCTGTCCTGCATTTCTGGTTTTCACACTTTTTTCAGCATGGCCCTTTTGACCGATGGCAAGCGAGACTTCTTTGTAGTGCTGATTTGCCTTTCCGGCTTGCTTGGTTGGCCAAAAAGGGCGTATGCGTTTTCTCCTGAATATATTCAGGAGAAAACGCATACGCCCTTTTTGGCCAAGGGCATCATTGTCGACGTTTTGCCGCTTTTCATGTGCTTTAAAGGCGAGTCGCATCTACCTCCTGAAATCTGTTTCCTGCAATTCTGCCTTGCTTTCAAGTCCTCTTCGTTGCCTTCCATCAATATATTTGTGGACGAGAGTTATCATTTATAACTCTGCAGGTTTGTGAATTGCAGTGCCCCTGAGCTCCATTTGTCAACTCGCTTGTTTGGGAGCTGGCCGCAAAAGCGCAGGATTGCTTCAGGCCCTATTCTTGTTCCGGGGGCGCAGGCTGAGCCTGTGGTTCATTCTTCTTCCTGATGGGAAAATAGAGTGACCTGTGCCTGTCCCAACACTTAGAGCTAGTCTCTCATTGGTTCCCCCTCTTCCCGTTCATCCTCAGGACAAATTGCAACCTGTACGAAACAGGAGGTTAACGGTGCTGATTCTCCACGTAGGGAGATTGTTAGTAAAGCGGCTGGAATGGCGAACCCGAGCACAAGGAGAGGAGAAATGAGGTGCGTTTTAGAAACCTTTCCCGATCACACGGTGTACCATCTTCTGGGTTTCCCAGGCATGTTTTCGATGTAGGAAGATGCCCTTGAACCTGGAGATTTGGGACCCATGGGAAGGGTACCACGCACTATTACTTGAAAGGGTCTGCGTTTGCTCACCCAACCTCACCAATCCTCTCAGCCCCAAGAGTGTCCAGCCTTATGTCTCATCCAGCTGTGGGTGTAGATATGGTCAATCCAGGTTGCATCAGAGCCCCTGAACGGATTTTGTAAGAATTTCTCTCTCTTTCACTGTCTTTGTTTTATGGGTTTTTTTTAAAGTAATTTATTTTTGTTATGGGGTTTAGCTGCTTTTCACTGCTGTGTTTATGCCGCTTTACACCCTATTGATTCATTTCCAGAGAGATATCAATACATAGGTTTTAAGATTCTTACTAGTCAGATATATTCTTGTGCGGTGAATAGGGGATGTTGAGTCCAGTTCACTGAGCAGGGAGTAGGTTTGTCTATTACATATTTGGCTTATGGAACGGTATCTGAGCTAATTTCAAACCCTTGTTTTATGCATCACCCCACCTGATCTTTCCCGTTAAGCAGCCATAGTGTGTTTTCTAAACGTGTGATTCTGTTCTGTTTTGTAATTCAGTTCAAGTGTAGCGAGTTTGACATTCCCTCTATAAGTGATATCTTAGGATAAGTGTCTTTTTCTGTGTGACTTATTTCACTTTGAGTCATCGTACCTAAATCCACTCATCATGCTGCTACTAGCCTTGTGACATTGATTTCATGGCTGAGTGATATTCCATTGTGCATAAGTACCACAACCTCTTTATCCATTTTTCTCTTTCCTGGGCTATTGAAGGTGTACCGAAGTGGAGATTCTTGTAA